>NC_090299.1:56522500-57150000 GCF_039906515.1 Pseudorca crassidens | reverse complement strand
TAATGCTGTTTTCTATTTTACTGAGAAAAGGGAACCATTCAGAAGAACATGTCCACGTGATCCCATTAATTCTATCTACTAACCCACTTTCATCTGTATCCATAAGTTTTCCCTCTCTCCCATACCATGAAAGACTATATTCATTTCCTCAAACGACACTCTTCATTTGAGCATCATGTGGCCTAAATAGTGAGTGTCCTTGGTCTCATTATGTGACAGTAGAATCAAGTCTACCCTCTGATGGAGATCTTCCAATAATTTCCCATCTCAATCAAAATAAAGACAAAATACCCCAATATTCCCAAGGGGTGCTGACCAGATCTGGTCCCCAGCTAGCAGTTTATATTTGTCTACTTGTAGTCACATTGGGTTTTTTTACTATTCTTCAGACTCACCAAACACGCTCCAAATTGCAGGCATATGTACTTGTTCTTCTCTCCAGTATATGGTTTCCTCCCTTGTACATTTACCATCTTTTCTCAAATCTTTATAAAGATGCTCTTTTTCTGATTAACCCTAAAACATTAAGTCCACCATCCAATTCACTCTTACTTTGCTTTACTTTTCTATAAAGTATAAACATTTAAGATTTTAATTTATTTATTGTTTTTCCCCTCCCCCCTACTGCCATTACACATAACATACTAGAATGTAAGCCATGCAAGGGCTGGTGTCTGCCTAATGCATTAACTACCATATCTCCAATGCCTAGAACCATACTAAGATTTTAATAAAAGTGTTTTGAATGACTGAATAAATGAATGGATAAGTGAGTTGTTATAAAACCTAAGTGAAGTTCCTCAATATGTTTTACTAGATTAGTTATTTCAAATTACTAAAGGTGCTTAATTTAAATGCATACTTCTGTGCATAATCTTAATTAAATCTTAATCACCATAGTTGAGATTCAATGATTTGTTACTTTGAAAAAATTTTATAGTTGTGGAAGATTTATAGTCAATTAAGCTTTAGGAAGCACTGGTCTACAGGATTAAATCCAATTCTCATAGCCTAATAAACTGTTCCTCCTGATCTAACCCTTGCTAACTCTTTTGCCAGCCTTATCTCCAGTGACTTACCCTTATATGCTATGTTCTCCAAGCACTCTGATCTGCTAGGTTGAAAATCCAACTGACTTTATTATTTGTGGTGGCTTTCATCCACCTTTCTTACCTGAACAAACCCTAGTGTGTACTTGACTCTTCCCCAATGATACTGCAGAGAAAATAATGTAAATAGGGAAGATTTTATGTATCATGTGTGATATCATTTGAGAATCAGTATGAAGGGGGCCATGCAGGGACGTTTGAATGGGATTAAGCATTTGTATAAAGACTGTGTATGCTACAATTCAATCAAATTGCACCATTAAGCTGTGAGCACTTGTGTCAGCAGTCACACTGTGAGATTTAAATAAGTCAGATTTTTAGATATAAATATTTATCTTTGATCATTTTAAAGAATAAAATAAATTTTTGAAAGGATTTATGGTGGTTTAGAACATCAGTGGGAGTGGTGAAGAACCAGGCTTGGGAAATTAGACAGATGTAGAACATGGCTGGGAAGGTAATCTTCCAGCACAAATCAGCCCAGGGAGAGCCGTCTGGTGAGAACCACCATTGCCACTGCTGGATACCACATACCATAGCTTTTACTCTAGATGCTGCCAGTACTTGAGAGCACTATTTGCAAGGAACTCTTGATAACTTAATAGTAATACCACTTCCACAGCTACCACTACAATGAATTGTCCACCATCCTTATTCTTGTGTCATTAGCTATTGAATAAACATGCTAGGTCGCAGTGTCTTATTGGCTCAGTCATGTCATGTGCTTGCACCAAACAAAGATTTGGCTGAAGGAGCTACTATCATGAGAGATGAAGTCTGCTTCCCCAAAAGATTCATACAGTGGAGAAATTTCCAAATAAGTTATTTTGATGTTGAGTGACCAATCATATGACAAGTGTCCAATTCCAATACAATTAAGAAAATTGTTTCCAATCACAATTTTCTTCCAATGATTGAAGTGTGGCAGATATGCCAGTATCTCACTACGAGAAAGGTAAGACCTCACTGACTCCTCTCTGAGCTTTATTAAGAAGGTAGTTCCTTAGTTTTGGTGAACCTTTAGCATAAACAACATGAACAGTACTCTATAACATAGTTGTCTGCCAGTATGTGCATTTGCCCTTACTGTCCCCTCTATCTTCCACTCTTCTTGGAATATGCCTGGCATTGACTTCTCATTCCTTCTTCTAATACCACTTTAGACTTTCTCTCCTTTCTAAAGTCATTTTTAATGCTTAGAAGCCAACTAGCTGCACCCTCTAGCGGTGTATCGCCCCCTAGAGTACCCACACCTTGAAAACAGTGATGCCTATCTATCTCTTTTTTATTTGTATCCTCAGCACTTCACACTAAGTCTAAAACAGAAGGAGGGGTTCTATATATGTGTTTCGCATAACTGAGTAGAGTTTGAAAGGAAATCATATTCCGTTGGGTTGTTGTTCTTGGTCTATATATGGTACTGACTAAGAAAACACAATTATCAAGAGTGAGAAAGGGAGAACTTCTTACACAAAATAATTAAGTTAGTATTTTCAGGGGAGGTAGGTCAAGTATATTCCAAACTCTCCGTTGCCTGATTAAATTTTATTGCTCTGCTTTTTTCTGGGTGTTTGAACTAAAATACTAGACGGAAAATATCTATGGAAATAACTCAAATATAATTATTTGTCAGTGACTCTTTGCTTAGAATTACTTTTCTATGATTTACTGTATGTTACACTGAGAAGAGAAAGTTTGCCATGAGACAGTACATCATGCTGGTTATTGATCTTCTGTGATGTACTGTTTCATCCACTCATAGTGCTCATTTATGAAGAGTGCATTTCTACCATCAGGGACAGTTTTGTGCTAAATTTCTAAAGCTTCATGAGTCTTCTAAAAATCTCTTCCTTCAATGAACATATATTATGACTACACAGATGCGACTCTTGATGGAATTTCCAGAAGGTGAACTTCAGAAATACAGCTAGTACTCAATAAAAACATTAAAATTTAGAATGAAGTTGAAGAATAATGAGTTTTGCAGGCTGTTTATTCTCTCTAATGTATTCAGACCATGCTTGATCATCCCTTTAAAACTAGTATGAATATCTCTTAAAATAAAATTAGTCTGCATTTTGACTATAACTTATGCATGTTTAACGCTTCTCCACAACTATCTTACATTTAGACACACATTTTCATTAAATAAATGTAATTTAATACCGACATTGTGCCCTACAATTAGTAGGTGATTATAAATATTGTTTTCTCTTGATTTAAATTAAATACTAAGTCACAAATCAGACAGATTTTACAAGGGATATATTTTCCCCTCCAGTTTAAAATGAACAATATCAACAAATTTAGATTAGGGATATATGGTGAAAAAAATGTTTCTAGAAAAATATGCACACCTGAAATTAGTATCTACTTGCCTATTAAATGTTTTGATATGGTACACTACACTTTATTAGTTTATTCTAGCACCTTTTCCTTAGTAAAACACTTCTTATCCTTCCATTTTAAGTTCTTAGTAATAAAAATATATAAATTATGTTAGGGCAGTAAATATCATGTTCTGTTCCACACATTGCCCTATTACTCTATAAATAGATAACTTTTCCAAATTAATCACTTGTATTTTGGTCTCAAAATTCTTTTCTTTGAAAGAGTATAGAAAACCATGTAATCAGTCATTCTCCTGACTGTTGCATTCATGATCGCCATAACTCAAGTATCCAGAGCATGCAGGATGGGCAAATCAGCTCTTTCTGCGTGATTTTTTCTTATATACTAAAATTAAATTAAATTTAAAAGTTTAAAGCACGAGTTCATTACTTCATTATTTTTCCAAAGCTTATGTAAGTTTTTCTTATTATAAAGTAGATAAAGAGACTTGGTCATAATCTATTTTCCAGCTTTAGGGTTCCACATAGTATGTTACATTGAATACAATAGTGGGGAGGGGGGATTGCAACAGGACATATGAATCACAATATTAAACAGATAATACTATCAGCTAGATTTAAACCTAAGTTATCCGTCTGAAAATCAGCTGGTGACAACAAAAATATGGGAGGCCATATATGCTATAAAACATGGCTAATAAAATATACTGAAGTATTAACAGTAATAGAATCTGTTAGCATGAGTCATTTTATATAAAGAGGTATATATCTTTATTTGAACACAGGAAATTTTAATTGTTAACTAACATACAGATTCTTTAAATAATGGAAGATTTGACTTTATATTCTAAATTAAATTAATTTGTGATTTGTGGAAAAAATAGAAAAAATAAACTTTGCTAAATATTTTAGAATTCATTGTTAACTTTTACATGTCATAAACCAAAATAAGCTGAAAAATCATAAAAATTAATGTGTAAAGCTGATATCATAACGTAATGATTTAATACCAATATTAGTAAAGTATTTCTAAACATTTATGAAAAGGATAGATTCTTAAGAATGAAGTATAGGGGACTTCCCTGATGGTGCAGTGGTTAAGAATCCACCTGCCAATGCAGGGGACATGGGTTCGAGCCCTGGTCCGGGAAGATCCCACATGCTGCAGAGCAACTAAGCCTGTGTGCCATGACTACTGAAGCCCACGCACATAGAGCCTGTGCTCTGCAAAAAGAGAAGCCACTGCAATGAGAAGCCCAGGCACCACAACAAAGAGTAGTACCCCCACTCGCTGCAACTAGAGAAAGCCCGTGTGCTGCAACGAAGACCCAAAGCAGCCAAAATCAAAAAGTAAATAAATAAATAAATTTATTTTATAAAAAAATGAAATATAGCTCATATCTAAACTATTACCAAAAGATTGTCCTAAAAATGAAACAAATATGACAATTTTGAGGAAAAAAATTTAGTATAAATGGCAAATAAATGAACATAAACTTCTCAGAAAAAATTAAATATATACAATTAAAATTAAATATATATATAAATATACATATATTTTTATATATGTATATTTATATATATATAAAATTAAATATATAAATATATATATATGCACATACACATGGAAATACAAGTCAGGACATTAAAATAACGTAATCAGTCAAATTTAAACTTAAGTTGCACTCCTGAAAGTCAATGAGTACAACTGAAATATGGGATAAATTGTTTACTGAGTGAAATGGCTGGCTAATAAAATCTACTGAGATTAAAATGATTTATTGACACTGGAATAAATGAGTGTGTATGTATACACATAAATGTCTCTATATATACATACACAAGCATATTGTGTCTCTCTACATATATGCATAGATACACATATGTACATATATCAGTGTTTATTCATGTATATGTATGAATACATAAATATGAGACTATGTGTGTGTATATTTATACTCACATACAAATGTTCCATAAAAAAATAGCTAATAAAAATGTTTAAAATTAGATTGTGGTGATGGTTGCATAACTCCATGCATATGCTAAAAACCAATGATTTGATTTGATAAATAAATGTATGATACATGAATTAGATCTCAAATTGTTTTTAAAAAGAAATAAAGAAAAAAGGAAACTTCTGGACCATCACTTCTTGAAATTTCTCAAAAAATGAAGTTTTAACTTGTTTTTCTATAAACCCTAAAGGCAAAGAAAAATAATTTACAATAAATTATTGGGATCTGGAAAGCAGGTCAACAATACCAAATTATTCAGTGAAGCTAAGGATGTTGAATCTGAGTTAGCAATGAGGAAAGCCAAAAAGTAAACTGATTTACCCATGGAACCTTCAGGAAGTAGAAGAATTGGGATACCCTGAAAAGTCAGGGAAGTTGTCTGAAATTTAAATAGATTTGGAGTTTAAGAATACCCAGATCTCCTCCCAAGCTCATCACTGTTGGGGAGCTGTTCCACATATGCTCCTGGAGATAAATGGAAACATTCAAATAAAGGAAATCTGGACTAGTGGCCAAAAGGTGTAGCTCAGTAGAATGTATTCAGACTTCTGACCAATCTTCTTCTCATTCTCACGTCCCAGAACAGAGATGATTTCACAGAAGCTGTCATTAAGATTCTGAGGAATCTTAAATAAATTACCTCTAAGAAAGAAGAATGATATATACATCTCTCAGAGAATTAAAATAAAGACTTCGTAGAATTAAGATTATAGCACAACTGAAAAATAATGCAGCAGATAAGTGAGAAGATATAATTGAGGGAAGATTAACTGAAATAGAGCACAAACAGAAAAAGAAGTACAAAATATAACATAAAATACTATTTAAAACAAATTTAGAGGATTAGCTCTGGAATTCCAACGTCTGAATATTAGGAATATATCCAAAGCAAATTGTGTTATGAAATTTAAGAACATTGCAGACCAAAAGAACATCTTCAAAGCTCCAGAGAAATGTATGACAAAATGAAGCAAGACAAGAAGCAAGTATCAGAATGGCACCTGCCTTCTAATTAATAACAACGAAAATGAGGAACGACAATGTTTTCATTCTTTAACACTTGCAATCTGTCACCCCTGTGACTAATGAAAAATCAGATGATTGGTATCCTGTACATGCTAAATATCTTTTTCTGACCTCATCCTTTTAGAGTAGATAACTTTTGACAATGTTGATCATCTCCTTCTTACAATTTTTATTTCTTATCTACCTCTTCCTGAATACATATATCGGTTAGGACAGGCTAAGTTGTGATGCAGTAACAACTCCAATATCTTACTGTGTTACAACAACACAGATTTATTTCTACTTTTGCTATATGTCCATCTGATCCAGTTGTAGGTCTTTCTGATGTGAGTCTAATTTAGGAACTAGAGTTGGTAGAGCATCATTTACCTGGAACAGGGAAAGAAGAAGAGCATATGCTGGTTCTTGAAGCTTCCACTCAAGGCCACTACATGTCACTTCTACACAAAATCCATAGGCCAAAGGAAATCAAGTCTGTGTTCAACAAAGCTAGAATGTATAATCCTCTTTTGTGGAGGAGCTCTGAATTGTTATGAAAGGTAATAGTGTCTACAAGATCCACATTTCTACTCTTGATAAAAAGCTCTATTTCTATTCACTTATGTTGTCTCAAACTTAGCATATAAAAAAATTAACGTTTGAACTGCATCGTTAAAACAAGGCCCATTTCTATCTTCATTATTTGTTAATGGCACATTCTTTTAATCACCCACACAGACTTGCAGCCATTTTTTTTTCTTTCACTTTTCTCAATTTCAGACCAAAGTATTACTCCATTTTCTTCTAATCCTAAAATCACCATAACCTTCTTTATCATTATAACTATTAAAATAACAAGAACAAAATTTTTTTTTAATGAAGGGAAGTTTTATGTTTTATTTTCCATGTGCCAGTTATTCAATTTTTAAAACATTCTCTAAAACATCTTATATCATCATTGCAAAAACTAAAGTAGATACTGCTAAAATTCCCTTGTTACACAGGACAAACTGATTCATTTCTCCATTTATGGTACAACCACAGAGTTGAGTTCATCTTCTGGCTTCTTTTCTGGACTCTTGAAAGCTGCGTAACAGCTTTCATACTTCTCAGGTGAACAAATGAATTCTAAAAATCACTGTCATATTAAATCTCCAAAATTATACTTTTTTCCTAATATATCCTACTTGAAATCTTTCATTGACTCTCCATCTCTACCTGTATTAGACATAATTTTACCTGTACTAGATTTAAGAGCCTCCCTAACTTCCTCTCCACTTAAATCTTACCACACCTCAATTTATACAAACTAGCCTAAATGTTCTTTTCTTTCTTTCTTTTTTTTTTTTTCGGTACGTGGGCCTCTCGCTGTTGTGGCCTCTCCTGTTGCGGAGCACAGGCTCCGGATGCGCAGGCTCAGCGGCCATGGCTCACGGGCCCAGCCGCTCCGTGGCATGTGGGATCTTCCCGGACTGGGACACAAACCCGTGTCCCCTGCATCGGCAGGCGGACTCTCAACCACTGCGCCACCAGAGAAGCCCTCTAAATGTTCTTTTCTAAACACATTTCCTGTATTCTGAACATTGCTTAAATTTTTTCTTCACTTAGAACATCTTTTATTCATTGCTTCTGAAGCCCCATTCATTGGAAATGGTCATAACAAAGTTATGGTGAATGAAAAGAGAACAAAATAGTATATTATGATAGTATCTTATGTACCACCCAAGATTTATTTTAAAGTTTTATACACATTCATGGTATGAGCCATTGTGCATTATTTTATTCTCTTATTTACAGTTTTTTCCCAGAATTTTATTACCACGATGACTTTATTATATTTTAGGGGAAAAAATAACACATAAAATGCTATTTATTTTTGCATTAATGCTATTTAAAGTTGTAATAACCAACTTTAAGACCACTCAATTCACTATGATAATCTTAGAAAATAAATGATGTTCTTTCCTCTTTTCTATTATTTAAATATTTTTCTAATTTCCTAGAAGGGATCTCAAGATCCTTGAAGAAACGGGATGTCTTGCCTTTCTATTTAAGCCTTCTCTGTCTTATAACATAAGGTCTTAGGTAAAGAAGTCAGTCACAAAACTTTTTGGAACATAACCTTAAATAATTGAATAAAATACAGTCAATTAATATGTAGGAAATGGTGAGATGATTAATTTTTTAAGGGAAAAACAAAGAAAAATTTCTTTTTAAAATGGAATTTTGATTAGAATGGAGGGTAATAGGGAATAAAGTTAAAAATGACACAGTTTTATATGTTGAAACAACAAGGGGAGTTAAAAGTGATAACTAGTCAAAAGTTAAAATTATTTATTTAATTTTTAATTAATGTATTTATTTTATTTATTTATTTTTGGCTGCATTGGGTCTTCGTTGCTGTGCACAGGCTTTCTCTAATTGCAGCGAGCTGGGGCTACTCTTCGGTGCAGTGCAAGGGATTCTTATTGTGGCAGCTTCTCTTGTTGTGGAGCACGGGCTCTAGGCACGTGGGCTTCAGTAGTTGTGTCACGTGGGCTCAGTAGTTGTGGCTCATGGGCTCTAGAGCTCAGGCTCTGTAGTTGTGGCGCATGGGCTTAGTTGTTCCGTGGCATGTGGGATCTTCCCAGACCAGGGCTCAAATCTGTGTCCCCTGCCTTGGCAGGCGGATTCTTAACCACTGTACCACCAGGGAAGCCCAAAAGTTAAAATTATTTAAATAGAGACATAGAATTATTCAAATGAAAACTAGGGCATTCTTTTAAGACCACTTCAAATAAGTGAGATACCCAGTGTGGCAGTACTTTTTTTTTTTTTTTTTTTTTTTTTTTTTTTTTTTGCGGTACATGGGCCTCTCACTGTTGTGGCCTCTCCTGTTGCGGAGCACAGGCTCCAGACGTGCAGGCTCAGCGGCCGTGGCTCACGGCCCTAGCCTCTCTGTGGCATGGGGGATCTTCCCGGACTGGGGCACGAACCCGTGTCCCCTGCATCGGCAGGCGGACTCTCAACCACTGCACCACCAGGGAAGCCCTGGCAGTACTTTTAATGTGAACTTTTCTTTATAATTGAGAAAGATGTGTTCATTTGAAGGAAATAAAAAAGAAAAATAAGCAGAGTTGAAAGATTTTATAGAGCATCATGAAATAAATGTCAGAAACAGTGATTCACATACACTCCCCATATGCTAATTTACATATGAGTAGTATGTGTTGCATATATCAAATTTTGTGACATTTATTTCAGGAAGCATTGTAAAACTTTCAACTCTGCTTACAGCATTCACTTTGAATTTGATTTCAGTGCTGGTGCCATTGTCAAATGGAGAAATAGCACAGAAATTGCAGCATATATTTTCTGTTCCTATCGTAGTATGATTACATGAAGTTGTTTATTCCTGCATAGTGACATTATCCCTTGTCAGTTGCATATCAAATATGATGACATTGAGAAAAATGAAACATAAATATGTATAATGTTTCCTGTTACTTCACCAAATCTCAAGGTACACCTGCAAAAAAATGAAATTAAAATACTGATGGGAGAAGGTTCCCTCTGTACTGTAGTATACTAAATGAGAAAAAATAATGCATTTAAGCCATTTACTGAATAGCTTCTATCAAAGTTATTCAATAATGTAAATATTTTATATATCTCTATGTGTTAAAATATAAGCATTTCCTAGTGAACTTCATAAAATAAGACCATTAAAATTTTTTTTGCATTGTTTCATGAAAAGAATCCATGTTTAAGTAATAAGAAAAGGTAAACACCACAAAGGATTTAATCTTTAGTAACTTATTTTCATAAAATGGCTTAAAACTCAATTTTAGGAATTAGTCCCCCTACCTGCCAAAAACAGCAGAGTAGAAATTAATCAAACATTTTTTATTAGTTAAGTTCCTTTATGACAATTTTCATCTCAGTTGAAAATAAAAGTAGTTTTCAGGCTATATTCCATAGGAAAATCAGAATTTATAACAAAAATCCTACAGCTAGAGTAACTTCTGTTTTGGTGACAAGACCAGAAATCTGTAATTACCTAAATGCTTTATATTTATGCCTTCTAAGCTACTTGCTCATTTTTGCTTTCTTTGAGCATAATACAGTATTCTGATTCAAAAGAAAAGATATTTGGTGCTATTCAGGGATTAGTAGAGGTTTAAATGTTAACACTCTGAAACACAATTTCTTCTGAAGAATTCTCATTTAAATTCTTACAGGGGCCCTCAGAGCATATGCTGTGCTTAAAAAGGGCATTTGTGGAAAAAATTCTATCTTGGGAATGCAAAATGCAATACACTACAATAATCTTTGAACATTACAGCACTCTGCCTTTTAAAGTGTTCTGAATACAGCAAACTCAGTAAATACAGCTTAATGGATATAGTTTACTTAAGCAAATATTTACCAGAGGTAAAATGTGATTTTATTTTTTCCTTAATTATTTATATGTATAAAATAAAATATAATTTTATTATTGGTAAAAGGAGAGATCCACTTTCTTCACATTAATATACAGGGTAAGAAATTTCAAATAAGATTCATTTTAAGCAGATTGAAACTGCTCTCTCTCTCTCTCTCTTGCTGTTTCTCTCTTTCTCTTTCTCCCTTTCTCCATTCCTGCCACCCCCCCTCCTTCCTTTCCTCCCTCTCTTTAGTCTCCTTCCTTCTTTCCTTCCCTCTCCTTCCTTTCTTTTTCTTCCATTCTGTTTTGTTTTCATGTTTGACTATTATAAACAGAGGCATAGAACTTTACCTCAACAGAAACTCTATAAGAGAAATGTTTATTGTACATGATTTTTTTAAAAAAATGAAGATAACTACATGACTTTAATTTTCACTTAAATCTGGTTTATAGTTCTCTGAAAATGTGTTATAATTTTCTATTGTTCTTTGTACCTTAGAAAATAAAAATTCAGAAAGAAAATAAGTTTTCTCAGCTCTCTCATAGTTCATTTCAGAATCTGGTTTTTGCTCTGTTCTGAGATTAATACATTTTCAAAACAGCTCACCAGGCCATAACTAGTTTGAGGCCAGTCTTTGGGAGTCTACTGATTCCTGGATGAGCGACTGAAACCTTAGGATGGTTGCCTTTGCCTTTAATTATATGCCAAATTGTGTGCACCAACTCATTTCCAGATAACCCATGGGGCTGCAGGAGCTCCTGTGTTTCTCTAGACCCCAAATTATGTTATGTTGGTCGGTCAATTCCAGTTTGGCCTATAACAGACATGTCACGTAATTTTAGATTTTAAAATTATATCTTTTAAAATTTCTTTAGCTTATAAATAAGGACAGTGAAATCCAGTGTGCTTAAAATACACATGCATGGTCACAAACCTGGTTAAAGTTTAGCTCTATATAAAATTTCCTGACTCTTAATCCAGTGCAATTTCTTATCTGTACTCTTTTTTTTTTTATCATCTTTATTGGAGTATAATTGCTTTACAATGGTGTGTTAGTTTCTGCTTTAAAACAAAGTGAATCAGCTATACATATACATATACATATATCCCCATATCTCCTCCCTCTTGCATCTCCCTCCCACCCTCCCTATCCCACCCCTCTAGGTGGTCACAAAGCACCAAGCTGATCTCCCTGTGTTGCTTCCCACTAGCTATTTTACATTTGGTAGTGTACATAAGTCCATGCCACTCTCTCACTTCATGCCAGCTTACCCTTCCCTCTCCCCATGTCCTCAAGTCCATTCTCTACATCTGCGTCTTTTTTCCTGTCCTGCCCCTAGGTTCTTCATAATCATATTTTTTTGTTTTTTTTAGATTCCATTTATATATGTTAACATATGGTATCTGTTTTTGTCTTTCTGACTTACTTCACTCTGTATGACAGACTCTAGGTTCATCCACCTCACTACAAATAACTCAATTTCATTTCTTTTTATGGCTGAGTAATATTCCATTGTATATATGTGCCTCTGAAAATCTTTTCCAGTTTTAACATTAATTGTAGAAGCGAAGGATGGTCCATGTAAGCCAGTAACGCTCAACTTTATACTGAAAACATTCTCTCCTGGAAAAGCATAAATTTTAATAACCCCAGGGACAGGGTCTTTGAGTGACTGCTCACCCACCATGGATAGCTCAGCAAGGCTCAGGAGATCCATGAACTGTCAAATAAAATAACTACCTCTTTGGCCATCAATAATGGCAGTTATAAGTTATAAAATGACGTTTAAGAGAACCAGCATGTGGCAATTTATTAATAGAAATTGATGTGTGTCCCTTACCAATATAAAAAATCACTTTTATTTTCTTCTATTTTTTTCTCTGCACACCACTCTCAAAGATAAGCACATTATTATCTTTTATCAGTATGAAATCTCCTTGTCCTAATATTGTTGAGGCTCATTTTTCCATTGCCTTTCAAATTATCAGGGGAGGGAGAGGTATACATTTTAACTTACTCTGACTGTACATGTGGCCCATGAGGACTTGACTGAATATTTTGAATTATAATGTGGCTACTGAGCAGACTTGGCAGAAACATGAAACATACAAGTAAAATTTATCTGTTAATAAAACTCAGATTTTCAAAATAAATAATTTGAGCTACCCTTGAATTCCCTTACCCAAACTGGAATAATGACAGTGTTACCAATAGCATCAAAATTACTAGCAACCGAGAAAAAAGAGCAGAGTAAACCAAGGTTAACGTATGAAAGAACTCTGCCCTTTCTCACCATTTAAGATTTTGACACCCTATGAAAAGGTAGTCAGTACATTGAGACATTGGTACCAACCCCAAGAGGTGAGACAACCTCACTTTCAGAGTAATGCCTGCTGAACAAACAATGTTCCAAAGGTCAGTGTAACAATGAAATATGAATGTTGTCAGCAGAGAGCATGAAGACAACAGGTTGACATTGATGAAGAGTAAATGTTATTATGTCACTGAAACCTTGACCAGAGATTGTCTAACTAAAATACATGACCAGCTTGAGCTAATTTTAAAATTTTTTCTGTTGTAGTGTTTCTCACCCACATTTATAAATCAAACATAATCAGAACATAAGAGAGTAATGATCTAAAATACAGTAACAATAGTGAATCTGATTCTCCCAAATCAAGGTAAATTTGCTGTGAATTGCTGGGGGTTTTTAGGAGCTATGGATAAAAAATTCTTGCATTTGTAACACCTGATGTTGGGTGTTATAAAATTTCCAGCAGAGTGCCTTGCACATAACAGGGGCTCAAAACTATAAAAATTTAGGGAACAAATAAATACTAATATTGAACCTGTGCTCTGACTCTAAGTACTTATACCACCACAGTTATCTTCAATTCTATATTAACACTCCACTTCCGGACAAGTTGTCTATTGATACTTTCCCAAACTTTTATTTTTCTTACCTTTGTAATTTGGTTCTCTTCAAAGCACCCAATTCTCTTCTGTGTTCTGCCTACCTCAATTATACTTTTTTTTTCTTTCAAAATTCAGCTTACCAAAATTATCCATTAAAATTCCTGTGTCTCCTCAAACCTGGATGCCAGAATAGTGCTTCTCAATCAGCCTGTCCTGGAATGAACACATCTTATGAAACACTTACCCTTCAAATGTGAATCACAGTTTATACTATTTGGGTTCTTTAATGATTTCTTTTTTATTGGTATGATGATATATATGGTATGTACACAGTGAGCTTTATTAGTAAATACTAACCATTCTTTAGACACCCAGGCTTTGGAATTCTTTGTGCCAGAGGAACATGCAAAGGGAAGACAAAAGCATTGCAGAGACTGCCTGTGGTCACCTGATAAGTAGAAGCTTTAATTTGCCTGCTTTAATTTTATCATTATCAAATGATAATGTCTCATTTGATATTCTGATCATGGGACCTTGGTAAGTAGGTCTGCTATAAGAATCTTGGTGTCAGGAGTTCTTAATTCAATAAAAATAATACAAATTAGAGAGAAAGAGAAACATAGTACTGGTGCTTAAAGTTATAGCATCTGTTACCATCTGTTGCAATTTATTTGATATTTGATCATGTTCTGTTACTGATGTCTCCTTTGCTACATTTGTGGTTGTCTCACAGATTTCTAGAAGAAATTTTGGAAGAAAACTGAGAAATAATCTCGGTTTATCCCCTTTCCCAGTATTTCCAACTTGTACAGTAGAACATCTGTGATTCATGATCTAGTAACCTAAAAATACACTATATGGATGACTAGTTTAAGAAATAGTGCACACTCCATCCCATTGTTGGAGATTCATAACATCTATGTGGACATCAAGGATTCTGAGATGTATATTTATTTCACAAAGACATGCTTGATCTAGACACTCTCCCTTTAGCAGGTTAATCCATTTAAACTTAGAACAAACCTATGAGAGCTACCATTATTATCCTATTGTATGTAAGAGGGAAAGAGAAATTAAATCATTTTTCATGATCACAAATCTAGCATGGGGTAGAACTGGGGTTTGTACCCAGATTCTCTAGCTCCTGAATCCATTCCCTTACTCACTGTGCATGCTACAACTCTATACCAAACTGCAATTAATGTTAATTCTTTACACAGATTTTACAGTCGAAGGGTCGATATCTTCTGTAAATCAATCTTTCTAAAATTGGAAGCCAATTTTTTCTGCAAGTTAATTTTTTTTATAATAGTACTTCTTATTAACTTATTTCTTAACTGTAAAATAGAAAAGAAAAAAAAAACATAGAGATGACTACAATAGTGGCCTACAGATGAGATCTGGCCTTGATTGTGGCTAAAACTCTGTTTCTAAACTTATGGTTATCAAAGGGGAAAAGTGGGGTGGGGGGAGGAATAAATTAGAAATTTGGGAGTAGCATATGCAAAGTACTATATATAAAATAGGTAAACAACCAGGACCTACTCAACAGCACAGGGAACTATACTCAATATTTTGAAATAACCTATATGGTAAAAGAATATGAAAAATAATACATAAATAAATAAATATCTTTTAATCACTTTGCTGTACACCTGAAACTAACACAACATTGTAAATCAACTATTCCTCAATAAAAAATTAATTAATTAAAAAATAAAAATAAAAACTCAGTGTTTGGTAGTATTGGTACTGTTCTATTATAGGGCAACAATCAGCCTGGAAGAAGATACAAGTTTGGAATTTTTTTCCATATTACTTTTACATCTTATATCTGATCTGCTACACACAATTTTTATGCATGTATCTGTATAAATATCTGTATGCACACACACACACAAACACACAAACTTAGTATGCAGTGTTTTAAAATTTTCAGTAAAAATGTACAAATCAGGAAATGTATATATCTTAAAATCTTCAAGCCAGATTTTGCCTGTGGGTCACTAGCACAATGCTTCTATTTTATCTTTTCTATCCATCGTCAACTCTCTCTTCAAAGCCTTCCTTGACTAACTCAAAATAGACTGAACTCTATCAGGTCCACTGAATTAGTTTTATGTTTGTTTTTGGCAATTGCATGCATATATTTTTTCTGCTGACAGATTTTATGTTAAAGAAAGGCAAAAAGCATTATTTACCCTCTTGACGTTACACCCTTAACAGCAAGTGAATAGGGTGCTCAGCTAAGTTAATTAAGTAAATGATTTTATTCCTTTAAAATGCATCTATCATAAACTACTATGGGAAATGCTTAACTATATTGCAAAAAAGTACTCCCATTTTTCTTTAGGTTAATCAATGTATTCCACCACTTTAAAACCCTGAGTAGCTCCTTGTAATTACACATGAAAATGAGTCTGTTGTTGTAAGCAAAGACACCTCTAGTGAGCATGGCTTTGCATGCACATCCCAGATAGAAACATTAAAGAACAACGCATTTAAATCATCAGTTTTGATGTCATTCATCCTTTATCCAAAGTAGCCTGCTTACAATAAATTATTTTAACACTGGTTTCAATCATGTTCTGTCACTTAACTTTCTGAAAAATATATAGATGTCACAACTAGATAAAACAGACTGGAAATTACCTTTCTTCTGAGCTCAATTATATTTTTTACCTCATAAAATAACGTGAGAGAGAGAAAAAGAGAGAGAAGAATGTGACTTAACATAGCCCAAGATAGACTACTGCTGCCATGAATGACAGATTCCTGGTGCCATGAGACTCTGTGGGAATTATAACCATGTCAAGGCTGTGGGTTGCAGAACATCAAATAAAATGGTCTTTCAGGGCTTCCCTGGTGGTGCAGTGGTTGAGAGTCTGCCTGCCGATGCAGGGGACACGGGTTCGTGCCCCGGTCCGGGAGGATCCCACATGCCGCGGAGCTGCTGGGCCCGTGAGCCATGGCTGCTGAGCCTGCGCGTCCGGAGCCTGTGCTCCACACGGGAGAGGTCACAACAGTAAGAGGCCCGCATATCGCAATAAATAAATAAATAAATAAATAAAGTAAAAATGGTCTTTCAAGGTGAATCACACAGCAAGTCAGTGGGTAAGGTTTGGCATTCCAAGACTTTGCTCAAGAAAATCCAGCATCATGTAATTGCCTGCCACCATCTGTGACTATTTTGGAGAAATAGAAAATTCTCAAATTTAAGCGGGGCATATGAAGATAAATAGCACTGTGCTACTCACAAAACAGAGACAAAACTGGTATCTCTTGTTTGTAATCAGCAACATCCCTTCATTATCAGGCATTCAATAGATTTTGCTATTTTTAAAGTCAAATACAATCAGAGACAGAAAAAGGAATTGCTTCTGAAAATAAATGCACCAGTATCCTGTGTTTTTAAACCAATTTATCTGCTCAGATTCTTAGTGTCTGTCTACAACAACATGGAGAAAATTGACAGATTTATGTCGCCAGCAAGGCTACGTTTACTGACTTACTGATTTATCAAGCATGTGTGTGATGGGGAAGAGCTCTGTGGCTTCACCGGCAGCTCTGGCAAGATAATTCAAAATGAGTTAGACAGCCAGCACATTTCGTGCTAAGTCGATTAGCTCATGATTAATTGAAAAATGGTAGATAGGGCAAGACTGTTGCCTTTTGTTTCAGCTTGGAGGCAGAGGTCTATTTAGGGAAACACAGTACATGTTTGGTCCTATTTGCTTCTTGGTGTTACCAGTCACTGAAGTAATTGACCGTTTATTGCATCTGTTCAAAAATTTAGGATACAGGGTGTAACAAAATGAGCATTTGTGTAATTACATGAGCTCTAAGACTCTTTTACTTAGAGACAACTGCCATCCATCACATTGTCCTTTAATTCCTCAGTGTTTGTTTAGGGATGCAGTATTCCAAAGCAAATGTAGGGATATTTGAAGTGGAAATGTGATCATCGACATTTGTCACATTACAGAAACGAGATAAGTAGGGGGAAATTTTTAAAAATATCCTACCACTAAATGAAAGTGACACTAAAGTGTTACTAGCAGCAAATGAAGAAAATAACATCACTTTCTCTTACAACTCTGTTTAAGAGATGAGAGCCCCTGCAGTCTAATGAAAGAAAGTCAACACATGTAGTTATCATTATACCCTAATCTCCTCTACTGTGGTTAATTCCTAACTTAAACCATAAAGTAACAAAATGTGACTTACTAAGAGACTTGCCCTTGTATCTTTGGGATCAAAGAGAAGAAGAGAGAAATTTCATTATTACCACTTGCTAGTGATACTAGTGTTACTTTTGGCTTATTTAAGCATTTTGAGTTTCAATTTCTTTCCAGTTGTATTGTGTGGATTATATTATATCTCATGTTATATGGCACATATGTATGCCATATAACATGCTATAAATTGCAAAAAGTATGGGGAAATTATAATATATATAATATTTTCTTTATGATATTTTATGTTATGAATTACTACCCCAGCTCTCTGTCAAGAATAGATGGTAGTACATTAGTGACAGGGACTGGGTATTTTTAATGAATGGAATAATTTTTACTCCAGTTTAGAAAGTAAATAAAGTTGATCTTTTATTTCTTCTTCATGTGTAAAATTTTACTCTTAATGAAATAATTCAGAGAAAGACAAATACTATATGAATACACTTGTATGTGAAATCTTAAAAAAAAAGAAAGATAAAACGTCATAGATACAGAGAACAGACTGGTGGTTGCCAGAGGTTGGGTGAAACAGGTGAAGGTGGTCAAAAGGTATAAACTTCCAGATATAAAATAAATAAGTCCTGGGGATGTACATACAGCATGGTGACTATAGTTAATAATAATGTACTATATATTTGAAAGCTGCTAAAAGAGTAGATCTTAAAAATTCTCATCATAAGATAAAAAAGATTGTAACTGTATGTGGTGATGGATGTTAATTTAGACTTATTGTGGTGATAATTTCACCATATACACATGTATTGAATCATTATATTATGCAACCAAAACTAATATAATGTTATATGTCTTAATGAAAGAGCTCAATAAAACAACAACAAAACTTTACACTTACTTCTAGCTAATTCTCCTGGTCTATCAATCCATCCATCCATCTATCCATCCATCCATCTATCCATTTATTCCACAAATAATTTTAAGTAACTCTCTGGTATTAGGAATTCTGAGAGTGTCAATTGGGTCTTCAGATGGAATTAGAATTGCAAGAAATTTATTGAGGGAAAATGCCTGTGAAATACAGGAGGGGGCAGGAGTAGACAGGAAAAGGCTTTACCATGGTGCAGTATGACATCTGTGCAAAGAGAGGAAGAAGAAAGGAAAAACCTCATCCTGTGAAGCTGCTCTGAGAGATTCTCAACAATTCCAAGGGGAGCCTCAGCAAAATGATTTCCTACAGAATCATGGAGGGCAGAAATGAGCAGATCTTGGTGTCTCCATTGTGCTCAGACTGCCTGAAGGCTGCCTGAGAAAGTGTCGATGGCCTCAGCTCAAGTACTTTGGTAGGTCTTGAAAGCCAGCAATTTTATGGTGTCAGATAACTGAAATCCTTATAGCTGATTGGCAAGTTCTCTTGAAAGGATATAGAGCTGCACGTCTTCATGACTACCGTGGAGAGGCATTGGAGATAAAACAGATCTAGCTCTAATAAGGCATAAGGCATGATCATTTCTCTACTGAGGAAGTGGCAGCTGTAAATAAACTGAGTTTGAGTGAGATGAGTATTAATAAAGAAGTGATATTGAACTGCACCCAAGTCCAATTGTGCCTAGGGAAATGAGTGACTCATACCAGTCAAAACCACTGAATAAATTTAATAAAAGTGAGGGATGGGGAAGGAGTGCTACAAACTGGCCAAATAGAACAGGTAACACAAGGATCATCTACTGATTCCTGAGAGAAAAAATTCAAAGGTGTATGTTCAAGTGATCCCTAGTTCCTTTATTCTTCTGCTTTCACTCTTCTCTTTATCATGGACAAAGTATAGAATTCAAGAATTTCTTCATTCATTATACCTATAAAATATATATCCCAACCACTCCAAAACTCTCGAATATTTCTAGTAGAGCACATGGTGACTATTATATTTTACTCTGTGATTACCTTTGATTTTTACAAATGGTTGTCAAATTGCCCAATAGAGAAAAATAGGAAAAAAAACTTCCTCTAAAGTAGTTTGAGTAAACTCTTATTTTTTTCAGTCTCAGTCCATTTGTGGGGATGTATATTGTGCCTTTATATCCAACCAGGCATATTTATATGCCATTCCTTTATCAGGACTTGCTAGATTCTCTCTTGACCCTTTGAACATGATATTACATCAAATCTAATTTTGTACTCCTTTTATGAAATAGGCCATAATTCTCTCATTCAAAATTCTGTTTGAATAACTTTCTCCTAGAATAATCTTCCTAATGGTAGTCATTCCCTGAAGCTAAATGTAAATAGAAATCCTTCAGAGCACAGCTCAAATGCTCCTTCTCTATGAGGAATTTACTTTTCTTTTTCATGGGAAAGATTTTGCCACCCTGACAATTTCTACATTGCATTTTTACTATGTCTCTTTTAAAATATACCTTACTTTCTAATGTAATTATTCATGTCAAAAACAATAACAGCTCTTAAATACACAGAATGCCTGAGTATATAAGAGCCTTTATGTATATATATTATTCTATATCTACAACAACCCCATGAGGAGGGGGATATTATACTAATTTTATTAGTTCTAGCTCAGAGGATTTGTAAATTTGCCTAGATCCCCAAATTAGTAAGTAGCAAAACCAAGAATCAAACTCTGATCTTTTAGCACCAGATTAAATGAACTTTCTATAATTCTTTAATGTAAGCTCTTTGAGGGTAAATTGATGTTTTTGTGCACTAACCAAATTTCCGTATAATCACTATTCAATAAAAGAGTTAAATGAGTGAAGAAATGAATAGGATCCAACCTACACAAATCATTTGAATATATCTCTCACAAATAGCAGATAACTGGATTTATTTCCTCCTTTGGACCATATTCTACTTGGCATTTGTCAATTGTTTGCTTCTGTCAGTAGTCCTAAGTAATTTATGCATGTATATTTTTTGCCTGCAAAGTGCTGGTATTTTCATCAAGGGCACGACAGAGTTTTTGGTTATTGTTTATTGGGTGTTTTTTTGGCATCTATTCTGTATTTCACAACACAAGAGTGAGAGTATATGTATATTGTTAGCCTCCCTTGGGAAAATGGAAGAATAGCCCCTGAAAGCTGAAAAATTATGTATATGTTATGTATAAGTGTATGGTGGGAGAGGAAATTTATCTCCAGAGCCATGACTTCTATAATAAATTTCTAAAATGTTTGTAAAATTTTCTAAAAATGGCAAATCTTCATAACATCATAGAATATTAATAGTGACATACTGAATTAACTTTAATAAATTGCATCTTTATCTTAAACTGAGAAATACATTGTAAGTTTTCATGACTGATTATTTAATGTTTGCTGATAAGAATCCTAATCCTTGCAAATACACTTAATAAATATATTCTTAGTAAAACTTTTTTGAAATTAAGTGCATAGGATACCAGAAAAAAAATTATTTAAACTATTTATACATATAACAAAAGAATCATTGCTTATAATTTATGTATATAAATTAATATATTTTATCTTACACTATTTTTGTTATTTTGATTTAAGATGTTGACAGTCAAAGCAAAATATGTTTATTTTATGAGGGGATTTTCAAAATAGAGCAAAACTTGATTGTTCTGCACATGCATTCTTCATGATCTTTATATAGGTCAAGAAAAGATGTGTAAAAGTGAAAAAGTGTGGCTTAACATTTTATTCCAGTAAAGATATATTCTGACCACTTTTGAACTGTGCATCTTACAGGAAATTTCCAGATCTTTAAGTGACACACACCTAGAGTTTTGTTCACTCCCTGAATAAAAGCCTTTTTTTTTCCCCCAAGTGGTTTAAAAGGTTTTAGATGGGGAGGTACCAGATGTCAGCAGTTCTAATTTTTTTAGTGCAACTATAATGGAGCACAGCTTAGTGATTACCGCAAAGTGGAATTTAACCTTCAGGTCACTGATTCAATCCCTTAGTGCTGCTGGCCTTTTGATAATAATAGATCTACTCTTGGGTACACACACACAACACACAGACACACACACCACTTCCACAAAAGAGACAGGCAGTCAAGGCAATGTATTAATAGAATGTAAAAAATCAGTTTCTTGAAATGAATTGCAAAGAATAAAAGTGAATGCCATTTACTCTTCCTCGTATAAAAAAGTTAATGGGTACAATAAAGTAAGGCTTAATAGATTAAAAATATTTTAAGTGACATTACTGCAGAATAATATTCTGGATTTTGAATTTCCTTAATACTCTTTCATTAGGATTTAAGGGAGTTTGCTTCCACTGATTTATTGCCAATTCAGCTTGGTTGTGGTCTTAATCCACAAAATAGTATGGAAGGTCAAAGTTAACCAAACCCTGGAGTGTTCCAGGAAAACAATGTGGAGAGTCAGTAGATAGTGTTCTTCCCTGAGTCAGGATAAACTATGATTATTTTAAAACAGTTTTTGATTATGAATGGGTTGGGTTTTATCTCAGAAAGAAGCCAGGCTATATATTCACACATGGAGTATCAAGAGTACTGTGGTAATTAAGGAGTTACCCTAGATTGCAGAGTAAATTGCAGGTGCCTTAGTAATGATATTTCAGCATGGAAGATGTAATCAGAAAGACCTTTGCTTATGTTTCAAAAACTAGCATGAGCCAGAAAAAAAAAAAGCAATACAAATAAAAACAGCAACCAGCAATAACCATCATGATACAATATATTGACCACTTTATTTACACTAACAGGGCCTCCACTAAAAACGTTAATATTATTTAAAACAGATTTCAAATCAAGGACACACATATTAAAGTCCTCCTTTTTGGGTAGAAACAGAGGTTTCCAGTGGTCAAATAACTTGCTAAAAAAGGGCATAAGGCCAGAAAATGGAAGAGTCCAAGGTGAGGTTCAACTCCAGGTACATCTGATGTTGATACTCAACCACACTGTTGTATTGAAGACGTTCATTAAAGATGAGGTGAAGAAATGTGACTGCCAGGCTGTTTGACATATATCTAATGAGGACGCTACAAAGTTTTAGAAATGTCATTTGTGTAAATGAAAAGAAAGACTACAGGTCCAGGTAGAGTACTCTTAACCTGAATGAACTGGTCAACCAGATCTAAGCAAGATTCAGCCTTTAGATTACTTTATCATTCAATTGTTCATAGCATTACTTGTAGTTCAGTGACTTATATTCACTATGCTGGGAGTAGACACCACTCTATCACTTCCTTGATCGTGTATAACTTTGGCATAGGCATATTCTTTCACTAATTTATATAAGTATACCTCGTGTCTCTGGTTCCATTGTACAAATCCTATGATCACTTCCTTTTTCTTTTATCTTTTTTGTATATGTTTGATATAAGTATTAAGCAAAAAATATTCCTGGGCTTCCCTGGTGGCGCAGTGGTTGAGAGTCCGCCTGCTAACGCGGGGGACACGGGTTCGTGCCCTGGTCCGGGAAGATCCCACATGGCGCGGAGCAACTAGGCCCGTGAGCCACAACTACTGAGCCTGCGCGTCTGGAGCCTGTGCTCCTCAACAAGAGAGGCCACAATAGTGAGAGGTCCACGCACCGTGATGAAGAGTGGCACCCGCTTGCCACAACTAGAGAAAGCCCTTGCACAGAAACGAAGACCCAACACAGCAAAAATAAATTAATTAATTAATAAACTCCTACCCCAACATCTAAAAAAAAAAAAAAAAGAAAAGAAAAGCAGTGTATACCAGGATAAAACATGGGATGCATGTTATGTATTATGTTCAAAATTTTAAGTTTATTATGGTTCATTCTCCTGTTCCCCATATTTTAAAATCATTGATATGGTATTTACTTTTAAATTTGCTATGCAAAGGATTTTGAAGTTACAATATTTTTACAACATTCTGATGATAACATAGAAGGAAAATTCTGGAATATGTTGACACATGAGCACTAATGATAATTGGCAGAAAATCCATTAAGGTACTATGTGGAACCCATGAGATCCTGGACTCCTGCTATATCACAACATATTGCTGCATGAAATTCAGTATAACAGGAGTCCATTTTAGGCCTGAAAGATGAGAAAGAATTTGTAACTGATTCCATAATGTAAATATTTTCTTTTAATATTGTCCTTCAACATAGATCAATAATATCTAAAAATATCTTATTAGTATTTTTTTAAAAGCAAAAACTTGTTTATTCTTTATGATTTATATACTGTTTTTGTAAAGAGATTGTGACATTATCTAATTTAACAAGTGTTTGGCACCTATTACGTGCCAAGCTTTGTGATGATTTAGGAGATACAAAGATAAGTGAGGCATGATATTAACACACCAATATTTTACTCTAGTAAAAAGACATTATTAAACAAAGTTATAATACGAGTTACACTAAAGTTTTGGGTACATTAGTAAGCCATATAAAAATCCTAAATAAAGGTTCATTATTCAGCAAAATAATATCATTGATAATAATCACACATACACAGATCATTGAATATATCAAATTAGCTACCAAATGGCTCAATGATACATGCCACACTGGAAATAAATTGTTGACTACTAATGATTAAAAAGAGAGAGAATGGTCCACATGCTAAAGCATTGTGTGATATGACCTCCAAGAGTCACACCAAGTCTAATATTGGTTAATATTAAAATATTAAAAACGTTTATTATATAAGTCTATGAAACATTACATTTCTGCAAAAAGTATCCTAGTCAAACTTCATAATACCTCTTTGTGGCAGGAATAATTGGTTTTATTTCACTAATAATGAAACTGGGGACTTCACTGGTGGTGCAGTGGTTAAGAATCCGCCTGCCAATGCAGGGGACACAGGTTCGAGCCCTGGCCTGGGAAGATTCCATATGCCTCAGACCAAATAAGCCCATGCGCCATACCTACTGAGCCTGCGCTCTAGAGCCCGTGAACCACAACTACTGAGCCTGCGTGCCACAACTACTGAAGCCCACGTGCCTAGAGCCCGTGCTGCACAAGAGAAGCCACCACAGTGAGAAGCCCGCGCACCGCAATGAGAAGTAGCACCCGCTCACTGCAACTAGAGAAAGCCTGCATGCAGCAACGAAGACGGAACGCAGCCATAAATAAATAAATAAATAGATAGATAGATAGATAGATAAGTTTACATTAAAAAAATAATGAAAACTGGACCCCATAAATACTGCCCAGATGAAATAACTTAAAAGAGTCTGACTGGTATTTTCACCTATATATATACTTTTTACTTTAGTTTGACTTTACACCTCATCTCCCAGATCTGTTATTTGCCTAGAAATTTTAAGAAAGAGAGAGTTCTTTCTATACTTTTCAAATGGACATAGAAGAAATTCTATCAAAATTCCTTCACAGATTTAGAATTGTTCTTCCATACTAAGTTAAGATTTCTTAAGATTTCTGGTTATTTCTTTCACTCAATTTAAAAGAAAATATCATCCAGTCTTATAAACAAATTACAAGAAAGAATAACTGGAAAATAGTTATACTGCAATAGCATTAGTTTTTAAAAATATTTATCTTTTTTCCCCTAAATTAGTGGTCATTAACATTCAAATAATGTTAATGTAGTATCACTGACAAATATGGAAAATTGAGATTTCTAAGTAGAAATGAGTCATCATTTCTAAGGCACAACAGAAATTTTCACCTTATTGTTGCTTGGCTATACAGTTTACTTAACTGACTTCTTAGAAGACCCATTTATGATGATAAAAGATGCTGGCCACAAATTTGGAAACTTCAAAAATATAAACTGTTAGCACTAAATAAATACACAAGAAAGACATTCTAAATTGGAATTAAAAAAAGAAAGGGATAACTTCTAGTATCATTTATTTACTAAATTTTTCCTTAATTCTCTGTTGCTTAGTCAGTAAAACAAAGAGTTTGTGTTAGATATATTCATTTCATTTCTAATATCCTTTCTTATATCCTATCTGAACTGAGTCAAATTTTCTTTAGATTAATGGATTAAGTTTCAAGTGTAATTAATACTACCAAAAAGTCTGCTAAATACAGTTCAGTGTTTTAGTACATGACAAATTATGACTACAAATTTTCCCAGGTGATTGGGTGCAATTCTGAAAAAAGAATTAAAAAAAAACTAGTCCCTAGGAGATGAAATTGTGGAAATATTCAATTTTCCATTAAAAGCCTTGAAATGACCGAAGTCAAGAAATTTTGGACAGACAAATTATGTAACTGTTCCAGACTTCCTCTCCAAATACCCTAAATCAAAGGCTAAATTAATAATCCCTCCTTTATGCTCATATTGTATAATTATATTAATATAAATCTGTAACTACTGTTACATTGGTAACTAATAGCATATATATGATATAATATATTATTTCATTTAGTTGAAGTTTTGTATATTTTGACTTAAAGCTCAGTTAATGTGATTTTGAAAAAAATCTATTGTAGAGTTTCAACAATCACACATCAACTCTATATAGATCAATACCTCCCTCCATGTGATATCTGAAACATTTATGGTCCATTAAGATGGTAACTGATATTCATAAAATGTATTTTTGAAAGTCTAACACTTCATCATTATAAAATATGGTGAAAACCTTTCAAATGAGAGAAAAGACCACATGGTCAGGGTCAGATGTCAGCTTTCATCTTGACCAAAGCATGTACCACAGAATCTAGTTGAAGACAATGAGATAGAAAGGGACATATTTAGAATGCATTCATATAATGTAAGCACAATGATATACAACACTTATTTTTAAAAATACTACCTTTAGAGTATCACTGTAGACATAAGTGATTTCTACATAATCTTATTAAATATTTCATTTTTGATACATACCCAATAAAATATTTGAAACCAAACTTATACTTTTATTATATAACAAATAAACTGAACACTATTTTACTCTGCAGCAGAGGAACTGAGTAAGGAAAGGAAGAGGAAAGGGATGAAAATGAGTTTGCAAGTTTCTTAGAATTTTGCATAAACATATGTTGCCAATATATAAAGAACTCCAGACTCATCTGGATGGACCAATAGTAAAGAATAAAAGGAAAAGAGGAAAATGAGCTAGCATTACATCCAACCTTGGTGTATTAACATTTTTCTTAATCCTCACAAAAGCTGAAGGGCCAGAAGTTAATACTTTTCCTTGATGGTCTACTTCCACAGTTTTTCTTTAATATTGCACAAATTTGTACTCTGTAAAGTGGAACTCAAGGGCAAAGAATAAATAAGAGTGTCAGTGAGAAATATATATATACATACATGTATATACACACATATATATGTACATACATATACACATATATATTATTTTTTGTTAAACTGTGATTATTGAGCAGAACTATAACATATATGTTATTGGTTATTTAGCCATATATATTTTTGATTGTAGCATGTCAGGTAGTGTTTCATTGTATTGTTTTTCTTCCCAACAAGCAGACCATTTTACTTGGCAATGAGGATCTAGGAGCTCTTCAGCCTTGTTTTTCAAAAAAGGCTTCATGTGATGGAATTTATCAATCTTCTTTCTAAATGTGCATGACATTTCCTGAGTGAAAATGTTTTGTCATGTGTAGCTACAGAATGAAGACCATAATGTGATATTCATTACACTGACAGTATCTTACTGAGGAAACTATGCTTTAGAATTTCAAGACTTTGGTGTAATCTGACTCTAACATTCAGCATTACATTCTCAAATTATTTAAATTTATCCAGTCAGACTTACACAAAGATACTTCTTGCTATCTCAACACTCATGCTGGATTAGTATGAAAGTGATGGAATTAAAGGGAACAAATAATGTGAAAATTATGTAAGAAATTTCTATTGGTGACATTGGTTGGAGAAACTCTGGAATACTTTAAATATATATATGTATTATATATATATATTTAAACATATACATATATATTTACAACTACCTTTTATATTAAAGTACAAGTTTTAATATAGTAGGAAAACCTACTTAAGCAAAATCTTTGTCCAAATATTAATAAAAATCAAAAGAATTGATCTAGTGTCCTCTAATCTTTTGAAAATATTGTCATTTAATAACTGTCTTGGAACTCAGAGGATGTTATTACCTTAACAAAGAGAAACCTTTGTTTACAGCAGCAGTACATATCTTAAGCCAAGGAAAGCAAACCTAACGTTGAGGTTAGCGTAAGTTAAGAAAATTAATATTTATGTAAAGTGTAACTAACTGAGTCAATGGGCCTCACAAGAAAAATCAGACCAAGGGACTGAAAATATTTTTATCCAAAATGAAATGGCTAAAATAACCAACCAAACATGAGGAAAGCATGTCTCAAATTCTATTTTGTGAAATAATAGTTTCAAGTTATAAATATTAGTGTTAATTAGGTAACAAAAAATTTTCCTTAACCAAATAAGTCAGGCAATGTTGTATTAGAAGAAGTTTAACAGTTTGCTTTATTGTATGCCTTATGAGAACATGCCAGTGTGTTGTGCAATCCAAGAACAGAACATATGTACAATTTTTTAAATATTTAGATCACCTTTTGTACCATGAGCTTTGTATGATCACCAATCCACAAAAGTCACTTTGAAACCATGTTTATAATCAATATCACATGCAAATATAGATGTAATTATCCTAAATAAAATTATTAAAAAATGCAACTAAGTTAACAGTGCATGTAAGAGTCATTTATGATATACAGGTAGGTTTTCTCTCACGATTGCCCTCTTGATAGCTGTAAGTAAAATATTTCCTTTTACAACTTTCAAGGATGTTGATATTGCTTTTTCTTTAATGTATGACTGTTATACCAAAAAAGGTATTAATGTTGTCAATGTATGTGACACACAGATGTCCTATATATAGAGTAAAACATTTAAAAATAAGTTAGCTATATACCTTTTATTTGATAACTTTACATTTAATCTTCAACCTCTGCTATGAATACAATTCCATAATTTATTTAATAACAATGTTCTGAAAAGTTAAATCAAACAATAAAAATGATACGAATAATGATATATTTTAAAACATGATATTACAAAAGGCAATTTTGATGCATGTAGATGAAAACAGCACTGACAGGATGGAAAATTAAGAGGTATTTTAAAACACACTTGACTTTAGCAGTTAAGTTCTGTAATTCTAAATTCCTCTTAGAGACATGGTACTCTTGAAAGTCCAGGTGCAAAAGATTGTTGGGTATTTCTTATTTGCGCCTAGAAATTAGAGCATTTCTCTGCAGTCATTAACTTTTTCCTACAGAAAACACTGAATTAATAAATTTTTTCCATTGAGGAACTTGCTTTTTACTTCAGTATTGCTCTTCTACTTTGTTATTTCCTCTCTAGAACAACCCCCCCACAGACACAAACACACACTCTGGTTGGTCCTATATTTTTTCTTAGCTACTTAGACTTCTACCTGTTGGCTTCATTCTTAGGCTGTCTCACATTCACCAAATGGCGATATGCTTCTTCATGCATGTTGATACAAAGAGAAAGTGTTTTCAGTCACAACTATTAAAAACTATTTTCATTGAATGAACCACCCTTCAGGGATATCTACATTCAGGTAATGTCATATACAGGTAAAATTAAATTGAGGTTTCCTGAGCCAGTGGCCATGGACAAGGGAATGTGATCACCCTCACTGTACCACCAAAACGCCAGCCTACTACACTACCCGATGGAAGAAATGGGAAATAGCTGCTGCAGAGAAAAGCAAATGCCTCGCCCAGGATCCGAAAAGTATAGGCTAATGATTCTGATTGTGAGAAATTTCATTTTCTTTAAAAGAAGTAGCATGAAATATAACCTATGCTGATATTTAAATCTCTATTCCAGTGTTGACACTGGATTCCTTTAAGCGTCAAATTTGAACTCAATATGTTTGTTTTAGGCTAGAAAATTCTGTGTAGTCCAGGTTCTGGAAATTATAATACACTTTTTCTGCCCAAGTCGTAAGCATCTCCCCATGGGTCTTCTCCAAATTTTAGACTATGACATAAAAATACATAACTTCTATGGAGTGCCTACATTCAGGTACTCCTTCACACACCGTAAAAGAACAATTATAGTGTGCTCTTCAAAACTCTTCCTTTTGAATATTAAGAGCATTAAAAATTAATACTCAATTTTAACTCTAGTAAATATATAGATGAATGTAAAACACTTTGTTTTTTCATTAAATGATAGTAATTGTAAATATGCAAGTCTTAAGAGATTTAAGCACTGTCAGAAATAGAATTTTTTTAAAAAGGTCAACTTTAATTAAATAGCCATGGTGAGGAAAATGAATATTTAGACAGATAGATAGATATAGATATATGTGATTTATTTATCATTTATTTATTTATTTATTTATAAATGGTAAGATTATTTTATTCTCCATTCACTAAATACAAAGAGATTCATCAAACACTGCCTCCACCCTCTGTCCTGAAAATGTCCTATTCATGCATCAGAATTAACTCAGCCATCACTTCTCCCTGATTCTTTTCCTGAACAACTCAGCCAGAATCAATCATGCACTGCCTTAATGCCTTCTCACTGTATGCCCATTTCTATTGTTAAATTTGTTTCATTTTATTGTAAATACTTGTTTTCATATCTGTGACCCAGTAGATCAGGCCCAGCAAACTTTCTCTGTAAAAAGCCAGATAGTAAATATTTTTGGCTTTGAAGTCCATACAGTCTAAGTTGCAACTACTCAAATCTGCTATTTTAGCACAAAAGCATCCATAGACTATATGTAAGGAAGGATGTGGCTACGTTCCAGCAATATTGTATTCGCACTAGCAGGTGGCAGACTGGATTTGGCACAGTTCCTTAAAGGTAGAAACTGTGATTTTCAGTGCTTTCGTCTTTGTTTTGCAGCTGTAAGCACAATGCTGAACATGTAAAGGAGAGTTGATAAATGTATTTTTAATTTTAGTTCTGTTGAATCAAGTTACAGCAACTCAAGTTCCAATGATTTCCAGCCGTAAGAAGTCTGGCGCTTAAAAGTTGAGCTGTGTGCTGTCCAATATGTAACCACTAGCGATGTGTGGTTGTTTAATCTTAAATTAATTAAAATCAAACAAATTAAAAATTCAGTGCCTCAGACACATTAACCACATTCCAAGTTCTCACTAGCCTTATGTAGCTAATAGCTACCATATTTAAATAGCACAGACATAGAATATAACTATCATTACAGAAAGTTCTATTGGGCAGTCCTGGCTCAGATGATGTGAATATTAAGACAAGGAGATATCCTCAAGAAGAATCCTGGTGGTGTATAAAATATGGTTCAGTATAGCTCAAATACACTATCTTGACAAAATTTCACAAACTGAAATTACATTATGCACAACAAATAAAAAGGTGTGAATTTACTGAATATACTAGGTAATTAAACACAAGTATTCTACTACTTGAAGCAGATTCAGTAGACCTTTGGGTGTATGTGAATTTGCACATGTGTGTAACTAAAATTCAAGATTCGCAGTAGATTTTATGCAATTAAGAAAAAATGGTTCCTGTTACAGAAGCCATACAAGAGAAAGTGGATTATACAAAAGAGAAGCATCAGTGTAGGCAGAAGGGGATAATATTAGATGCTCACTAACTCAAAAAGTAGAACAACTTTGACAATATCAGGAGAAAATGCAAAACAGGAACCACCAAAAGCATTTAAAATGCAAATGCAAGAAAGAAGACAGTTTTCATCTAATTGATTCTCAATTCTTACTAAAGAAAGGGGCAAGTTTAGATTTTTTCTGCTGAAGGAGGCATTTAAGATCATGAAGTTCCAAGATCAAATTCAAGCTTAAACTATTATTCATTATAGAAGCTTGACATTACTTTTTATCATCCTCACCTTCAGTTTACTCTCAGTACAATGATAATAATAAAACCACTTCAGCAGACTACTGAGAGGACAAAATGAGGTGATATTTGTCAAAGGCTTAGTAGATTGTTCAACACATTGAATACCTGGGAAATTGTAGCAATTTTATTAACAGAGGTTGAGGATGGTTTAGTGGGATAAGGAAGCTGAGGACAGTGGGGAAGTTTTAAAATTGCTTTGTGAAGAGTAAGAGAAGAAGTTGAGTGAGAGAATATGAAATAATTCCTCAAAAGCTTCTAAGGCTCAGATAAGATAAGAAACAATGAATTTCTTCTAATAGCAATATTTGAGGTTATGTGATTATTTTGTGCTAGCTATGTCAGGATGTCAATTATAGGAGAAGAGAATGCAGAGAAATGAATCCTGAACAAAGTATCTGTGGGCTATTTGTGATCGAGAAACATGAAGCAAAGGCCATGAGGCGTAAGCAAGGCAGTGACCAAAGAGTCCAGGATTAATAAAGACCAAAGTAAAGCCAGGGAAAAGTCATAAAAAGGATAAACTAGAGAAGCCAAGGTAAAGAAATTCCTACTAATGCCATAACTATGCTGGGCTAAGAATAACACATGAGGCAGGGAGAAAAATGGAAAACCGTCATCACCAACTTTGATGCTTAAAGTTCAATTTTTAAAGGTAAGATAGATAAATGCAGGTCAAGAAAAACACTTTAAAATTCCTAAATGTTGTCCAGGATGATGGTAAGAATTGAGGTAATAGGGAATACCATAAGCCAGGTACCAAAGAATTTTAAGCAAACATGGAAGTGACTTGCTGGCTGATAGAAGACTGTGGCCGGGAATGGTAAAGTGATGTAATCAAATATTCTTTTAACCTCAAAAGAAGATTATTATATTATTGCACTTTAGATCTTTGAAAGTATTTGAAATAAATTGGTTTTGAAATACATATTATTTTATGTTTAAAAGTTGAAAACTTCAGGAAATATTAATGTTTGCATTATTATTATTATGTTTATGTTCATTATGTTTTATGAAGTGTTCTTCAATAAGAATGACAGTATTGCTGAAATGTTGCTAGCGTTACAAAAGAGTGTGGACACTGGTGAAATGTGAGTAAAATAGAGGTACTTTCTGAGTTTTTGATGTATATAGGGAATCAAAAAATGTTAGTTTTCCTAGACTATTTGGAGTCTACAGAGTACTAAGGTGCAAATTTTTTTTTCGATTTCCAACTGTAAATATACAAGTATTATTTCCTCCTATTGCTCAGTTAATAGAAAATAAACCAATACACTAAGTATTTTAAATCTGTGCTACAGATCCAAACATCTTTAGAGACTTGTTAAATAAATGTCTTCATAATGTATAATTTTTCCTCTTTCAAAAGCAAGAGGGAATGGGGGATGGGAGGGAAAATCTCTGCAGTATACGTCCTTAGAATTATTTTCACAAATGCCAACATCTGTCTTTTTCTTTAACTTAAGATGGCACCTGCAACCTCTTTCAGTCCCGGTGGTAAAACTGCACGGTCTCACAGAAACATGCTTGCCAAAGAAGTCTGGAGGCTTGTGACATAGTTTACACCTGTTTAGATGTCTTGTCACCTCACAGAGTTGCTTTCAGTTGCCACCTCATATAAATTTTGCATTCAAAGTGCTGACTATCATTCTTTAGCAAGAGTGTACTTTTCTCTTATTTTGGAACTTGACTGCCTTTTCAAACTCAGCTGCACCTTCCACAATTAAAAAAAAAATGTTTCTGTCAGTTTTTATAACTGGGTTCTTATGACAGTAGAGTTCCCACTACGTGACCATGTAATCAGTCAGCTATCTTCCCTACTGTGTCTTAGTTATAACTGAGACTAGCTTTTGATATTCAAGCTTAATCACTTTTACAGGTTCAAGGATTCCCTTAATAATCTTTGGTATGATCCATGCAGTAGAAGCTATTTATTCTGCATGCCAGTGTGCTGGAATGATCAGGGCCTTGCTCTCAATTTCTGAAGCTATTGCTTCTCTCAGGCTTCATAAAAACAAATAATAAAAGTAAAATAAAATTGTGTGGATTTTTGCTTTTATTTTTTTCCACTGTACCAATTGGAGCATAGTAGCAAAATCAATAAAGATTCCAAATTGGACCCATTATGATAAATATTTTACATTTATTGGGGAATAGCCTGGCTTCTGATGTTTATGTAATGTGAGGTATAGACTGAGGATTTCTTTTTGCATATTACTATCCAATTGTTTTTGTATCATTTTTTGAAGACTGTCCTTTATCCATTCAATTGTTTTTGAACTTTTGTCGAAAATCAATTGACCATATACATGTAAATCTATTTTTGGACCCTGTTCCATTTATTTGTCTGTCACTGTGCTTTAATACTATAGTTTGATACTAAGTGCTAAAATTGGATAATGTAAGTCCTTCCAAACTTGATCCCTTTTTTCAAAGTTGTTGGGCTATTCCAGTTCATTTGCATTTCTATACAAATTTCAGAATCAGCCTATTCTAAGAACAAATAAGGTTCTATAACTCTCACTCTGACTCCTGTTATTTTATTGACTCATCTCCTGCTCGTTTCCTTCTTACACACTAGTTTCCAGTAACACTGGCCTCCTGTTTTTTCAAACACACCATGGGTTCCTTCCTCAGGGCTTTCACCCTTGCTTGGCTATGGCTAGAAGTTTCTTTCAGACTGAAGCATAATCTACTCTCTTACTCCCTTCAGGCCATTTGTCACTGGCATCCTTTCATAAAATTGTCCCCAATCCAATTTATTTTCTTCCTTGCTTTATTTTTCATCTCATCACATATTACTCTATAACCAGTAATTATATTAACTATATATGTTATCTGTTGTCTGTCTCCCAAACTAGAAAATAAGCTCCATGAAGCCAAAGTTTTATGTTTCTTTTCTTTTCTTCTGTTTTCTTATCATATTAAATAAGAGCTTAATGGTAATCTCTTAAATATTTATTGGTTGACTGAACCAATCAATCAATAAATCCAAGTTCATAAAAACACAATTATCCTTTTTTAAGCTAGGAATTATCAGGTGTGACTGAAAGCTACTGGTACACTGGTAGTACTCCAGGGAAAACAAAACAAAACAAAATGGAAAACAAACATCAAAACTTTTTTGGTCATTTTGACCAGCACTTTCATAATTTAGCTATTATTTTTAGTATTTTTAAATATGGTAACTTGACATTAAAAAAGAAGTGATCAGAGATCATTAATAATAGAAATAAATATTTAATTTTCCCCTTTGGCCTCTAAAAGCATAGGAGATCAGACACAGAGATCAAAATGTATATTCAAATTTAGTAGGACTTCCAAATTTGTATGTGAAATCTTTCCATTTAAAAAGTTAAATACATACACAACATATACTTAAGTACATATCTGTGCATAACATGTACAATGTGTGTGAAATGAGGTAAATCTATTCTCATGAACCTTATTTTCTAGTAGGGGTTACAGACAATAAGCAACAGGAATGACTAAAACAATATCATATGTAAGAGATATATTTTTTTCTGGACTAAGAGTTATACAAAACATACTAAATCATAGATTTGTACTTTTCTCCGAAAACTGGGACAAATTTAGCAAACAATTTTTCCACTAAGATTTTATTAATTTCATAAAATATGGCAATGTGTTTATTAGCATACTGTGAAACATTACCATAGATGATTATAATTAAACTACACTTATCAAAATAATGAATAAAGCACACTTTGTGATACAGCAGTGTTGATGTTTTTCATATTTATCTGTTCACTAACTAATGTGCCAAATTCAGTCATCTCTAGTGAGCCTCTCAGTTCTCAGTGTAAATTACTGAGGGTCTACTCTGATAATAAATAAAAATAGCAATTCTGGGAAACAAAGCATTAGCAGTTTAATGTCTAAACATTTTTTTTTTGGATAGTATAAATTAAGAATACAATAAAACATTTTTCATTCAATTAGAATATGTTTCCAGAGGGTTATAATACAATTTAAAAGGCTGCTTATAATGGATATATCAAAGCACCTGAATTTTAATGCTATCAAAGTGTTCAGGATGTTATAAAGAAGAGGATTAGTTTCATAATGCATCAACCAAAAGAGAGACCATAATATGAAAATATCTCTAAACCTAAGATGTGTGAAGTGACTTTTATGAGTCCATCCATTTTCTTAGACTCTGAAACTTAAACCTACTATGCTTAATTTCCAGTATGCACACTATTATATGTAAAATAGATAACTAATATGAACCTATTGTATAGCACAGGGAGCTCTACTCAATACTCTGTAATGACCTATATGGGAATAGAATCTTAAAAAGAGTGGATACATGTATATGTATAACTGATTCACTTTGCTGGACAGCAGAAACTAACACAACACTGTAAATCAACTATACTCCAATAAAAATTAATAATAAATAAATAAATAAATTCCAGTATGTAGGTGCCCAAAACATTGAAAAATCTGGACAGTGTATTAATTAATTGATTGATTGATTGATATAACAGATATCAATTGAGTAACTACTAAGTATCCAGTACTCTTTTAGACACTGGAGGTCCACTACCTAAAGCAGAATGAATTATCTGCCTTTGTGGAGTTCTCAATCAAATTCGAGGTGAAAGAAAAATAAAATAAAGTAAATAAGTCAAAGGATATATCACACAATTCACACAATCAAGGATATATCAAAGGATATATCACACAATAACCCACAGCTAGCTGGGTTCCTAAATCCACCGGCCTTCTTCCTGAGCATACGTGGACCCTGTATTTTCAAGTTTCCCTTGCAGTTAGGTGCATCTATATGACCCATTTGTACTATGGTAAACAGAGATTAGTCTGTCTCTCAGGTCTGGTGAGAAAAACCTGGAAATGGGTGTGTTGTGACTGCATTGGTCAAATTGGCACATATTAACGTGTTCTAGGATTTTACCCATGGTACACTTAGGGTAACCCAATAACTGCAGGGTTTGCCCTGGATTTGGACTGCCATCATGAATTATTTTGGGGGTGAGAAATAAATTTCTATGTTGTTTAGGAAACCTAATTACTCTTGGGTCACTTTGTGGCACCATCACAGGCTTACCCTGCCTGATTTAGAATGTTAGACTTTGTTAAAAATTAAGGAGATAAAGCATGTAAGATGACGGAGAGGATATGGTGGAACATCTGCTTCTCTGCCATGTTTGGCTGCTGCCTCATGACCCATTATGGCTGCTCTGTCTCTAGCCTTCATGACTGCATTCTAGCCAACAAGAAGGGTAAAGGTACTAAGAGGGGCCAGTCCAAATTCAAAGATTTGTGGGGAGGATTAAACTGAAAGAAGCTTTGAAGAACTCACATAGGACATGTCTGCTTGCATATTTTTAATTCAAATGCCATCACATGACCTCCCTTGACTTGAAAGGAGCTCAGGAAATATACATTTTATCCCAAGAGGCATTTGTACACAGAAAAATCAGGGCTTTTATTAGTAAGGATCAAGGGGAAATATTGTGGGACCACTAGAGGTCTTGACACAGAGAGTCAGGTATGAGAGAATGCCTAGTGGTAGACATTCATTTAAAGTTGATTCTTGAAAACAATTTGAAATTAGCCAGGTAAGCAAGAGTTGAAAGCGAGGTTGGTTGAGGCAAAGGAAAAGGCAAGTAGACAAGAGTGAGCTTCGTGCCTTTAGGAAACTCTCAGACCTACTCTGTGTTACAGATGCTTAAAAAAGCTAAAATAATAATAATAATAATAATAAAATTAGGGCTCAGAAAATGTATAAGAGATTGAGAAATAGATTTCAGAATTATCACAGTGTAGGTAATTTTAAATCAGGAATGCCAATGAAATCACAAGCTCAAATGCATAGAGAATGATGGGGATACAGTTAGGTATGGCCTGAAGAAGAGAAATAAGTATAAAGAGAAAGAGGAATCTGAGGAAAAAAAAAACAACCTTTACATAGTATCATCATACTTAATGTTAGAAGAATTATCAGTAACACAAAATGCCATGAAGGAAAACCTTGATCAAGGATACAGAAAGTTGAGCTAGGATGTACAATGGGAAAATATCACTGAATTTGTCTTTGACGCATTTACTGGTAAAGGGTAGAAGATTATGCCACCCCAAAATATGACTGTAGAGGTTCAGGACATGCCACCCTAAAATATGTTGCTTTGGCATATTGATCTTTTGAGACGTAGACACTTGAAAAACAGCAAATACAGAGAGAAGCTTTCTTGGAATGCCACTATCTGTTTAAAGATAGATCCAAAAAAGCAATTCAATTGTCATAACCCTTCCCTGGAAGTTTCATTAACCAGGCAAGATTAGTTTTTTCATAAGAGAGGAGATTAGAAGTTGACATCATGCCCAAACGGTCTACAGTTCCTCACCCCTTCCCTCTTATGGTGGTTTATAATTCTGAATTTTAAGCCATCTCAGGGAGTTAATCACTTTTCCCTAGGAAACTTTCATATATACATGGGGTATATGTATTAATAAACTTGCTTGTTTCTCTCTTGTTAATATGACTTTTATTACAGGATCCCAGATAAGAGTTCAAAAACGTAGAAGGAAAATTATTTTTCCTTTACACTGGAATTTTTGAAACTTTGCTTTCTGTAGGGTGTTTATTAAAAAACAAATGAGAAGTCATTAACCCTAGGTGTGTGGTGAAACTGAATTTGGACATCAGCCTCCAGAATCAGATTTTGGTTAGAATTCCAGCACCAGCACCAACTGAAACTTTAAAATACCTACTTACCTTCTCTGTGCCTCAGTTTCCAACATGTAGATTAGCTGTAATAGCATCAGTTTTAAAGCTTATAATGAGGATTGAGTCAAATGACACATGTAAAATTTCTTAGCCTAATCCCAGATTCATAAATACTCAGTAGATATTAGCTATTAGTTTATTGAAGCCCATTATTAGAAATGCTGACAATGAAAGAAGAAATAGAAAAGTAATTCAAGAGGGCAACAGAGTTTGATGGAAGATTTCGGTTTTGTAGAGTGGGGCAAGTGAGACTATGTTACCATTGGTGTTGGTAAATGAATGAGAAAAATGATAACCAACATGGATATGAGTCTTTAATGAAGAAGAGATCTAGAGATTTTGAACAATATTTGGAAAATAGATGCTATGAATAGGAAGTAATATATCATCTATCACCTTAATAAATCATCACATAATAAAGTGTATAAAAGATTGACAGAAAAGGGCTGAAGGAAGAGACAGAATTTATAATGGACACAGGCAGAGTGGTTTGATAACTGTCTTCAGGCATTGGTGTCATTGAAAGCTAAAATTTTCTCCTCTCTTTTTACAGACATAAACGTTCAAATCAAGTTCTTGAAAAAGAGGGAGAAAGAGAGATACAGGGAGAGGTAGAGAAAGAAAATGAAAGTTTAAAGAGTAAGAAACTACCACAGGTTTCATAATTTATTCCACTGCTCTCAGTCTTTCTTACTTTCCGTTCTTTATACTATATTTTGGAGGGCTTTTTTGTTTTTTGTTTTTAATTTGGAGAATGGTATGAGAAAGGCCTTTGGGTATGCTAAGAATGTACTATTCTACTTTATTATAATGATAGCTGTTAACAGCACAGGGGCCTTGACTGTATAACGTCTCCTATCTTGCTTGGGGTGACACCCGTTCAGACCGAGGCAGCTTATTTCACGTTATTGTCAGTTATGAGCGGGAAACTCTTGCGGCTGTGGAAGGGCTGGGGGCGGGGCGGGGACGGTATTGTCCGTTAATTACAGACACTGCATTGTTTTTAAATGTTTTCAGTCAATTTGTAGATAGAGCTCTAATAGATTTTTAACTTTCTTAGACTTGGTTTTTTACACACTAAAACAAATGTGGTTCTAAAGACCACTATCATTTTCTATTGCCTTTAAAAAAATATTCATTTATCATTTTCCAGTCTGGATTTCCCCTCTTCTTGATACTACATGTCACTAAGGTGAATATGACTCAAAACATGAATGCACATGACCCATCTTTCAGCCCTGAATGATAAAAATATGAACCTTCACTGGCGAAGGCCGTGACCGCCACGGACCCACCCAGCCTAGGGCCTCACCTGCACCCCCTTGCGGCGAGTCGACCGACCACCTTGCTGCAGTGCATTTTTCAGAGTAAACAAATTCCATGTGCAGTTGAAAACATTCAATCCCTCAAACATGAACTGGCTCGTGTGTAGAAGAGATTTGGGGGGAATAAATTATGGGATTGAGCTTCATTCAGATGTGGTAGAATATGCGAAGAAAAACCTGGAGAGTTTGATCAAAAAAAGTAATAGCTTTGATAATCAGCTTCTAGACCTGTACTGTCAGTCTGAATGGGAAGGTGCATGGCATGGCTAGGTCACCCTGATCTCTCAGCAGCTTATCAGAATAATTATATGAGCAAGCTGGCACAGCTCCTGCTGTTCACAAAATCATCTGTCTCAAGATGAAAATATTCCAACGTGAACATATGAAGAAAAGCACTGCTAAGATTTGAGTTCGGTGAGCCCATATTTGTGGTTGGTAATTGCTCCCAGAAAGCAGCTGAGGGTCATCAGTATTATCGAGATTATTGTGGATCTGGAGTCCAGAAATACTATGAGAACTACATGAAAATATTACTAAAAGTGGGAGGCATTCTAGTTATGCCTGTAGAAGATCATTTAACACAAATTATGAGAAGCGAACAAAACACTTGGGGAAGTAAAAATATTCTTGCTGTTTCATTTGCTCCACTTTTGCAACCAAGTAAGAAGGATAATGGCAAACCAGAGTCTGTGGGACATCCCCACACACAAACCCACACTGTCTGGAATATACAGAACTTGCTTTTATTTACATTCAATGCACACGGAGACATTTCATAAGTAATGAGATGCAGGCCAAGGAGGGGTTCCTTAAAGGGCGCTACCCAAAAGAAAGAGTTAAACAGAGAGCTACACTTATGTATTTGTAGGTAATCAGCTTATTCCTCAGCCTCTCAACAATGAGGAGGATGAAAAAAATAGAAGAGAAAGAAAAGGAAGTGGAAGATCACAATGAAGTTAAAAGAGCCACCTCAGAATTTACTGAGAGAAAAAATTATGAAACTCCCCCCTCCCTCGTGAATCTTTAAAAGCTTACTTGACATATTTTAGAGAAAAATAACTTAGATCAAGAAGAAAGAATGCCTACTGATAATTCCTCTAGTCTTTAAAATGTGGCATTTGTTAGGAGTTAAAAAGAGAGAGAATGTTTTCTTTCATCAGAGTGAACTTACAGTAGAAAAAAGTATCTTCTTTCCGTCAGTAATAAAAATGATGTATTCAGTGATTAAAAATAATCCCTTTCATAAAATATATTTTTCTTTAAGTCTTGGAAAAATGGCTGTTTTAACTCAGGATGACTTCAAGAGTGGAATGCAACAGTAGTGCAGACTTTGTGTAATGTAAATCCTGTTCTGATTCCTCATAGATTTGTAGTGGTGAGAGTTAGATTTAATTTTTTTTTTTTTTTTTTCTGTACGAGGGCCCCCCACTGCTGTGGCCTCTCCCATTGCAGAGTACAGGCTCCGGATGCGCAGTCTCAGCGGCCATGGCTCACGGGCCCAGCCGTTCCACGGCATGTGGGATCCTCCCACACCGGGGCACAAATCCGTGTCCCCTGCATCGGCAGGCCGACGCTCAACCACTGCACCACCAGGAAAGCCCAGATTTAATTTTATGTAAGGTTACATAACTGTTAAGCATATATAATCTGATTTGAATTGCAGTTGATTGTATTTCCTCCAAAAAAACTTTCTTATTTAATAAGGAAATAAAATCCTTTGTAGTCCCACTTCCCTTAATTTTGTTGCAGTCACTATTGCTGAGTTGCTATAGATGTATTCCGAGTAATATATGAGTGCAATAATCATACAGATAGTGAATAATTTAACTTTTAAAAAAGTTTCATGGAATTCAATAGCACTGCTACTCTTGCTTTTGAATCTATTGCCCGAAGACGTGGGGAAGATATCTGCTTCTCTCATAGAGAATTTAAGGGCACATCAAGTGAATAGTAAAGTAAAAAGTCTATACTTAATAGAACTCTTAATTTGTGTGGACCCTTTACATTTTCAATATTTAAAAATAATGAGGTTATCTTACTCTCTGGAGTTTTAGAAGAGAGTATATTTAGGATTGTTTTTTCTACAGTCCACTCTATAAAGTATTTGGTTTAAAACAACAACAACAACAAAAAAACACTGTTCTCTTTGACTGCTGATGGTACAGACAGTGAGTGAATAAGCATGAGTGATAGCCACTCTCCTGGGATAAGCTCAGTAGCTGGGCCAGAGCTGATTTGCTCAGGTGGTGCACTTTAGCAAAGGGAACTTCTAATTCATCTGCTATTTATCTTTGAAAAGGTAGGGTTGAGCTAGCCTACATTTACTTTGAAATTAATCTTTGTAGTATAAGAAATATTCACAGAAATTATACATAGAAACCTTTTGCTTTGAAAATTCAAAATCATAGTGTAATCTTTGGGACCTACGTTGTGCTCATTTAAAAATGCTTCCCATTTTTTTTTTTTTGTCTGTTTCTTTTGGTAGAATTATAATGACTTTCAGTTTTTGCTTAATATCACATAAACTATCATTTAAATGTTAGTTGTAGGGGTTTCCCTGGTGGTGCAGTGGTTGAGAGTCCGCCTGCCGATGCAGGGGACACGGATTCGTGCCCCGGTCTGGGAAGATCCCACATGCCGTGGAGCGGCTAGGCCCGTAAGCCATGGTCGCTGAGCCTGCGCGTCCGGAGCCTGTGCTCCGCAACGGGAGAGGCCACAACAGTGAGAGGCCCGCGTACCGCAAAGTTAGTCGTAGCTAATCAGTGATAAAACAGGTAATGAGTACCATTATTAGTTTGTTTCTTTTCTTCCAAATTGGGCCAGAAACAGTTATCCTTTCTTAAGAAAGTGTACAATGTAATACAATGTAACATATTTGCTACTTAGTGTTACATGGATTATATATTTTTTAAAAGGAAAAATTTGAGAGTAACCCTTATTACCACCAGCATCACTGTTACAGTGGTTGATCAAGTATGCTTAAGAACATCCAATTAATGTATAGTAAAAAGATTATTATCTCTCAGCGAAGATTCAACTATTAGTAATACATAGACGGTTTCAAAAATCTCAGCTCCGGTAATTCCACACATCTAAAAACAAGTGTGTGAAATATTCTAAGCATGAATTATTCCAAGTAAGTGAGGGTATTTTAGTAATGTGAAAGATAATTTCATGGAAGGTATTTGTTTTATACCAGTGACTAGGGCTTAGATTTGGAGGTTGGAGGATGGGGGTATCGCCACAATTATTCTTAGATGATTACTAAGTTGTTATTGTTAAGAAATGCCCCATCTCATTTCTATTAAGGAAAAAAATAGTTTTATACAATTGTTATCTGCTAGAAATATTCATTTTATTTTGAATTAAATGCTAGTTTTAGAAGTTTAATCTTGAGGTCCTGGTGCCCACATATTTAAATCTAGCACCCCTAGCCCACATCTTGTTTTTAGTGTCCAGATTTATAAACATACATATTCTTAAATGATGATTTTTCTATTCATGAGAGAGTTTTTGTGAAGGATGTATTTGCAGATTGACCTTTTCATATATTGTCTTTCATTTTGCTGACCTTGGCAAAATGTACAGTAGATTTTCATGATCATTGCCTATTTTTTTGTCATTGAAATGTAAGTTTTGTATTTTTAAAAGCATTTAGTTTACAGTTGTGACTTTATAACTGACTTTAAATGAAGTAGAAATAAAAGGGGAAAAAAATTAGCTTTAAAAGTTTAGAAGACCAGATAATGTTTTCTGCTAGGCAAGAATTAAGATTATATAAATTACAAATATAAAATATATTATATAATATTATATAATATTGTAAAGCATTTACATATGCTTTTAGAAAGTAATTTTTTTACATCTAAAAAATAAATAAAAATACCAAACAACAACAAAAAACCACACACAGTATTCATAGTGTAAGAATCAATTAATGAAAGTAAATAAAGAGAGATAAAGCACTAGAAATAGTGTTATGGAGGGTCTTACATGATATACTAAAAACAGGTAAATTAGTACATAAGTGAACATGTTTTTCTTCACATTATTTCTCATAGTCAAATTCCTTTCTTTCAGTCACAAGTTAGGTCCCTGTTACCTCATGCCTGAATTGTTTAAACAACCTTCTTATCTAGTCTTCAGTACTTCAATCAACTGTATCTTAAACATAACCAGCTTTATATTCCCAATATAATTTTTATATTATGTTACTATCCCAGATAGTGTTTTTCAACAATTTGTTCATTAGTTAATCATCCATCCAGCCTGCTCCTTATGGGGCAGAACTATGTCCTGGTAGTTGATATCAAGAGTAAAAAGGTGTATGATTTCCTTCAAGAAATTTACAAATTGGTAGTTCTTTGCTCCTCTAGGATCAAGTCCAAATTGTTTCACTTATATTTAACTAAACCCTCTTTACTGAGTTTTAGTGCCAACATAATAACTTGCATTGCTATCTGCACTCCAGAAATTCAGTTCCATAGTCTACCTTCTGACTCATCCTGACATTTCCTTTGCCTTAAATTTCTCATCTCCCCATTTACTGAAATATTGACCTTTAAGAACAAGCTCAAGTGACATTTTTCCTTTTGAACTTTCCCTGTTAATAACATTCTGAATCATTTAAAAATAATAGCAAGTCAATAAATAGTTCATATTTATAAGGGATTACTGTGTACACAACTGTACTGAGAGCTTATATGGATTATCTATTTAATCCTTGAAAACATTCATTTATTAATTCAACAAATATTTATTGAGCACTTGTGTGCTATAAACTGACCTGAAGCTAGGATTTGGTGTAGACATTATAGTGAATCAGACAAATAAGGACACTGAACTTATGAAACTCTTCCAGATCAGGAACACAAACAAACAAGCGATATAATTCCAGATAGTGATAAAACTTCAAGGAAAATTAAAAAGAGAAAGCAAACAAGCTATAGGAATAATTAATATAAATGTTACACTTGTCTTCTTTTAAACAAATAATGGTATATTTGTGTATGTACAAATGTTTTATATGAACATAATTTATTTGTGTTTTTAATTATACTTATTTACTCCTCTTCTAGATTTAAATTCCTTGAGATGAGAATTAGCACTCTCCATGTTAATTATCTTTGTTTCCTTCATGTGGCCTAGACTAGTATCTTCACCTAAATAAATCTAAACAGAAAATTAGTAGATACTTTTATTTTTTTATTTTACATCAGTAATACAAGGCAGAATACTGGAAGGCACATGGAAAGTACAGAGAAGAACATTCAATTAACAATACTTGAAAGTTATCATTGTTTCCATTTTAGTTTATAACATGTTTCTTTGCTTAAAAATGTATTGTAAATATTTTCCCATGTCCATATGATGAAGATGACTGAAAAATATCCTATGATGTAGAAAAGAAGAGATGAATTTATACAGTTTCTGTTTGTCTTAGGTCCTGTTAATTTGTCGTAAAATGAAAATAGCTGTAACTCTTCCAATGCACACTAAATTTAGCCAATATATGTGCTGAAATTTTAAAAAGTAAGTGGAGATTTTAAATACTACATCATCTATTGATCAAGAGAAAAAATGTTAGAGTTAAATATATGTAAACTATGATGTATATTGTCACTTTTTTACATGCAGCTAAATGTTTACTTTTGTTAATTTTTCTTTCCTCTCCATCTTCAGTAATACTGAATTATACTATAGCTTATTATAAAGACTAAATATGCTTAATCCTTTATTGCTTCATAATTATTAAGGTTGGCTTTGAAATAGCAGATTATAAACAAACTTTTATTTATTAAACTAAATAAAAGTCAAATAATTTTCAAAATAATCCAAGTTTTTTCTTCTCTCTCTTACTATCCTTCTCTCTCCTTTAGTTTAGCACATTGTCATTTTCCTAAATACGAATTATCTCAAAGCTGGCATGATTATCCACATAGTTTCTTTATATCTTATAACTATTTAGCAAGGGTATATTTAAAATGTCAGAATTGTGTTCTTAAATTTAAATGCCAATTATATAGTTAAACAAAGTCCTTGGACTCTTCTTTTTTAATGTTTAAAGGAATATAACTGCTGGGCAGTGAGTTTAGTGTTTTAATATTATTTTAATAATAATCATACAAACGGGAAATTTCTTGCAACATTGAAAAAAGTCACAGTTGTGTTCTTTTAAATTGCTGTGTGTATTATCATTTCTTATACTATTCAGCCTTTGTGACTTATTTAAAATTTTCAATCAAACTCTTCTATGTGATTTTATGAATACATACACATAGGGAGGGATTTCATAAAACATGCCATCTTGTTTTTTCTTCCCTAATAGATAAGATGGTATCACTTGATCCCATAATCATTTAATATTAAATTTGCCAGAGTAAATAAACTTCCATGTCTGCAGGATCTGGCAAGAGTTTTGAGTTTTCTGTGGTGACCATATGAAGACTCCGAAGTGCATTGTTGGTTTTGCTGTGGTGCTTCCTGTTTCTTTTGGACCTAGTATCTTCTCCAGTCACTGAACTGGATATTCTCCTTTGCTGGAACATTTTCTCTCAACTTAATCTATTGTTTCTTTAGGTTTTGCAGATCTTGGCCTTGCTTACCTTTGGTCAGAGTGCCCCCTCACTCGGGTACTACCTCTATATCCTTGAACACTGACCGGTGCTTTTCCTCAGAATACCCTGCTGCTCCAGAATCAGTCCTCCTTTATAGTTAATTGTTTGACTTCTAAAATGAAATGGTTCCTGCTTTGATTACCAATACTTCCATACAATCCACCTCTTCCTCCCAGTCAATGTGGCTATTCTGCATCATGTTCCCTTTCAAGTATAAACAAAGCATAGGACAATCTCGTATTCCTGAGCTTTCATTTATAAGTGCACACTATTTGAAAATGTTTGTTTTTGTGTTCTATTACCAAGCATTTATGGTCAGTAAGATGTCCACCATTTAGTTAATAACTTTTTCCTCAAAATTCTATAAGTAGGAAGAATGTTATCTTGTTTTCATATTCTCTCCAGTACAAAATCTATTTCTTTTTTTTCTTCGCTCTCCAGGGAAACCCCTGTTTGGATAAAATCAAATTCATTACATTCATTTGATACATTTAAAAGACATATTCCACCATTTCAGGTTGTTGAGAGTTTAAAGGGTAAGGTAGACACATTGCATAAATACAATAGCAGGGTTACTAGACATGAATCCTAAACGCTATGTGAAAACCTTAGGTAAAGGAGCTTAAAGCTCAGGATGCCATGGAGGTGAGACTGAAGCAATTTCCAAGAAAAACAGGGTGATTAAGAGCATGGATTCTATCACATAAAAGCTCTTTAACTTTGGAAATGTATTTAATCTTTCTAAGTTTCCTCAGCTATAAAGTAGAGCTAACAATAGCTCCTGCCTTATAATATTGTTTTTAGGACAAATGCATTAATCAATGTAAAGAGCTTGGAACAGTGTGACTCATTTTAAGTCCTTGATAAATGTTGGCTGTAATGATGAGGACTATTATATGAGAAAGAGAAAGATTTCCTATGTAGAAGAAATCTCACAGGGAAAGCACAGATATAGAAAAGTTTATAGTACACTCAGGGAAAGAGTAATTACTTGGTTGGCAGGAGTTTGAGGAACAGTAAAGAATGGAAAGAATGAATCAGAAAGATAAGCAGGGACCAAAGGTGAAGGACTACTTACTGGGCCTATTAATATTATGGTGTAAGTTATGGGGTGAAGCTATTGAAGAATTTCATGCAATGGGATGATATGGCCAAATGTACATTTTAGAAACACAAATTTAGTAAGAAGTGTATAAAATGGATTTGAGAGAAAGATTTGAAGGAAGAGTTGAGGGCAGAAAGTAACAGTGACAGAGATTATTAACAGGTAATTTAGAAGCTAGGTATTTTTAGGATGTGAAAAACTAAAACTTGATATGTGTAACTCCTGGCACCATGTGAGTATTAAGCCCAGTGCTTAGTCTAGAGCTAACACTCAATTTATATTAGCTATAATTATAACTAATATGATATCTTCAAACAAGAATTATTGAATATTATGACTTAAATGACTCCATTATTAAATGATAAATGGCTAAAATGGAAGAGTGAGTTTGGATCAAGAAACAATGATGTAATTTTCAACACATTGAGTATGAGATTTCCACGAGATATACAGTCATATGTGTGCAGAAATCAGATGGAAATAAAGATTAAGAGTTCAACTGAAAGGTTTGGTTATGTGGACCGGGAAGTGGTTGTATCCATGGTAACCAACAATATATGGAGTACAGAAGAAGAATTAGGAGAAAACAAGTTCACTTAGGAAAACAGATACACATAAGAACAGAATAAAGAAAAGAGTAAAAACATAACCTCAGGGTTCACTATGTCTTTCTTATCATATGGATGAAGATTATCCAAAGAATGACTGGTCGAAGAGATATGAGAAGAACCAACAATTAGTGGTTTAGTAGGAAATCATCAATCAGCAACACTTTGAGTGATTACTAATATTTCAGGTGGTGTAAGTACTGTATAAGCATTAACTCCTTTAATAATTAAAAAAGACTTTCATGTAGGTCCTATTATTTCATTTATTTTACAGAGAAGAAAACTCGATGCACAGATAGGATAAGTAAAGTGCCTGAGATGGGAGAGATTAAAACAGGACAGTCATTACTGTATGCAAATACTGTTAGAGCAGTAGAGAAAATGATCTGTTGCTTTGGTAATTAAAAGGTGTAGCCATCCTATGGCAGAATAATTGTAGCAGTGGGGTAGAGGTGGAAATCAAATTGCAATATAGTAGGAAGTAGTAGGTCAAAATCAATAAAGGAGAGAGTACAAATACTTTGTCTAAAATTCATCGGTTCTCTTTCTTTAAGCAAAGGTGAACACACTTAGTCATAATCAGAATAAACTTCATTTGTTTCTCTGATCATTTAAGGATGTGGATTTTATGTATGAGATTACTTTCCACAAGGATAATTTTATTTTTCAGTCTCTTCTAATTTCTTGCTTTCCAGACCTGCTGACTATAGTGTCTAGGGAATAGCCTTCAACACACTTTACACATCCTAAAGTGTTTCAATAATTGAGTTTGATGAACCCCTAAATAAGTATCATTTATTGAGTTTAACATGGGCCAAGTACTGTGCCAAAATCTTCATAGGGAATATTTTATTAATCTTCACAAGAGCTATAATTGAAAGTTATGCATTTTTCAGATGAAGAACTTGAGAACTAAAAATTCCCAAGGTCACAAGACTAGAAAATAATGAAACTGCTAATTAATCCAAGAGCAAGTCATTCCAGGGCTTATGTGCTCCTTCCCTCCAACCAAAATCTCTAAAGACATGGAGCTTATTTTTCCTCATTTAATGATTCCAACTGGTAACACATTCCTACAAGCAGTGAGTTTTAATAGTTTTACATTTATATTTCTGAACTCATTTTAATGAGTCAATGATAAATTTTGTATCTCTTTTAAATTTTATTTTGTCTTAAGTCCTTGTATTTAAAAAGTTTTCAGAGGATGATTATATTTCATACACATTTAGGTCTCTTTAAGGCATTTCTATTTAAAAAAGACAAAAATAATCAGTAATTCAAGATTACCATTTATCTTTGGAAGAAAATATTTGACTTTTAAATTCATTAAATCTGTTTTAATAACTAATACAAATATGATATAAAGATTAATTTTCACACATCTGTCTATCTTTTTTAAGTTGATCTATAGAGACATATTTGGAAAAGGAAATTTTTTCTCCCCATGGTGTTCCAATTCTCTTTCTGAATTGGATTACAATAGGCTGGGATTTGGGAAATATTCCTTGAGGGCATATCATGTGACCAATTACCTAAGGATTTTGCACCAGTCACCTACTCTCCATTTGCCTGCATTTAACACACTTACGGGAAGTTTGGTTCAAGGTCTGTTCCAATTTAATATTTCTAGGTTCTATGCCATTGATGTACTCACCTAGATAAAATGTCATGTATATTTTTTATCAGTTGGTTTTGAACTTGGAACAAGCAGTTGAAAACACCTATGATTGATATTTGCCTCTTTCTGATAGAAATTTCAATTAAACTGATTAACAGTCATACAAAAATCATAATAAATTGATATTGCAGATGATGTATCCATTGAAACCAATGATCATTGTGAAGTTGCTATGTAAAATGACTTGCTGTCATTTTAATGTGCTTGAATATTTTATACTGAAATCTTTTTCATAGAGCATCTTATTTTAAAAATAGCATACAACTGTTTTTTTTTAAATCCCTGAAACAGAGGTAGAATTCCTGTTCTGCTTGTTTAAAACTTTGAAAAGATTTTTCTTTAATTGTTCCTCAAATTTCCATGGAAATCAAGGGTTATGTACATCCTCAACAACAACTTTAACTTGAAATCACCTAATTCAAACTACGTTAAATCTTTCTTAAGGGATTTTTCTCATTTGACCTTGAATAACAGTTGAGTGTGTGTGTGTGTGTGTCTGTGTGTGTGTGTGTGTGTGTGTGTGTGTGTGTGAGAGAGAGAGAGAGAGAGAGAGAGAGAGAGAGAAAATGAAAAATTCCATATTAGATTATGGATACCAAATGAAAAAGATTAATTTTATCCTCATTGTACATAGTAGACTTACAAGTATCTGGCAAACAAACATTTTAATTAACTCAAATATATTTGCTAAATATTATTACCTGTCCACATTTATAGTGAAGATTTTTAATAAAATTCCCTATTGAACTAAAGAAAAAGCTGGGATAGTTGTCTGAATTTTTAAAATAAAACTGCTACTGCAAATCCTGTATTTTTCTATCACTAGATTCTAAACTTTTTTTTTTTTTTTGCAGTACGCAGGCGTCTCACTGTTGTGGCCTTTCCCATTGTGGAGCACAGGCTCCGGATGCATAGGCTCCAGATGTGCAGGCTCAGTGGCCATGGCTCACGGGCCCAACCGCTCCACGGCATGTGGGATCCTCCCGGCCCCGGGCACGAATCCGTGTCCCCTGCATCGACAGGCGGACTCTCAACCACTGCGCCACCAGGGAAGCCCGATTCTAAACTTTTAAAACATGGCCCACTGCTAAGAGACTAACTAAATCCTAACCAGCAGAAAGTAATGAACCACATCCCAACAAGTGACAAAATTATGTGGGATTGTGTGTTTTCTATGTGATGTATTAGCAGTATTTTTAAGAACTGAATTTTGGCTTAGTAGGAACACAAAAATTGAAACTTTCAGAACATTTCCTATTAGTCTTCAGTAAGGTGTGTTATAATGTATCACAAGGTACCAGGGATCATAAGTTGATTTTCACCACACGTAGTCCTTTTTCCCTTTGTCCTTCACTGAGTCTTATGCTTCTTTTTTTCTACCTCTGAAGTACTCCTGCGGGGCTAGTTAAATCAAGATAGAACATTCACCTCCTGACTGCTTCAGTCCTTGAGAAGAAGTTAACAGATTTAAGGAAATGAAAAAGATGGAGAAAAAGGAAAGGCGTAGAAAAATCCAAATTTGATAAAGAAATTGGTAATTATCAATAATTCAAAGTTATCAATAAACTTTGCCATAGATAATTTCAAACCCACATGTGAAAACTAAACACCCATTAGAAGATCATGTCAGACTTATCCTGTAAATTTTTAGTGAGTTAACTTTAATCCTGCATAGTGCAAATATTATAAATTTACTTTTACATTCCTTTACTTTTAGCAAAAACTCTCTGAGTTGATGTTGTCAAAAGCCCCATGCTGGAGATGTTTTTTGTAGTTTAAAGAGATGGAAAAAGTTTCTTGTGGTTTTACATAAAAGTAAATCACATATTGCATACCAATTGATAATCAAAAGGATAGTAGTTACATCTAAAATGTGTCCTATGTCAATGTAATAACTACACAAAGAGAAATATGTGACACATTAAGACAAGATTGTTCAAGAGAATTCTCCCAAATTATTCCACTGCTTCCCTGCTTTTGCATGTTCTAGTGTCATGTGGGGTCCAACCCATTCAGGTATAAACAGATAGAGAACTATATACTTGTAATCCTAAATTAGTAGGCTTTTTTTTTTTCTGTGTTTTTCTATGAAGAGCTTTTCAAGAACTACCCAAGGAATGACTGGACTGACATTTATAAAAGGAGTAATGTCAAGTGTAGTTCACATACTTTTATACACAAAACATAAAGGATGTACACAAGATTCTCACTGCAGATACAAGTTTTCCTCTCACTAAGCATCTAGCGATAACTGGCATAGCTAAGAACATGGTTCTGATCTTGTTAACAATATTTTACTTATTTTCCAAATACTGTGGCTTACATTTTACTTGGGCTTATTGCTTCAGCACTCAAATTACCCTGGTTTAGTTTTGTTTGTACACTTGCACAAATAATAGCTTTTAATAAAAGAGCTTTTATTGATTCCTAAGAAATACTTAAGTACCTCCAATATGCTATAGTCATGACTGAGTCACTTGTACTTTTTCTCTAATTGGAGACCTCAGTGTTTAAATCTGTGTTTCCTTTGGTAGTTATATTTTTGAAACATCAGCAATTTTCTGTGCAGTAGACACACAATTTCAAATCTCTATTTAAATAATCCTCTATTTAGGTAATCCAGGTTATTGTTTAAGTTTTGATGTAGTTACATAAGAAGAATTATATGAGCACATGTTATAATTGTTTTCTCCAGAAAATAAAATGAGAAAATGTGAAAGTGTAAACTGAGTTGGACAGGTGCAGAAATTACACTTTTCTCAGATTTTTGATCTCTATATCTATGATAAAAATAGGATAGATCATTGATTTTAAAGTCCACTAACCACCATAAGCTTCCAGACTGTAGTTCTGGGTTCTATAAGACAGTACAGAAAATAACCTAAAAGTTTTGATGTTAAGGGACGAGCTTCTGATTCTAAATTCCAGTTCTGTCATTTTTCACCATTTTTGAGTTTGGAGAGATTATCCAATATCTCTAAGTCTGGAAGAAATCCACCTAAACCTAAAGAAAACACATGCCAAGAAATATGAAAGGAAAATTATATAGTTGAGGATAGGTAGAGAATGAAACAAACTAAGAAGTGAAAAATGGCTAAAATAATTCTCTGATTTCTTGGAAAAACTGAGGTTTCACATATAAAGAACATGCTATGTGTCAAAGAGCATAGATTATATTTGACAGAATAACCTTATAAATTATGAAATGATAAAAGTTTCCAAAAAAGATAAAGTTTATATATGAAAAACAAAAATCCCAACAGAATTTTCAACTGCAATACTGGCTGATCAAAAATTACAGATCAATAACCTTAAATTTAGGATTGAAAAACACAAAACTGAAAACCTTTTCATTTTATACCCAAACTCTATTTTAAGTATCCATTATTAAATAATGAATTTTACAGTTAAAATTGTAATTCCGGTACAAATATAAATTTAACACATTTCAGATAACTATTTGAATAAATGATTAATGAAGAAGCCAGTAAAATGGAAAAATTTGTTCACCATGATTCCAAAAAGCCAATACATGTATAGGAAATCAAGAATCTGGAAAAAAATTGCTTTATAAATGCAAAACTAAATTTTGTGTGTGTGTAGGGAGGGTAAAAATTACACTTCCAACACACGAATTCATTTGTATATCTATAGAAAAAGATAATTTGCATTGCTATTCATTGTCTACATCTTACAAAGTAGTAAAAAAACTAAATAACCCAGACAGTAAAAGGTACAAACTCCATACATTATTTTCAATGAAAAGACACTTTTTGGTCTATTTCAAAGTCTTTCACAAGAATTTTAATTAAATGACATTGTGGGACATGGAAAAGATTCTGAATATTTGCTATCCATGCACATTTTAATACAGCAATCATGATTGTGCTCCATGCAGAATCAAAGTGGAATTTTGTAGTTAAATATGATATATGGCTACTTTAAGAGATTGTTTTGATGTGATTAAAGAAAACACTACATATGTTTCCTCCTGCTCAACTTTCTTCCACTCCCACTTCTAGTAATAGCACCTCTACCTGCCCTTAGGGAAAATATACTTCAACTTTAGGCCATGCTTTGATTATGGAATTTATGTGTGTAAGCTTTAATTTAGTGTGTTAATTAGTGAAATGCAGTAAATAAATATAGTAAATAAATAAGCTAAGTAAACTTAGAAAAATATAACATACAGCCAGCAGAGGGAAAAAAAGAAGAAACTTTTGTTGACTGAATATAAGTCACAGAGAAAAGAATACAAGCAAAGAATAGCATGCAAAGCATAAATAAGTCTAAATATAATAGAGACTGAAACAAATGTTATTAGATTGTACTATTCCCTTAAAAGAGTATAACTCTATACTTTAACAAGGAATGCTTAAAATATAATGGCACAGAAACTTTTGAAAATAATGAGGATAGTTTACATAAATTATGATTCCGTGATTTAATAGATTATTATATGATTATACAATATAATTTGTGGCAAATCTACCCTTCCAATTGCAGAGGCACAAAAAACTTAAGAGACATCACTGATACACATAGCTGATCCATGAACAGAAAGCCTCAGACATCCCAAAAGGCAAGAAAATCCCCACATACCTGGGTAGGGCAAAAGAACAAAGATAAAACAGAGACAAAAGAATAGGGACAGGACCTGCACCTCTGGGAGGAAGCTGTGAAGGACAAAAAGTTTCCACACACTATGAAGCCCCTTCACTGGCAGAGACGGGGGGCAGGGGGCAGGGGAGAAGCTTCAGAGCAACGGAGGAGAGCACAGCAAAACGGATGCAGAGAGAAAAGCATAGAGATTCCTTAAGTGTGGAGTAGCACTCACCAGCCTGAGAGGATTGTCCGCTCATCTGCCGGAGCAGGTGGGGGATGGGAGCTGAGGCTCCATCTTCAGAGGTCAGATCCCAGGGAGAGCACTGTGGTTGGCTACGTGAACACAGCCTGAAGGGGGCTAGTGCACCACAGTTAGCCAGTAGGGAGTCTGGGAAAAAGTCTGGACTTTTTCCCAGACTAAGAGGCAAAAGATCATTGTTTTGGGGTGCACAAGGAGAGGGGATTCAGAACACCGCCTAAACCAGCTCCAAAGACAGGCGCGAGCCATGACTATCAGCACGGGCACCAGAGATGGGCATGAAATGCTAACCCTGCTGCTGCAGCCACCAAGAAGCCTGTGTGCAAGCACAGCTCACTATCCACAACTCCCCTCCTGGGAGCCTGGGCAGCCTGCCACTGCCAGGGTCCTGTGATCCAGGGACAACTTCCCTGGGAGAACACACGGTGTGCCTCAGGTTATTACAATGTGACACCAACCTTTGCCACCGCAGGCTCGCCCCGCATACAGTACCCCTCCCTCCCCCCAGCCTGAGTGAGCCAGAGCCCCCTAATCAGCTGCTACTTTAACCCTGTCTTCTCTGCGCAAAGAACATACATGCTCAGGCAACCGACATGCAGCAATGGGGCCAAATCCAAAGGTGAACCCCAGGAGCTGTGCGAACAAAGAAGAGAAAGGGAAATTTCTACCAACAGCCTCAGGAGCAGTGGATTAAATCTGCACAATCAACTTGATGTACTCTGCATCTGTGGAGTACCTGAATAGACAATGAATCATCCCAAAATTGAGGTGGTAGAATTTAGGAGCAACTGAAGACTTGGGGTTTGCTTTCTGCATCTAATTTGTTTCTGGTTTTCTCTTTATCTTAGTTTAGTATTTAGAATTTATTATCATTAGTAGATTTGTTTATTGATTTGATTGCTCTGTTCTTTTTTTTATATATATATATATATTTTTTTTTTCCTTTTTCTCTTTTTTGTGAGTATGTATGTGTATGCTTCTTTGTGTGATTTTGTCTATATAGCTTTGCTTTTACCATTTGTCCTAGGGTTCTGTCTGTCAGATTTTTGTTTGTTTGTTTGATTTTAGTATAGTTTTTAGTGTTCGTTATCATTGGTGGATTTGTTTATTTTTGGCTTGGTTGCTCTATTCTTTCTGTTTTTTAATATTATTTTTTAATTTCTTTTTGTTTTTAATGATTTTTTTTAATTTTAATAACTTTATTTTATTTTTTTCTTTCTTTTTTCCTCCCTTTTCTTCAGAGCCATGTGGCTGACAGGGTCTTGGTTCTCCTGCCAGGTAACAGGCCTGTGCCTCTGAGGTGGGAGAGCTGAGTTCAGGACATTTGTCCACCAGAGAAGTCCTGGCTCCACGTAATATCAAATTGCAAAAGCTCTTCCAGAGATCTCCATCTCAACGTGAAGACCCAGTTCCACTCAATGACCAGCAAGCTACAGTGCTGGACACCCTCTGCCAAGCAACTAGCAAAACAGGAACACAACCCTATGCATTAGAAGAGAGGCTGCTTAAAAACCTAATAAGGTCACAGACACCCCAAAACACACCACCGGAAATGATCCACCAGAAAGACAGATTCAGCCTTATCCACCAAAACACAGGCACCAGTCCCCTCCACCAGGAAGCCTACACAACCCACTGAACCAACCTTAGTCACTGGGGGCAGACACCAAATACAACAGGAACTACAAACCTGCAGCCTGCAAAAAGGAGACCCCAAATACAGTAAAATAAGCAAAATGAGAAGACAGAGAAACACACAGCAGAGGAAGGAGAAGGTAAAAACCCACCAGACCAAACAAATGAAGAGGAAATAGGCAGTCTACCCGAAAAATAATTCAGAATAATGAAAGTAAGGACGATCCGAAATCTTGGGAATAGGATTGAGAAAATATAAGAAACGTTTAACAAGGACCTAGAAGAGTTAAAGAGCAAACAAATAATGATGTACAACACAATAAATGAAATTTAAAATTCTCTAGAAGGAATCAATAGTAGAATAACTGAGGTAGAAGAATGGATAAGTGATCTGGAAGATAAAATAGTGGAAGTACTACCGCAGAGCAGAATAAAGAAAAAAGAATGAGGAGAATTGAGGACAGTCTCAGAGACCTCTGGGAAAACATTAAATGCACCAACATTCGAATTATAGGGGCTCCAGAAGAATAAGAGAAAAAGAAAGGGACTGAGAAAATATTTGAAGAGATTATAGTTGAAAACTTCCCTAATATGGGACAGGAAGTAGTCACTCAAGTCTAGGAAGCACAGAGTGGCCCATATAGGATAAATCCAAGGAGAAACATGCCAAGACATATATTAATCAAACTATCAAAAATTAAATACAAAGAAAAAATATTAAAAACAGCAAGGAAAAAAACAACAAATAACATACAAAGGAATCCCCATAAGGTTAACAGCCTCTTTCAGCAGAAACTCTGCAAGCCAGAAGGGAGTGGCAGGACATATTTAAAGTGATGAAAGGGAAAAACCTGAAACCAAGATTACTCTTCCCAGCAAGGATCTCATTCAGATTCAACGGAGAAATTAAAACCTTTACAGACAAGCAAAAGCTAAGAGAATTCAGCACCACCAAACCAGCTTTACAACAAATGTTAAAGGAACTTCACTAGGCAAGAAAAACAAGACAAGGAAAAGACCGACAATAACAAACTCAAACCGATTAAGAAAATGGTGATAGGAACATACATATTGATAATTACCTTAAATGTAAATGAACTAAATGCTGTAACCAAGAGACATAGACTGGCTGAATGGATACAAAAACAAAACCTGTATATATGCTGTCTACAAGAAACCCACTTCAGACCTAGTGACACATACAGACTGAAAGTGAGGGGATGGAAAAAAGTATTCCATGCAAATGGAAATCAAAAGAAAGCTAGAGTAGCAATTCTCATATCAGACAAAATAGACTTTAAAATAAAATCTATTACAAGAGACAAAGAAGGACACTACATAATGATCAAGGGGTCAATTCAAGAAGAAGATATAACAACTGTAAATATTTATGCACTCAACATAGGAGCACCTCAATACATAAGGCAAATGCTAACAGCCATAAAAGGGGAAATCAACAGAAACACAATAATTGTAGGAGAGTTTAACACCTCACTTTCACCAATGGACAGATCAACCAAAATGAAAATAAATAAGGAGACACAAGCTTTAAATGATCCATTAATCAAGATGGACTTAATTGATATTTATATGACATTCCATCCAAAATCAACAGAAGACACTTCTCAAGTACTTATGGAGCGTTCTCCAGGATAGATCATATCAAGTACTTTTTCTGACCACAACACTATGAGACTAGATATCAATTACAGGAAAAAAGAAAAACTGTAAAAAATACAAATATCTGGAGCCTAAACAATATACTACTAAATAACTAAGAGATCACTAAAGAGGATTTCAAAAAATACCTAGAAACAAATGACAAAGAAAACACGACAATCAATGGAATGCAGGCAAAGCGGTTCTATGAGGGAAGTTTAGCAATACAATCCTACCTCAAGAAACAGGAAAAATCTCAAATAAACAAGCTAAACTTACATCTACAGCAATTAGAGAAAGAAGAACAAAAAAACCCTAAAGTTAGCAGATGGAAAGAAATCATAAATATCTGATCAGAAATAAATGAAAAAGAAATGAAGGAAACAATAGCAAAGATCAATAAAACTAAAAGCTGGTTCTTTGAGAAGATAAACAAAATTGATCAACCATTAGCCAGACTCATCATGAAAAAAAGGGAGAAGACTTAACTCAACAGAATTAGAAATAAAAAAGGAGACAAAACAACTGACACTGCAGAAATGCAAAGGAACATGAGAGATTACTACAAGCAACTATATCCCAATAAAATGGACAACCTGCAGGAAATGGGCAAATTCTTAGGAAAGCACAGCCTTCCAAGACTGAACCAGAAAGAAATAAAAAATATAAACAGACCAATCACAAGCGCTGAAATTGAGACTGTGAATAAAAATCTTCCAACGAACAAAAGCCCAGCACCAGATGGCTTCACAGGCGAATGCTATCAAACATTTAGAGAAGAGCTTACACCTATCCTTCTCAAACTCTTCCAAAATATAGCAGAGAGAGGAACATTCCCAAACTCATTCTACGAGGCCAACATCACCCTGATACCAAAACCAGATAAAGATGCCACAAAGAAAGAAAACTACAGGCCAATATCACTGATGAACATAGATGCAAAAATCCTCAACAAAATACTAGCAATCAGAATCCACAGCACATTAAAAGGATCATACACCTTGATCAAGTGGCATTTATCCCAGGAGTACAAGGATTCTTCAATACACACATATCAATCAGTGTGATCAAACATAGTAACAAACTGAAGGAGAAAAAAACATATGATCTTCTCAATAGATGCAGAAAAAGCTTGAGACAAAATTCAACACCCATTTATGATACAAACACTCTAGAAAGTTTGCATAGAGGGAACTTACCTCAACATAATAAAGGCCATATATGACAAACCCACAGCCAAAATCATTCTCAGTGTTGAAAAACTGAAACCATTTCCTCTAAGATCAGGAACAAGACATGGTTGTCCATTCTCACCACTATTGTTCAACATACTTGTGGAAGTTTTATCCAAAGCAATCAGAAGAGAAAAAGAAATAAAAGGAATCGAAATTGGAAAAGAAGTAAAACTGTAACTGTTTGCAGATGACATGATACTATACATAGAGAACCCTAAAGAGGCTACCAGAAAACTACTAGAGCGAATCAATGAATTTAATAAAGTTGCAGGATACAAAATTAATGCACAGAAATCTCTTGCATTCCTATACACTAATGATGAACAATCTGAAAGAGAAATAAGGAAACACTCCCATTTACCACTGCAATGAAAATAATAAAATACCTAGGAATAAACCTACTTAAGGAGACAAAAGACCTGTATGCAGAAAATTATGACACTGATGAAAATAATTAAAGATGATACAAGCAGATGGAGAGATATACCATGTTCTTGGATTAGAAGAATCAACATTGTGAAAATGACTATACTACCAAAAGCAATCTACAGATTTAATGCCATCTTGATCAAACTACAAATGGCATTTTTCACAGAACTAGAAGAAAAAATTTCACAATTTGTATGGAAACACAAAAGACCCTGAATAGCCAAAGCAATCTCGAGAAAGAAAAATGGAGCTGGAGGAATCAGGCTCTAGGACTTTAGATTATACTACAAAGCTACAGTAATCAAGACAGCATGATACTTGCAGAAAAACAGAAATATAGATCAGTGGAACAGGATAGAAACCCAGAGATAAACTCACACACATATGGTCACCTTATGTTTGATAAAGGAGACAAGAATATTTAATGGAGAAAAGACAGCCTCTTCAGTAAGTGGTGCTGGGAAAACTGGATAGCTACATGTAAAAGAATGAAATTAGAACACTCCCTAACACCGTACACAAAAATAAACTCTAGAAGGATTAAAGGGGGGCTTCCCTGGTGGTGCAATGGTTGAGAGTCTGTCTGCCAATGCAGGGGACACAGGTTCGTGCCCTGGTCTGGGAAGATCCCACATGCCGCAGAGCGGCTGGGCCCATGAGCCATGGCCACTGATCCTGCATGTCTGGAGCCTGTGCTCTGCAATGGGAGAGGCCACAACAGTGAGAGGCCCGTGTACTGCAAAAAAAAAAAATAAATTAAAAAAAAAAAAATAAAGACCTAAATGTTAGGTCAGACACTATAAGACTCCTACAGGAAAATACAGGCAGAACACTCTATGACATAAATCACCACAGGATCCTTTTTGACCTACTTCCTAGGGAAATGGAAATAAAGACAAAAATAAACAAATGGGACCTAATGAAACTCAAAAGCTTTTGTACAACAAAGGAAAACATAAACAAGACGAAAAGGCACCCCTCAGAATGGGAGAAAATATTTGCAAATATTTGCAACTGACAAAGGATTAATCTCCAAAATTTACAAGCAGCTCATGCAGCTTGATATCAAAAAAACAAACAAACCAATCCAAAAATGGTCAGAAGACCTTAAGAGACATTTCTCCAAAGAAGATGTACAGGTTGCCAACAAACACATGAAAGGATGCTCAACATCACTATTCGTTAGAGAAATGAAAATCAAAACTTCAATGAGGTATCACCTTACACCATTCAGAATGGCCATCATCAAAAAATCTGTAAACAATAAATGCTGGAGAGAGTGTGGAGAAAAGGGAATGCTTTTGCACTGTTTGTGGAAATGTAAATTGATACAGCCACTATGGAGAACAGTATGGAGGTTGCTTAAACACTAAAAATAGAACTACCATATGACACAGCAATTCCTCTCCTGGGCATATACCCTGAGAAAACCATAATTCAAAAAGAGTCATGCACCACAATGTTCCTTGCAGCTCTATTTACAGTAGCCAGGACATGGAAGCAACCTAAGTGTCCATCGACAGATGAATGGATAAAGAAGATGTGGTACATATATACAGTGGAATATTACTCAGCCATAAAAATAAACTAAATTTAGTTATTTGTAGTGAGGTTGATGGACCTGGAGTCTGTCATACAGAGTGAAGTAAGTCAGAAAGAGAAAAACAAATACCGTATGCTAACACATATACATGGAATATATAAAAAAAAAATGGTTTTGATGAACTTAGGGACAGAACAGGAATAAAGACACAGACCTAGAGAGTGGACTTGAGGACACCAGGAGGGGGAAGGGTCAGCTTGAACAAAGTGAGAGGGTGACATGGACATATATACACTACCAAATGTAAAATAGATAGCTAGTGAGAAGCAGCTGCATTGCACAGGGAGATCAGCTCGGTGCTTTGTGCTCACCTAGAGGGGTAGGATAGGGAGGATGGGAGGGATACGCAAGAGGGAGGTGATATGGGGATATATGTATATGTATATGTATATGTATATGTATATGTATAGCTGATTCACTTTGTTATAAAGCAGAAACTAACACACCATTGTAAAGCAGTTTTACTCAAAGATGTTAAAAAAAATAATCAATACTCATTTGAATAACTAAAATAGAAGTTAAATAACTCTCCACATCTATGTTTCCCAGATTATGCTAACTGGAAACTTTTATTGAACCTTAAAGAAAGAAGTGGACCTTGTCTTATGAAAAGAAGAAATCCTTTTATTAGAGGATTATGACTTTCAAAACCAAAATGGGACAAGAAAGTTTGTTGAGAACACAAAATTATAGGCCAATTTCACTTCTGAACATAGATACAAAATTAATAAATTATTAGCAAACTTCACCCGGCAATGTATATTAAAAATAAGAACATATCAAGACCAAAAAAAGTAAGTAAAAATACACATTTTATATAAGCTTATAAAAGAAGACCTGAATTAATACTGATGATTTATCATGTTCCTTTATGGGAAGAATTAAATTCCTTTCTAGTTAGTTAAGTTATAAATGTAAAATTCATAAAAATTTTAATCAAAATGTAGACAGAGATTTGTACTAAAATTTGAAATGAAAAATATGTAAAGATGTAGAAAGAGCCCAAAATAGTAAAGAAAATTTTGAAAAAGAAAAAACAAAGAGGCAGAACCCAACCTACTTAATATTAAGATAAGTCTATCAAAATTGAAATAGTGTGGTTCATTGAAGCATTATTTAGAAAGCAATAAGAAAAATTATATGTCAATAAATAGGGACTGCACTAATAAATTATTGCAAGCAATATTTCATTATATTTATTTTAACCATTTCCAGGTTATTTAGAGGTTAGATTCCAGAACAGGTGGAACCTGCAAAATGTAGCTTTCAGTGTAATTACTATAATATATATGCATATATATAATATATACACACACCATGAGTATATATATTTTATCTATAATATTTAGTTATATTATAGATATATTTATTTTATTTACATATATTTTATACTAATAATATACATTTCTTATTTTATAAAATATGTATACTATCACATGTACATATTTTAAGCATGGGGGTGGAGCTGGAGTTTTGAAATTCATCTTCTAATATCACTCTCAATTTCTAAATGCACATGATATTTCAAATGATGTATTTAGTTTTTGCAAATTCATGCAGCAACTTTAGATTGGCGTGTGCATAGGTCAAAATGTTAAGATAAGGATAGGAGTGGGGTTATGAAAGAACAGGGAATTCCCGGAAATGGGAATGGGGAAAACAATCAGCTTTTTCTGAGTAGCAAGAGAAGGTCTCCTGGAGAAATTAATTCTCTGTGATAAATGTTTAAGGGCAGAGTGAACAAGCAGTGCAATTATAGAGTGCATTGTGTGACTTTTACAAACAAGGGGCGAGAGGCCCCTGAGCTGGGTTGCCTTGGATGGAAGGACACTGGTCAGATGGATTCTCCACTTGGCTTTCTAAATACTTTATGACAATTGACTCTGTGTGCTTTGTAATTGGGCCTGATGGCTTTGTAATTACTTTTTCTCAACAAACATTGAAATTGTGAATAGGTTTTATTTTTTCATTTGTGCTTTTCTTGCCGGTTCCTCCTTTGGGATCCTGTGGCTGCAGCAACTTAATGAGAATGTGTTTGTGGGGGAAGAATGTATCCAGTGATTGTTTATCTTTCTTATTTCTGTTTTACTCAGCTTTGCTGCATAGGCATTGTGGCTCACCCTCCAATTCCCCAGGAAGACAGTAATGTCTTTAATGAGTTTACCTTTGTTATCTAGCTATTGGAGATTAATGCTGGAGAGAAATCTCATGTCAACTCCACCTGGGAAGAGGGCTTCAACCCAAAGCAGAGAAAGCCTTTCGAGACAAGATAAGGGTCTGGCTTTCATTTGTTTGATGTTTGATAGATCAGCATGATTTATGTAACTGCTCATGCTACAGTTTGCTCTGTGTATATATTTTTGTTCCTCTGTGCAAACTAACCTATAATGGTGCAATACATTCCTATCCTATCTTTTCTGAATCCTTCAATAAGATACTACCCTCACATCACAGTTCTGCCTATAGTTGGAGAGACTTAATGCTCACAGGCAGGGTCAGCTCTACCCTGGGCTTCAGGACATACATTTATGTATGATTTTGAAATCAAGAAAAAGAAATCACAGGATGATACTGCTGAAACAGTCATTTTCCAGTGGATATGATTATTTGAACTTTGATCAACCCAGAAAGTTCTATGTCATGACCCAAGCCATATCTAAATGTTTTCATTTCCTTTTCAAGGAATCTATATAAAAACCTCCTATTTTGTATGATTGACATCATAATAAAACAGAGATAACTGTTCAGAATAAAGAAGAATTTCCTGAAAATTTAGAATATCTTTAATGACTGTAATTTGCACCTTATATTTTTTCTATAATAGGCAGTAACAAATTAATTGACTTGTAGTCAGGCAGAAGTACAGGATTATATTTTTTCCAATGTTTTATTACAGGACTGTTGAATTTTTTTCTAATATAGTCCTAAATAGTATGTAGATTAATCAACTAGTGATCTAGCCAAACCCAAATATACGATTCAGTATGAATACAATGGGACTTGAACATTTGCATTAAAAAGTTAAAAACACTCTAGGTGTTCATTACCATTGGTGGTCTGTGAACAATATTTTGAGAAATATAGCCAAGAATTCCTGTGCCTACACAGAGATCCTCTTGATTTTAATATAAATCACATCAATGGCTAATGATTTCTTTAGTCATAACTCTAGGGCAAAACCAACAGTATTGAAAATACAATCTATGCAATGTTCTAGTCCACTTTAACAGAATTCAATGATAAGTTTTCACAAATTATTTTGAAAGTTTTATTTAACAGCTCCCCCAATTAACAAACAAAATATTTTAGTGTTTCACCAATGAATGAGAATAAGGCAGAGTATAGTTTTATCTGCTCTTGTGTCATTATTGTTTCTCTTTAATTTGTGTGCAGTTAGGCTACATTTATTAATCCTTCTCTACACAAAAATATGCGCAACATCTATAAGAACAATGGACTAAAGAGCCTAGCAGGGCTGAAAGGTGATGGCAAATCATCCCCTGGGATAGGACAAGGTGTTTGGCTGAAACAGATTGGAGAAATCTAATCTAGCATTGAGAAATTGGCACCCTAAAAAATATGAACTGACCATAGATAGAAAGAGGGTACCCTAACAGGGAAACAGAGTTTAGCAACTGGAGATGTAAGAGCAGTTATTCTTTATCCAAGTTTTTATTATTAAATCAACAGATGCTGGGAATCAACATCAGGGTTAACTATCAACAGGCCACAAGTTCCCAGCTCACCAGCTAATCAAGTCAAGGCTCTGGTGCTGGAATAGAGAAAGGGGAGTTTAGACACAACAGCATTCCAACCCGTAGGTTTCTAGTTGCAAATCTCATGCTCTTTAAACTCCCTCAGGCTATAACCACAGTAGGGAATAGGAGTCACAGAGAATAAAGCAGAACTTCAGTAGAGAGGAGAAATTGCTTTCCTTGAAGAAAACTGATAATCGGATACTAAAAAAGTACACATGTTTTGATCAGACCAGCAGCCAGTTTTATAAAGTTGGGAAGGGTCAATTCTAAAAGGAAGAGTGGAAAGACAGGTGATGACTGCAGTAGTTGATGCTATAGAAATGCATTTTTATGTGGTCAAAATGATCGGGCTGTTGAATTGTTCAAGTTTGGCTTGTGTAGATGGATCAATTTATAAGTGAAGATACATCTTATCCAGGCACAATTACATAAATTTAATGCATAAAGTAAATTTCAGATAAACTTACTGTTACCCTTAGAATGTTCTCTCTATTTTTTTAACCTTTGGGGATGGATGTGCTGCTCCTCAATAAATCCAATAGCCAGTTTTTCCTCCACTACTATAAAAGAGCACTGTTTCTTCAGATATATTAGGTGAAGAGTTTGCCTTGGTGATGTTTAGATGCTAAATTGTACAAAAATGTGTATTTTTAATTGTAAAATTTTAAGACTACGAGATACTGCCATCATGGAGGGTAGAGTCAAGGGAACTGAAATACACTGAGAGAAGAACAAACATATTTACCTCATCTCAAGCTTATTTAAAGGCATAGGTTGATTCCAAAACATTCGTTCACACCACACCTTCTCCAACACGTCTAGATATTCTTGTAAATTAACGAAAATAGCTAACATGTATTGAAGAGTTAATACGATAATAACTCATCACTGCAACAGTATTTTACCGTCAATGAGGCTAAGGAAAGGATAAATCAAATGACTTTCTCCACATCACATTATTATAAATCAGCAGAGCTGAGATGTAAAGACCAGTGCTCCACTCCAAAGTCCTGTGTTTCTTCCCTGTGGTAAACAGAATCTAGAATGGCACCCTGCACAACCCCTGGGACTGTGAATTTGATGGCTTTTGCTCCTGTGATTAAGTTATGTTATGAAGCTCAGTTGACCTTCAACTAGGAAATTTATCTGGATGGGCCTGACTTATTCACAGGCATATTTAAACCCTTAAAAGCAGAGTTTCCTCCAACTGATCACAGAGATGAAGTCAGAAAGATACACTTTGCCTACTCTGGAAGAAAGCAGACATCCTGGTTCTAAGTTGCTAATGGAAAGAGGCAGCTTCTATCAGCTAAGAGCAATCCTTATCCAAAGGCTGTCAGGGAAATGGGGACCTCAGTCCTCCAGGTACAAGAAACTGATTTTTGCCAATCATGAATTAACTTGGAAGTGAAATTTTCCCCAGAGCCTCCCAGACAACAACTCAGCCTGGACAACATCTTGAGTTCAGGCTTGTGATACCCTGAACAGAAAACTTAACCATGTCATGCCAAACTTATGTCTTACAGAATTGTGTGCTAATAAATGGCTATTGTTAAGTTTGTCATCATTTGTTATGAAACAATAGAAAACTAATGCATCTCCTATTTGCCGCCTATATGAGGGAACTCTACTCACTTTGTATTTCTACATGCTGGTCTTAATGCCGGGCTCTAAAGGTATAAAAAGCAGTCTGAGTTGTTTTACTGTCAGTGAATCAATTCACAGTTGGTGTCAAAAATAGTCAAAGGTAGTATAACATAATTATTTTAATAGATACATTCTTTGAAAAAAAAATTTAAGGCAAGTATCAAATGCTTTTCAACATTTCCCGACTATGCCTTTATCTCTCTTTGTGTAATCCTGTGGTAAGAATATACCTATCTCAATGTTGGCACTATACTATAAAAAAAAAAAAATCTCAGTCTGCCACTTATCCCAGAAAATCTGTGCTACCCTGAGGGAACGATCTAAATTTACCTTTGTCTACAAATTTGAGGTTTTCCAATCTTCTTTCCATATCATCTGCTTATATTTGTTCTTTATTAAATGACAAGATAATTATGAAATATATCAAATTCTTCATCATCAGAGGGGTATCCTTATTCTAGCATAGTCTGGTCAAATTTTGCTTTCAAGTAAATTGGTAAGAATCACTGTGAATAACGGAAACAGCAGTTATTTCAATATTTTTTAATGTTAGAGGCCTACTTTCTATAATCCTGAAGGCTAACTGTGCTGATCTTCAGGAATCTTCTCATTCCTTAGAACTGGAGCACAAGTCAATTCCTCTTTGAAACTCAGGAGAAGTACTCCGTACTTTGCTGTGTTACAATGGATCTGTGTTAACCACATAATAAATTCACTTAAGATAACAAGTTTTTCTACCCAGCCCTATTGTGTGTTCCTTATGAAAAGGACCTTGAGTTTTCATTAACATAGTAAATTACACTATAATCATTGTTAAATCATTTTTGGGGTTGTGATATTACTTCTGAACAAGAAAAGTAGTTTAAAATGGCAAATTCGTGATTTTTTTTTCTTCTGATTTCTTTTCTTTCTTTCACTTTCCTGTCTTTCACTTTCTCTACTCCTTACCACTTATACAAATGACTGTCCAAACTCTACACTGTAGTCATGGGTCTGTCCTTTCATTAATTCAATAATGAATTTTCAAGGCCCTAAAATGTGGCAATTACTGTGACAAACACAATGTGGTAAAGAAGATGAAGGCATGGTCTCTTCCCTCAAGGAGCTTACAGTCTAATATGGAGGTCAGCCAACTACAGCCTGTGGGCCAAATCTACTTTACCACCTATTTTTGTAAATTAATGTTTTATTGGAATACAGTCATTGTTCTTATGTTATGTGTTTTCTGTGGATGCTTGTGCAGTTCACAATGACAAGGTTGAATAGTTGTAACAGAAATCATATGGCCTGTAAAACCGAATATGCTCATTGTCCAATCCTTCACAGAAAAAGTTTGCCAATCCCTTTCTTAGTAGATATTACAGCACTGAAATACAAGAACAAACAAAATGTTAAAACCAGGCTTGAAAATGTTATGCAAGGTAGAGTTTACTTAAAACTGTAGGAATGGAAGAAGATTCTATGAGCAAAATTTATGTGGACTCTGAAAAACAAGTAGGCTTTCAACTGAAAGAAATGAAGAGAGAACACTGGTTGCTGATAATTTTGAAGTGCTAACAAAGACAAAGCACATATCTCTACCAAATGCATACCTAAGTATGGCCCCGTAGGGAATGAAGATTTTCCAGGCAATAATAAAAGGAGTTTTCTTGTATCTTTTAAGATGTATTACAGGAGCCAGTTACTTCTAGATGTTGTGATTAGTATACCAATTTCTTAGAGACTTATCAAATGTGTGCTAGAACTTATTTATTATTAGAGACTATTTCAACCATTAAAATCAGCATTAATATTTTTCCTTACAGAAATAAGGGCTTATGTTAACTCTTTATAAGGTATATGCCTTTGGACTTTCTAAATATAAATTTGATTAGTTTAACTGAAGTGTTTATTTTAATAAATTCATAGAAAATTTCAAAACAATTATTGGGGAGAAAAGAAAAAACATAATTAGTGAGAGGTTTTGGATGTGTAGATATTTTAAAAGTGATAATGATAGGTAAATATTCATAATGTTCAAGGGTCCAAATATATTTGTGGGAATCATATACTAGAATTAGTATTCTCACTTTTGCTTAATTATCTATTGTCATTATTCTTTTACTTAACATATCTCTTCCAATTTATAATGATATCTTTCAGAATACGATTAAATATTTTAACTTAGATTGTCTACTAAATCGTTTCCTGATTTTCACTATTTTGTGTTCATTTGTTTCCCAGTAATTAAGGCAGAAATTCCATAAATTATGTTTTATTTATGAATTGCACACTAATTAATCATTTACATAACATTTATTTGAATCAGTAGTTTAAGCACATGAATAGCATACAATAATAGGCCACTTGTAATACTGAGAACATACTGTCTTGATAAATATAATTGAAAACTATAACAGAGTAGAAAAATCTTGCCACAAAATATTATAATACATTTTGAAAATGAGAGAGATATGATATTAAAGTATAATTTCCAAGTAAAATAATTCTAAATTGTTAAAATATTTATGTGATCTTGAGAGAAGGTTAAACATGTCAGTCTCATATATAAATCATAGTTCTCATGCATTTGGTGTAATCTTGGAATATTTGATTTTTTGCTCAGGCTAAGCCAATAATGTGTAAACAAACCTTTGATAAGAATGAAACTATTATCCCAGCATTGAGCTCAGTTAGCTTCACTGGGGACAACAAATAATGCTATCTAATTAATTAGAATGACAGGAAACTGCATGACACATTTCTTATGGCTGGCTGGTTTAACATTCTAAAACCCTCCTGTTGATTAGAACTTGTATGTTTTAAATAGAAAAGGATGTTAGACATCCCATCTGTTGTGTAGCAGAGCTTCAGGAAAAAAATAAAAAGGTACACTCAAGTCTTGATAAGTTCAAGTCAGCAGAACAAGACAAATGTAACATGTTATCTGATATCCAACGTAACTGGTAGTGAATTGTTTCCAAAATTCTTTTGTTTTCCTTCAAGCTATAATTAAGGGAAATGACTATTTGAAACCTTAGCGGTTTGACCCTATTTGTCATACTACAGAACACCTAGCTCAAACTCAAAATTTTTCCTCCGTGTGTATGTGTCCACAACAGGCACAGTTGAAGAAGTACAATTTGTTTTACACCCAACACATTATGCTATGATGTAGACTGTTACACAAAGCTTCATTCCCTATTATGCATGTATTCTGAAGAAATTTGTTAGAAAACATGAATTTTAAAATATACAATTCTATTTTGTGGCTGAAAACACTAATGGAAAAATCATGTACTTTTTGTATATTTCACATATATTTGACAAGTATATGGATGGAAAATAAATGGATATATTTAAGTCCATCTGAATTAGGCTGAAACTAGACTTATTGTACATTTGTGTGACATCATATGCAGTCTCCTATAAAATATGAGTGTGTAATTGTGCTATTTGTTACATGTTTGTCCAAAATCATAACTGAATCTAAACCCAAAATTATTTACCAAAACAGTATTAGCTGGTACTGAGGGAGGACCATATATAATGTCAATAAAACTCTCATTCTCATAGAACTACTCATGAGAAATAACTAGCAGCAAACTCTAAAAGTGAAATTAAAAAAAAAAAAAACACTTTTATACTTTTCCATTTTAATTCAATGGAAGTACCTTCTTTTAGTTTGAAAATGAAAAGCATCACCTATTCAATATTAGATTTTTCAATCTATGGGTAACGTCTAACTCATATGTAAAGCAGGAACTAGGATCACTAGATAGATCAAGGGCAGAAGCTGAGAGGGAATTTATCTGGAATATAATGAAAGAGGAATAATGGTGATTAATTGCCATTAACAAGGGTTTAGCTCATCAAGGCAAATCTGCCAAATGTTATACTTATCTAGATATGAAATGAAAACAAGATATCATCAATCAGATAATGAAAGTAGATTAGAAGGCCAACATGTAAGTCATAGGTATTCAAAACGTAGATCTTATAAAAGCATAAACATAGGAGGTAGCAAAGAAAAAAAAAAGATGATTTAGAAAATAAATTAAAGTGCTAGTATAGGTATAGATACATATATATACACACACATATATGTATATGTTCATTTGTAAACAAAAAATGCTTTATGCACACTACACCAGCAATGGGTGGATTCTTTATAAAGGGAGGACCAAAGGAAACTGACACTTTGATGTGGTTAGTGGTCTCCAACTTAAATTTGTATTTTTCTAGCTCTCTTCTCTCTTCCCACCATTTCGTCTATCTGGTAAGTTTTTTCCTGATAAATATATCTCAGCTGTTTCTATGTTTTCTTTTCCAATTTCACCAAGCAAACACCACTCACTCCCACTATACTGAGCTCTTCAGATACATTTATGCTTTCCTGTAATCTTTCTTTATTCTCCACATAAAATAAGATCTTTTAAACTGAATTGAAATGAATCATATTAGATGAATTAGTCCTCTATTTAAAATCTTGTGAATGGCTTCTTTGTTTCCTTAAAATAAAGATCAAAATTATTAATATAACCTATATGACCCAGCCTGCACTACTCTGATATTATACACATACATCAGAGAATAAAACACTAAGAAAGATGGTTCAAGTTCCAGTCTGTCACTTTGTGACTACATAATCCTGAGCATGTTTCTCAATTCTCTGAGCCTCAGTTCTATAATCTCTAAAATGGGAAATTATAGAGGTAGGGTATCAAGATGGTGGAGTAGGAGGACACGAAGCTTTCTTGCCACCATGACACATCAAAAAATAAAAATCTACATGTGAAGCAATTCTCACTGAAAACAAACTGGAGACTAGCAGAAAGACTCTTATACAAACAATGTTGTAAAGAAGCATCCACATGGAGCTGGATAGGAAGGGAAGAGAAGCAATCAGGTCAGGACCAGTGCCCAAAGGGGGGGACAAACAATAGGAGGGAGATTACATGTGCTAGCAGATCCTCTCTGAGGGGTAAGTGGTTTGAACCACATATTGGGCTCCACAGCCCTGGGGTCCAACACCAGGAAGATGAGTCTATTTAGCTGGTTTGAAAATCAGTGGCATTAATAGGAAGGCTGTAAGAAACCTAAACTCTGCTTATGAAGACTGTGCACATGCTTGCTTACTCCATAAACAAGGCAGAGGAAGCAGATTGAAACTTCTATGGTGGTTTCCTATGACTGCACAGCATGTGCCCTGACTCACATGGAATATCTGATCTGGATTCTCTAGCTCCCACCAGCTCTTCACTAGGGAAAAGGCTGCTGTTACCAAGGAGAATGTGCAGTTGAGATGGAAAGAGCCAGCATGGACCAAATACTGCACCTGAACAGAGCAAGGTGGCCATCATTGGTGCTCATGAAGACAGCAGATGGGGAGTGGTTTGGAACTCTGAAAGGTGTATCCATCTATATACTGCTTATGAGAGACTCACTTCAGAGTTAAAGACACACACAGATTGAAAGTAAGGGGATGGAAAAAGATATTTCATAGAAATGGAAATGACAAGAAAGCTGAGGTAGCAATACTCATATCTGACTAAATAGACTTTAAAACAAAAAGTTTGTAACAAAAGACAGAGAAAAGAATTATATAATAATAAAGGGATCAATACAAGAAGAGGATGTAATATTTGTTAATATATGTACCTAGTATAGGAAACTTAAATATATAAAGCAAATATTGACAAACATAAAGGGAGAAGTTGACAATAACACAATACTAGCAGGGGACTTTAACATCCCATGTACATCAAAGAATAGATTATCCAGATATAAAGTCAATAAGGAAACAGTTGTGTCAAATGACACATTAGACTGGTTAGACTTAATAGACATCTACAGGACATTCCATCCAAAATCAAAATAATACACATTCTTCAAGTATGCATGGAATGTTCTCTAGGACAGATCACATGCTAGGCCATGAAATGTGTTTCAACACATTTAAGAGGATAGAAACTGTATCCATCATTTTTTTCTGCCTCAACAGTATGAAACTAGAAATAAATTATAGGAAGAAAAATGGGAAAAACACAAACACTTGAAGACTAGAAGACATGTTACTAAAAAGCTATGGGTCAATGCAGAAATCAAAAGAGAAATTGAAAATACCAGGAGACAAATGAAAATGAAATCACAACTTTCCAAATACATGGGATACAGCAAAAGCAGTTCTAAGAGAAAAGTTTATAGTGATACAGCCCTAACTTAAGAAACAAGAAAATCTCAAATAAACAACCTAAACTACCATCTAAAGGAATTAGAAAAAGAAGGACAAACAAAGCCCAAAATCAGCAGAAGGAAGGAAACAAAGATCAGAGAGGAAATAAATAAAATAGAGACAAAAAAAGAAGGAAAGAAAGAAAATATTAATGAAAACAAGAGCTGGTTTTTTGAAAAGATAAGCAAAATTGTTAAGTCTTTAGCCAGGCTCATCAAGAAACAAAGAGAGAAAACTCAAACAGAATAAAAAATGAATAAGAAGAAATTACAACCAACCACACAGAAAATTATAATAGAATACTACTAACAGTTATATGACAATAAATTGGAAAACCTAGAAGAAATGGATATATTTCTAGGAACATACAATCTTCTAAGACTGAATCAGGAAGAAATAGACAATCTGAACAGACCAAACACTAGCAGTGAAATTGAATTAGTAATCAAATCTCCCAGCAAACAAAAGTCAGGACAAAAGTCACATGATCTTTCCAATAGATGCAGAAGAGGCATCTGACAAAATTCAACATCATTCATGATAAAAATACTCATCAATGTTAGTATAGAGGAAATATATTTCAATATAATAAAGGATGTTTATTATTAATATCATACTCAATGGTGAAAAGCTGAAAGTTTTTCCTGTAAAATCAAGAACAAGACAAGGATGCCCAATCTCACCACTTCTACTTAACACAGTGTTTGAAGTCTTAGCCACAACAATCAGACAAGAAAAAGGAAAAAAAAAAAGCATCCAAATTGGAAGGGAAGAAGTAAAACTGTCATTATTAGCAGAGGACATGATATTATACATAGAAAACCCTAAAGTCTTCACTCAAAAACTATTAGAATTAATAAGTGAATTCAGTAAACTTGTAGAATACAATATTAATATACAGAAAATACATTAGTAATAAACTATCAGAAAGAGAAAGCAAGAAAACAATCTCAAAATTGCATCAAAAAGAATAAAATACCTAGGAATAAATATAATGAAGGAGGTGAAATAACTGTATTTTGAAAACTGTAAAACATTGATGAAGGAAATTGAAGATGATAAAAAGAAATGTAAAGAGATCCGTGTTCATGGATTGAAAGAATTAATGTTGTTAAAATGTCCATAGTACTTAAGGTAATCCACAGAATTAGTGAAATCCTTATCAAAATACCCATAACATTTCTCACAAAACTAAAACAAATAATCCTAAAATTTATGTGAAGCCACAAAAGTCCCCAATAGCTAAAGTATTCTTGAGGAAAAAAGAACAGAGCTAGAGGTATCATGCTCCCTGACTTTGTTCTCTACTACAAAGCTACAGATAATCAAAACAGTATGGTACTGGCACAAAAACAGAGATAAAAAGCAATGGGACAGAGTAGACAGCCCAGAAATAAATCCACACACTTATGGTCAACTAATATATGACAAAGGATTCAAGAATATACAATGGGGAAAATAGTCTCTTTAATAAATGGTGCTGGGAAAACTGGACAGCTGCGTGTAAAAGAATGAAATTAGAACACTTTGTCACACCATATACAAAAATCTCAAAATGGATTAAAGACCTAAATATAGGATGGAACAATAAAACTCATAGAAGAAAGCAGGTAGAACACTATTTGACATAAATCATAACAATATTTCTTGGGTCTGTCTCCTAAGGCAAAGAAATAGAAGCAAAAATAAATAAATGGGACTGAATTAAACTTAAAAGCTTTTTAACAGCAAAGGAAACCAGTGGCAAAACAAAAACACAACCTATGGAATTGGAGAAAATATTTTCAAATGACAGGACTGATCGGGGGTAATATCCAAAATATATAAACAGCTTATACAACTCAATATAAAAAAATAAGCAATTTGATCAAAAAATGGGCAGAAGAACTGAATAGACATTGTTCCAAAGAAGACATACAGACGATCAATAGGCAAATGAAAAGATGCTCAATGTCACTAATCATCAGAGAACTGCAAATCAAAACCACATTGAGGTATTACCTTATAATCGTCATAATGGCTATCATAGAAAAAAGAGCACAAATATCAAATGTTAGTGAGGATATGGAGAAAAGAGAACCCTCCTACACTGTTGGTGGGAATGTAAATTGGTACAGCCACTATGAAAAACAGTATGAAAGTTCTTCAAAAAATTAAAAATAGAACTACCATGTGATCCAGTAATTGGGCATATTTCCAAAGAAAACAAAAACTAATTGGAAAAGATACATGCAACCCAATGTTCATAGCAGCACTGTCGTTATTTACAGTAGCCAAGATATGGAAACAACCTAAGTATCCATCAACAGATGAATGGAAAAAGAAGTGGTATATATATATATATATATATATATATATATATATATATATGTGTGTGTATATATATATATATATATATATATATACTGGAATATTATTCAGCCATAGAAAAGAATGAATTTTCCCAGTTTCAACAACATGAATTGACCTAGAGAGTATTATGCTAAGTGAAATAAGTTAGACAGAAAAAGACAAAGACTGTATGCTATTACTTATATTTGGAATCTAAAAAATAAAGCAAACAAATGAATATAACAAAATAGAAACAGACACACAGATATAGAGAACAAACTAGTGGTTACCAGGGGGGAGAGGGAAGGGGAGAGGGGATTAAGAGGTACGAACTACTATGTATAAATTAAATAAGCTTCAAGAATATACTGTACAGCACAGAGAATATAGCTAATATTTTATAACTTTAAGTGGAGTATAATCTATAAAAATATTGAATCACTACGTTGTACACAGGACACTAACATAATATTGGAAACCAACTGTACTTTAATAAGAAAGGTAACTATCAATTGACTTATTTCTTTCAGCATTTATCTTTTAAAGTTTTATTTTTAATTATAGTTAGAGGGGCTTTTAGTAACAAACAATGGTGGACTATTTCAACAGGAACATTTTAAAAGTCAACTCCATGTATATTAATTAATTTGGTAGTCCATAACAATATATTTAATTTCTTTTTAGAGAACTAGTATTATTTAATAAGCTGTACTGTGCCTTGAAGTGACCTAAAAAAGGAGTTTGGATAGAATCTTCTGGATAACTGTGAAGCAGAGAAGAATAGCAAATTTATTCTTATGTAATTAACCATTACTTAGAAGCTCAGTGTAATTTTTTCACTGATGAAACCTGCAAATATTTTCTTTCCTACTAAAAATTTTTAGTCTAATGTACGTCTCTATCATTTGAATTTGTTACATGCATGGTCAACTGAATTAATTTACTTCCAAAAAAGAACTATATTTCTGACATCAAAAAATAAATACATTTAAAAAATGAAAATAAAATAGGAAACTGTAATTAACTGCCTTGAAGGATAACTGTGAAGATTAGAGATTATAAGTATAAAACGCTGACTTTGTAATGAAAATAGCCAATCTATTCAGCACTTTCCAAAAGAAGCTAAGTTTTTGGAGTTTTAAAAACTTGACCAAATTCACATAACTAACAGATGATAGAATGGGAATATCACACACACGCATATACTTTTTTCCCCTCAGCATGCACTGAGACTACCAACAATACAGGTTTCTAAAGATGGGAAAGGAATGAGTACATAGTAATTTTGTAAATGATAGCTGCTAGTATAAGATTAATCTTTCTACTTTTTCCTTCTTTGCATACTTCTTCTTTGTACACTCACTATCTAATTCTGCAGGACAAGTTTTCAACATGGGTCTTCTGAGTATGAAGGTGCCTTTGCTGACTCTTACAATGGAGAGTGAGTGGAAGTCTACGACCTTACAAAGGAGCGAAAGAAACCTGTATCTCCCTAGAAGTTAGCACCCTAGTGACTTTTGTTCACGGAGAGCTCAAGAAACTGCATTTTGTTTCTCATGTTAGAAATGGGTATGATTTAAGAGAAGGTTTGCATTGGTAAGAACATAGGTTAACTAAGCCAATATCCACTAACTGTTCACATAACCAATTTCTAACACTGACACGCACCCTACTCTTCATCCACAAACTTCATTTCTAGTGTGCAAGGTAGAGATTGTTGAATCAAATATTAACTTCTAGATATTTAGCACTACAGAAGGAGGGGTGTGTGTGCATGCAAGTGTGCACATGTGTGTGTAAGTAGTCTATAGATAAAACCTAAAAGGTGACCTTAAATCAGTAAGAAAGTGATGGATGTGTCACACCCAGTAAAGCTATTTCCAAGTGCTTTAGATTGGAGGAGTTGTAGAGATTCTATTTTGGTTTTTTGAGTTTCACATAGATTTTATTTTGGATCCAAATGTTTCACAGGATGCTATTTTTGTGTTTTAAAAATAAAGAGGTTTACTTAGCTATTTAAAAAGACACTAATTGAGCAAAGTAGGTGGATGTAAATTCAACCATGGTATCATGCATAGCACAGATCAAGACACTGCATATGCAAAATACAGTGTCTACACTTAGAACATGAACACAGATGTATTTATAATACATCTAGGATTAAAGGGAATTGTAAAACACTTGCCTAAAAAGTCCTTTCTTTCATTACTTCTGCTATTTACATTATATAATACAAAACTCTTAAATGATATTCTCACATTAAAAAAATACTTCTTTCGTTAACTAACTCAATCAAGAAACTATAATGCACAATCAAGTCAACTCTTACCAATTTTAAAGAACTAAATCTTCAATTCTATGAAATTGAATAAGGCATAATTATTGTGTATCTAGCTTGGTTGCATTAAAATTATACCCTTACTGTAGCCTGTACAAAGGGAATAGTCTAGAAATTACCCAGTAGTTGAGAACAGAAGTTTTCAATCATCCTGTCTAAACTACTATTATTCAGTACATTTCTCTGGGTTATTCTCATTCTCCACCCACAGGATATATCTCTATCCTCTGCCCTTTTATTTTCTGTTCTGTGCTTGAGACGAAGATGGAGTATGGTTGACGCCTGTGGACTACATCGTCCAAGTTACCTAGCCAGTTGGCTTCTGGTTGGTGGAGGCAAAAGCAGCAGACCATTGGATAGGAGAAGAGATAGGTTTATCTTGTCAGCACTGCCTTCATATTTCTGGCAATAGTTGCATTCCTTTAGAACATCACCTGGTAACCTCTCCTCCTCTCCCAATATCACTCATCTCTGGTAACACTATTTCCTTTCCTGGGTACTTCAATCTCAGTGGAAGAAATGCTTCCCCAATGTTGATTTGTAGTCTCAGAGATCCTCACCATCCCTTGTTTGTTCTTTTAACTTTGTCCATGCCTCTTTAGTTCCTAACATTTTAGACACCTGGGGTGAATCCTCTTTCCTTTTGGGATGCTGACTGATAAAGTCTGTATATCCAACTGATGAGATTCATTTCTGATTTGCTTTTTGCTATAATTATACCATAAACTGATGAAAACTTAATCATACATGAATGAATGTTTCACACTGGATTTCACACCATTTTCTTAGGTAATAAATTATTCAACATAGTCTAAGGATAGGCATTATCCTTGCAGACAATAACTCTTCATCTCAGGTTGTATGAACACAGATCACACTTTTATTATAAGGTGATATCGTTGTCTTCAAAATGTCATGTGTGACTCATGCTTTCTGTAGTTACCCTTCCCCAAATAGTAATGTGATATTGTGACCACCCTGACATATCTTATTCTATAATTTCCAGATGTTACTAATATGTGTCATATATGTTCTCATGAACAACCTTTCTCTTTGTCCAATGGTATTCTCTCACTTACCCTAGTCACCTTCATTGCTGACGTGTTAACAATCTAAACAACCTCATGTGCAGAACAGATCTGTTCTGCCTGCTTTTTCATTGTCACTGTGCTAAAACTTCCAACAGAAGTAATACACTGGAGTCTTCTGTTGACCAAAACCATGCCTCATTGAAGAGACTGTCTCTAATTTTGCATCCACTTTCTTACCTAAACTTAAGAGCAATACTGCCCAGACCCCCAATTTCTCACTAGAGTCTTAGTAAATATAACTTTTTTCAGCTTACCCATCTCATTAGCCGGGAGTTTCATTAAGAATCAAGGAAATCAGGCCAAGGCCCAAATATATCAAACATGCGCTACAGGTTGTAAGAAACCTTTTTGGGGGAACTTCCTTATGTGTGAGCATTTTGTTATACCCTTTATGGCAAACTCTCATGCAAATTTTAACTCTCCTACCCCAGTTGGCAAGACATGCTTAGACCTCTCTGAACACAAGTGATGCAGCTGAGATCACTTGACTTACACATATTGATGTATAGGGTGTCAGATTCATGAAACTGTCTTTGTAGGTATTTTCCTCCTGTTTTTGGATGCATAAAATCCTATTGAGGAACACCCTTAGGATCAGTAATGTCTTACACTCAAATTCTGATATCAAGTGAGCAATACCTAAATTAACAATGGTGGATGGCTATTACTTCTACCTCCATTACACACAGGAACTGAGCTTATTCAGCGACTCTTCATAATTTGTCCTGTTACTTGATTATCTTTATGGCCAAAAATTCTTCTTTTAGGTTATACCTAACCCAAACCCTCCTTTTTCCATACTATCTTCTCAATTCTGTTATATAAGTTTATGTCTTCCATAAAATCTTTGCCTATAATGAATGTAGTGATTCAGTTTTATTTTCCACTTTTCAGGATAACAAAAAATTATTTCCTTAAATATTTCTGAAACACCATGTAACAGTTGATAATCAGGATCTTGAACAGTGAAATGGAAGACAAGATGATACATGAAAGAAATTCGAGTCTATTTAATTTAACTTTTTTTTTTTTTTTTTTTTTTTTTTTTTTTTTTTTTTTTTTGCGGTACACGGGCCTCTCACTGCTGTGGCCTCTCCTGTTGTGGAGCACAGGCACTGGACGCGCAGGCTCAGCGGCCATGGCTCACGGGCCCAGCCGCTCCACGGCATGTGGGATCTTCCCGGACCGGAGCACGAACCCGTGTCCCCTGCATCGGCAGGCGGACTCTCAACCACTGCGCCACCAGGGAAGCCCTAATTTAACTTTTTGATTCAAAAATCTGAAAGAACTTTTTAAATTAAAAGACAATTTCATATTTAAAGCTCCTTTTGCAGCTATGCTGCTCGGAGAAAATTCTATGCATAGTCACCAAAGCTGTCTATTTTGAAGAACAGTCCACCAGTTTCCCCCTCATAATCATATATGTTGCTGGTTTAAAAAATTTATTTTTCTGGACAATATCTCACACTAGCTAAGTTTAAAACTATGTGCGGTGGGAGGTGAAGTGTTTTAAGAAGCAGCCTAGTTGACTTCAATGCCTTCTAAAGTTAAAGTAGTTTCTTTAAGGAAGAAACTATTTTGCATGTGTCTTTGTATTGCCAACACCTACTGCAGTGACTAGAACAAAAAAAATCAAATCAATAAAGATTTATTAAATAATGGAATTGGTTGATTTCTTTGGCTGCCATTTTCTCCTCAATGTGGCTTTTATCCTACATGACATACTTCCTTTATTTTGTAACGTTTTACAGGTAACATCAATTCTCTTCTCCCTTCGCTCTCACGACCTGAGACACTTGGTTCTTATCCTACCTCTTACGCCACTTCTTTTTATTTTTATTTTCCTCTTTTCTTTTTATAAGGTTACTATTATTCCCACTTTACAGAGAAGATACAAGAATCAAAAAGTTTAAGTAAAATTTTCAAATATTAAATGTTATGTTGCAAAGCAAGGATAGTGACTCACTTTTTCCACTATTTATTTTTGCATTTTTGAACTCATTCTTAGCACTTACCTAGCATCGAACCATTTTAGTCACTTAGAAAAACTTTATAATATTAATGAGTGAATGAATGAATGCCTGAATGAGTATACTATAGGGTCTCTGATTTGAAAGAACATTAAACGTTGTCTAATTAAATTTCTCAATAGTTAAAGTCATAAGTTTAGTATGTATGTGTGAGGGCTTTTAGATTGAATATTAAAAGTGTCAGTGACTGTTATTGTACAAGTGCAGAGAATTTTAATAGTTTGTCTATTGTAGTCTATCTATATGGGGCTTAATGAACTCCTAAGATGTTTTAAACTAATTTTTCCCAAAGAGGAGGTATGCTCCCCTGACTTGACCTAAGGAAATTCTTAGTCATTCAAAGTGTTTTTCCCTAGGACTAGTCTCCATGGCTAGCCTTCCTGGGCTCAGTTGTGGGCACAGATATAGATAAGACACCTTCATCCAGCTTTTCAGACATCAGAGATCCCAGCAGCTTGCATAGCCAAAGAGGGACATGACTGTTGATGAAGAATAATAAGAAAGTCACATGGTAGCTGAAAGACTTGCTCATATAACAAAGCGAATCCTCTGAAGCCTTCTAGAATAATTGGGGAAAAATAATTTGTGCAACAAAAATTTGAAGGTCTCTTAATATAATTGAAGACAATATTCAGGAAAATGTGGGTAATTATCTTGGTAATTATTCCATTCTTTTCAGTATTGAAAGAATAACGGGAGTAAAACAATTATACATTTTCAAGCCACAAATTTAAACACCACCACAATATTCCTAGGTTTCCTTTGAGAAATGCAAGCATCTCAAATTCCAGATTTGAGTCTTTTGTTTGTACATTTATTCATTCATCATTTAATAAGCATTTTCTGAATACAAACCATGGGTCAAGCACTGTGCAAGATTTTTCAATACAGAATTGAATAAAACAGAATACTTATTATCATGTAACTCATAGTCTAGTGGATGATACAGAAATATAAACATAAAATTCCATGGAGATAAGTTTTAAAAGAATATTATAAAAATTAATTGTGACAACACAGAGGAGGCAGCAATAAATATGCTGTTTTATGAGCAAATTACAAATATTTTCACTATTATTTCTCATAGCCTACTTTTTTTCTCAATGTTTCAGTTACAGATCTTTTCTTCAAAATGAATCATATCAATAAAGGAGCATTCATTTCAACATCTGGGACTGCATTAATTAAAATTCACCTTAACAAACATAAACTGAATGTCTATTATGAGGAATTACTAGTTATTTTTTATACAACAATCCACCTATAGAGGTCAGTAGGAGTTCGAACTGTATCTGGAGAGATAGATAGCTATCAATGAACTTAAATAGAAGAATGATTTTCCTGTAAAAGTTATTCTAATAATTTGCAAAAAGAAAAGAGGAGTGAATAGGTTTAACTCAAACTGAGGAACCTGGAAAAAAAAAAAAGGCATGTAATGGTAAATACTGAAAATACCAGTAAAGACAGGTTGAACTTTGACAAATACCTTAGGAGAGTGCTTTCTAGGTAAAGGGATTTGTGTGAAAGACAGAGTAAAAAAGTGCAGAGCGTGCTAACTAATCAGTTCTGGATAATTAAAGAAGAAGCTACACAAGTGCAAGAAGATTTAACAATTTAACACCAGGTAAGTGTGTATAAAGAAGATGTGGCATATATATATATATATATATATATATATATATATATATATATATATATATATATACATACATACACACACACACACACACAGTGGAATATTATTATTCAGGTATGACAAAGAAGCAAATCCTGCCATTTGCAACAACATGGATGGACCTCTGGGACAAATCAGACAGAGAAAGTCAAAAACTATATGACATCACTTATATGTGGAAACTAAAAAGTCAAATTCATAGAAGCAGAGAGTACAATTCTGGTTTCCAGAGGCTAGGGATTGGGGAAATTGGGAAGAAGTTGGTCAACAGGTACAAATATTCAGTTATAAATAAATTCTGGAATTCTAATGCACAGCATTTTGATGATAGTCAATGAGAGTGTATTATATACTTGAAAGTTGCTAAGAGACTAGGTCTTAAATGTTCTTACCACAAAATGAACTGATATTTTTGTGACATGATGGAGATGTTAACTGATGCTATGGTGGTAATAATATTGTGATATACATAATAATATTGTGATATACAAATCAACATGTTGTACACTTTAAACTAATACAGTGTTATATGTCAATTATATCTTAATTTTAAAAAAAAGAATAAAAAAAGAAAAGTTTGGAAAATCTGCTTGGGCTTGGATTATGGAGGACTTGGGAGGAATTTGCCTTTTGTTCAATGTGTAAATGGGAATCACTAAAGGTTTTAATAAAATATGTGAATCAATAGCTTAGAGAAAGAGAAAAGGTAGAGCATAAATGCAAAGGATTAAAAAAAAGTGGGAAACATCTAATTCAAAGAACTGGAGTAGGGAAATAACCCACAAATGAAATAGAGCATTCAGAGAGTTAGGAAATAAACAGAAACAAAGAATTTATGGCAAGGTTCATATATCCAAGATTAAGCCTAACTCATCTATTAAAGTTATCATTGCCAGCAATGCTAACTAATAGCCTTGGACTAATTAAACAGCTTGTGCTTTGCATCGTATACATTTTTGGATGTAACTGAATTAATTCTACTGAGATCAAATGTTTCAAACTGTCAGGCAATAAAATGGATTGGCATGTGTCATTTCATTTTCAGTGTTTCTTTAAAAATTAGACAGCATGAAGAAAATTTGGTTGGTTCACCTAAAAAGAAATCTGGAGGTCTGTCGTCTCAAAAAATATGAAAATAATACAAGATGATCTGACAGGCTTTGCCTTATGTTTTTCTGTGTGTCAACAACTGGTTGTTGTCATTAGACACTACAGTGCACTAAAATCCTTACCACCCACTATGGAATTCCTGACATCACTGCAGGATCCATTATCCATTATCATCAGGCTTGCTATCATTATATTCATAGAAAGGAATCATTTCTCTGTAATCACGCTCCTATCAAATGTGTAGACACTAAACATAGACCAAGGGGGAATATATTTCTCAAGATAATTGGTACAAAATCAATTTCAGTACCTAGAACAGTTCCTGGAATAAAGTAGGTTTTAACAAATATGTATTCAGTGAGTGAATAAATTTCTACTGTCTATCTACTTTTAATTACCTGCCTAGGCCACAGTAGGCATTTGAATGTTTGAGTCAATGTCAGGGGTGTACTGTACATGTTCTGCGTAACTCAGTTTATTCATGACCAATACGAAGGAAACAACTAAGGACCTTATGGGTCATTGCAAGAACAATGGGATTCAGGAATTCCAAAAATATAATAAGCTTTTTCTGCCTTTCACATTCATGCTAATGGATTTTTTTTTTTTGGCTCTAGGCCCAAACAATTTATACCAATAGAGTGATTATTGATCCAACTTGCCAGTCACAATAGTAAACATTGACTTTAAAATAATTGCAATGTAAAAAATAAAAAGCTGTATTGAATATATATAGAATCGTTTATAGACTTGTAAGAAGGATACTGGCATAAACAATCATCAAATACTACATGTGAAACAATTTAATGGAAGCAAGAAAAATGTGCCTGTGGCGTCTCTTCTAACAGTTTGATCAATTTCTCTTCCCCTTTTCCTCCCTGTTTCTAACAAAAGCATGTTGATTTTTAAACAGTGTTTTTGTTTATTGTTTCATTTTCTTTTTCTCTGCTTGGGTCTGCTATTAGAGGAGAAAGAAACTTTCTGCCAAGATATAATCCTCCTGATTATTTTATTATTCATATGCAGAAACTAAAGTCCTTCATGAAACCAGAGAATGTTTATGGAAATGCTATTAGCACTTTGATATGGAAATGGGATAGAACAGTGCTAGAAACTGGAAACAAAGGAGAAGGAATTACAATCAGTGTACCAGTGTAAAAAATAGTGTATTGTTGATGAGAAACTTAATATACAAATGGATTATAGCCAGACCATACATAAAAATGGATCTTGGACCCAGAACTTGCAGCAATCTGCCCAGGAAACCAACCCTTTATCTATAATAAACAACCCAGGAGGCAAGCCTGCTATAAATCAGATTTGCCTGAAGACAGATTGCTATCTCTAGTGATAATCCAGGAAGTTAAATAATAATTCTGAAAGAAGTGGCCCAAAATGGCCAGTACTTGATTAATAACTGACAACTGCCTTAATTTTTGACCCACTTCCAACTTAAGACCAACCAGAGAAAGCCAATTATGCTCCCCTAACCAATCACATAAGATGTCCTACTTCTAGTTAGCCTACCTACAGCTTCCCCTACCAAGTCTCCATTCAGGACACACCTGAAGACTGCCCTCCTTTTAACTATAAAGTTTCCTCACTCTTCTGCCTGCCTTTGAGTCTCTACCAAAATACAGGAGATGGTGGCTGACCTCTTACTATAGCAAACTCAGAATAAATCTCCTTGGCTTTTCTTATTTAGTTGGTCTTCACTTTTTCTGCATTGAAGATGTTTAAGAAGGTGCCTAATTCAAAAGTCAATAGACAGGAAAAGTCAAGAATTGCATTATAATTTATGTAATATATAGGTGAGAATACTCTTTATTTTTGATCTCTCACAATCAATTTTAGACATATTATTTATGAGGCTGATGTCAGTAGGGTTTATTTGTTTATTTATGTTTTGGTTTATTGACTTTTCAGTTCTCCAGCTGCAGATGAAAAACACAAGTAAACCACTCATACCTCTTCCTCTCTCTTCCACTTACTATCAAAAGTCCTTTTCTCCAAGATCCTTCACTTTGCCTCTCTTTTCCACTTCTTACCCTGTATCATCTTCTATCCCTCACCATTTTCATTTTTTCTACAAGAAAATAATATTCAAAAGTCCATACAAGTAACAGCACATCAGTGAAGATCCAACCATAACAGGATTTAACAAAAACAACATCCCAAAATAGATCACAGAGATAAAATAATAGGGAATTTCTAGTAGTTTACTATTCTGTTCACAAACTCTCAACCAATGATCTATAATAATAATGTGGTTAATAATTATATAGCACTCATCATAAGCCAGGATCCCTTTAAAAAGTGTATTAATTATCTATTGCTGAATAACAAATTACTCACAAAACTTAGTGGCTTAGGACAATCAGCTTTCATTCGCCCAAAATTTCCATGAGTCAGGAATATGGAAAAGGCTTAGCTGTCAACTTTGGACTTAGAGTCTCTGATGAGGTGACAGACAAAACAAAGACCAGGGTTTCAGTCATGTGGACATTTGACTGGAACAGGAGGAGCTGCTTCCAAGAGGGCTTGTTCTTATGGCTGCTGTTAAGGATCCTCAGTTTCTCACTGTGTGTTGGCAAGATGTCTCAGTTCCTCATCACACGGACTTCTCAAGAGGACTGCTTGAATCTTCTCCAAAGAGATCAGGCTTCCTCCACAATCAATGATCCAAGAGAAAGAAACAGTAGGAAGCCACAATGCCTTTGGTGATCTCATCTCCAAAGTCACACCTGTCACTTCCACCTTATTCTAATTGTTAGGAGTGAGTTACTAAGTCTAGCCCACACTCAAGTAAAAGGGACTTATGCTCCACCTTTTGCAGAGCATGTCAAAGATTTTGTGGATGTATTATAAACCACACCAAATTGTTTTATACAACTATTAACTCAATCTCTCCTAAAATTCCCTGAAATAGGTATTACTATCCCTGATTCACAGATGAAGAACTGAGGCTCAAAGAAACTAAATGATTTGTTCTCACAGCCAGCACATTGCAGAGCCAGGATTTGGATTTAGACAATCTGGTTTGTGAGTCTCTACCTTTAACTTCGGTGCTAAAATTGTCTTCCTGGCTACAATCTGCACCCTCATTTGACAACAGATTATTTTTCAGTTCTGAGAATATCTTCTGCTAGATCCATATTACTTGTGATTCCTGATTCCCACACTTCCTCTCTTCTAGTTTTTTCTCCCATCTGCTGGAGCAGCACCCTTCTTTTGAAAGTTAACAGGTAGGATTCGCCAGTGCTTTTCAGAGCTCTAATCTCCTTGCTTACGGAGGAAGTTACCTCGCCCAGCAGCATGATTTTCTTTACTCCTCTGATGGTGTCTCTTGCAGTCAGAGAAAAGGTGAGCTCACTCCTCTGAGTGGCATGGCTGATTACATTTAGAGGTCCAAGACACTGAAGAGATTATTGGCTAAAAATCATGATGGGAGAGGCACTGGTAAATCAAAATAAAAATGATAGTTAGAGAGGGGGAAGATGGCGGAAGAGTAAGACGCGGAGATCATCTTCCTCCCCACAGATACATCAGAAATACATCGACACGAGGAACAACTCCTACAGAACACCTGCTGAACTCTGGCAGATGACCTCAGACCTCCCAAAAGGCAAGAAACTCCCCACGTACCTGGGTAGGGCAAAAGAAAAAAAAATAAACAGAGTCAAAAGAATAAAAAATAAACAGAGTCAAAAGAATAAACAGAGACAAAAGAATAGGGATGGGACCTGCACCAGTGGGAGGGAGCCGTGAAGGAGGAAATGTTTCCACACACTAGAAGCCCCTTCGAGGGTGGAGACTGCGGGTGGCAGAGGGGGAAAGCTTCGGAGCCACGGAGGAGAGCACAGCAACAGGGGTGCGGAGGGCAAAGCAGGGAGAGATTCCTGCACAGAGGATCGGTGCCAACCGGCACTCACCAGCCCAAGAGGCTTGTCTGATCACTCACCGGGGTGGGTGGGGCTGGGAGCTGAGGGAGAGGACTGGGGTTGGTGGCGTGAACGCAGACTGCAGGGGGTTAGTGCACCACGGCTAGCTGGGAGGGAGTCCGGAGAAAAGTCTGGACGTGCCGAAGAGGCAAGAGATTTTTTCTTGCGTCTTTGTTTCCTGATGCACGAGGAGAGGGGATTAAGAGTGCTGCTTAAAGGAGCTCCAGAGACAGGCGCGAGCTGCAGCTAACAGCCCCCAGAGACGGGCATGAGACACTTAGGCTGCTGCTGCTGCCACCAAGAAGCCTGTGTGCGAGCACAGGTCACTATGCACACCTCCCTTCCGGGGAGCCTGTGCAGCCTGCCACTGCCAGGGTCCCGGGATCCAGGGACAACGCCCCTGAGAGAACGCACGGCATGCCTCAGGCTGGTGCAACATCACGCCAGCCTCTGCCACCGCAGGCTCGCCCCACATCCATACCCCTCCCTCTCCCCGGCCTGAGTGAGCCAGAGCCCCCGAATCAGCGGCTCCTTTAACCCCGTCCCGTCTGAGCGAAGAACAGACGCCCTCCAGCGACCTACACACAGAGGCGGGGTCAAATCCAAAGCTGTGCCCCGGGAGGTGTGAGAACAAAGGAGAGAAAGGAAAATCTCCCCCAGCTGCCTCAGGAGCAAAGGATTAAATCTCCACAATCAACATAATGCACACTGTATCTGTGGAATACCTGAATAGACAACGAATCATCCCAAATTGAGGAGGTGGACTTTGAGAGCAAGATTTATTATTTTTTTTCCCCTTTTCCTCTTTTTCCATGTGGATGAAAGGCTCTTGGTGCTGCAGCCAGGAGTCAGTGCTGTGTCTCTGAGGTGGGAGAGCCAACCTCAGGACACTGGTTCACAAGAGACCTCCCAGCTCCATGTAATATCAAATGGTGAAAATCTCCCAGAGATCTCCATCTCAACACCAACACCCAGCTTCAATCAATGACCAGCAAGCTACAGTGCTGGACACCCAATGCCAAACAACTAGCAAGACAAGAACACAACCCCACCCATTAGCAGAGAGGCAGCCTAAAATCATAATAAGTCCACAGACACCCAAAAACACACCTCCAGACTTGGATCTGCCCACCAGAAAGACAAGATCCAGCCTCATCCACCAGAAAACAAGGACTAGTCCCCTCCACCTGGTAGCCTACACAACCCACTGAACCAACTTTAGCCACTGGGGATGACACCAAAAACAACGGGAACTACGAACCTGCAGCCTGCAAAAAAGAGACCCCAAACACAGTAAGATAAGCAAAATGAGAAGACAGAAAAACACAGAGCAGATGAAGGAGCAAGATAAAAACCCACCAGACCTAACAAATGAAGAGGAAATAGGCAGTCTACCTGAAAAAGAATTCACAATAATGATAGTAAAGAGGTCCAAAATCTTGGAAATAGAATAGACAAAATGCAAGAAACAGTTAACAAGGACCTAGAAGAAATAAAGATGAAACAAGCAACGATGAACAACAGAATAAATGAAATTAAAAATACTCTAGAAAGGATCAATAGCAGAATAACTGAGGCAGAAGAATGGATAAGTGACCTGGAAGATAAAATAGTGGAAATAACTAATGCAGAGCAGAATAAAGAAAAAAGAATGAAAAGAACTGAGGACAGTCTCAGAGACCTCTGGGACAACATTAAACACACCAACATTCAAATTATAGGGGTTCCAGAAGAAGAAGAGAAAAAGAAAGGGACTGAGAAAATATTTGAAGAGATTATAGTTGAAAACTTCCCTAATATGGGAAAGGAAATAGTTAATCAAGTCCCGGAAGCACAGAGAGTCCCATATAGGATAAATCCAAGGAGAAACATGCCAAGACAATTTTAATCAAATTGTCAAAAATTAAATACAAAGAAAACTTATTAAAAGCAACAAGGGAAAAATAACAAATAACACATGAGGGAATCCCCATAAGGTTAACAGCTGATCTTTCACCAGAAACTCTGCAAGCCAAAAGGGATGGGCAGGACATATTTAAAGTGATGAAGGAGAAAAACCTACAACCAAGATTACTCTACCCAGCAAGGATCTCATTCAGATTTGATGGACAAATTAAAACCTTTATAGACAAGCAAAAGCTGAGAGACTTCAGCACCACCAACCAGCTTTACAACAAATGCTAAAGGATCTTCTCTAGGCAAGAAACACAAGAGAAGGAAAAGACCTACAATAACAAACCCAAAACAATTAAGAAAATGGGAATAGGAACATACATATCAATAATTACCTTAAATGTAAATGGATTAAATACTCCCACCAAAAGACACAGACTGGCTGAATGGATACAAAAACAAGACCATACATATGCTGTCTACAAGAGACCCACTTCAGACCTAGAGACACATACAGACTGAAAGTGAGGGGATTGAAAAATATATTCCATTCAAATGGAAACCAAAAGAAAGCTGGAGTAGCAATTCTCATATCAGACAAAATAGACATTAAAATAAAGACTTTTAGAAGAGACAAAGAAGGACACTACATAATGATCAAGGAGTTGATCCAAGAAGAAGATATAACAATTGTAAATATTTATGCACCCAACATAGGAGCACCTAAATACATAAGGCAAATCCTAAGAGCCATAAAAAGGGGAAATCAACACTAACACATTCATTGTAGGGGACTTTAACATCCCATTTTCACCAATGGACAGGTCATCCAAAGTGAAAATAAATAAGGAAACACAGCTTTAAATGATACATTAAACAAGATGGACTTAATTGATCATTCCATCTAAAAACAACAGAATACACATTTTTCTCAAGTTCTCATGGAACATTCTCTAGGATAGATCATATCTTGGGTCACAAATCAAGCCTTGGTAAGTTTAAGAAAATTGAAATTGTATCAAATATCTTTTCCAACCGCAACACTATGAGACTAGATATCAATTACAGGAAAAGATCCGTAAAAAGTACAAATACATGGAGGCTAAACAATACACTACTTAATAACGAAGTGATCACTGAAGAAATCAAAAAGGAAATAAAAAAATACCTAGAAACAAATGAAAATGGAGACACGACGCCCCAAAACCTATGGGATACAGCAAAAGCAGTTCTAAGAGGGAAGTTTATAGCAATAAATCCTACCTTAAGAAACAGGAAACGGGCTTCCCTGGTGGCGCAGTGATTGACGGTCCACCTGCTGATGCAGGGGACATGGGTTCATGCCCCGGTCCGGGAAGATCCCACATGCCAGGGAGCGGCTATGCCCATGAGCCACGGCTGCTGAGCCTGCATCTCTGGAGCTTGGGCTCTGAAACGGGAAAGGCCACAACAGTGAGAGGCCCATCTGCCACAAAAAAAAAAAAAAAAAACAAACAAACAAAAAAGAAACAGGAAACATCTTAAATAAACAACCTAACCTTTCACCTAAAGCAATTAGAGAAAGAAGAACAAAAAAACCCCAAAGTTAGCAGAAGGAAAGAAATCATAAAAATCAGATCAGAAATAAATGAAAAAGAAATGAAGGAAACAGTAGCAAAGATCAATAAAACTGAAAGCTGGTTCTTTGAGAAGGTAAACAAAATTGATAAACCATTAGCCAGACTCATCAAGAAAAAAAGAAGACTCAAATCAATAGAATTAGAAGTGAAAAAGGAGAAGTAACAACTGACACTGCAGAAATACAAAAGATCATGAGAGATTACTACAAGCAACTCTATGCCAATAAAATAGACAACCTGGAAGAAATGGACAAATTCTTAGAAATGCACAATGTGCCCAGACTGAATCAGGAAGAAATAGAAAATATGAACAGACCAATCACAAGCACTGAAATTGAAACTGTGTTTAAAAATCTTCCAACAAACAAAAGCCCAGCACCAGATGGCTGCACAGGAAAATTCTATCAAACATTTAGAGAAGAGCTAACACCTATCCTTCTCAAACTCTTCCAAAATATAGCAGAGAGAGGAACATTCCCAAACTCATTCTATGAGGCCAACATCACCCGGATACCAAAACCAGACAAAGATGCCACAAAGAAAGAAAACTACAGGCCAATATCACTGATGAACATAGATGCAAAAATCCTTAACAAAATACTAGCAATCAGAATCCACAGCACATTAAAAGGATCATACACCATGATCAAATGGGGTTTATTCCAGGAATGCAAGGATTCTTCAATATACGCAAATCAATCAATGTGATACACCATATTAACAAATTGAAGGAGAAAAACCATATGGTCATCTCAATAGATGCAGAGAAAGCTTTTGACAAAATTCAACACTCATTTATGATAAAAACCCTCCAGAAAGTAGGCATAGAGGGAACTTTCCTCAATATAATAAAGACCATATATGACAAACCCACAACCAACATTGTCCTCAATGGTGAAAAACTGAAAGCATTTCCACTAAGATCAGGAAAAGACAAGGTTGCCCACTCTCATCACTCTTATTCAACACACTTTTGGAAGTTTTAGCCACAGCAATCAGAGAAGAAAAGGAAATAAAAGAATCAAAATCAGAAAAGAAGAAGTAAAGCTGTCACTGTTTGCAGATGACATGATACTCTACATAGATAATCCTAAAGATGCTACCAGAAAACTACTAGAGCTAATCAATGAATTTGGTAAAGTAGCAGGATACAAAATTAATGCACAGAAATCACTGGCATTCCTATACACTAATGACGAAGAATCTGAAAGTGAAATCAAGAAAACACTCCCATTTACCATTGCAACAAAAAGAATAAAATATCTAGGAATAAACCTACCTAAGGAGACAAAAGACCTGTATGCAGAAAATTATAAGACACTGATGAAAGAAATTAAAGATGATACAAATAGATGGAGAGATATACCATGTTCTTGGATTGGAAAAATCAACATTGTGAAAGTGACTCTACAACCCAAAGCAATCTACAGATTCAATGCAATCCCTATCAAACTACCACTGGCATTTTTCACAGAGCTAGAACAAAAAATTTCACAATTTGTATGGAAACACAAAAGACCCTGAATAGCCAAAGCAATCTTGAGAACGAAAAACGGAGCCGGAGCAATCTGGCTCCCTGGCTTCAGACTATACTACAAAGCTACAGTAATCAAGACAGTATGGTACTGGCACAAAAACAGAAAGATAGATCAATGGAACAGGATAGAAAGCCCAGAGATAAACCCATGCACATATGGTCACCTTATCTTTGATAAAGGAGGCAGGAATGTACAGTGGAGAAAGGACAGCCTCTTCAATAAGTGGTGCTGGGAAAACTGGAGAGGTACATGTAAAAGTATGAAATTAGAACACTCCCTAAAACCATACACAAAAATAAGCTCAAAATGGATTAAAGACCTAAAGGTAAGGCCAGAAACTATCAAAGTCTTAAAGGAAAACATAGGCAGGACACTCTATGACATAAATCACAGCAATATCCTTTTTGACCCACCTCCTAGAGAAATGGAAATAAAAACAAAAATAAACAAATGGGACCTAATGAAACTTCAAAGATTTTGCACAGCAAAGGAAACCATAAACAAGACCAAAAGACAATCTTCAGAATGGGAGAAAATATTTGCAAATGAAGAAACTGACAAAGGATTAATCTCCAAAATCGATAAGCAGCTCATGCAGCTCAATAACAAAAAAACAAACAACCCAATCCAAAAATGGGCAGAAGACCTAAATAGACATTTCTTCAAAGAAGATATACAGACTGCCAACAAACACATGAAAGAATGCTCAACATCATTAATCATTAGAGAAATGCAAATCAAAACTACAATGAGATCTCATCTCACACCAGTCAGAATGGCCATCATCAAAAATTCTAGAAACAATAAATGCTGGAGAGGGTCTGGAGAAAAGGGAACACTTTTGCACTGTTGGTGGGAATGTAAATTGATACAGCCACTATGGAGAACAGTATGGAGGTTCCTTAAAAAACTACAAATAGAACTACCATTTGACCCAGCAATCCTACGACTGGGCATATACCCTGAGAAAACCGTAATTCAAAAAGAGTCATGTACCAAAATGTTCATTGCAGCTCTATTTACAATAGCCAGGAGATAGAAACAACCTAAGTGTCCATCATCGGATGAATGGATAAAGAAGATGTGGCACATATATACAATGGAATATTACTCAGCCATAAAAGGAAATGAAATTGAGTTATTTGTAGTGAGGTGGATGGACCTAGAGTCTGTCATACAGAGTGAAGTAAGTCAGAAAGAGAAAGACAAATACCGTATGCTAACACATATATATAGAATCTAAGAAAAAAAAAATGTCATGAAGAACCTAGGGGTAAGACAGGAATAAAGACACAGACCTACTAGAGAATGGACTTGAGGATATGGGGAGGGGGATGGGTAAGCTGAGACAAAGTGAGAGAGTGGCATGGACATATATACACTACCAAACATAAAATAGATAGCTAGTGGGAAGAAGCCGCATAGCACAGTCAGATCAGCTCAGTGCTTTGTGACCACCCAGAGGGGTGGGATAGGGTGAGTGGGAGGGAGGGAGACACAAGAGGGAAGAGAGATGGGAACATATGTATATGTATAACTGATTCACTTTGTTATAAAGCAGAAACTAATACACCATTGTAAAGCAATTATACTCCAATAAAGATGTAAAATATATATATATATATTACTCAGCCATAAAACAATAAATTAATTAATTAATAAAGTCAATGGGGAATTAAGTCAACAAATAATTTACTTTTATTATTTTGATTAAATTAATTTTATCATACAACCTAAGAATTATTAATAGTATATAATGGATAGAATGCAGTCCTCAGTTTAATAACTGCTGCCTGCTTTTCCTTTAATAAGTACTTCTTAATGTTTTTCTTTAAAAATCTGGACTCTAAGTAGAGCAGTTTGATAAAATGGCTGCTTTAAAAGATGATCACTGTATTTGCATCATTTGTTATATTTAAAGGAAAAAATAGTTCACTAAATCAGAATTTTTTGAAATAAAATTTAAATGGTCAGTATAAAAAACAAAATGCAAACAATTGAACAATTATGTTTTTTCATTTGCTTTTCTTAAGGTGGGTTCAAATTATGAAATATCAAATTCTATCATATAGCATTCCTATTTCCTTTCTAACCTAGTGCTTAAGTTTCTTTAATGCTAAAACAAAGGAACACAATCAAGAACCTACTAAGACTTCCTTTCCCTTCAGCCAGGCTTCTTAAAAGAGCCATCTGCACCTTTGGGTTTCAGTTCCTCCCTTCTGGCTCGTTTCTCAGTGGATAACAACCTGGCTTTCCTTTCATTTCCAATGATCTTATCAGCTCCTCCAGAAACTCTCCAGAGCTACCCCACATAGAGGTATTCACATTTTTCCAGTTAGAAACCTTTGTAACTTATATGAACTAATTGACTATATCATATTGTAGTATAGTATTTTTACGTGTCTCTTTCCCAAGTAATGTGTGAGCCCTTGAGGGAAATGTCTATGGCTTATCTATGTAATTGTTGCTCCCAACCTGTAGTTCATTGAGTGTTCAATACATTTAGTTGAAAATTGGAAAAAAAAAAAAAAAAACGATACTTAATTGTAAGATATGGTAATGCAAGGAAATGCCTAGTGCTTTATTTTTCCATTTTGACTCCGTCCATGCTTCTTTGGAAATAGCCAACAACACATACTTCCATTTTGTTTTCATGACTCTGTTTTGTGAGTTCCCTAAGCCCCCATTTGATTTGACTCTTAAATACTACTAGTACTGAAAAGAGGTTTATGCCTCAAAGGGACACAGGCACAGAACATTGTCATCCTAATTCTTAGGATCCGTACTAGCAATGTGTATTATATAAATGGTACTGTGGGTTAACTGGACAATTACTGATAATATTTCTTCAATGGGGAAAATTTATAATCTAAAGAGATGACATAAAACAATTGAGAACCAAATGGTTATTAATAGTATTCCAATGTAGAAATCCTCCTATAATTAGGAAAAGTATTTCAATATGTTCAGTGATCCAGTATTTTAACATTGTTAGATTCAGCAAGCACAATTCTTTCTAAAATATTTCTGAAGTACTTTGATATAATTCATTTAAGAATTTCAAAAAAACAAGGAAGCTAATCTAACATAATAGCAAATCAGAGTTAGGAATCAATCCTGGAGATTTATGCACATTTTAGAATTTAAAAAAAAAAATTACTGGAGAAAAGCTTTAAATGGTACTGATTTTAATATATTTTCTGTCCCCATGTACGAAAGCATACACACACCTTTCAAAACATAACTTCACTAAGACAAATGCATAATTTATATGTTTGTTTACCTTCTTAATTGATGGTCATTTTTAACAGCTTACCTGGGACTTCCTTGGTGGCGCAGTGGTTGGGAGTCCGCCTGCCAGTGCAGGGGACACAGGTTTGAGCCCTGGTCCATGAGGATCCCACACGCCACGGAGCAACGAAGCACATGCGCCACAACTACTGATCCTGTGCTCTAGAACTCCCGAACCACAACTACTGAGCCCATGTGCAACAACTACTGAAGCCTGCATGCCTAGAGCCCGTGTTCCACAAGAAGAGAAGCCACCGCAATTAGAAGCCCGCACACTGCAACAAAGAGTAGCCCCCACTAGCCACAAATAGAGAAAACCTGCATGCAGCAATGAAGACCCAATGCAGCCAAAAATAAATAAGTTTATAAAAAAAAAATAACAGTTTACCAGTGTCTGTGTGATGTCTGTCTAATAAGATTTCTCTTCCATTTAGTAATTTTGATGAAATCTTCAGGTAGGCTTGGTCAGACTTAGATTTTATGAACCTCAGATTGATGGATCATTCACCATCACACTCATAATTTTGATCAGTTTGTCCTATTTTAATTGTGTTTGTGCCTCCTAGTGCATAAAATGTGCTGAACAGTGTGGATGATCTCTTAGGAAATGTTAGGCCAAGCCCTCCGGAGGCAGTTCATGTTAATGTTAATACAAATTACACCCATGGCCAAAAAAACCGGTCCATACAAGGGGTTAGGTGAAACTAGACAGGATTTCTTTTTTCTTCAAATATGCATTCGTGTGTAACATGGGAAGAAACACACTTTTTTAACCTAATATTAAGCCAGGTATTCATAGTCTCTGTCTTCTAGAAACCCTAAAAATCATAAACCTCACCTCTTTAAAAGTGTGCTGTCCATCCCACTTAGAGAAGGTACATTCTGGGCTTAAATGTGGTGGGATTATTTACATGAACATCTGAACTCTATAACCTCCCATTGTCCTAGGAGCTTATTACTAAAGATAACCTGACTTTGATTGAATTAAAGAAAGGCTGGCAGGAGATTGGGATCAAGATTACAGGCTTAGCATGTATATCATCTCTCAAAATGACAGAGAATATTTTTCTTTCAAAATATATATTAACAGCAGTGCCAGAAAATAAGAACTATTACCATCCATGGGCCAACATTGTTTTCAAAAATTCCTAGAGGATAGAAAGCAGATGGAATCAGATAAATGGAGTAGAAAATCCATGAAGTATTTGCAGGAGACAAGTAGGGTAGGCCTGCTGGGAAGAAGGGAGTGGTCAGAGGAAGGCCTGGGGCAATTGACAGAGTGATGTATGGACTGACTGCCCTGGGCTCTGTTGGGTTTCTAGCCACAGGCTCTCCACTCTCCCCAGAATTTAATGATTAAATGACTGCGCCATATCTGCCTCCCTGACAATCAAGTGAATGTGGGTGCTGGGCTTCAAGAGGCACAGGGAGGTCACAGATGGCCAGCATTCTCAGGGAAGATAGAAGCATCATAGAGGAAAATAAGCTATATAGCATCCCTAAGTGTAGAACTTTTCACTTATAACACTAGGGGTGGTCCTTCTAATCTGGTTTTACTCTGTCTACTTTTCCAATTTTTAGATAGTTTATAAGACTATTTAGTCTTATTTATTTCTGTTTAGCAAAGAAAGTCTCAACCTAAGAAGGCGGAGAGAAAAGCAGAAACATAATGCATTCTGACCCTAGAACAACAGACCGTGCTCTTAATTATTTGCTGCAGCCTAATGGAAGATCAGACTTCAGCTGACTCTGCTTTCCTGTCATGCCAGGTGCAACTTGGACAGGTGGAGTCTGGATTCCTGATATAATGCTCCAGTCAGCCTATGAGATATTTTTTTGTGTCAAGGAAGTACTTTCTGTTTGGTTTTAAGCCCAGAAATAGCATGTTCCTTGAATGATGAAGCCATGTAGATTTACAATTTTATTTTATTTTATTTTATTTTAAGGCAGACTTGAAATGATGCTTTACATTATTTACTTTAACCATTGAAAACACCTCTTTGGTATTTCAATAACTTTGAAGTTTTTGCAGATGGATAATTGGAAAAATCAAGTCAACTTATTTCTTGCTAATTTTAGGTCATGAAAATTTTTCATCTTCCAGTAGAAATAGATGGGATCAAAGGAACTAGGCAAAGACATGGTTAGAATCTTTCTATTTCTGAATCTGTACATGTGTTCCTTCCATCTGACTGTGTCGTATGCTCGACTCTGTGATGACATTGTTACGGTTATCATTCTGCTCCCTCACTAACTTATAAAATCCAGAATCATGAATTCAGCTTCGACTAGATGCAGAGTGTCATGCTATTGTTAGGTCTGACTTCACCTAATACATATAAAATCCCAAGTATGTGAGAGGCTCCTGTGGTGCTGCTTCAGGTTTAATGGAGCACATGTGGTTGAGCGAAATGGGAGGAGGGGCTCTGGGAATTCAGATGGGGACTGTAAATTCGAAGTGTTTGCTTCTTGTTGCTTTTTGAAAACTAATGAGTGCTCTTCTCACTAAAAATATTTTGCATAATAAGCTTTACATTCACAAGAAAAACAAGGCAGTGACAGGTAGACAAAACCACCTCAACAAAACATAATTAATAAGGAGCTATCAGTTTACATTATTACATTTCTTAGGTGAGATTAAGGCCCATACTATGAATTTATATTAAAGATACCACTGAGAATATTTCAGTCAGGATGCTTTAGCCTTCAGATCAGGTTTGAAGGAGTACCACATATGAGGTGACATAAGCAACAACAACTAACTCCACATAGGCCCAGTTTGAAAGCTCAATAGAACCCTTAAAAAAACACAGTTTGTGTGGTGGTTTTACAAAATCGTGAAGAAAAATATCCATCTTCCTGACTCCTTGCTTTACTCACTCTCCAGCTTTCCTCATCTCCTGTTATAAAGATTAAGCACATACCTCCCAGCTCCTCATTTTTCCCTTCTTGTTTTCTGACCAAAGACCCCTGTCATCAGCCTGACCTATTTCAAAATATCTGGCTGCGAAATTAAATCTATTCCATTTCCATCCCTTCATTAACTCCTATTTCCTCCACACAGCTGGATCTCATGTAGTCCTTTGAGAAAAGAAATATTAACAAATGAACTGGCTTTATTGTTTTGTATACAGAGAAAGCAGCTTTTACAATTACATTCCTTCCAAAGGACACTTTTTGTTGTCTGTGTCTCAAGGTGTATAGAAAAATGTCCCTGCCATTGATTGGTTAGTATCTTAATTTCACATGTTTATCTGTAAGTGGTGGAATTGCTGAAAATATTACCAGACTAAACTGAGTTTCAGAGAAGGACATCTTTCCAACATTAGTAAAATCGCACCTCAAAACAAGTAATAGTAGCCCTGGGATGGGTAAAAAGGAAGGACACATTCTCCTGGGGAAAAGAAAATCACTTTCATTTATTTATTCATACCTAGAAATATGGTCTCTTGTAAGGATTTTTTTTTTTGTTCTTTTTGCGGTACCCGGGCCTCTCACTGTTGTGGCCTCTCCCGTTGCGGAGCACAGGCTCCGGACGCGCAGGCTCAGTGGCCATGGCTCACGGGCCTAGCCGCTCCGCGGCATGTGGGATCTTCCCGGACCGGGGCACAAACCCGTGTCCCCTGCATCGGCAGGCGGACTCTCAACCACTGCACCACCAGGGAAGCCCTCTTGTAAGGATCTTTGAGCTTTATTATATACATTTATTTTGACATATTTATATAGTACTTTATATTAAAAACATAAATTTATATCTTAAAAATTGTTATATTAAAAATCTCAATGTTGGGTACTAAGAAGGAAACAGAGATAACTATGACTTAAATACAAAAAAAAAAAAAAAACTGAGTGAGAAGGATTTAGTTCCAGAAACAATCTCTCCTGGCTTCCCAACACTATCTGATGGAGCATCTGACAAGTAGAGGCAATGGTTTCAAAGACCTGGTTGTCTCTATCCTCCTGGCTAGCAGATCCGGCTGATTTAGAGAGAACTCACTGCCCAGTGCAAGTTGGTCTCATGCCCTGAGGATGCCAGGCGTGCTCTCAGCCACAGAGCTGCTTTCTTCATGGCAGCCAGGCCCAGTTCTCATTCTTTTCCAGGGCCTTTCTGACTCACTGGCACATGGTGGCTCCAAGTTGTTCTAGATTTTCTCTCATCAAACATTTTTGGCTATAAAATTAAGACAAGTGGTTTGTAGAAGGTGAGTTAGGAAAGAAGTATTAGATATTGGCCTCTGGATCCTAAAGTAAAAACTAAATTGAATTCTGCTCCACAAACTGTGCTCAACTTCTCTAGTTTGTAGTGAAAAGTTTCACAGAACAATGCCAACTGCTCAAAACTTGACATGAGAGAGAGAATGAGAGGGAAAGAGAGGGAGGGAGAAAGTGAGCATGAGAGAGAGAGAATTATTGACAGTCATAAAAATATAGTTTTTGCCCACATGTTTAATAGTACCAAACAATTTAAACTCATTCCAGAAGAAATGTTAATTTTTGATTAATGAAATGACCTATTTGAATAGACTGACCTGCTACCCTCGAAGTCTCCATGATTGTGTTTACTCCTGGGGTAACTAATTGAGAGAAGTTGCATACATTCTTTCAACCTAGTTATATGTGAAGGAAGGAAGGAAGGAAGGACGTGGTAAATTAAGGAAAGCTACTGCATAGTAAATGTTGGTACACGTTCATACAAACTGTTTTGGGAAATAATTTGCAAGACTTGAATTGCAAAGGCTCAAATATATATGGTCACAGTTATGTAAAAGCCATCTGTACTTTAGTTACTCTACCTAATTATATTTTGTTAGACTTACTGTTGACCTAGATGCTGGTATACTGTCATGAGTAACTTACAATTTTTATCAATATACTCCTGTATCCAAAAAATTACTACCTTTACCAAAACTTATGAGAGAGGTACAAGGGCAGAGATAGAAAAATCCAAATCTTTGTACATCCAAAGATAGTGGGCCTCAGCTTGTGTGAATCATCATGATTTTAAGACATTGCCTGCAATCTCCTGATATTTCTTCTGCCTAATTTTAATACTAATTACTTACTTATTTCAAAAATGAATCGACGAGTAGGAATTCTAATCCTGAACTCTCTATTTTTCCTCTGTAATACATTCAGCATTTTTGAGAAAACAATACCTTTATTTTAGTGAGTGAAAACGCCTTTAGAGACATTTCATTAAATCACACACACACACACACACACACAGACACACACACACACACACAAACCTGTGACAAAACTACAGGGTACTGTTATTATCTTCAATTTCCAGATGGAAAAGTGAGGGATAGAAAGAGTGTAGTTACCTTCTTAGTAGTACTTAGTGGATGCCTGAGAAACTGGCCTTGCAGGCTCCATCCTGTACTTTTCGTCCATACTCCAGGTCTACTTGAGTCTGCCTTTCTAATATACTACACACCTTCATGTTAGAATCATACTTATTGTTTATATATTGCTTCCGAGTACTTAGTCATCAAGTGCTTTGTGCATCACAGTTTTTTTTTAATAGATCTTTATTGGAGTATAATTACTTCACAATACTGTGTTAGTTTCTGTTGTACACCAAAGTGAATCATTGCAGCACTATATGCAATAGCCAGGACATGGAACCAACCTAAATGTCCATTGACAGATGAATGGATGAAGAGGATGTGGCACATATATACAATGGAATATTACTCAGCCATAAAAAGGAACAAAATTGAGTTATTTGTGCATTACAATTTAATGTGAATGCTTGGCTCATAATGTTTCCTCCAGTGACTATTTCTCATCCACTCTGCTAGTGATGGGTAACTGAATAAAAACTCCTGGAGTAAATGAAGCCAGTCAGATTCTATATCCATTAGTAATTTGAAGCATGAACAAAAAGACACATACATTAAAATTGTGTTGATACAAAATGAGAGTGCCTCAAAGCAAAAAGAAGATAGACATGCTTTGTACAGCAGAGCACTTGGGGACAACCTGGTCTCTAGCCTTTCTGCAGTTTCATTGTTCAATATTTCTATTGATCTACAATTTACAATAATTTCCACCCATCAGTTTTCCTTAAGAGGCATATAACCAAGAGAAAGTTATAATTCAATATAGTTTGTGGCTCTCTTATAAAAGCTATTCTATTTATTGGCATCTAAAGTGAAGCTTTAAAAAAATCCTCTGATCAAATCATTACTAATATTGCCAAATGATGTTTCCTCTATTATCACCAAACTTTGTTGATTGCTTTTTTCTTAGTATTCTCACATAATTTAACCTTCTTTCACTAAGAAGTATGCTATCTTTCATCTAAGGAAATATTCACTCAAAAGCACCTGTTCTACAAAGTTCATTTTAGCTTGAACCCATTCTTCTATTTATTAATTTGTCAGTAAAATTAAAGAAAAAATAGCTAGATAAACATCTTATATCTACCAAATTTAAGAACAATGCATTTTTGATGAAAATATTTTAACTCTAAAAATATACCATTGTTAACAAGTTATGCATTCATTTTCTAAATGTAAGGAAAAAAAATTGGGTAAAATAAGTATATTTTTATCAAAATGCTTAGAAATAGCACAGGGTAATGCAAAATTATAAAAAATGAGTTAATTAGTCTTGATTCAATATCTGAGTCTGTCACTAAGTCCCTTTACTGTCACTTCTTCGGAGTACACATTCCTGTAAAACAATGAGGATGAGAGATTAAAAAGACTGGGGGCAGGGGGATTATGAGATCTAGATTAAATCCTTCTGGCTGTAGCATCCTTAAGAATGTTTTGAAAGACTACAAGGGCATATATGAATCTAACCTTTGTATTTAGCATAGTGACAAGACATAATATTGATAAATATTTTATATGTAGTTATTATAATTACTATAGTTGATTTTTACTGTTTTCAAAAGCAATTATGAAGAAGTTTTGACAAAAACCATATAATTTGAGGAAAAGCATATATACAATTACCAACTATTAAAAGTGATTAATCAGAAAAGATGTAATTGATATTAGATACATGTGTAAAAAACAGCCCATACAGATACGCATATACATAAGTAAATAACACATGAGATACATGAGGCATTATGGCTATGAATATTTTAAAAGATGTTTTCACATTGTCATTATTTTTCTATTCTATTCAGAATGGAGGAGTGTAAAATTAGTGGATAGGCTATAATTAATTTTGTTGCAATGAAGAGATTTAGAGGGTTTTGACATAGGTTTTGAAATCAGTTAGACTGAGCACAAATGCCGGCTCTGCTTCTTACTACTGTCCTCATTCTTGATTTCCTCATTTGTAAAAGGGAGATAATAGCCATGTCATAGGGTTGCTGCAAGGAGGAAATAAAAGAAGTACATAATGGGTACAGCACAGTTTAAGCCTTATTCATTATCATTACTGATTACATGGAATATTGCTCTACAGAACCCAGTTTGGGGGCGAGTGGGTTAGGTCTGTAGTATATGAGAGGAGGGACTAGTATTCCAGGCAGAGCTAACTAACTATTCATAATATTCAATGTGTCCTTGGGTTTATCATATGGCTTTAGGGAGACTAACTCAAAATCATGTGCAGTGTGTTGATCTAAGCATCAGTGAGAAGAATCTTACTAGAAACTTTGACTAAAATGTAATGAAGTTACATATATTTTCAAAGCTACTACATTGAAGTATGAACTGTCACAAATGACTTAAGTTGCCTAAGAATAGCTATGATTATCCTATTTATTGAACGGCAACATTATTGCTTTTCACAATAAAATATTCATATGACAAAGAATTAATCGTCATAATTAGTGGAAAAATATAAAATATTCATTTTATTTTCATTGTCCTTTTGAAAGGAAAAAGAAACATTATAAGGGGAAGAATACTTGATTGATATTTAAATGATAAATATATTATTTTTATTAAAGTCAATTTACATTAAGGAATTGTGATAAATACAACTTTCAGTAATTTTTCAAATATTTCAATAAAATGTTATAGCTGTTTTTTGGTCATTTAGACTTTATCTTCTTCCTACTTGAGTGTACATTTGTCATGCAGGGTGTTACTGCTGCAGCCAAGAAAAAAAAATAGGAGAAGATTTTTACTTCTCAATGCTTGTGAGTATGAGAATGACTTTCTATAACTTCCAGTTTCCAATATACAGTTACATGGGTCAAGCTATGCACTGACATGTGAACTCCCTGTCCTCATGGGATACATAAGAAGTGATGAAACATCAATTTGGGCATATATAAACCAACATTTCTTTTAAATACTATTGCTAGAATGCCATTCCAGTAACAAAAAAAGAAACATTTTTGAAAATAATAAACTGCATCTCAAAACTTCCCTCCTAATACAACAAAAGGAAAAACTTTTACAATTACTACTACACTGGCTTATATAGATTCTAAATTATAATAAAATTGTGTATTTCTGACCATTAACTAAAAGGCCATTGTTGAACGCACATTGTTCATATGTAGCAAAATACCATGAGCAACATGAGGGGAGCAAGCAAAATAGAAACTTGCTCCACAGTTTGAAGAAATTCATCTACAGTCCGAATCATAAAGCATGAATGTTGGTAATACCACTGAATTTTAAATTATGTGCATATGTTTTTTTTCTAATATGCTCCATTTATTTTTGTGTAACTTTAAATAAGTTAATTTATCTAAAAATAAATTTTCATCTAAAAATGGCTAAGAGATTTTCTCTCATTCTGAGAGAAGTCTTTTCGTCTTATTTATGGCTTCCTTTGCTGTGCAAAAGATTTTAAGTTTAATTAGGCCAAACTTGTTTATTTTTGTTTTTATTTTCATTACTCTAGGAGGTGAGTTAAAAAAGATCTTACTGTGGTTTATGTCAAAGAGTGTTTTTCCTATGTTTTCCTCTAAGAGTTTTATACTGTCTGGTTTTACATTTATGTTTTTAATCCATTTTCAGTTTACTTTTTGTATGGTGTTAGGTAGTGTTCTAATTTCATTCTTTTACATGTAGCTGTCCAGTTTTCCCAGCATCACTTATTGAAAAGGCTGTCTTTTCTCCATTTTATATTCTTGTCTCCTTTGTCATAAATTAGGTGACTATATTTGTGTGGGTTTATCTCTGGACTTTCTATCCTATACCATTGATCTATATTTCTGTTTTTGTGCCTATACCATACTGTCTTGATTACTGTAGCTGTGTAGTATAGTTGAAAGTAGGGGAGCCTGATTTCTCTAGCTCTGTTTTCCTTTCTCAAGATTGCTTTGTCTATCCAGGGTCTTTTGTGTTTCCATATGAATTGTAATATTTTTCATTCTAATTCTGTGAAGAATGCCATTGGTAGTTTAATAGGGATTGCATTGAATCTGTAGGTTGCTTTGGGTAGTATAGTCATTTTCACAATGTTGATTCTTCCAATCCAAGAACATGGTCTATTTCTCCATCTGCTTGTCATCTTTGGTTTCTTTCATCAGTGTTTTATAGTTTTCTGAGTACAAGTCTTTCTCCTCCTTAGGTAGGTTATTCCTAGGTATTTTATTCTTTTTGTTGTGATGGTAAATGGGATTGTTTCCTTAATTTCTCTCTCTGATTTTTTGTAGTTAGTGTATAGGAATGCCAGAGATGTCTGTGCATTAATTTTGTATCCTGCAGCCTTACAAATTCATTGATTAGTTCTAGTAATTTTCTGGTGACATCTTTAGGATTTTCTAAGTATAGTATCATGTCATCTGCAAACAGTGACAGTTTTACTTCTTTTCCAATTTGTATTTCTTTTTCTTCTCTGATTGACATTTCTAGGACTTCCAAAACTATGTTGAATAAGAAGAGCGAGAGTGGACATCCTTGTCTTGTTCCTGATCTTAGTGGAAATGCTTTCAGTTTTTCACCATTGAGTATGAGGCTGGCTGTGGTTTTGTCATATATGGCCTTTATTATGCTGAAGTAGGCTCCTTCTATGCCCATTTTATGGAAAGTTTTTATCATAAATTGGTGTTGAATTTTTTCAAAAGCTTTTTCTGCATCTATTGAGATGATCATATGCTTTTTATTCCTCAATTTGTTTATATGGTGTATCACATTGATTGATTTGCATATATTGAAGAATCCTTGAATCCCTGGGATAAATTCCACTTGATCATGGTGTATGATACTTTTACTGTGTTGTTAGATTCTGTTTGCTAGTATTTTGTTGAGGATTTTTGTATCTATGTTCATCAGTGATATTGGTCTATAATTTTCTTTTTTTGTGCTCTCTTTTTCTGGTTTTGGTATCAGGGTGATGGTGACTTCATAGAAATTTTGGAGTGTTCCTCCTTCTGCATTTTTTGGGAAGAGTTTGAGAAAGATAGGTGTTAGCTCTTCTCTAAATGTTTGATAGAATTCCCCTTTGAAGCCATCTGGTCCTGAACTTTTGTTTGTTGGAAGATTTTTAATTACAGTTTCAATTTCATTACTTGTGATAGGTCTGTTTATATTTTCTAATTCTTCCTGGTTCAGTCTTGGAAAATTGTACCTTTCTAAGAATTTGTCCATTTCTTCATGGTTGTCCATTTTATTGGAATATTGTTTTTTGTAGTAGTCTCTTGTAATCCTTTGTATTTCTGCAGTGTCAGTTGTGATTTCTCCTTTTTCATTTCTAATTTTATTGATTTGTGTCCTCTCCCTTTTTTTCTTGATGATTCTGGCTAAGGGTTTATCAATTTTGTTTATGTTGTCAAAGAACCAGCTTTTAGTTTTATTATTCTTTGCTATTGTTTTCTTCATTTCTTTTTCGTTAATTTCTGCTCTGATCTTTATGATTTCTTTCCTTCTACTGAGTTTGGGTTTTCTTTGTTCTTCTTTCTCTAGTTGCTTTAGGTGTAAGGTTAGATTGTTTATTTTAGATTTTTCTTATTTCTTGAGGTGAGATTGAATTGCTATAAACTTCCCTCTTAGAACTGCTTTTGCTGCGTCCCATAGGTCTTGGGTCATCGTGTTTTCATTGTCATTTGTTTCTATGTATTTTTTTTTTTTTTTGCTGTATGCGGGCCTCTTACTGTTGTGGCCTCTCCCGTTGCGGAGCACAGGCTCCAGACGCGCAGGCTCAGCGGCCATGGCTCACGGTCCCAGCCGCTCTGCGGCATGTGGGATCTTCCCGGACTGGGGCACGAACCCGTGTCCCCTGCATCGGCAGGCGGACTCTCAACCACTGCGCCACCAGGGAAGCCCTGTTTCTATGTATTTTTTAATTTCTTCTTTGATTTCTTCAGTGATCTCTTGGTTATTTAGTAGCACACTGTTTAGCCTCCATGTGTTTGTGATTTTTACAGTCTTTTTCCTGTAATTGATTTTCAATCTCATAGTGTTGCAGTCAGAAAAGATGCTTGATATGATCTCAATTTTCTTAAATTTTCTGAGGCTTGATTTGTGACCAAAGATGTTATCTATCCTAGAGTATGTTCCATGTGCACTTAAGAAGAAAGTGTATTCTGCCACTTTGGGTGGAATGTTCTATAAATATCAATTAAATCTATCTGGTCTGTTGTGTCATTTAAAGCTTGTGTTTCCTTATTTATTTTCTGTTTGGATGACCTGTCCATTGGTGTAAGTGGGGTGTTAAAGTCCCCTACTAACCAGCAGCATAGCACAGGGATATCAGCCCGGTGCTTTGCGACGAGCTAGAGGAGTGGGTAGGGAGGGTGGGAGGGATGCTCCAGAGGGAGGGTATATGGGGATATATGTATGCATATGGCTGATTCACTTTGTTGTACAACAAAAAGTAACATAGTATTGTGAAGCAATTATACTCCAATAAAGAGGTATAAAAATTTTAAAACAGTTAAAAAACTGAAAATGGCTAAGATGATGATGATGATGATAGAGATACATATCTCATGGTTTTGTAATGAGGGGTTAGTGAAATAATTTATGTATGGGGTTTAGAATACTGCTTAGTGCATAGTAAGAATTAAATAAAAGGTGATTTTTTATTATGAAACCAACAGTTATTTTGTAGTATATATTTTAATAAGTAGATGCTATTTAAATGACATTTTTTCCTGATATACTGAACTCAAAATATGCACAAAGAAATATGAAGAAAATGGAAGGGCATCACCACATATTTAATCACAAATTTTTCTTCATTTTTAGAGAAATGTTCTTTCTTTAATTTTATGAATACTGTTATAAATATTCTATAGAAAGTTAAACCTTTCAAAGGCATTTGATGAAATACACTCATTCATGATAAAAAAAACTCTCAGAAAACTGGGCATATTGGGGACTTCCTCAACTTGATAAAGAATATCTACAAAAAACCTACAGCTGGGCTTCCCTGGTGGTGCAGTGGTTGAGAGTCCACCTGCCGATGCAGGGGACATGGGTTCGTGACCAGGTCCAGGAAGATCCCACATGCCGTGGAGTGGCTGGGCATGTGAGCCATGGCCGCTGAGCTTGCACGTCTGGAGCCTGTGCTCCGCAATGGGAGAGGCCACAACAGTGAGAGTCCCGTGTATCAAAAAAAAAAAAAAAAAAACACGAAAAAAAACACGAAAAAAAAACCCTACAGCTAATATCATATTTAATAGTGAGATACTTGAAGCTTTCTCACTAAAATCAGGTACAAGACAAGAATGTGTCTAGCTCACCAGACCTTTTCAATATTGTGCTGGAAGCTCTAGCCAAAACAATGTGGCAATAAAGGGAAATAAGAAGGCAAAAATATTGGGAAGGAATAAATAGAACTGTCTGGTCTCAGGTGACATGATCATCTATGTAGAAAATACAAAAGAATTGATGAGAAAACAACCCAAAATAAAAAAAAACAAAACCAACCTCCTGGAACTAATAAGTGATTATAGCAAGGTTGCACTATACAATATTAACATTCAGAAGTCATTCATTTTCCTATACACTAACATGAACAAATGGATTCAAAACAAAATTTACATTAGCACCTTCAAAAAATATAAAATTTAAGTATAAATCTAACAAAATATGGCAAGATCTTTATGAGGAAAACTATAAAACTCTGATGAATGAAGCTAAAGAACTAAATAAATGGAAAGCTATTCCATGTTCACAGGTATGAAGACTCAATATTGTCAAGATGTAGGTTCTTCCAACTTGACCTATAGATTCAAGGAAATCACAATCAAATTCCAACAAGTTATTTTGTGGATAACAACAAATTGATTTTAAAGTTTATATGGTGAGACAAAAGACCCAGAATAGATAGCACACTATATAAGAAGAAATTTGAAGGACTGACACCACTCAACTTCAAGATTACTATAACGATACAGAAATCAAGATTTATACAGTATATATTGTACTGGTGAAAGAACAGATAAACAGAACAGTGGTATAAAATAGAAAGCCCCAAAGTAAACCCTCATAAATATAGTCAACTGATCTTTGACAAAGGAGCCCAGGCAATACAATGGAGAAAATATAGACTTTTCAACAAATAAGACTGAAACAACTGGATATCCACATGCAAAGGAAAGGAATTTAGACACAGACCTTATACCTGTCACAAAAATTAACTCAAAATGGATTAGAGACCTAAATGAAAAACAAAACTATAAAACTCCTAGAAGATAGCAAAGGAGAAACCTAGATGACCTTGAGTATGGCAATGACTTTTTGAGACAACATCAAAGGCATGATCCATAAAAGAAATAATTGATAAGCTGCACTTTATTAAAATTTAAAACTTCGATTCTGGGACTGCCCTGGTGGTTCAGTGGCTAAGACTCTGCACTGCCAATGCAGGGGGCCTGGGTTCGATCCCTGGTCAGGGAACTAGATCCCACATGCCACAACTAAGAGTTTGCATGCCACAACTAAAGATCCTACATGCCACAACTAAGACCTGGCATAGCCAAAAAAAAAAAAAAAACAAATTCTGTTCTGAAAGACAATGTCAAGATAACGAGAAGTCAAGCCACAGACTGGGAGAAAATATTTGCTCAAAAGACACATTTGTAAAGGAGATTTATCCACAGTATAATTCAACATTAAGAAAACAACTTGATAAAAAAAAGGAGGGGGACAAATACTTTAAAAGATACCTTAGCTAAGAAGGTGTATAGATGACAAGTAAGCATATGAAAAGATGCTCCAAGTCATGTCAGTAGAAAAACATAAATTAAAACAACAGTGAGATACACCAGTACACACTTATTAAAATTGCCAAAATTCAGAACACTGCCAACATAAAATGCTGGCAAGGATGTGGAACTACAGCAACTCTCAATAATTGCTGGTTAGAATAGAAAATGGTCCAGTCACTTTCAAAGACAGTTTGGCAGTTTCTTATAAAACTTACTTTGGTGTCTATTCAAGGGAGTAGAAAACTTATATCTACACAAAAACCTGCAAATGAAAGTTTATAGCAGCTTTATTCATACTTGTCAAAACTTAGAAGTAACCAAGAAGTCCTTTAGTAGAAGAAAGTATAAACTATGGCACAACCAGATAATGAAATATTATTCAGTGCTGAAAATAAATGAGCTATTAAGCCATGTAAAGACATGGAAGAAACCTAAATACATATTACTAAGTGAAAGAAGTAAATCCAAAGCGGGTATATACTATGTGATTCAAACTATATGACCTTCTGGAAAAGGCAAAACTATGGAGACAGTAAAAAGATCAGTGGTTGCCAGGCACTGAGCCTGGGAAGGGATAAGTAGGTGGAGCACAGAGGATTTTTAATACAGTGAAAATATTCTGTATGATACCATAATGATGAATACATGTTATTATATGTGTATCCAAGCCCATAGAATGTACAACGCCAAGACAGAACTGTAAGGTAAACTATGGACTTTGGGTGATTATGATGTGTTAATGTAGGTTCATCAATTTTAACAAATGTATCACTCTGGTAGGGGATGTTGATAATAGGGATGGCTATACATGTATGGGAGGTAGGAAGCATATGGGAAATCTTTGTACCATCCTCTCATTTTGCTCTGAACCTAAAACTGCTCTAAAAAATATTGTCTTAAAAAAACGTTAAAAAAAAAAAACCCTCATAATTCAAATGAATGGCAGATAAATGGCAGATACTTTTGTTCTATAAAAATTGCTCAATAGCAGGGCAAACGTATTACATAGAAAGCTGTCTACTCTGTTTTGCTTGTTTGTTTTTGTTTTTTTTAGGATTTCCTTGTATCAGAACAGAAACCTATAGTTATTTTGCCATCACCTCTTCCACAGGCCTGACAGAAATGAAGCCATCATATTCAATCCTGCCAGTGGCTAAAGAAGTAACTGTAGAGTGATGCTGTCTCTGTCGGTGGTACATTCCACATATTTTGTATCTTCTTCACAAAATTCTAGCCCAATGGGGATGTACTTACAGCTTTTAGAATAAAGCTAGGACTATTCCCCTTACTTTGGCTAAGTCTAAAGAGAAAATCAAATGGGCTTTGATTTAGTTTAAAACTTAAAAAATGTAAATTTAACTCTAAATCAGGTATATAGACACTTTCTCCACACCACCCACCCCCAACTCAAGTACACACAGACATACACACATTTTTCATGGAGGTTGCAACTTAGTTATTTTTGCCCCTTGTGTAATGCAACAAGGGTTTCTTTGTTTGTTAGCTTGTCTTCTTTGTTAATATGTGATTAACACGTTCCAAAATACACCATCCAGAAAAGGTTAAACTGGAATTTGAGATTATTTTAATGTAGTTCCTCATTTAGTGATTTCCATAAGAAAATTGAATTGACACTAAGTTCAAAAGTACCATAATGAACATATTTAAATATTTCTCTGATGAACTATGAGCATTCACCAATTAATCCTCTAAAATGTTTCCAATCTGTTAATTTTCAAGCAGTTGAAAAGAAGAGAACTACATAGAGGCACATTTCCAATTTGATGTGTGTGTTTTATCCATGTACTGTTAGAATAAATTACTTTGTTTTGAACTATTTATCCCTTTTGTTCATAAGTGTTTCAGTGTAATCATATTATTTTCATTAGAGATTAGAAAATTAAAACTTGGTATATTGTAATGTGAGAAAGGCTTGGTGTTTCATGTTTTTCAATTTCAAGTAATACAGAGACATGACTTTTGTTCAAAATCTTCAAAAGGCACATGATAAAAACTATAATCAATCAACTTTAGTGCATATTCTTTTTCATTTAACTTTTTTTTCATTTTTGGAAATGCACTGATATCAGTACATTTCACTATTTGCTCAAAAGAGTAGATATGCTAGTCTCATTATATGTAGTTATTAAAAATAACGTATTTTAATGTGTTTTCTTGTGGAGAAATTAATCTAATTTTAAATTCAAAAGACTAGTTTTTGCTTTGCTGTATCTTTTGTGTGTAGCACATTTCACAGGCTTCCTTGGTTACAATCAGGTGTTCATTATTATTTTTTAAGCTTAATTTAGAAGATAAAAATAATAGTACAACCAGTGACAAAATTTGAAAAGAATGTAATAGTAAAATATGAGTGGATTAAGCATAAGAAGAAAATGAACTTGAAGATTACTTATTTACAAGGGTTTTCTCTCACCAACTCTTTGCATGAATATGCTGTGCATTGCCATGTTGTGCTTTTTATTATTATTATTTTTAACCAACCATTTCATTTCTTTCTAGGAATAGCAAATCCAATTAATATAGTCTTCCACCAAATAGATAGAGACCATAACAATGTAAATGACAACAACAATCATACATTTATTTAGTGCTGATTCTTTCCCAAGTGCTCATTATGTCATTTAAACCTAATTACAAGCCAGTGAGTTAGGTCTTATTATTAACTTTATTTTATTCGTGAAGAAACTGAGGCTCAGAAGATTCCTAAACTGATCAAGGCTACACAGATAAATGCAGAAGGAACCAGAATTTTAAGTTAGGGTTATCTGATTCTAGAGCCTATGCACTTAACCATTCACTATATTACTTATGTTAATGTCTAAAAGTACAATTTTTCTGAGTGATAATTAACTATGAATAGATATTAGCACATTATTCCTTCAATTATACTTTTTGGTATCAACATTAGGTTTCTTTATTTAACTTACATATTTACAGAAAATTAATTATTAAATGAAATCAATATAATATTCTGTTATAATATACATTATAATGTGGAGCAAAATTTAAAGAATATTAGTTACAAATATTAGTTACAACCTGTGCATGCAATCTCTCATCAGTGAACGTTCTAATGTTTCTACAACTGTATTTTGTGTTGATTAGATCTCACTTCTCTCAAACACTGTGGATTTAAGATCTTACTGGGAATCTGTGAAGTTCTTAAACAATGACTATTTTTACTAGAAATTTTAAGGCCAGCATCTTATCTTTACCATTGCTATGCTGAACTCAGTAAGAATAGCTGTATTAATAAAGCAAAAGGTTTTCTGCCTTATCAATAAATTTGGAAGTATATTTTCTTTCCTCAGAGGAAAATCAAGTAGATGTGGTAGCATGTTGGCTAGATAGAATCTTAAATCCCAATAGAGTTTTTAGCAAAACATCAATTGCTTTACCATTTAACAATTTGGTCATCCTACTCTCTTCCTATTAGATAACTAAATCTTAAATATACATTGATTATTTTCATTAAATAATTGTTAGGTCCATAGTTTCTTAGCTTTCCTTTTAACAATAATGACCTAAAAAACTGTGTGGTAAAAAGACTTATTCAAAATAATTTGCAATACATAAAATATCTTTCTTGTTTTCAGAAGCTATAAAATGGAAATATCAACAACTGTTGGTTATCAGGATAAAAATGTATGAGAAAATACTTTTTACATATAAAATGTATGTGATAGTACTTTTTATGTATTGATAACATTTATAAATGCACTAGATAAGTGGGTTTTGGTGAACTTTTTTCTGTTATGAACCAGATAGTAAATATTTTGTGCTTTGCAGATCTGATGGTCTTGGTCTCGACTACTCAACTCTCCTATTTTATTATGAAAGTAGTCATGGACAGTACATAAATGAATGTGGCTGTGTTCCAATAAAATTCTATTTTAAATAATAAGCAGTGGGCACTGAACTATATTTTACACAGCAATTTTAACATTTAAAAAATTAATCAATAGTCTATACTGTGCTATATAACATGAGCATATAAGAAAATCTATGTAGAGTTCTAACCAACAGAAGGGCAAAGATTAAATATTCATATACACATGTACAAACACCATTCATAATTGTATTGTAAATTATGTGCTGTAAGTACTTTAGTGGTCAAGAGATCAGTGAAGATTTACGTAGTGGAGAGAATCAGCCAGGATAGAAAATTTATTCAGATATTGAGCAAGGAAAAGAACTGGTCTCTACATGATTTTATGCATCTTTTTTGGAACCATTGTTTCCTTATATTTGCTTCTCTCTACAGCCCAGCTAACCTACTTACTATTTCCCCAACCTCTGGAATGCGTCTTTGCCCCCTTGCCTTTGATTCTCTTTCCCACACTAAGGTTCATCTCTTTGCCTTGATTTTATATCCATTTCTTATTTTTGGTTTCAAAATATACATCCTGCAGAAATCATTTTCTGATTCTTTTGAACTATTCCTCACTGCTGAATACCCAGGCCATTTTCTACCACTCACATTCTATATATTAATATCACTTTGTGTTTCTCCCCACTTCCACACTAGTCTTTGAATTACTTGAGGGTCTTACTTATTTGTATAGTTTGATGTTTTGTAGCCACCAGACAAAAAACATTGAGACACAGAATAGTATATCTATTGAATTGAATTAAATGCCTTCAGTATTAATTGAAACAAAAGAGTAAACTCTTATGCCCAGGGAATCAATAAGTGCTTGAAATATAGTGCTACCAAGAGCTGAACAGCCTATGGCTTACAGCTGTATCTAATCTTTTAAATGACCAATTTTAACTGGCTTAACTGGATCACTATCATGCTGGTAGTATCCATCTTGACCAACATCTTTCAGCATTTTTGTCTTCATCACTGATGTCAAAGTATTAATTCTGTTGAAAAAGATCCTGTTTAGTTACTGGCAAGGTTTTCTGAACTATCTAAATGTGAAAATACCTCCTACTCTATTGGAGCACTGCCTTTTATCTCCACAGGAATTTTTCAGCTTATCATTTAACTGCAAATATTTTATGAATTTGGTAACAATGTCTTTCTCTAGTACTTTACCAGTTTATGCTTTTTGGGTTGGAGAACTTTCAGTTTCAAACAAATGTTTGCATGTGCTATCTATCTTGTACATATTTCACTGCTGTTTTAAAATCCTATCTGTGATTTTTGCACCCATGACCAACACAGAATACATATATAGTTCACATTAATGCTGCTTATAAATGTTTTTTTTTTGTTTGTTTGTTTTTGTTTGTTTGTTTTTTTAGTTTTCCCTCTTTCTTGCCTCAGAGTAAGTAAGAATTCATTTCCTGCCCCATGTGAGGATGGGTTAAGCCTTGTAACTACTTCTAGCCAAAGATTCATGAGCATAAGTGAAACATGTCACTTCTGAGCAGAACATTTAAGTTTCATTGTGAGATCCTTCAGAGCTCCATTTCCACTCTGGCAAGGTCACTGGAAATATTCAAAGTGTTTGCCCTTCTGGCAGTCATGGTCGCAGAATGACACAAATAGCAGAATTGTTCATCTATGATGAACATGTAGAATGAGCAAATATAAATATTTCTTTATTGAGCCACCATGATTTAAGGATTGACTGTTGCCACAGTATAACCTAGTCTATCCTGAATGACACAGAAATCAAAACCAGAAGAGAGATGTTTCTGAAGAAAACAAACAAACCTGAACACATGCAGTGTCTTAAGGATGGGTCATCTGAAGATAAGGAAACTGAAAAATAGAAATCTATGTAATGTAGTGGCAATACATTTGGCTAATCGATCACCCAAGATAGTTTGAAATTCAGAATATATAGTTAATAATGTAGTGTTCAGAAAAAAGATTGAACATTAGAATGATAGTAGCCAATGTTGGATGCTATTAGGTGCATTTGACAAGATATTGCAATTAATAAATGACCTCAGTAAATAATTAGGCCATTTGAAAACAGAGATAAAAGGGTGTATAAAGATATTTCAGATATAGAGAAAATTTTAAGTAGGAAGTGGCTACAGCTTCTCAACCCTAAGGAGATGAATATTAAAATGAGAAATATAAGCAAAAATATCAATTAAGGTATAACTTGCAGAAAGATCACATCAATTGGAGAACCATTACACTGACTGTTAAAACCTCTGAAAGAATTAATATTGTTCCCAGAAAATCTCTTCTGTTGAGAAAATGGTTTAGGAAAAGGTTTAGTGGTATAACATACCCACTAAAACTGATAAACTTTTTGTGATTAAATCAAGAGAAAGAGGTGTCCCAAATAGAACTATGACTGTAGTTATTGGCACTAATGGGACTCCGATTGTTAAAAAGGCAAGTTATCGAAAGAGTTGTAGTGCCAAAAGAACCATAAGCTAGACTAAAAAAAGACTGACTGTCCAAGGTTTAAAATGATTTTTCTCCGGAAAGAAATCGGGCTGACAATGCTACTCAGCCCCCGGGAGGATATATTTTTCCAATTTGAACTTCACATGTGGCCGAGAATGATAACAAAGGGTAAAATCTCTGAAAGAGCTGCAAAGAGCCATAGAGAACAAGAGACTAAAGCACTCATTCCACAAAGCAGAATCAGGGAATATTCAAAAAACATTCCTTACCTCTAGGGTAGTGATACCTCAAAAAGTTTGCCCAGTGGTGATTTCAGAATTGCTATATATTACTACATGTTGTGTCTCACATCTTCCTTTTTCTAAATGAGAGTATTGATTGCAGTTTTCCAGTATTTGTTAGACCATTACATATCAGGTTGTGGGGACAGATAACATGTATTTATCTGGATCAAGGTAAGTAATTTCTGATTTTAAGATAGAGGATTTCACATATCACTTGAATGCAAAACCAGCATGTATCACCCAAAGATTCTCAGGTTTTAGACTAATATTGTGATTAATTAGTGCTTACAGGTTGTGTAGTTTGAGAATCGAGTAAGTATACATTATATGCAGAAAGGAGAGTGAATGAGCTATTTGATGAGCAGAAAGATAAGCTGAGGTAGATATAAGTGCTGGTCAGAAAATGTTTCTAGTTCTTCTTTTCGGGATTTGGTAGGATACACTTTTTAACCCACTTCTAAGTGGGTATAGTCACGGAACTGGATATGGCTTTTAAGTTGTGAGTGGAAGGGCTTATGTGTAACTTCCTTTGACTCTGAAATAGTGACCAGTAAAATTTGAGATGGTGTCCAAAGTCATAGGTGGTTATGAGGAGTAGAGTGACTGAGCAAGCCTCAGTGGGGATCATCGACAGTAGGAAACACAACTTTGTGATTTTCAAGTCACTGAGATTTTTGGAGGGTGTTTGTTACTACAGAGTAATTTAGCCTATGCTGACTGACCTTTTCCAAATCAATAGTATAAGCTGTTTCTTTGATAAGTATGAATATTTTTCTAGAAAGAACTAAAAATAGATTTTTCTAGAAAGAACTAAAAATATTTTAGTTCTAGAAAGAACTAAAAATAGATTCTGTGCATAAAAACAATTTTAAGGACTTAATATAAAGAAAGAGAAAGCATGTTTTTATCAAGCTAATACACAACCCTCTAATGTAAAATATCAGTACTATGTATACATTTAATTTAAATATATCTATTATTAATGCCTTATATTTCAGTACCACATCAGTATAGGCCATAAATAATGGCACACAAGGAATAGAATTGTCACATTGAACTTAGAAAGGAAGTCAGGCACTTTAAGAATTAGGTTTGTGATCATTTCCGCTCTGCTTGAATTTTTGAATCTAACCTAAGTTAGCCTGAAAATTGAACCAGTGTATTTTTAAAAATATGTATCTGAAGCATTATTGCTGTTTTATTCCTGTGCCATACTGACAAATAATGTTATCTCTGAAAGGCTTTTATTTAGCTGATTTCTCTTTGAAAATGAGGAAAATGTAAACTGCCCAATATTTTTCAGTGTCTCAAAAGAGCTAAAAGCTCTACTGTTAATAGTGCTGATTGTCAAAAGAAAATCTTATCAAGATAAATTCTTTAGCATTGAAATTTCCCTAAGATAATTGGATCAAGGCCTTCAAATTCTGAGATATTTCACAATGGCAATTTTTGCTCCCAGTTTTTGCTTATGCTTTTTCCACTATTTTCCTATAAAGAACATAATAAATGTAGAATTTTGAAAACATTTTACACCCATTCAGCTAGATGTGTAGCTCCAAAATCAGCAAGCATCTTAAGGAAAATTGGTAAAAAAACAGACCTACAGATGTTCTGCAAAAAAATGAAAACAAAAACCTAGCAAAGTGGTTATGCACATATATGAGTCATGAGGACAATGGCCATTGACTGGATGCATTTTGCTATGTATACATATACACTGCTACAAAGCCATCATTAAATCATCCTAAATACATATTTTTTGTCTTTATCCTTTCTTTCTCTCTTTTTCCTTCAGTCCAATTAAGGATACAAAACTGAGATTTTAATCTCTTAATATTAAAATAAAACACCTCATCTGTCTCAGAAATAACATTCTTGACTCTTCTGGGACAGCACTACACTATACCTCTAGAATTTAGATAAATTTCAAGAACGCTAATAATTTACTCAACCTAAAGTGTGCGTCCTAGTTATAGTGGAAAAAATATATAAATGAGGTCAGTTCATTGGTGACTAATTTATCTGCTGATCTGCTACTTTTACTGCCACCATAACTAGTGTCAGCAATGCAGTAATAAAGAAAAATAAAGGAAAAGAAACCCGTGAGTGTTCCTGGCTCTGGCCTGCATCCACAATTCTGTTCCACCATATGTGCAGCACCATTCTTAACTGCTCCAGGTTTTCCCCAGGTAAATCCTTATTTTTCTCAGCAGTTCTTCCACTTTTTATTCTAAATGCAAATCTACATAGCTCCTTTATTTTCAAAAGCGGAGCTATTGGCACATCATATAAAGTCTGTGTTGGGGAAATTTTTTTGTGTGAAATTATTGTATATTCTTTCTTTTTCCTATTTTCATACTGAAAAATAAACTATGCATACTAAAAGTCACAATCTGTGACTTAAGATTTAAGACTAAAAGCCTTAAATCTACTTCTCAGTCTTTCCTTGCCTGTATCTCACTCTTCTTAACATAAGAAACAAACATGAGTCCAACAAGTTCACATTTTTGTAAAGATTCACTTTCAACCCTCATTATTTTGCTACCACTCAGGCTTGGAAAACAAAAACTCTTACTGAAGCATATAAATTTTGGCAATAACTTTATTTCCAGAATTATAGCTGACTATAACCAATGAAAAATTTGTTAACTCTTCTGCTGAAACCATTAAAAATCTTGATTATTAAACATTTAAAATAACTTTTCATTTTATCAATGGCCAATAAATTGGAATCTTAAGGCCAAAATATAAGTGAACTCACAGAGGTAAGTAAACCATAAGGTCAGCCTTCACCTTGAGGCTATTTGCCCAATTGTGATCTTTAGTTTTAGTTTTTGCCTCCTTTTGGGAGAAAAGACACAGGTGGTAAAACCTAGGTTTCTCCCAAACAAGAACCCCATGAGGTTATTTATTATTGGCCTAAGAGTGAAGCAGAAAGACATTATTCACCAACTCCCATATTCCTGTACCTGTTGGTAAGAAGGGAAGAGTACGCCTGTCTTGGGCACTTGTGCTAGTGGTAGAGGGGAAAAAAATAAATGAATGGAAAAATAATCTTCCAGTGAGATATCTTAGCTATAAGCCAAGTCTGAAATTAAAGTAACAATTGATAGAGGATGTGGAACAAAAAAAAAAATAATGCAACACTTAGTTTAAAATTTTCGTGGGTGGTCAGTGTCCCCAGTCCAGTAAGTAGGAAATATAAATCGTCTTGAGAAATAGAAAAAAACTACTTCACAATCAGGTTTAAAATAATTCTCTCTAGTAAAATTCCAGTGAATAAGAGCTCACAACACATGCAAAGACTGTCAACTCAGAATTTTATAAATAGCAAAAACAAAACAATACAAAACAACACTTTCAATATGAGGGAAAAATGAGAGTAACATACACATTTTCAGACAGGTAAACCCAAGAGTTGCCAAGAACAGATTTTTTCAACAGGAAATTCTATAGTGTAGAATTTTTAAGCAAATATAGTTTAATAATTAAGAATATTCTAAATAAGAGTACTTTAGGCAAAATGACATTAATTTCAGTGAAAGGTATTAAAAGTAAGATAAGGATAAAGGTAAGCATATGAATAATTCAATTAATTATATAATATACTAATGTCTTGAAAGTCTATAATAGAAATAATTAATAACAATATAATTTTATAAATTAGAGGGAGAGTGATTAAATTGTTCCAATATTCCTGAAATATCTGGAAGAATGAAGTTTTTAAAAACTTTAGAGTTTGATATATTAAATTGTCAGGTTAACGTTTCTAGAATAATCATTAAAAGAAAAGGAGTAAAGGGAGAAAATGAAATAAGATAAAAAATTTAAAAAAAAATCCATCACCAAAAAAAGCGAGGAAGGGAAAAACAAAACAGAAGAGGAGAGTCAAATGATCAATGATGTTAAATAATAATCCAGAATGGGCACCATTTTACAAACACCAGATTGACAAAAATTTTAAACTACAATAATTATGTACTATAGAGGATATGAAGCAGTGAGACCACTTACTAATTACACACAGGTGTGAGTATCATTTGAGGTAACTACTTTTGGAAACAAGTCAGCATTAATTTATAAAATGAAATATATAAATACCCCTTACATAAGCAAGTCACACCTAGTTTTACACTTAGAGTAGCTCTTACATGTATGCACACCGAAACATGTATAAAAATATTCAATCCCACTGGTTGGGTGAAAACAACTTGGAAATAACCATCATGAGTATAATGGATAAATAGAGTGACATAGTTAATCAAAAGAATTCTATACATCTGTAAAAATGAATTAATCAATGCTGCATTCAGCTACATGGATGAACATCAGAAACACCATTGAAAAAAAAGGCAAATTATTCCATTTTCATGAAGTTCCCCAAACTTCCAAAATTAGATAAACTTTCTAGTGATATAAACCTAAGTAGTAAACCTCTAAAAAATAAATTAAAATAAGTCCCACGTTCAGTTAATGGTTAATGATAAAGTGGAAAAAGATTGAGATGTGTATACAAGGTGATTTTAATGTTACTATTCTCTCTTCTTTAAAATGGATTATTATATTTTTATCTTTAATGTTTACTCCTACTTTATTAGTATTTTTGTATGTAATATTGAAGAGAAATGTAAAAATAAAAATTTATGTATAAAGTAGAGGTTAATATGAGGTTGATAATTTTGAGGAAAAGTTGTTTTTATTAGTAGAATCTGGGCCCCTGTTATCCAAACTCCCCCCAAAATTCTGTAAATATTTTAATATTAATCTATTCCTTCAGCTTGTGGTTTGCCAACTTTCCTTTCTTTCTCTTTTTTGCCATCATGCCTTTCATCCATTTAACTACCGCTGTATTTATTGACAGTGACGGAAATTCTAAGAATTCTAAGGCATATATGGGAATTTTAATTTTTTTATATTGACAAAATAATGATGATTTTTCCCCATGTGATACTAAAAGTGTAGTCACATAATATTTTTTGTGTGGTTTTATTTTTATATTGATTGTTGATGCTATATGCCTTGTTTTCCTCTGTAAAATTTTGATGTGATGCTGGCTATTGAATTAAAACACAAGAATGGACTACCGGCTTTCAGCTTATTTGCAGAAGCATATTTCTCCCCACACTATAAATTTTGAGTTAGAGGATCAGGATTTCACATGTACTAAAATGTGCTGTAAACCTTAATGTGCTCTGTGTTTAGTGATTTTCTTTTTAAACGTAAGCTGTGGCTGTTCAATACATCTGACATCTTTCCAATTTTATCTTGAAAAATGAAAGATTAGCATTTTATACTGTATCATCTAGTATGTAGCTGTTTATATTTATCTTTATTCTCTTCTGACAGGCAAAAAAAAAAAAAAAAGTCTAAGCATTTCACAATAAGCTTTTTGGTTTTATACTATTCTTTTTGGAAGGTAAATAATTTACAAGTAGACTACAGCACTCCCAAAACTGTACCCTTAGGTCAGTGTGGAGCAAGTATAAAGTGGTTGATATCTGAATGTAGATGTTTTTTAAAGCCAGACATGCTTTTGTTTTTTTGGCCTTTAGTCTAAACAAAAATAAAACATTCAAACAGAATACAATGTATATACTCTGGATGTCAGTGCTTTGTTGGCAGAGTTATTCCTCTTCATGTCCTGATTATTTTCAGAAGCCTTCAAGTAAGTGTTAAATCTTGTTTTTATATCCACAACCATAAGCAGTTTAAAATCCATTTGGTAAAGATACTGTGGAAGATGATCAAGTATTATCTTGCTATGATCAATCTGTCTTCATCAGAAATTAAGAAGACAGGGCTTCCCTGGTGGCGCAGTGGTTGAGAGTCCACCTGCCAATGCAGGGGACACAGGTTCGTGCCCCGGTCCGGGAAGATCCCACATGCCACAGAGCGGCTGGGCCCGTGAGCCATGGCCGCTGAGCCTGCGCGTCCGGAGTCTGTGCTCTGCAACGGGAGAACGGGAGAGGCCACAACAGTGAGAGGCCTGCGTACCGCAAAAAAAAAAAAAAAAGAAAGAAATTAAGAAGACACTTCTACTCTCAATTAAGCAGGAGTTATTGAAGCTTCATATTAAACTGAGTTTATCCCAACTCTGAGGCTATTCACGTGACACTGAGGCTATTCACGTGACAGGAAAACACAAAAGTCTCATGTTCAAGTGCAAGAATTATGTTGCAGAAGAGAAGAGCATAGTCCAACATGACGAACACTTGAAGATCAACAATGAAAAGAAGGAAAAAAAATACTCAACAAATGGATACATGCACTCCTATGTTCATATCAGTATATTTACAGCAGCCAAGCCACAGAAGCAACCTAAATATCCATCAACATATGAATGGATAACGAAGATGTGGTATATACATATGATGGAATACTATGCAGCCATAAAAAAGAATGAAATAATGTCACTTGCAGCAACATGGAGGGGCCTAGAGATCATTATACTAAGTGAAGTAAGTCAGAAAGAGGAAGACAAATACCATATGATATCACTTATATGTAGAATCTAAAATATGACACAAATGAACTTATTTATATGAAACATAAACAGACTCACAGACATGGAGAACAGATTTGTGGTTGCCAAGGGGGAGGGGGAGTGGGGGAACGATGGATCAGCAGTTTGGGAGCATCAGATGCAAACTATTATATATAGAATGGATAAACAACAAGGTCCTACTGTATAGCACAGGGAACTATATTCAATATCCTGTGATAAACCATAATGTAAAATAATATGAAAAATAATATATATATATATAAAACTGAATTACTTTTCTGTACACCAGAAACTAACACAACATTGTAAATCAACTATACTTCAATAAAAAATAAATTTAAAGAAATGGAAGAACTTACACTCAAAGAAAAATACTTAATATAACAATCTGAACAGGTTTTTCAAACAAACATTCAGAAAGACAAAGGAAGGAATTACTTCCTTGGAACAATAAATGAAGATTATGAAATAAAAACATAAAATTATGACAAAAGGGAAAAGGAGCAATACAATAAACTATGAAGAGTTCTTAAAAATAAGGTATAACTTCTGAAATAATTAAAAATATGAGGCAAATAGGCTGAATGGAACCATTGATGAGAGAACTGGTGACTAATGATCAAGCTTAGGAATTCTCCTGGAATTCAGGGCAAATATATGCACAGATGGAATCAAGAAATGTCCAATGAGCCAGACTAGCGATAGTTATCTAATAATATTTTCAGAAAAGAAAAAGAAAAAATTATGGGAGGAAAGATAGTTAAGAATTTTCTAGAACTGAAAAAGTGAAGATTTCTTGTACAAGAAAACTCAGCAAGTGTTGAACAGTAACTGAGAAGAAGAAAAAAAGGAAAAAGGAAAACGCATACATTGACACACTGTAGTAAATCTCATATAAACTTTGAGGCTATAGCAATAAAATTCTAATAGCTACAAGATGTAAAGACAAATTACTAACAATGGAATGAAAATGAGTAGTATTGTATTTTTATCAGCAATATTTGATACAAGAAGAATGAGAAAATATTGTCAAAGTGCTACATAAAAATAAAACTAAACTACAGTTAAAGTCTAAATGTTAATAATAGATTGAATTTATGAATTATACATTCATGAATTTACAAGTGGTATAAATATATATTGATGGATGTCAGTGAGACATAAAATTATTCAAAGTCTGTTGATTTCTAAGTGAAAGAATACCAAATTCCAGAATACTTGAAGAAATTAAAGTTTGCATGTTAAAGATATGAGAAAAGTCCAGGAAGAACAAATGTGGAAACTAGAACTTTCAAATCAACCAAAAAGAATAGGAAAAAGGAAAAAAGAAGAAAACATGGTAAATATACATTTTTATAGAGAGCTATCAATAATAGAAATATTTATTCAAGAAGTGATGGGGACGGGTGTCCTTTGGTATATTTAAAACAATCCTAATCACAAGCAGAGAATACTTCCATTTTCTAAAAAAAAAAAGAGACTGTTAGATTTGAGTCACTGTTATTGACTCAAGGTTATGAAGAACATGCTTCACTGTGTTATTTTACTGATTCAAAATTGAAGGGAAATTCTACATTCTATTAAATGCTTAGCAAGATCCTCATTTTTTCACTTGACAAATTAAAAATGAAAAAGACAAAAACAAGCTTAAAAATGGTCATTACTCTCCACAGCAGAACCACTATTCTTTTGTAAAATAAAATATTTAGAAATGAATAACAGGAAGCTGGAAAGTTTTTTTTAATTGCTCTTTATTTGTAAACTAAAATTAATGTTATTAAAAAACCACATGAAAACTTCCAGTTTACTTTATCAAAAGAACACTGCCCATCATTTAGGTGTGCCTAAAATCCCAAGGTACAGATTTTAAGTATGAAAAATCAGAATCACTTCTATCAGGGCAAGTACAACACATTGAACTACAGTTTCTCAGGACATCGAGAACTTTACAAGAATAAAATGATCGATTTTAAAACCTGAGCTAGTTCATTCAGTCTGAAATACTACTTTGAAAGTGGCATTTCTTATTCTGCTTATGATTAAACTAACTGGGCTACTGCAGAGCCATTTTAATCTTATTGTTCCTATTTGGAGAGAGACGATCACTGGTTCTTTACTGATTACCATTTTCTCTGATATTATGTAAAAAGTATACTCTAAATTGTAAAGCTGGTATCAAATCTGATGGGATATAATTATTTTTGATGTAATTTGTTTTAGTCATGCAAACACAACTTTTAACAACTTTCAGATATAATTCACATACTATACAACTTACCCACTTAAAGGGTACATTTCAACGGTTTAAATACATTCACAGAGTTGTGCACCCACTACCATAATCAATTTAGACCATTTTTTACCCCTCCCACCAAAATCCCAACTCTACCTAGCTATCACTCTGCAACCCCCATCTTCCCAGCCCTAGGCAACCACTAACCTACGTTCTGTCTATAGATTTTCCTATTCTGGACATTTCATATGTGGAATTACACAATATGTGGTTCTTTGTGACTGGATTTTTTTCACTAAGAATAATATTTTCAAGGTTCATCCATGTTGTAGCATGTATCAGTACTTCATTTCTTGTTATTGCCAAACAATATTCCATTATGTAGGCATGCCACATTTTATTTATCCTTTCATTGGTTAATAGACACTTGGTCTTTTCCACTTTTTGGCTACTCTGAACAATAATGCTATAAGCATCCATGTGGAAGTTTTTGCCAGAATGTATGTTTTCAGGTCTCTTGGGTCTATATATCTAACAGTGAAATTCCTGGGCCATATAGTTTAACCGTTTGAGGAACTGCCAGAGTGCCTTCCAACATGGCTGAGCCATTTTATATTCCTACCAGTAGTGTTTGAGAGATTCAGTTTCTCCATATCCTTGCCAACACATGTGATCACCAGTCTTTTCTATTGTAGCCTTCAGAGTGGCTGTGAAGTGCTAATGCATTGTGGTTTTGATGTGCATTTCTCTGACTGCTAATGACATTGAGCCTCTCTTCACATGCTTTTTAGCCATCTGTGTATCTTCTTTAGAGAAATGTCTTTTTAGATACTTTGTTCATTTTTAATTGAGTTATTCTTTTTTAATGTTTGAGTTTTAAAATATCTTTTTGTATATGTGAGATATAGGCACACATAATTTTAATGTTATCCTCAAATTCTAAAATCCTAAGAATTAATTTAAAATTGAACCTTAGATAGGTAAGATCTTTACTTTTGTGACAACGTGGCACAAACTTCTCCTATAATAATCTGCATTCTGACTCACACACATTTCAATCAGTACATCTTAACTGATTAATCTTTTACAGAATATTTATAGAAATTGTAACTTTTCTCATTTGTTCAATTATCAACAACTGCTTCTCTTTCCATTTTTCATACTTGGCTGTCTCAGTGTTAATCAGAAATGCTTTTTAGTAAGAAGTTCAAATAGAGCCAATATTTCACAATAAACATAAAATGTGGTCACTTCTCCAAAAGGCAAACACCAATAATTTTTTAAATTATCTTAATTATAGTTCTTCATCACTTAAATTAACCAAAGTTATGTCTTAGAGTGCACAGTGTTATATAAGGTATTATAAGTTTAGAAACATCTCTATCTTCTTTTATTTTAATTTAGAGTAATATTCTTTAATCATTTTGGTTACCTCTTTATTGATACTGTCACTCCTTGGGATTCTCTACAATCCTTACCTACTTGCCTCACTCATTTTTATTATCTCTCTCTTTCTATTAATTTTGTAATTTCAAACTTGGTTGCTGCCAACTAAGAGAGATGTTCTTTTTCTAACTTATTAAGCATTCTGGCCATCTGTTAACCAGCTCAGGCCTTTGTCTTCACAAATATCACATTTATCATTCTCTTAGTATTGTAATTGATCCAAATTAAAGTGAGATGTGCACTCCACATTTCCAATGTCCACACCAAAGTCCTTCCAGAGAATCAGGCAATGCTTGCCCTATAAAGTGTAATTCTTCCTTTGCACAGTAAACTCTTCTGGGAATCATCATTTTGAATGTGTAGTTTTCACAAATCTAACGCCAGGAAGCTAACCTTTTTGGAAGTGTCAATATCACTAGTATCTTAAATGTAGTTCTAAAATTATTTTTAGTTTCTAAGTAAGTTAAAACAGAAATATGTGCATTTTTTTTCTTTTCATAATATAAATAAACTATAAGTTTATTAAGCATCTTATCTTGTACTTTGAACTGTACCTAAATGCCTTGAGACACAAAAGTTCTGATAGACTTCAGCTCAAAAGCCAGTGCTGGGGAAAAAATTAAAAAGTCGGCACCTTAAGAAAGATGTATCTAGTCCCTAAGAATAGTTAAGATGTCTATATTATAAGCCATCATAGTACTTTGTCTTCTTACTTTATGGTTTAAATTACGGCTTATAATTTTATATATTTTGAATTTTTATATATTTTTAAATTTTTGAACATATATATGTATATTTTTATATATCTTGAATTTATATATATATATATGATTATGTAATATACATATACACACACCATTCATATATTCAATAGACTATGTGATTTGCAGAAATCATGTTTGGCTTGCTGTTATTATTACTAAGACTTTACATTATGATAAATAGATCCTCAAAAATACATGATGAATCAACAAATAGGAGAAAGGAACCAATGGAGGCTTGAATAGTCTGAGCATTTTTTGCAGAGGTGGTAAGGCTAGAAGGAACCTAGAAAGATGTTGAAATATAAAGAGTCCAAGAAAAAAGTGGAGGTGAAAGGAATTCCAGAGTAAGTGACAAATTAAGCAAAAGAAAGCATGACAGTTTATAGCAATCTCATGGAGTAATGGGGAAATTGGCAAGACTGGAGAGTAATGGTTGTGTGTGGGCAATTAAGTTAGATATATTGTATGAAATCAAATTATAAGCAGCTTTAAAATTAGATAATTGAGACTACTGTGATAGGACAAGGGAGTCATTGAAGATTTTTACCCTGGGGAGCAACATTACTTAAAACATTTCTGGTAGTTTTCTGTCCTGAAACTATGTGCAGAGTGAATTGGAAGGTTTTTGAGTCTGGGCCATAACTCAAAGCTAACTGTTGTTCTCAGATCTAAAATTTCACTTAGCCTAGATTTTTTGAAAAAAAAAGTATACATATATAACACCCCGAACTATTCATTAGTTTACACTTGTCCTTACTTATATCTTCAGTTTTATTTTACCTGGGAGATAAAATAATACACATCTTTTTTTGAATTGGCAATATATAAATAAATGAAAGCTATAAATAAATGGAAAGGGAATGAATTATGGCTGCTCACTAGAAAAGTGCTGCCACATCCAAACATGAGTCCATGAAACCCTGGAAAACACTAGTGACAAAGAGACTCTACAAGAATATAAAAGAGCTATTTCAAAAGATAAATCATAAATATCAATATTTAGTGAGAAAAAGAATATGCATTAGGTATAATCAGAGGATGAGTTAAAGATGGCTTTATGGTTTGCATTACCTACTGGGAATTTAACTATTATTTGGAAAGAGAAAACAAAGCTAAGATGAAGAACTGATGAAATAATTGAAGTTTAGTATTTCATGTGACCATGGACTATACAAAAAAATATATCCAGGAAACAATTTCAAGTTACTAGAGAAGAATTTCAATGAGAGACTTGGGAGACATCAGAAAAGTGAAAAAGGTGATGTGTATGTGAAACCATTAAAACAGATCAGGTATCCAAAAGAGAAGGGACATATAACAGAAAGAGCAGAGGGTTATGACTTATTAGTATATTACTTCGTATAATGCCCATAATGACTATGTTGAAGTAAGCAGTGCTTATTTCATTTTTCATACAAGAAAATTAGGGCTTCTCTGGTGGCGCAGTGGTTAAGAATCCTCCTGCCAATGAAGGGTACATAGGTTCAAGCCCTGGTCCAGGAAGATCCCACATGCCACGGAGCAGCTAAGCCCATGCGCCACAACTACTGAGCCTGCAATCTAGAGCCCACGAGCCACAGCTACTGAAGCCTGCAAGCCACAACTACTGAAGCCCGCACGCCTAGAACCTGTGCTCCGCAACGAGAAGCCACCGCAATGAGAAGCCTGCACACCTCAACAGAGTAGCCCCTGCTCGCCGCAACTAGAGAAAGCCCGCGCACAGCAATGAAGACCCAATGCAGTCAAAAATAATAAATAAAATAAATAAATTTATTTTTAAAAAAGACAAGAAAATTCGAGGGTTTTTTTTTTTTTGCCTGTTGGGTCTTCGTTGCTGCGCGTGGGCTTTGTCTGGTTGCAGCGAGCGGGGGCTACTTTTTGTTGCGGTGCGCGGGCTTCTCATCGCAGTGGTTTCTCTTGTTGCAGGAGCACGGGCTCTAGGCGCGCGGGCTTCAGTAGTTGTGGCGCACGGGCTTAGTTGCTCCATGTCATGTGGGATCTTCCTGGACCAGGGATTGAACCCGTGTCCCCTGCACTGGCTGGCAGATTCTTAACCACTGCGCCGCCAGGGAAGGGAAGCCCCCAGAGGATGTTAAAAGTATGTTTAAGGTAACACAGTTGATAGTGGCACAATGAGGGTGCACTCACTGGAAGAGACCCCTTAGATACTACTGGTGGAGCTGTAAACTCTAATAGACTTTCTGTTGGAAATGGAGCAGTGTGTATCAGAAGTCTTATAAATGTTTATATCTTTTGATACAATAACATTCCTGTTAATTTTCCCAAGGAATTGAACACCTACACAAATTTATGTGTATCAACATTCACTGAAGCATTATTAATGAGTAAAAATTAAAAGCAGTATCTATGTCCAACAAGACAATAGGTATGCTCGTTATCTCACATCTCTGTAACAGAGTACTATGCAGCCTTTATAATCATGTTTTTAACGAATATGAGAGTGTGGAAATGCTAGAAGAATATAAAATGAGAAAGGCAGTATAACGAGAAGAAACTGTCTACTCAAAGTGCTATTTCAGGAAAAGTAAAAAGGTTTACAGACTACTTGTTTTTAATTTTAAAAGAAAATAACTTTATTATATTTCATGAAAAACATTTTTTATTAATAAAGGTTAGATTACTTCATTAAATAAATATCAATAAGAAAATGACACTATTTTCTAGCTACTACCATAGGATTAATAACCAGAAATATTTAAACAGCTACTGAGAGGCTCTTTTCTAGTTGTTAATGTGTTCAGTGTTTCACGATTCACGAATTTCATTCACCAGTCTGTGGAATAAGCCTTGTAGAAGGTATGAATGTAGAACTAAAGGTCAGAAAGATGAAGTCCCTTACCCCCAATCACACAGGGATTTAGCAATAGATTTGTTAGGTCCAGAATCATCATTGTTCTTTAGATCCTAGGTATTGTAAAACCTATTATTTTTAAATAATATTTTTATTTTGCATAAATAGTAATACATTTATTTCATGAAAGTAGTTCTTATTCTATAACAATGGAAATATTATATGTAATATACCTAACTTCATAAAAAATATCCCAGATAACAATCTACTACTACATAAAACTTCTCCCATTAGTATCTTCTCCCGTTAGTAACAACAAAATCAAGTTTAAATATTATTCAAATTCTTAAGTTTTAATAGTCTTCTGAATTACTTGAGACTTCACAGTGATGGGTTTTATTTTCTATACCTTGTTCAGGGCCTTGACTTCTTTAGTTTCTTTAAAATGCATGGCATATTTTCAAAGCAGATGAGCAATTCTAGGATTTTGTCTGCATTTCCTGTTAGGTGAAACAGTTTCACTTTATTCTGTTAATTGAACTACACATAATTAAAAGTTAAACATATGTGTTAAGAGTCATCCAGAGGCTTTTAACAGATATTCGGTATAAGAATTATGCTTTTGCCGGACATACCAACACGGACTTCTAGCCATGATTTTTCTGGGATCTACTATGAAAGACGTAAAAATTCGGGCTTTCGTTGCATTGCCTGGTTTGTGACATTCTTCTCCAGGCTCATACTTCTTTCAATACTGCACCATGCTGTGATTTTTTGAAAACATTTAAAGTAAAATTGCATTTTACTAATTTAAATTTATATGGTGATAGCAATGCAAACAATCTAAGGCAGCTGATGGCTGACTACATAGATATGTGTTTCACATGACTAATTTTGCCCATGCCCAGGTAATAACTATTAACAGTACCTCATAAACTGCTTCTCTGAGTAACAACTGATGAATTATTTTAACCTGACTATAATAAAAATTCTAGTTTTAAAAATATAATATACTAAAGGGAGAAGGCTCTTTGGGATATAGCATATGTAACAGTTTATTTAATGCTAAATTTATTACATACTCTTGACTATATATGTTATGCTATGTTTAGAAATGCTGTGATGAGTAAAGTGGTCCCCTTCCTTCTCACCACTCAGCCATTCTTCCATGCTGAGCCTGCTTTCCCTGTGGCCAAAAGATTTGCTTTTGTCTTATGCTGGTTGGGCAGAGCAAGCTGTACAAACAGGAATATCTCCAGCAATGCCAATTTCACAAATGTACTGCAATGCCAGCCATCTGCCAATCTATCTGTGTGCTCTCGAGCTCTGAGGCTGCTCCTGGGGCCAGAGGACACTGGACTACTCTCATGTTGGCTCCATCCTGGTATGAACAAGCATCACCTCTCCTGCTATGTGGCCCTTTCACTGATGTTTATCTTCTGCCCGGGCAGCAGCCTAGCCCTGCCACAGAACATGTGCCTGGTCATAAGTATATATTTCCTTGTGTATCAAGGGGGGAAAGTATGTCCAAAATATACACACATATTACCCACCTCTGTCACTGTAAGCAGGACCTCTATTCAGCCAATCTGTAAACACCAAGTCTAGGCATTGTCCATGACATCTCTCTTTTTGCCATCCCTTATATCCAATCCATCAGCAAGTTCCTTCCAAAACTCATCCTAAACTAGTCCATTTTTCACCTTGTCTATTGCTACAGGTGAAATCACAACCTTTTCTTTTCTGAACTATTAGAATAGGCTTCTAATATTTTATTTATTATTCTTGCCTCTGATTATCCTTTTCAGATAACATGGTCTTTTTAAACATAAATCATACCTTAAAATTCCCTTTCTTAAATTCCCCTAAGGATCCTCATCCCTTATCCAGACATATTATCCTGGTTTATGTCCAAATATAATATCCTGTTTTGTAAAGCCTTCTTTGGTCCTGTTCCTTCCTGTGTCTCTAACCTCAGTTCTCTCTGCCTTACTTTCTGGTCTTTATTTTGCCAACCTAGTTTTTGCCCTGTGGTCTTTGCCCTGATCTTTGACTTGGAAGATTTTCCCCTCGACCTTCACAAGGCTGACTACTTGGGCTACTTCCTATTAGGGAAATCTCCCTTAACTGCCACTTTTATTGAGACTTTTTCCTTACCCACCCAATCTATAATAGTTTCCCCTTAATCACCATAATATCACCGTAGCGTTTATTGTTATCTAGTATTTTTGGCACATTTATATGTACTTATGCATTTATTATCTGTTTCTCCTAATTAGAATATGAACTGTTTTATTATCTGTTTCTCCTAATTAGAATATGAACTGTTTTAAGGCAGACCTTGTCTGCCTTCTTCACCATTGCATTTCCAATAGTAAGTCTAAACCCCTGAAGCAGTTTGGCTGTGACTCCTGTGACAGTTGGAGTCCTCTGGAAAACAGGACCCTGAGGGAAAGAGAGAAAGAAAGAAAGAAGGAAAGAAGGTAGGGAGAAGGAAGAAAGGAAGGGAGAGGGGAGGGAGGGAGGAAAATTTGTTGGGCAGAAACATCTTAGCTGCAGTGGGGTCACAACATCAGAGGGGTCATGATCCCCAGAAATTGGCTTGCCTTCATAGCTGTGCCATGCTTAATCATTGGCTGAAAGCAGCCAGAGGGAAGCACAGCCTTGGTGCCAATCAGGTGATGGAATTAAGAGCTCAGTTCTGGGCTGCATAGTGAATTTTCTTTCTGCAGTTGGAAATCTGAAAAGTGCATTCTCATGATCACTCCAGAAGATAAAAGTGTTAAAGGTTTTCATTCTCTCATTATAGATGGTTCCACATAATATTTGTATGTGTTGGGAGCTGGGGGTATTTGAAGGGGATGTATAGTCACCTACACACACACACACACACACACACACACACACACACACACCTCCCTTAATAAAAATATAATTTTCTACAAAACATTCATTGAATACAATGAAATGAATTGAAGCAAATGATCAAAAACATGTTAAAATTCTTATTTTGAGGTGGTGGAATTAACAATAATTTTTATTTTCTACTTTCTTCTGTTCTCCATATTACAAGTTTCCTTCAAAAACTACAGTCTATTATGAACAGGAAAAGATTGAATTTAAAAGAATAAGAAACAGTGTAACAAATAAATGAATAAAGTGTATATTTTTTTCCCTTCAGGTCCATATCATAAAATCCCAGAACTTTGAGGTTAGAAAGGTCCTAAAAAGTTGTATCTTACATTCAGAGAGTACGGAACTATATTTAAGTATTGAACATAGGAATTCAGTTGAATTCTGTCCATGGAATTTTTTTAAAGTAAATGTAAATACAAAATATAAGTAAATATAAAACACTTGAGTTCTCCCCTTCATGAAAGGGAGATTAGAATCTGGAGAAAAGATTACAAGCATGAATGTTAATGACAATAAATTAAAAGCTAAGGTGCTTATCTGGTTCTTTGCAAGTATTGACTTCACTATATTCAACTACAACTTTTCGTAATTAGGATTGCCAATTTAGTAAATAAAATATACTGCATTCATTTGTAAGGACTTCCAAAACAAAATACCACAGACTGTGTGGCTTAAACAACAGAAATTTATTTTCTCACAGTTCGGGAGCCAGAGGTCTAAGACAAGGCTTTGGTTGGCAGGACCGGTTTCTTCTGAGGTCCCTTTTCCTTAGCGTGTAGGTGGCCATCTTCTCCCTGTGTTTGTACATGGTTTTCCTTCTGTACATGTCTATGTCCTAATTCCCTTTTCTTTTAAGGACACCAGTCATATTGGCCCATCCTAATGACCTCATTTTAACTTAATTATCTTTTTATAGGCCTTATCTCCAAATATAGTCACATTAGGATGTACTGGGGTTTAGCACTTCAGTGCATGATTTTGGGGGGAATACCATTTAGCTTGTAACTTATACTAAACAAGTATCTATTGTTTGTCTGAAATTCAAATGTAACTGTGTGTCTGGTATTGTATGTGGCCATCCTATGGAAATCCTGAAATTGTTCATCTAATCCACGATTTCATGTATTTTCATTTATTTTTGTATATTTTTAGGATCTATTTTTGGGGTGGTGGTTATAAAAGCCTCAGAAGAAATTTTTATGAAATAAATATTCCATTCATATTCCTAAAAAAGAACTTCCTTTGATTTAAAAATGAATGCTCGTTAATTTGAAAGCAAATACTTGAACCTGTATCTTCTTATCTTTAAAGGTTAATCACATGTAAACTAAGTAAAATAATACCATACTTAATTCACCTTTTGCATGGTCTTCCATTGATTAAAACAAGAGAATCTCTTGGAATACTTTAATATCTAATCTCTTAAGAACCCAGTCTAATGGTGTCAGCATCACCTACTTTAATTATCTGAGTTTGTAAAATCTGAAATCTTTGACATTGTATTTAAATAATCATCTGAACAGAAGAAAATTTGTGCTAAAAATTCTTTTTTATCTTTAGTAAATTAATGGCTCTGAGTTTTCTTTACAATTCTAGTTTTCTTCCATAATCTCAGCTAAGGTTCACTTATACTTAGATATAACATGTAATTCCAGATGCTAGAAATATTAACTTTATCTGAGCTGCAGACACTAACAGTATTTTTTTTACCCAGACCCATTCTCTTAAAAATAAGATTTCTCAGTTATAATTTATTTTATATTTTTAAAGACTCATGTATTATAAATGATGTTATTAATACACTAGAATTTTGCAGTCACTTTCCTAAGAGCTAACATCACTATATTTTGCTTCCATTTCAGATATATTATCAATTGAAACTGTTTACAGGCAATTCAATGTCAGTTATAATAAATGGAATCAAAATAATAAAAAAAAACACATATTGAAAAAGAATTGTGTGTGAAAAACAATTTATTAAATCTAAATTTGTAGCAGCTGTAAAAAGAGCATGGGTATTGGGATGAGATAGTCCAAAATTCTCTCAACCTTGACAGTATCAAAAACAAGACAACAGGCCCAAAATGGATTGGCTTGTGCTAAGCCCAGGTCACCAGACCAAGACTTAACTACAGTTTTGGCTCTCTCAGAAATGAAATCTTAAACCAGTCAATCAGCTGTCTGATCAGCACTAGTTAAGTAATCTGCCTGACAGACTCCTGCCATACCCTAAAGGAAACTAACTTTGCAATCACTGACCCATTTGTTTGCTTAGTGTAACTTGTTCCTGCTCCCTTCTGCCTATCAAAGTCTTTCATTTTGGAGGAGCTCCACAAACCCCCTTTCTATTTGCTAGATTGGATGCTGCTCCATTCGAATCAATTTTTGCTCAAAGAAACTCTTAAAAATTTAATATACCTCGGTTTAATCTATTAATAATAGCAACTTTCACTCTCTTAGATTTGGATCCTTCACTTTTTAAGTGGAAATAAATTTGATTGAAGAACAAAATGAGATAAAGTATTAAATATTTTAAGGCTCTTATGGCAGTAGTTATTAACACTCCCTATGGGGAGAAAAATTCATCAATGCCATACTAATAGAATTATTTGTTTATAATTTTAATCATCCACAATCTTTGAGTCCATGATTTTAATTTAATATGAAAATAATTATGTTTAATAATATTATCTCAGGAACTATGATTATTGGTTATAGAGTTCGTCAAGATAAGATTCAATGCTGTGGTATTTTTTAATGGCACATTTAAACCAAGTAAATATTTCTCAGGATTTTAGTGTTTTCATTTTTTTTCTAAATGTACCAATCATTTATTTTCCAGAGGGGTGCTTTACTTAATGTCATATTTGAATAAGGTGAATAAGAAATCGACATTAAGGAAATTTGAATTAATTAGAATTTTTCTTATAAAAGAATAACGCATAGAACTAGAGACGTATAATCATAATAGAAGAAAACATAATGATGTGTCCCTACACACCTCAAAATGTATATTGCAGTACATTTCTCTTAATGGTTCATATTAAGCATTGATGGACCTCTTATTATGTATCAGATACTTAATATGTGCTTTATGTAGTTTTCTTATTTAATCATCACAAAATCCAGGTAGTGATTGTTATTTTAATTTTTTGATAAAAAAACTTTTACTGAATCACTTTCTCAAAGACAAATTGAAAGTGGAAATCAAGTATTTGACTATATTTTTCCAATCAATTATGCTAAATAATCTGTCAAACTAATAATTGTAGATATTATTTGATATCTTATATATGGTAGCATTTTTTTAACATTATAAAATTGTTAATCCATTTTCCAGATCTTTGACAACTTGAACAGGAAAACAGTTGTATAAGTTGCACCTAGGACTTATTTGCTGGTGATTCATTGGCGAGAGGCTAATGTATCTTAGCTTCAGAGGGTGAACACCAGAGGTCAGTCTGGAGTAGCACAACTCTATATTTTGTTGAAACTACACAAAGACAAATCTGTAGAGTTAAACCCACTTTACAGATTCTATGTGTTATAAACCCATCTGCAAATGCTGCCAGAGGTACTTCCACTGAAGCTCCTAAATTGTGGGAGGTTAAGTTTTTCTTATTCCTGTATCTTAGAAAATGCCTCTCTGTGACAACCTAAATGGGTGGGATGGGGGCGGGGAATGGGAGGGAGGTCCAAGAGGGAGGGGATATAGGTATACATACAGCTGATTCACTTCATTGTATAGCAGAAACTAACAGAACATTGTAAAGCAATTATACTCCAATAAAAAAAAAATGCCTAGTAACGATTTGAATTACTCTCCTAGGGCTGCCATACTAGAATACCACTGACTGGGTGGATTAAAGAACAGAAATTTATTCTCACAGTTCTGGAGGCTGGAAGTCCAAGATCAAGGTGGCTGCTGATTCTGTTCCTGGTGAGATCTCTCTGCCTAGCTTGCAGATGGCTGCCTTCTCACTGTGTCCTCACATGGTCTTTCCTCTGTGCACAGGAAGAAAAAGACTTCTCCTGTCTCCTTCTCTTCTTGTAAGGACAGTTCTCCTATCAGATTAGAGGCTCAGCCTTATGACCTCATTTAATACTTCATTAAAGTCCCTGTGTTCAAATACAATCACATGGGGAACTAGAGTTTTAACATAGGAATTTTTTTGGGGGGTGGGGGACGACACATTTCAATCCATTGCAACATTGAATTGTAATCTCACATTTACCATGTAGGCTTTAATCATTCCTGTTATTTCCATCTTTAGAAAGAGGAGAATAACACTCCCTTTGGAAATAACTGGCTCACTAACAAGGGTTGATGATTTAAGTATGGATGAGGGCACAAGGAGCAGTAAATGATAATTGCAATTGCTCAAACAGGCTTTTGGTATACATGAAAATATTCTTGAATAGAAATACATGCCAAACTGGAAAGATGAAGAGTAATCTTGGCTTTTGATAAAGCATTTAGATGTTATCTACTGCAAAAGAAAAACACTTTTGGAATGTCAAAATATGCAAAGAACACCTAAGTTGATGTGTTTTGCTGACAACAAAATAAACTTACATTCCCTATAACTATTCAGTGACAGAGGTAACTAATTAGTTGGTCAAACAGGAGAAATTATGCTACTTATATATTGTGTTATTGTTTGAATTAAATGAGATTATAGAGAGATAAAGAGATAGAAGGAGAGAGAAAGAGGGAAGGTGAGAAGGGAAGAGAGAAAAAGAAAGAAGGAGAATGAGGTCAAGCTTAACATAATACTGGCATATATGCTAACTTTCTTCTTTTCTATTATTGTTATTATTTCTCTGAAAAGAAAAGTTATATGATTTACTATCTGTTTACTACTCACTATTGCCTCAATACAAAACAGAAACTTTAATGCATCTATTTTGACTATGTAGTGAAGTGTATCTCTCAGTTGTGTTTGCTTATATTTACATTATCATAGACTTTATGTTTCAGAAAGGCAAAAGCTAAAAATCGAATAAAACTCTTCTTTTTACTAACTTCATTTAATGCAACTGGATACCAAAATTCTTTTCTATGAAGAGTTTTGCAGAGAAATTGTATGTTTTTAAGCTTTCCAAATATTTTATATATGTGATTGATACTTTTATATGTGACCCTTCAGACTAGATCTCCCTCTACTATACCTATATAATTGGTAATCACAATTGTAATTAATCAATTATGTGATTTTCTGTTCAATGTCTACTTTTCCCACCAAACTGTACGTTCTATAAAGGCAGAGACCATATCTATCCTGTTCATTATAGTTGCCTTGAATTTCAGAGACACGGTTGTTCAAAATATGTTTTGAGAATGAGAAAAAAAGAGAAAATAAAACTTAAAATGCTTATAAACAATATTTAGTATATCACAGTCTTTTCAGAAATATAATTTTTTCATAGCATTTCTCACCATAAAATGAAAAATTCTGCCTAAACTTATATTCAGACCAAACGACTTGCTATTATATGGAAAAAATCTCTATAGTAGTAAGAATAGTGAAAAGAAATGATTTTTAAACTTTGATAAAGCTGAGGTCAATAGAAGAAAAAAATAAAGAACCACCTTATTAGACAAAAAGTCATTCTTATGTGGTGTAAGAGTAGAGTTAGAGATGATAGGGGCAGATGGATAGTGGGCTAATTATGAGAAGAGTCAATGTTGTAGGTGATGTCTGAACATAAACACCATCATGGTTAGACAATTGACAAGAGTTAGAATGATGAGCAGCAACTGTAGCAACAACAACAAAATTAATTCCAGTTCACTTGTAACAATCAGGGTTGTTCAAAGATAAAATAAGCTTTCTCATGAGGAAATGAGCTTTCCATCCCTAAAGGTCTTCGTATAGGTTGAACATCTATTTGAAAAGAACATATTTTGGAGAACTCAAACATCAGGTTCCTTTTAAGTCAGGAACTTCTTTAATATAGTCTTCTTTTTATTCTGGAGGGAGCAGAAATCTTCTTTCTCAGGAAACTTCTAAGTATGCAGTAAAGTAATGAAAAGAATATGTCTTCTCTGACCATTCATGTTATATAAAGACAACAGAAGTAGTAGCAGATTCCAGAGATTGAAAGAGTAAAGAAATTTTAATCCATGTCCTAATGGTGAACCACTCAGTGAAAAGACATCAGAATAACATTAAACCCATCATTGATTTATTATTGATTTATTATAGGTCGTTATCTAGAAAGACTGTAGTTAGCTATTTTTATTAAATAGTTTAATTTTTTTCATTTCATAAATATTAAAAATCATTTCCAATTATTGTTTTTAAGAGGTCTGTCATTACATTTATGACTCCATATGCAAAGTTTAGTTACTGACCTGTACCTCAAGCATTACCAGAAACAGGGAACTTAGAAAAAATAAATATCTGCTAAAATTTTAAACTTTGTTAGATTTACTTTACCATGAAAAATCTCCAGACAATGGTAAAATATCTGTTAGATAATGAGAGCTAACAAAATAAAAAATCTTTGTATGCTACCCAAAATCCAGCATAACATTAATCTGTACTTAGTTGCAGGTTTTGGGTATCATTGGAATAGAAATAGACATTTTGGAAGATTTGTTTATTCTGTTTTTGATTTTCATTCAGTTTAGGTTTAAATAACTTTTAAATTGTTTTTTATTGCTTTAGTAGTGACTAATCCATTGCAGAGACTTAGTTTCTTTTATTTTCCTCAGAAAAGCACTGAAATTCAAGAGGCAGTTCAATTTCTGGCTACCACCTTGAGCTTGTGTAAGTTTGCTTTAATATTTTGTTAAGGTAGATTTGTGGAAAGCCCAAGGTATTTACCTATCCTCTAACTTGGCAGTACTCAGAGTGAAAACCCTTGTTTCCCTGTGAATCTGTTTAGATTTGATTTTAGAATTTCTTAGACTAGGACTAGAGTAGACCTTTTTCTGGAACTTGGACATTCCTCCAAAGTTTGATCCTTCTCAGGTGCCGGCTAGATTCCTTGGTACTAATGAAGTCCTTCCATTCTGACTTGGTAAGAATTCTAATACCTCCAGGAACTGCTTGATCTTTAGTACATCTATTCTACTCTTAAGTCTATAAGAACTACTTTCTGGTAAACTTTATATTGTCTCACCCTGAATCTATGCAGCCCAGTCCTTAACCAAGTTCTTGCCGAAAATCCCCAATCGGAGTTGAATACTGACCTGCTTCCTTCTCTCTACTGCCATGCTCCAGAGTTTCCATCAGCAGCTTCAGTCTCTGAGCTCATTCTCTTCTCTAACAGGACTGCTGTGGGGTACTTCCTTGTGCCACAGCCAGGAAATTATCTACAGATAGAGACATGGGCCAAATACAGAGCTCATAATGTACATTTCCCTTTTGTCCAATGCCTGAAAACAGTTGCAGCATACATTTTGTTCAATTTAACAGTTTTTAATGGCAGGGAGACTATAGAGAACCAGTCACAATTCACTGCAGGTAATTTTTAATGCCATTTTTAGGACCATTTTCTAGACTGAGTGAACTTATGAACAACACAGCTTCATTTTAACAAGTGTAGATAAATTTAGCATATCTCACAATTCAAGTCAGTCCCTTTCCTTAAGGTCAATTTACATGACATTAAATTTTTTGAAGTCCAAATATACTAGTCAGTAACTCTCAGAAGCCTGAACCATACTGTAATCCTCATATCTTTTAGTCACATTTGATTTCTGAAAAGTAACTCCTAATCCATTTTTGTCAACATAATCACACATTTACATTTCAACTGGTATTGGTTATTGAAACAGTTAAATGATAATTCTATTTGAGCATTAAATGTAATTGAACTGTAATTAGTTCTGTTTAGTATGACCATGCAAATCAACATAATTACTTTGCCCCAAGAGTTTTCTTCCCTTCACTCAAACTACTTAATAATAGTAAAAAGAAGGATATTACTCCTATCTGTCATAATGCAAAAGGATTAACCAAGTGTCAAGTTCCAAAAAGGGTGTTGGATAAGGTAGTGATGGTTACTTCCTAATGACACATAGAAGGAGAATCCTAGTGGGTATTTTTCCACCAGATATATCAGGTAGCCAATTTATTATGTCCAAGAGTGCTTGAATACAAACACAAGTCATGTTCTGTCAGGATGGGAAACTTCAAAGAGCAGCTGATTCGAAAGGGTTGGACCCATGAAGGACATATAAGATAATTATAGTCATCATATTACACAAATAAAAAGAAAATGATCTACTGTGCAAAATCTTACTCATCCCACTTAGCCCTCTCTGGTCATCAAGTGGAGCACCCCTTACTGTGGAATGTGTGGTGTTTGAGCCACGATATGGACCAACCCATATTGTCTATCCATGTATCTGTTCAGAAAATATTTTTGGTAACCCACTCTGATCTAGACAGAGCAATTCTTGAGGAAGCTGACATAATTCCTATCTACTCTGGCAGTAAACATATCTCAGGTAAGAGCATAGACATTGAAGCCAAAATCCCGTAAAGTTGGGAAAGCTAGAATAGATCTCAGAGAAAATGGCACTATAACCTTAGACAAAATATTTCAGAAACACATTGGGAAACCATAATTCCTTCAGCTGTCCATGTGGGACTCAGAAGTAAATTGATTATGCATTTTCCCTACCAGACACTTATAAAAGGAAAGAGAGTTTTGTCAAATGAAATGTTATAATTTTTGCCAGAGTTTTGTTTATTTGTAATTATAAAACATATTATGCTAAAAGAGAATTCAACTTTCAGAACCGCTGGCCCTTGGAACAGGTGGATGGCATGGAAAGAGGGCAAGAGAGTGGATGAGAGAGAGAGAGAGAGAACAGTATGTCTTTTTTTAACTTTTAACTTTGTGGAGTAAACTGTTTCCAATTGACTTGTAGTACTCTCTGAAGTTCAAAAAGATCATTTAAAAAAAATACTTGCCCACAGAGCAACTAAGCCTGTGCTCCGCAACTACTGAGCCTGCACTGTGGAGCCCGTGGGCCACAACTACTGACCCCACGTGCCACAACTACTGAAACCTGTGCACCTAGAGCCTGTGCTCCACAACAAGAGAAACCACTGCAATCAGAAGCCTGCACACCACAATGAAGAGTAGCCCCTGCTTGCCGCAAATAGAGAAAGCCCACACGCAGCAACAAAGACTCAACACAGCGAAAAATAAAATGAATAAAATAACTAAATAAAAAGATACTTGCTATAATATAATTCAACTTAGATGAACACATATTTACATTCTCATAACTGCAGTTTTTAGAAATAATGGTAATCTAATTAATTAATTAGTAAATTAATTGAATTAGTAAATTTAAAAAATAAGGTTTTCCATATAAGAAGTTTTAATCACAATGTAAGATTTACACTGTATTTCTAAAATTTATCAAACTAGATATTCATGAGATGCACTTCTTGGGCAACTAAGTTTAGTCCCCTCCAGTAAATGTTTTGATGGGATCTTCAGCAAACTGTCAAACAAAAGCTCATAGACAATTTTTGATTGCCAAAGGACATTTTACTTGCAATAATAAAATCTAGTGCAAAGAAATCCTACTTTAAATAACAATGAACTCAAAAAGTAAAGAGAGAATATGTGCATATACATATAATATGAATTATTATATAACAGTCAAAATTCTGATTGACTAGCTTTGGGGTCAAATTTATAAAAAAACATTTAAAATGTTCTTAGTCTTTGATAACTTGAAGGAGAAAGAGAGACAGGAAGGAAGGAAGGAAGGGAGGGAGAAAAGAATGGAGGGAAGAGACAAGGTGAGGAGAAAAGAGACAAATGACAACAAAGACAATAAAATGAATAAAGACGCATAAAATAAATAAGCGTATAGATTATTTCAGGATTTAACTCTTTCAAAAATGTCATGTTATCCTTTGGAATGCAAGGCTTTTAGAAATATAGATGTTCTGGAATCAATGGTACTTGATATGCTCTAGGTCCAATAGGGCTAAGACTAATCCATGGGAATATAAAACACCAATTTCACTGTTTCAGTTTTAACTTGAGAAGTAGTTTTCCTATGAAAAGATAGATTAGTACATAAGCTCAGAGACATGAAATGACAGTGTAAGCATTCAAGATTAATTGTTTCTTTCTTAAAAATCAGAATGGCAGTGTTAGAAATAATATTCATATAAGCTGAAAAGAGTTTAAAAAAAAGAGATACCTTTGTGTTTATATTTGCTAAATGTTTGTCTTAATTATATATTATCATTTATTAATAAGTATAAAGTAATATCTTACTTGTTGTATGCATATGTCCAAACTCATCAAATTGCATATATTAAATATGCGTAGTGTTTTCTATATCAATTATACCTCAATAAAGTGGTAAAAATATAAGCTTAGTTGTTTCAATAAAAGCACTATACGTTCGGGCTTCCCTGGTGGCGCAGTAGTTGAGAGTCCGCCTGCCGATGCAGGGGACACGGGTTTGTGCCCCGGTCTGGGAAGATCCCACATGCCACGGAGCGGCTGGGCCCGTGCGCCATGGCCGCTGAGCCTGCGCGTCCGGAGCCTGTGCTCCGCAAGGGGAGAGGCCACAACAGTGAGAGGCCCGCGTACCGCCAAAAAAAAAAAAAAAAAAGCACTATACTTTTGACTAAAAGAAATCACTGAGTGAGAAAGCATACAAATTCTGTTTCTCAGTTTAACCTGGCTCAAAGGGGAAAAAAAAGGAATTTGGACCAGACGGCCATAACCACACCTTGCTACAGGTTACTGTCAATGCAGGCAAATGTCTTCAGAAGAAATAAATGCCTCCGTCTGCATTGATCTTAAAATATCTAAAAAAGTAAGTGATGTCAATCATCATACAGACAGGACAGTAAAAGTTAAATCTGGTATGAGGGTTTGCCCACTTTAATGCTCTTGGGAAATGAAAGGATTTACCTTTCATTTGAAATCCAATAATATTTTAGAAGTAGTTTTGTAACTTTCCAGGTGAGAAAAATTATTTTAAATACTCAATGACAAGCACCTATGATCATCTTTTAGGATCATTAACTTTTTCTTCCTATAGTATTAAACGTATTTTATCCTTTTATTAATGCATCCATAATGCTACTACAAAGAAAAGAAATTTGATGATAAATAAGCTCAAGGATAAGGATTTGACACTATCATTTAATGTTTTGCTTGAATTGAAGCACTCCTAACTAGTCACATAGTAAATCCTTATCCTCTACAGAACAGTTCAAGATTAATCCTTATTCCATTTTCTCTGGATTTTAAAGCATTCCATGAATGCCTTGGAAGATTCTGTATATTTGTTTTGAGGGTTTTAATAACTTGAAACAAATCATTTATTTTCTATTTCAGTTTATGTATTTTGAATATTTGCCAGTATTAAAAATCACATGCAAATATGCACAAGCAGGAAAAGATGCATTGGAAAGAGAATTGAATGTACTGTATAATACATTATAATTATGTACTATATATAGTCAAACGTACACATGTATACACATACACAAGCAGAAAAAGAAAAATTGAGACTAGTAAAATATGTTACATATATATGTGTTTATATGTATATGAACATGCAAATATGTATATATAATCACATATATATTTATGCATATAGTATGTATTCATATGTATTATAAGTATATATTATATGTATTATATGTTCAGCTCTGCTTTTAAGTATCTTTTTCTGTTAATTTTACATTACATTAGAAATGAAATAAATCATAGATTTTATATTTTCATATTGAGTATCATATTTATACATCCATTCAATCTGAAAGTTAAAACGTTCCATTCAGAAAAGCATATATACAAGACTGTATACTTTCCACCTATCTTCAGTAGAGATAGATGCAATAAAAATAAGAATTAATGACCTGAATAATTACAATGAATGAATATGGATTATACGTTAAAGTTTCCTTTAAAATTTGAACTTGTCCTCAGTTTTATTTTTTCTTAAGATGGACTTTCTTTCAATTTCTTTCTGCAGTGTTTTAAAATATACTCCATCAGAAATAGAACATCACATATATCAAATTAGTAGTTGTGCACCTGAAATTAATATAATGTTATATGTCAATTATATCTCAATAAAAATGAAATAGAACATCAAATTATTTTTGTCAAATGACCATGGCAATTATCATGATTATGTCTGAATTTCAACAACATAGGCATAAGCTTTTTTGTGTATTTTTTACACTATTAACACATATACATAACAAGGGATAAAGCATCATTAAATGATTGTACTGACAGGTGTGGAAGGTAGAATAATGACTCCCCTACAATGCTTGTACCTTAAACCCTGGAACCTGTGAATACATTCTGTTACATGGCAAAGAATTGTGTTAACAGATGGAATTAAGGTGGCTCATTAGCTAACCTTGAGATGGAGAGAGCTGCCTGGATTATCCAGGTGGGCCCAATGTAATCACGAGCATCCTTATAAGTAAAGGAGGGCACAGGAAGTCGGAGAAGCTGCCTCTAGAAGCTAAAAAATGCGAGAAAATGGACTCTCCCCTAGAGACCCCAGAAAGGAATGCAGCTCTGCTGATACCTTGATTTTAGCCCCGTGATGCTCATCTTGGACTTCTGACCTCCAGAACTGTAAGATAATAAATTTCTATTGTTTAAATTCACTAAATTTGTGGTAATTTTGTATAAAAGCAATAGGATACTAATGCAGCAGGCATTACTCAACTGTGTAGCCTCAAAACTTTCTCCTGCTACGGAGAAGTAGAGCTGAAAAGTCATAAGCCTCATGGAAGTTTTCATCACTTATGTTTATGTGAAAAATGTCTAGCAAGATGTTAAATGATGAGAAATTGTACATCATTAAAATTTTACTACATTATAGGTGTGATGCCCCAGACTTGCATTAAAAAAAAAATGATGATTTAACAGTAATTTATTTTACCTAATAGTAAAGTTAATAATGACTTAATCTACATTTTGTTTTAAAATATATCACAAGGGGAACGATGTTTCACATCCTCGTTGTTTATTTGAGCTCTTTAATGGTATCAAATTCACAAGTTTATATTTCTTTATTTGGGGTGTGTGTTCTCAAGTTGTAAGAAATAGTTTCAGGGGTTTCTTTCATTTGTTTCCAGGTGTAATTTCCTTGCCCATCTTCTAATGATGGGAAAGGTGGCAATTTGGAAGGGGCAGGATATGTTAAACATATAGGTTCTATTTAGCATTCACTGCCACAGTAAATAATAGTGCAAATAATAAAGTGCTTAATAAACACTTGATTGCAGGATCCGACTTTAATTTTCTTAGGGGTAAATATAGGCAGGGTTTTATTTTTTTAATAGCATTAAATATTTGGTATAACTCACTGGTAAACTGGTGCAGGTGTTGGGGGGAGGAGTTTTAATAGAAAGCTTTCTATTGAAATGTATGAGTGCAGGCAAGTGCACACCTCGTAAGAATCCAGCTTGGTGAACTGTCAGAAACTGAAAAACCAGAGCACAGCTCAAGATACAGAAACTAACACCCCAGAAACCGTCACCTGCTTCTCCTCCTCTGGGCTTTGCCCCCAATGAAATGTAATCACTTTCCTGCCTTCTGATACCATAGATTGATATTGTCTGTCTTGAACTTGTAGTAATGAAAGCATGCAGTAAAAACTATTTCATCTGGATTATTTTGCTTAATATTATTTTTTGTGAGATTTATCCAAGAAGTTGCTTGTAGTTGTAACTCACTCATTCATATTGCTGTATAGAATCTGCACTGCATGACTGTACCAGACTTCATTTATGTATCCCAATGTTGATGAACATTGAGTAGTCTTCAATTTTCAGCTTTTAAAAATGAAGTTGTTATAAATATTCTAATACAGAGCTTTGAGTGAGTACCTGGGCTCCCATTTCTGAAGTAGGTTCCTAGGATTGGAATCCCTAAATCATAGGGTAAGCATTTCTTTAGCTTTATTGCTTTCACATGGTTTTCCAAAGTGGGTTTTTTTTTTTTTTTTTTTTTACACGTTTACACACTTCCAGTACTGAGACCAGTTCCAGTTGTTCCCAATGCTGGTGTGGGCCTTTTAATGTCTGTTTTTCTCATTTTTATCATTCTGGTAGTTGTTCAGTGGTATTGCATTGGGTTTTTAGCATTTATTTCTTTTGTAATGAAGCACACATTTAATAACTTCTCATATGTTCAAGTATGTGTAGTGATCGAATGAGCCTTTTGGCCATTTATGCATTTTTTTTCTTAATCATTTGTAGAATTCTGTTAAATATTCTGAGCCCTTTATTAATTATATATTAGAATTATCCTGTCTCAAACACTGGCTTTCCTTTTTCCTCTATTAATAGTTTTTTTGATAAATGCAAATTCTTAATTGTAATGTTTAATTTTTTTCCTTCAGGTTAGTGGGGTTTTTTCAATATAAATGTTATAATTAGATTCTTCTGTTTCCTTCTAAACAAATAGTTGTTTCACGGTCTCAGGATAATCTTATGTTAAGGTTTTTACCTTTCCACATATCTGCAATGTACCTTGTGGCATGCATGTAGACATATTAAGACATAGACCTATTTGGGAAGGGGATGGTCATTATGCTACCCCAATGGATAATTATACATACATGTGAGTATAACACAAATGTTAAAATAATTACATATAATGTATAAGATATTTATATGGACATAAATATCATAAAGAATTACTAAATAAGTTAAAAGAGGTTCTCTTGGGGAACAGGACAGGAAAGAGAGCTATGATTTTGAGCTTTTATAGTAAAAGCCCTTTGGAAATATTTTCCTTTTATGCACAATAAAAATTTTAAGACTTAAATGGACCCAAGGAACCAGTTTTTATCGTTGAAGTGCAGTCCAGTTAAAAATGTCATGAATTTTTATTCACTAAATTGCATTGAGACACATAAAATAAAGCCTGATAAAAATATTAAGCAAACTTAAATACCCTTCTTAGTCTTTAGCTAATTAAGTACACACACACTGCCACACACAACACTTATACGTCACAGGTCAGAATTTTTTTAAAAAAGTAGAACACTAAAATCTCATAAAAGTCACTTCAATTTACGATTAATTAGGCTACAAGTAAAAATTCAATTACATCTTAAGCATAGCAAATTAAAAATAGTACTGGTGACTTCAAATTAAGCACGATGGTTTGGATGTAACTTTTAATCCATATTCCTTCCAGCAAACAAAAAGAAAGGAATCTTACAAAAACTTAAGTTCATAACAAAAAAATAGAAAAGGTCAATCAAGCAACCAGAGATGTTAACACATTCTTGAGAGGACAAAAGTGAACAGAAGGACAGTAAGTCTTTTATCAAAAAAAAAAAAGATAGATGATACCAAAGTGCCTTACAGGACCAATGGCATAAAAGAAGTTGTGCTGCTTTTTCCTGAAAAGACGGAGGGAGGGATGAATTTTGTTGCCTGAAAGGTAAAAGTGAGAGGTGAGACTAAAAAGGGAAGATTATTGGAGCAGGTGAACTCACACATCTTCTTCCATCCAGTAAGGACAAGATCTACCTCCCACACACCCATCAGGGAAATGCATGTTCCCTGTGTGAAATTAAACCAGAGTTTACTGCACACCAAGTAACAAGGCACAGGGAAAATGGCTGAGAGCATCCATACCGGAATCAGGGGGGGCATATATTTTCTGTAAGGAGCCAAATAGTTAATACTTTAGGCTTTACAGTTCATGTCGTTTGTTGCAATGAGTTAATTGTGAAGTTGTAGCATGAAAGAAGTCATAGATGATATGTAAACGAATAGGTATTGCTGTGTTTTAATAAAGTTTTATAATAAAAGGCTAGATTTGGCCCACAGGCTGTAGTTTGCTGAGCTTTGCATCAAATTAAAGTCAATACATTTAAGAGTAATATCACTAGCAATCTTTCCCAATTTGGTATAATCAAATGTATATTAACCAGACAGAGAAAAATGTATGCTATCCAAGTGAAGACTAGAAAATTCCTCTGAGGATACTAACTATCCATCAGACAAGAACTACTTAAAACTGCTGCTTGGGAGACCCCAAACTATTCCATCTCCACCTGATCAATCTAAAGTGAAGTCCTACAATGAAAACATGTGTTTAGAGCATCTAGCAAGCTTTTTAATACCTCACTCTTAAGTATTGATGAAGAGAAAGAGCTCATTAGATATTTGAGAAATCTCTAACAGGAAAAATCAAAAGAAAACAAGAATAAGGAATTTGGAGGCAAAAAGATAATATAGTTTAAACTTTCTGCTGACTTAATTATCAAGAGATATTAATATTTATTTTCTCTGAGATAGATATGAAAAATAAAATTTATTAAGCAAGAAGATATACAATTGGACTCATTCGTCCTCTTAATCAACAAAGGTTTATTGACACCTACCATGCTGAAGACTCAGTTTAGGTATTTGAGATACAGCAATAAACAAAACAAAAATCCCTGCCATCACAGAGTTGCCATTTTGATAATGGGAGATAGAAAATAAACACTATATTAAATGTGACAATAGAATGTAGTAAACGCTATGAAGAAAATACGGAGCATGATAAGTCAAATCGGTTCTTAGAGCTGCAGTCTTAAATAGCGTGGTTAGAGAAGCCCCATTGGTAAGGCAATGTTTGAACAATGGTTGAATTAGCTTTAGCCATTGAGGAGTGAGCCCTTTGGACATCTTGAAAGACTGATCTAGGCAGAGGGAGCACCCAGTACAACTTCTAGAGGCAAGGCTAGATTAAAAATATCCTCACAATAAGATAATTTTGCGATTTTTAATTTTGACATTTACACTGATGGTGCAAAGTGAAGTCAGAATTGTGCTGCCCTCCCAGAGGTGGGGAGTGGGGAGAGGGGGAATTGGATGAAGGTGGCCAAAGGTACAAACCTCCAGTTATAAGATAAATAAGTACTAAGGATGTAATATACACCATGGTCAATATAATTAATACTGTTTTATGTTATGAAAGTTGAGTCTCATCAGAGGGAAAAAATACTTTTTTTACTTTGTATTTTTTTGTATTTTATTTTGTATCTATATGAAGTGATGGATGTTCACTTAACTTCTTGTAATCATTTCATGACATATGTAAGTTAAGTCATTATTCTGTACACTTTAAACTTATACAGTGCTGTATGTCAATTATATCTCAATAAAATGGGAAGAAAAAAACTTGGACAACCTCTAATGTACACTAACCTGAGCCAGTTTACTAGTCAGTCCTTCATTTTGGTTTTCAATAACATTTTTTGCTGACTATATGAGGATAGGTTGGGGTGATAAATATGAGCTCCCACAGGACCCAGCACTTCTCTTATATTCCCATTTAGCATACTGTATTTTTTTTAATTTGACTGTTTTGATTAATTTGACTAATTTGACTGTAAATTCTATAAAGTCTGGTGGCATGTCTGCCTTGGTCATCACTGTATTCCCAGTATTTAACTACCATTGGGAATACGTATTTTAGCATGGTATAGGGAATTTTAACCTGTTTTTTTAAAGTCTCACATTTCATTGATGTAGTGGTACTCATTGCCTCAGAAGGAAAGAAGGCAAGCTATGGAAAAAAAAAAGTATCACTCAGCTCTGATTTATAAATGTATATATTTTAAATTATCATAAAACAGGAAGGTGAAATCCAATGTGCTTTTGATTCTCAAGAGCTAGGCAATTGGGTGAGAATATTTTGTTTTTAAATGGAATTCTAATGATCAGGATTTCTTTATCATAAGCTAAACCTGAGAAGCCTAAGAGTTAGAGTTTATAACCATGAGCTACAGATCAGGAATAATGTGCCATTAAATTAGAGCAGTTTGCCTGAAAGCAAGACTAAGACAAATCTCTGCTGGGATTAGAAGTTTGAAGGGGATTAGTAAAATAGAATATAGTTTAGATTCTGGCATAGGTGCTGATCTCCTCTCCTCCAACCGCCATTAGGGCCCAAACCCTGGCATGGTAGTGGGGATGGCATCTCTTGAAGTCAATAGTTAGGTTTGGAATCTGAAAGAATAAGGGACTTCTGGGCTACTGATCGTCTGACTGGTGGTCATCTGGAACACTTGAAAAGGATACATAAATGCAGAAAGCCCTAGGCCAATGTAGCTGCAGTAGAGTAGAAATGGCAATGAGAGTCTGATATAGACCCCCTGCATTCCAAATCTCCCTCAGCTTACTTTGGGCAGAGATAACATCCCCAAATTCCTAAGATCCAAGTCTCAGAGAGAACTATATACTAACCCAGCTGCCATAAAATTGTTGTGGGGATTATGGATTCCATGGCAGGAGCTATAAAGAGATCAGGAGCCAAGTTTGGGGCAAAGTCATCCAAAGGGATAATTGTGTTATTTCCAGAAGTGTCACCATGCTTTGCCTGTTCATACATTGGATAAAACACAAGCCGGTGGCTTTCATGATGAAAACAAAAGCCAGTTGTCTGTATCAAGTAGTAAAATCTAGACCATAGAGAGGCCAGTGAGGACAGAAGTACTCAAACCGTAAGCATTCCTCAATTGGAACTATAAAGACTCATATACTGGAGGTGGTGCAAACCAGCTCATTAGAGCCCATTGTGGCTACCTCTTTCCAACTCTGCATTCAGTGATGACTGGTTGGACGTTCAAGACTGGCCATCGTGAGGGCATTTACACCATGAACTTGGAAACTTGACAGATCGGGGCTTTCCCCCACTTCCCTCTAGAGAGTCAGTTGTTAAACATTTACCAGCACACCACAGATGATATGTAAGCCTACTGTGCATTTAGATTAGCTTGTGAAGAAAGAAAATAAAGGGAGTAGATCATCAGACACTACCTTGAATTGAGAAAAAGTTTTCCAGCCCTGCAAAATTAATACCTAAGAGCTCAATGAACTTCGACTATAAAGAAAAATAAGAACATTGATTTTATTTTTGTCAGAGTATAAAATTATGAAAACAATTTACCTGTTAGGTTAATATTGAGGATGCCATTATGTTATTAATTCATTCAACTATCAGAATTTCAGGCAAATATAATACCCTATTTCTATTCAGTTTATTCATAGTTACCCAGGTCTCTCTTTTTCCCTACTGAGAAAGCTTTCTGCAGCAGAAATGCTTTTGTTTTAAATATGTGATTTAGCCATCCAGATGGTGAAATGCAGCCTTCCCTGTGGTTAATACATGGCTTATTTTCCATTGTACTGAAGTACTGTGCTTCCTAAGATATCAATGTTGTCAATGCCATCAGCAAGATTAAAAAAAAAAGAAAAAACAATTTATAGATTGGTGCCAAAGTGGCTTACATATTGGTATAGATTACTAGCTTGTCATAGTGGTTTCTAGGAGAAAGCAACACAAAAGCAAAGGCCTTTACCAAAGGCCTTTGGTAAAGTCTGGAGTTTTTCTAGATGGTAACTTTGCCCTGGTATATGCTATGTGTGATTTTTCCCTGGACTGTCAGAAAGCAAACTTGAATTAGTTTGAGAAACATACAGGGAGGGGACGCCTTAGTTTTGAGCTGACCAGTCCCTTGGAAATGCTCTCTGCCAATTCACCTGTCGGCTTGTTGTAAGCATAAAGTTACTGGAAGTCTTTCCTGATTCATCAAGTCTAAGTATTGCCTTAAATTATGTTTTTAAAGGATAGCAATATTTCAATCAAAATATTTATATTTATAATTTGCATTCATTTTCAGTGATTAATTAATAACCACCTCTGCCCCACAGGCTGTAGGCTCAGTGAGAGTGGGAGCTTGTTAGTTTTCCCTATCTGTTGTTCAATGTCACTAGGACACTGTGTAGCTTATAGTGAATGCTAATATGTGTTTGTGAAATAAATAAATTATCAGAGAAGTTGAACAAATTAATGTTTTTATATATTTCTAAACAAATCTTACAGATTCAAACCATTAGTAGGAGTATGTAATTCAACAGTGATTAATAAATAGAAATGAGAAACAAATATATGCAAAGAAGAGCTTGGCATCACTATTAATCAACAAATATTAATTCAAACCAGCCTTTAAATAAGTCAAATTAGATACTACTAAGTGGTAGTGAACTTTTAATAAGCAGGTACTCAAATTCCCAAATGAAAGGAATATAACTTGATGTAAATTTTCTTGTAATTCATTAATACCCATAAAAATGCATACTTCTACCCAACAATTCAATTTTGTTGGTATTGTCCTCAGGAAATATATGCAAAGATGTATGAAAGGTGTTCATTAAAGCATTATTTATAATAGAAATAATTTAAACATTCAAAAATACAGGATTAATACAATAATTTATAGTTATGAAAAAAGTATTAAATGCCATTAAAGTGACGTAGGACATATCAATTGATTTAACTATCTGTTGACAATAAATTGTTTGTTTACTAGGTTGCAGTAGCACCCCATCCCCAGTTGTGATGATCAAAAATGTTTGTAAACATTGCTCAATGTCCCCTGAGAGGCAAAATATCCTCTGGTTGTAAACTATTCATCTAGAAAAATTAGATAATTTAATCCACAAAAATTAATTTACTGTGTGTTTTTTTTTAAAAAAAAATCATTCACAGTAAATTTGACTGTGTCATAACTAAAATGTTTTTGTTTAAAGATATCAGTTCATAATCAGGAATCACTCTATTAAATCTTCATGTAGATATCAGTTATGAAAGGTTGATTTTCTAACTAAATACATGGTAAAGGACAGGAAGAAATCTCATAGTTGTCAGTTTTAAATGAGTCACTCCATCACAGATCTCATTGTTTGTCCTTATGTGTGACATACTGCTGTGATGCTGTGATACAAAACCAGCCATACATATATGTGCCAGGAAAAAGGCTGCCCCAGTGCCTCGGGGCAGGATTGAACCAAGTCAGAGGGCTCTATGTGCACTGTGTTCTCCACCGTACTTTAGTTTGCCCTCAACACAAATGACAAATCCAAATTTTACTTAACATATGGAAAGAATCTTGCAGAATTAAGAATGAAAAGACTTAAATTTAACAATTATTAGAAGCATGCTAAGAGTTACATTTATGGTAATATAGGAAGAACATGGATTTCAGAGTAAGAAATCCTTGAGTTAAATCTTTCTGAACACTAGTTGTGTAATGTCAGGCAAGTTTTTTTGTTGTTATGTTTCCAGCTTTTTTTCATCAGTAAAATGGGCATAATAATAGTTTATAAGATTATTGTGAGAACCAGATTTTAAAAAGACAATTTTCTAGCATAATTAAGCATAATATATATTCAATAAATGTTTGTCAAGTGATGGAATAACATGATTAAAATGATTCTCAAGAACCTAGAAATTTATCAACTATATATATACTTTCTTTACCTTCTATTCTGAAAATTTGTTTCAGAAAGAAAAGCAGGGAGATAAAAAGAAGAAAAAATATTCAGTAATTTCCCATCCCCACCCCCTTGGTTTAAGATGTTGGTAAGAACAGTACTTCAGTGCAGCCACTAGTTTATGTACCATGGAACTTCAAATATCTTTCAGAAGAAAGTCACCTATATTCATGTCATGTTCAAAATATTAAATCAATTCCAAGTTGGCAAAGATAAAAATAAAACCTTCAGTATGCTTTAGTCAGGTGCCTCCCAAAGAGTGCATTGGATTTTTTTTTAATCAGATTGGTTATTTAGATAGGAACCCCACAAAAATAGTTGCCTGTGGCCTGACACACCCTAGGGGTGGACCTGGTGAAGAAAGTGTGCAAAATTTATAAGACCTGGTCTCTGCTTACAGATAGCTTTGAATCAGGCTACACATATGTAATCTAAACTTTTGCAATTCATCTCCATCAGGAAGTCTTCTCTTCTTTTATTTTTTTATACTTATTACTTTACTTTTTGTTACTAAATATAAAAGCATTTTTATGCAACTTCCAAGTATTCTTACATGTGGTATACTATTTCTTTCTTCACTGGACTTCTTAAATTCTGTGCACGTAACACCCTCTAACTGCCAATAATGTTCGTATAAGAACTTTAATTTTCCCACTTACTTTGTATTGCAGCATGTTATTGGTAACAGTTTGAATTATCTGGAAGGAAATGTTTTGTACTGGGCAGTCAGAGAGTGAGTTTGCCTTTAACATATCCTATAGAAGTAATAATTTATTATGATGTACACTCAGCTATAAAACTACAAAACTCAGCTAGTCTTAACAATTTGTGGATCAAACATTTCTAAAGTACCTTTTAAATAACACCGTAGTAGAAACCAAAGTTATAAAAACCACAGGGCAGAACTTCCAAATGCTACCAGTTTCCTGAAAGGAAAAAAAACAAACAAGGACTTGCTACCTGGCATGATAAAAGCTACAATGCAGGTAAGCAGCTAGGGAATCTATGGAAGGACAGAAAAATGACTTTATCTTTAGGTAGGCTATCCTAATCAACTAAGAGAACTGTGTTTTCTGGGGTATAATATGTCAGTATTTATTAGTTCCTAAAACTTTTGAAAGGATTTGAGAGGGAAACAATAGAACGTCAACCAAAGTTCTCAAATTTGTACCTTAGAATCACTAGGAGATCTGAAACTCCTGATATCCTGGCCAAAACTCCATCCATTAAATAAGAATCACTGGAGCTGGAACCTAGGAAGCAGTTTAATCATCCTCAGATGATTTCAATGGACAGCCAAGTTTGAGAATCACTGATCTAAAAGGAGCAGAGGGAATCTGTGTCCTGGTATCTGAAGAGAGTCAGCATTTTCACTGGCCACTGAATTTGATTACTAATTATGTGACTGAGACAAAACTAAGGTTAACGTTGACTTTTATTATAGTTTTTTACAAAATCAAGCCTGTGAATTTGCCAGGGGGAAAAAGTGCATTTTTTTCCCTTTACACTAAACTTTGCTAAATAGTAGTATATTTTATTTGTAAATATGGTTAAACAAAATTGGCCATATTATCCTTGTTTTTGGTTATTTCAGATGATGGTAGTGATGGTTTGCCAGTTAACCTGTTGTCCAATCCAGGTAATTGAGAATCTTTCCCAAGACTTTGGCTAAGGTTGTGGGAAATTTTTCTACAGCAAGGTTCTAATAGTCTTGACCAGTTGCTAAACTGTGGATTGAATCTTCCAGTGTTCACATCTGTTTCCTTATGAGAAGAGTTTATCTGAAAGTGAGGAAAGAAGAGGGGAAAAGCTGGTGGTGGAAGATTCTGGCTTTCATTGAGTACCTGAATCCACTGTGCAGGACTTATTCTAAAGAACTTTCCAGTAATATAGAAAAAGTCCCTTTTTTGCCTAAGGCCCAGTTGAGATGAATTTCTAACTCTTACAGTTAAAAGCATGCCAATAATAGACATGAATATCTTAAAGTATTTAAAAGCATGATTCCTGTATTTTTCTGTAATTGATTAGGTTATAAGGTTAAATAAATTAATTAAAGGTAATCTAAGTGAGGGGAGATTGAAGTGAGGGAAAAATCCAAGATAATTGTAATCCAGGTATTTTAATTTCTTATGCCACTAACATATGCCACGGGAAATGAATAGACAAAGGGAAGTATTATCTTATTGATGTCATTTTTTATCAGGGGAGGATTATTTGTTTTGGGGCGGGATGATAGAAATGAGGCTAAAACCAGTAGTAATTACTGATAGTTCAGTGTTCCATATAGGATACTAAGGTATGGAAAAGAAGATAAGCAAGCACATTGTAGTACTAAGACTCATACAAGAGCAAAGATACTTTTAATACAATCAATATCAAATGAAAAGAGAGACTCTACAGCTATAGGTTATTATCCCCTTTTGACCAATATGAAAACATTATCATGTAATGCTGTTAGACCTATCTCAAGGAATGCTTTTATGCATACCAAAAATAAGGCTTAATGCACATAGTTGTCAAGAATGTCCTACAAGATGGATGAGATTATGTCCACAATTTCATAGGTAGAGGTATGACGATCTATTTCTGAAGAAAGTATCATGGTGTTTTTTAATATTTTTAAACTAAAATAACTTGGAGGAAGATGAACATGAGAATAAACTGAGAATTTCTGTTAAAAATAAATATGTGACCCTAATAAGCGCAGCTTCTCTTTATGCTGTCTCAAATCCTTTAACAAGAAGATTAGCTTAAATGTATTCTTAGGTTTATTTATTGTTTGGGGGCCAACGTATGATATACATTTTGTAATCTGAGAAAGTTATCTTTTGTGATGGATTATTCACAGACAGGATTCCTACAAGGTGAATTTACAATAAAAGAATTGACTTTTCTACAGTGAAAGAACAGAATTTTTCATTTATACATAATAACAAAGCTTTTTTTCTAATTTCATCCCCCTTATCACCAAGAAGAAGTCTGAGAATTTCAACTTCTTCCTCTTCATGTTATGTACCATTATATCGATACTTTTCACTCTTTCAGCCAGTGGAAGGACCACAGGCTTTAGGGTCCAGCAGATCTTGGCTTCAAAGTTAATTTGCCAATGACAGGACTTTTGACCTTGGGAGATTACATAAAGAGGCAGAACCTCAATTTCCTCATTTGTAAAATAGAGATAATAGCAAGTCTTAAATAAATGGCAACTATTTTAATTTGCTTAGGTTGAAACTTATGTGAAGTAGGTTGTCTCATAATTAGGCAATCAATTTATTAGGCTATCATATAGGTTAAACTGTCATTCTAGTCTAGCACTGTTATGTATAATAAAAACTTTTCTACTTTAACAAGTAAATCTATCCTCAATCCTTAACTCTGCTTCTTTTGGGTTCACATGTAGACAAGTCACCTGCAGACTGATTTTTGTTTATTCTCAAATTTAACATGCCCAAAATTAGCTTATCAAATGGCCTTTCCGTTTCTTCCCTCCTTCTGAAATATCCCATCTCTTACTATACCAGTAACTATTTTGTAACTTTCGCAGGTGAGATTACTGGCCATTTTTTGTTCTTCCTTCCCCATATGTTATATCACCTGTCATCAATGTTGCTACAACTTCTTCCTCTAAAAAACGTGCCTATGGGCTTCCCTGGTGGCGCAGTGGTTGAGAGTCTGCCTGCCGATGCAGGGGACACGGGTTCGTGCCCCGGTCTGGGAAGATCCCACATGCCGCGGAGTGGCTGGGCCCGTGAGCCATGGCTGCTGAGCCTGCGCGTCCCGCAACGGGAGAGGCCACAACAGTGAGATGCCCGCGTACAGGAAAAACAACAACGACAAAAAAAAAACATGCCTATAATTTTGTCTTCCTGTCACTTTCACTGTCATTTTAGTCCAGGTCTTCATCAGCTTATTTCCTTTCTCTTTATATCCATGATGAGATTTAATTAATGAAACAATGATATACATATAAAAATAAATTTGGAGGATATATATAATATGTTCTGGGAGTTGAAAGTCTAATTAGAAGCAATAGTTTAAAATAGTAAGAGTTTCAAATCTGACTAGTCTTCTTTCATATTAATTTAAATCATCTTAAATTGATTTGGTTAGATCAATGAAAAAACTCTTTTTACCCTTTACTCAGTTTTTCAAAAACTTTTTCTTAAACCAGTCTATGCACTTGTTAATAGTTGAGCTATCTTCTCTGATGCTTTTATCTACTTTGTCTCATGGCTCACTATTCATATTTTCCTAGGATTGTGATTTTCACCGCTTTTTCTGTATTTTGTGTGCTCTTCAAATGTAGACAGGTCCGGGGTTTCCACCTAGACTTTTTAATCTTCCCACATACCCCTTTCTTTCTTTTCCTGTCTTATTTATACTATCTCCCAGGAAATATCTACTGCCCCCAGTACATCACCTATTATTTCTGTGTGTGAACCTTTGGGTGTGGCCTATTTCCTGGGTTCTAATCTCATTATCCTGCTGCACAGCACTAGGAAGTACTCACAGCATTTCCTGTTAGCCTTTTAACCTTTTCCTGTTAACTTTTTAACCTTTTCCTGTTAACCTTTTCTTTTGACAGATATTCAGAAATTCTAGATCCAGATGTAAAATTTTAAGGTACTCTCTAATAGTACCCTCTAACAGTAAGAATTAATTGAGCATAGCCTTTAGTATATAACCACATTTGCATAGACAGGTGGACTTTTTAAAAAAAAAATTTCCACTTGAAGCATTTTTGTTTGTCACAACACCTGGTAAGTAAAGCAAATATTTTGATTCCCATTTTATGAATGAGGCGGCTACGAATGAACATCTTTAGGAAACTTGCCCAGTCTTTTGAATTGCATGATGATGTTTCCCACTATTTTATCCTGCTTTTCTTATCTTGAAATAAACTCTTCAAATTAACCAATAATGATTCTATTCTATTCTAGCTTTTGGTTCTCTATCATTGTTGACAATGCTATATTTTAACTTACCAAACTAAAAATACTGACCCTTATTTATAAGACTTATAAGAAAGTGCAGACATAATCATGACTTGCATAAGCATTACATTTTGTTTTAAACAGTTTATTTTTTATTTTTTTAGTTTTTTTTATTTATTTTTTTTTGCAGTACGCAGGCCTCTCTCACTGTTGTGGCCTCTCCCATTTCAGAGCACAGGCTCCGGACGCGCAGACTCAGTGGCCATGGCTCATGGGCCCAGCCGCTCCGCAGCATGTGGGATCTTCCAGGACCGGGGCATGAACCCATGTCCCCTGCATCGGCAGGCGGGCTCTCAACCACTGCGCCACCAGGGAAGCCCTATTTTTTTAGTTTTTTAAAGTCCTATAATGTAATGAGTTTAATCATCTGTAATCATTTCTATTTCCCTTATCTATTCCCCCACTGATTCATGTATTCTTTGAAGACAGGGACAAGATTTTGAAAATATTATTCTTCTTCCTCACTTCGTCTGTACAATATGATGTTGTTGACTGTGTTTCCACCTCCACCCTCGCCAAACTTCATGTCGGGACCCTAATCCCCAGTATGCGTGTATTTGGAAATAGGTCCTATCAGAAGGTGACAAAAGTTAATTAAGGTCATGGGGTGAGCCCCTGATCTCATGGGACTGGTGCCCTTATAAGTAGAAGAGATACCAGGGCTCCCACTCCTCCATCTGGGACACAGTGAGAAGGCAGATGACCCTCTGCAAACAAAGGAGAGTGCTCTCTCCACGAACCAAATCCATTAGTACCTTCATCCTGGATTTTCGAGCCTCCAGAACTACGAGAACATATATTTCTGTTTAAGCCATCCAGTCTTTGTATTTTGTTATGGCAGCCAAGCAGACTGAAACACTCAACAAATTGACAGTTTCCTTTTTTAATTGGAGAATTATTAATGTGGGGCAGGAAAGGGAGGAAAATACCATAGCCAACAAAATATTCTAGTTTTATGTTTTTAAAGTGTATATCAGAGTTGAACTCATAGTTTAAACTAAATGTTACCCTGAAGTTACATTTTCTAAAACTATCTTTGCCCACTGAATCAATGAAATGTATCTTAAATGTAAATATTCTATATATAAGCATATGATTTAAATGTGGCATATTAGAAATATCTAATGAAAAGTATGAGTTGTTATAAGACTTGCACTTATGAAAGTGATGAGAAAAAAGAAAACATTTCTTTGAAATATATTTAAGGACTAATATGGATTCCAAGAGGATAAAACCATAGATAATATAGGTAATATATTATTGGCTACCTATGTTTTAAATATTTTAAAAGAAAATGGATCACAAAGATCTTGTGTATAGTAGGGTTCCAAGATCTATAAAATGGATAACAAAGAGTAGAGTGTGTTGGGGGGCGAGGGGGACACAGAGAAGTGCCTTTTTCCCCACCTAATCATGGTTAGATCAGAATACAAAACCATTACTTTAATCTTTACCTAAATCAAAGAATCTATAGTATCTGTTCTTTAACCCAAATATATTAATTTTCATATCTTTCCTAAATGGTCTTTAAAATGTGTTTATGAAGATTAATTATATATTTAAGAGAATTCATGATGTGTTTTCAAGTGAAAGAAACTTAAGAATAAAAATCAATATTGGTATATACCTCAAGGAAGCTGAATTTTAATAACACACCTTTTTGCTTAGTCCCATTTTTGGGGTGTATATGAATCTTCTCTCCCAAACAAATGTTTCATAACATCTCAATTTGCTAGCTAATGAGCCCCTTTGATCTCATTCGGGAAACTGCAAATTCTCTGTCCTTTCTTATTTAGGACTTAAGGCAAAAATTAAGTCTCAAAATTGCTAATGCAAGAAGTATATTTGTAGGTCAAATGTTTTATATGCAAATTATGAAAAGAGTCTTGGACTTAAAGAAAAATATTATATCAAAATACTGTTTTGACTTTTAGAGATTTCAGTTGTCTTTAATAGCATAGGCATTATTTAAAAATTTTAGAAAGCCCTTCTTACTGGAATTTCACTTACCTAAAACTTCACTTTTTAAATTTGATCTTTTTGGAAGATCAAAACAAAGATTACCACTTTACCAGCTAGTAATAAAAATTTTTTAAATTAAATTGAATATGACTTAAAATGTTGCCATAGAGAATCAAAATTGAATGTTTATTTTTAAAATCTAATTCTTTTTTTAAACATCTTTATTGGAGTATAATTGCTTTACAGTGGTGTGTTAGTTTCTGCTTTATAACAAAGTGAATCAGCTATACATATATATATATCCCCATATCTCCTCCCTCTTGCGTCTCCTTCCCATCATCCCTATCCCACTCCTCTAGGTGGTCACAAAGCACTGAGCCGATCTCCCTGTGCTATGTGGCTGCTTCCCACTAGCTATCTATTTTACATCTGGTAGTATATATAAATCCATGCCACTCACTCACTTCATTCCTGATCTGATTCTTTATATGAGGAAGGGTTTTTTTTCAAATTTTTTTAACAATTTTTCCCTGATATAGTGGGTTGAATGGTGCTCCCCCTCTGGAATTTGTGAATGTGACCTTAATTGGAAAGAGAGCCTTTGCATATGTAATAAAGAATCTCTGAGGACTTCCCTGGTGGCACAGTTGTTAAGAATCTGCCTGCCAATGCAGGGGACACAGGTTTGAGCCCTGTTCCTGGAAGATCCCACATGCTGTGGAGCAACTAAGCTGGTGTGCTACAACTACTGAGCCTGTGCTCTAGAGCCCGCGAGCCACAACTACTGAGCCTGTGTGCCACAACTACTGAAGCCCATGCTCCACAACAAGAGAAGCCACCACAATGAGAAGCCCATGCATTGCAACAAAAAGTAGCCCCCACTTGCTGCAACTAGAGGAAGCCCGCATGCAGCAATGAAGACCCAGTGCAGCCAAAAATAAATTAATTAATTAAAAAAAAAATCTCTGGATGATATCATAGTGGATTATCAAGGTGGGCCCTAAATCAAATGACAAATGCCCTTATAAGAGACACACAGAGTAGAGACTCAAAGAGAAGGCCACATGAAGGAGACAGACATTGAAGTAATACAGCCACCAGCCAAGGAATGCCTAGAGCCACCAGATGTTGGAAGAAGTAAAGGATTCTTCCTTAGATCCTTTAGAGTGAACATGGTCATGCCAAACCTTGATTTTTGAACTTCTGACCTCCAAAACAGAGTGAGAATAAATAGCTGTTTTTTGAAGCCATCATGTTTGTGGTAATTTTTACAGAAGGCCTGGGAAACATATATACTTGGTGAGTTCCCAGTTTTGATAGTTCTCTTCTTTATATTACTGGTCTAAAACAAAGTTAGAAAATGTTATAATGATGCTTGCAAATCCTATTGAATCTCCATTTCAAATCTATTCTTTTGATTAGAATCCTGTTCAAAGGGCAGAAAAAGTAAGTCAAGTTATGTGATTATAGATCCCTAGACATTTGCAAGCAAAAAACCTTGCAAATAACAATGCCATCACTTAATATTGTAGAGAAAATTAACTTGAGAAACCCAATGACCTGCTACAGCTCACAAACCTACACTGAATGCCAGCTTTTGTATGAACCCATTTGCAATGTAAGCAAATGTCCCTACTACTCACAGCTGATGTTACAGATTACTGCTTTTAGTATGCTAGGGCTGCCATAACAAAACAGCACAGACTGAGTAGCTTAAACAACAGACATTTATTTTCTCACAGTTTTGGAGCCTGGAAGTCCATGATCATGCTGAGAGTTCTCATTTGTCAATAGTCGCTTTCTCACTATGTCCTCACCTGAGCTCTCCTCTGTGTTTGCATGGAAAAAGGGGCTGTGCTCTGGCCTCCTTCTTTTCTTTTCTTTTCTTTTTTTTTTTTTTTTTTTTTGCCTGTGCCATTTGGCCACATGCCCCCGCAGTGGAAGCCTGGAGTCCTAACCACTGGACAGCCAGGGAATTCCCTGGTCTCCCTTCTTATAAGGACACTAATCCTACTGGATTAGGGCCCCACCCCTATGATCTAGTTTAATCTTAATTAACTCCTTGTAGACCCTATCTCCAAATATAGGTCTTACAGGGTCACACTGGGGGGTTAGTGTTGCAAAATATGAATTTTGGGGAAACAATTCAGTTAATAATACCCCTTTTACTGTGCTTAGGTAAAAGCACATCATAGTGCTTCATTAATTTTGAAAGTGGGAGAACTGAAACAATTAATTGGATATAAGTTCTGTCTCTTTATCAAAACCTTTTAGATGGACCTGACTTGAAATCTAAGTCATGCCCAAAGAAGACCTAATTATCTTTATTCATAGGAATCATCTTTGAAGTAGTTATCAAAAACAAAGGCAAACTCCAAAACTTTTCAGTTATGACTATAATTTTCAGTCAAAATAATAAACTGTTCTGTATAATTGCACTTATAAGACATGCATATAGGAATTCCATAGTAGATATGAAAGGAAGAGAAACTAAAGGGGATGGAAAAAATACGAACATTTTTAGCTCATTTAAGAGCTAGTTCCTCTTGATGTCTTTTACTGCTGTACTCACCCTAATTTTTTTCTTTTGTCACCATGAATTGTGCTCAGTCTTCTGAAAACTCTGCCTGATTGAGGATTTTTATATAGGCAGGGAAGGTCAGTTATGGATATTTTCACCCTTTTTGCCAGAAAGAACAGAAAAGAGTCTTCAAAATTTATAATAAACAGAGCAACCTTTGGGGATCAAAACAGTCTCTTAGATTCAATGACAGGTGTCTTTCCCAATCTTAGCTTCACAACTTCCACAGTCACATCAGCTACTTACTCTGAGCAGGGAGTCACTGTTCCTGCTGTCAGAGTGTCTAAGAAAAAAGAAAAATGGCATAGCTCCTACAGGCATATACTGTACCTGCCAATTTAACAAAATGAAAATGAGGATGATATGTAGTGTCCACAGGGTATTAAGTTATTTTTTTTCTCTCTCTACTCCTTTCTCTATTTTTTTGTCTGAATACCTTATATTCCCTTTTCTCCCTCAATATATTTTCTCTGAGCCTTTGTCCTCTCTTGTCACTCAGATAGGTGTATCAGAATCAGAACTGGAGAGTCCCAAATCAACACCTTTGGTATTTCAGCAGACAAGGAAGTACAGATAATAACTTCAGTAAAGTGCCCTGTTCCTTATTGCATGAAATTAGAACAAACATCAGTCCATGAGACGAGCTGCTTCAATTTGTTGTAATGTGAAATAGAAGATGGTCAGGCCATCTTAGGTAGAATGGAAGCAAGAGGAAATGTACTTCTGAATTCACTGAAATTTATTGTTTAATCACTTTACTCGAAGGAGTTTACACAAGGTATTTACAGTTTCATTTGAACAAAAGGCTTACTGACCTGAAGTTTGAAAATCCAGACTTGGTTTGAGTGCCCATGAGCTCAATGAAATATATAAGCCTATCTTATAAAGATGTAATTACTTGTGTTTTTTAGGTAATATCTTAAATACACATATCTAAAATAGGGTATTTTGTATAAGGTATAGAAGTTACACATTTTTAAATGATGGGAAATTAAAAAAAAAAAACATTTGTAGTCATACTAATAAAACAAGTTAACTAATGAGTTAAAAAAATTTTATTGGATTATCTTCCAAATATAAGTATTTATTCTGAAAAGCAAAATAATACATGCACAGAAAGGAATTGTCTTACCTGTTCTAAGCACACCTAATGAAGTTGCCTTAAAAACATACGTAAGGGCTTCCCTGGTGGCGCAGTGGTTGAGAGTTCGCCTGCCGATGCAGGGGACACGAGTTCGTGCCCCGGTCCAGGAAGATCCCACATGACGGGGAGCAGCTGGGCCCGGGAGCCATGGCCGCTGAGCCTGCGCGTCCGGAGCCTGTGCTCCGCAACGGGAGAGGCCACAACAGTGAGAGGCCCGCGTACCGCAAAAAAAAAAAAAAAAATACGTAAGAATTTGACCTTAAAGTCCATCTATGGGAATGGTGGAATTAATTATATATGCACAGTATCTCTCAGATCTTTAAAAATAATGGATCAGCTTTTAGACTTTGAAAAAACTCTACTGCACTATTCTTAGGATATACTTGATAAATAATCATACATTCTTTGTCTAGGTAATATAGTCTCTGGTAGGTAATTTAATACATTTTAGGTTGTCAATCAAAATAATGAAACATTAACAAATTATGCTCTTGAGTTATACATTATAAATGTGATTACTAACAATAATATACACTATTATGTGTGTTACAACTATATGGGAAAAAAATGAGAAAAAAATCTCCCTTTGTAGACAGCTCATTCCATCTTCAAATATCGAGATAGGCCTTCCTGAAAAACAGAAAAGTTCATTTCTTCTTTGATCAAGACATAAGATTCTCAAAGGAGTATGTGCATATGTGTGTAAGAGAGAGACATTCAATGACTTAAATGCTTTGTTTCTTCCATAAGCTCACTAATTAAACTTAGTATTTGCATTGCTCTTAATTGTTAAGAAGTAATCAACATATATTTTGCTTTGGAAGGATCCCACCTATTTATCGAAACAAGACAGATTTGGTCATTGTTAATGTATTCAACCAATGTTTACTTTCATCATTTAATATGTAAGTTATGCTAAATGTTGCTGTGATGTATATAGCAGAAACTCTGATGACCCTCTCCTAAAAATGGTAAATTGGTAGAGGACAATATGATATGGGATAATTACAAATTATGGTTGCATGTAATGTGTACTGTATGAGTAATAGAATGTAGAAGCACATAGAGTTATTGAGCATTATTAGTCAATGTGCTGAATGGGAAAATATAGGTCAAACCTTCTCTCTCCACATGCATATACTTAACATACCTACAAGTATTTAGTTATTGGTATATAGTATAGTTATATATAAAACAGAATTCTGTTGTTCTCCTTATGACCATATTCACTCCAGGATCTATTTCTTGGCAACTTATAATAGTGTCTTTCCTTAATTTTTTGCTCAAACCAAGGGCAAATACCTTTTGCTGTTGCAGCGTACCAGCTTGGTTAGTCATATACCATGGGTTCCCTGCTGGCCACCACTCTAGTGCTTCACTGGAAATTGCATTTTCATGTACCAAAGCTTTTTCTCTTCCCTACCTCCTACCAACTGTCGGCATATCCCATTGTGATCCATGTTCCTCTTAGTGCTCTGAACACAAATTCAGAGTTGATGTTCTGGCTAAAGTCCAGGACCTCATTACAGGTAAACACGTCTGGCAAATTAAAGCTAATTTTTACTTCATGTGAGGCTAATAAAAACTGTTCAAGAGTTTACAGCATGGTGACTTTAGTCAACTGTCTTTGATTCAAATGAACCAGAAAAGGAATCAATGGTACAGCCAAGGAATGGAGTAAATGTGTCTTATCATTAAATATCTGGCATCTGGAAGCAGGGTTGTTTATTAGCTGTGTGACTCTGGATTAGTTATTTAACATTTTTGTGCCTCAATACCTTTTATTTATATCAATGGTTTTCAACCCTCACGACCTATGATACATTTAGCAATATCTGGAATCATTTTATTTGTGGGTGCTACTGTCATCTGCTGGTACAGGTTAGCTATGATGCTTGACCATCCTACAATGAGGAAGACAGCCCTGCACAACAAAGAATTATCCAACCCAAAAATGTCAATTAGAGCCAAGGTTCAGAAACCCTGATTTATATAATGACCACTAGAACATCTTGTCTATATAGGGCCCTATAAGATGACAGGCAAGTCTTCATATATTTCTGCAAAGGTCTAAACATTCTCTCTGTACAGTTCCCCTCCTCCCCTGAGTCTTATTTCTTTCTCTCCAAACTCATTCTGATGCACTCCCACTGGGCCTGGGGTGCCAGGAATGCTCCTGCCTTAGGATGCTTACTCCTGATGCTCTTTCTTCTAGAAGAAATATTCCCTCCAGATATCTGAATAACTAACTCTTTTCTTTTCCTTCAAATTAGTGTTCATATGTGAGCTTCCCCATGGGAGCCTGCCTTGATCACCCTGCTTAAAATTACACCCACCAATCCCCAAGGATAATATATACACATATATTCCTGATATACTCCTATTTCTTTTATTGCCCAATATCACTTAACCCCTTATACAATATATATATATCTTCATTGGTTATTGATTGTTTGAATGTAAGCTTCAAGGAGGCAGTGACTTATGTCTTTTCTGCCCATTGTGTCCCAAGAACATGATATGTGCACAGTAGATTTTTAATACATATTAGTTGAATGTGACTGACTCCATTAAACACAAATATATTTAATAACTAAATGATTTTAATTTTGAGTGCTTTACATATCAGTCATCTAGTAAGCAAAAAAAAACCAATATATGTTATGATTACCTATTACACAAAATAACAATGTTCAACTTACTACATTATTGTAGGTACAAAAGGAAAGAAAGCTATTGGCACCACTGAAATGAAGAAAGATTTAGAGATTATATCTCTTTAAGTGTATGTGAGGTTAAACATGAAAATTATCTGATATGTTCTTTTGCTTCTCAGATCAGACAGGACATCTCCATCTTTAGTTTGGAAATACCTTCTAGATTAGCACTGGCTTTCTTTCTCCTCAATTTCCCTTCAATACTACATCCTGTACTCTAATGGTATCTTACCAAGAATCTTATTTTTGCAAACCAACATTCTAACAGTTTACCTAATTTTTATGTCATTGTACCTGGGTTCTGATAACCATTTATTCTTTTGGGTAAGAGCTGTAGTGATAGGGAAAATTCTTTACCTTGCTATGCAAAATCCATAATTCCACACATCAGTAACTGGGAATTGACATAGAAAATTATATACTTTCCAGTTTGTACATTAAAATTTGCATAAAAGATTGAACAATTGAACTCTCCTGGTTAATTATAATAAATGTTCACTAACCTTCCCAAACAAGTAGGTTTCTTACTCTGACTCTCAACAATTAGGAATCTCTGGAAAATGTAGTATTTATTAGAAACTTTAGCAGCATCAACTCACTAATTATTTTAATGGAACCTTATTCACTTCCAAGTTGTAAAACATTGCCAGAGAAAGCCATATGAAATGAGGTACCTTGTTTTGATATCGTTTATTCATGTAACAAGTATTCTTAATCCAGATTTACCACTGAGTGTTGGTATGAACAAATTTCATCTCATAATGTACTAGAAAGTAAATTTCCTAATGACTCTACAAAAGGCAAATGATTAGCAAAATAAAGTAACTTCCTTACAAACATTTCATTTTGCACCAAATCCCATAATAGAATCTATATGATCTCAGATTATTATCTCAGACTATTTGCCTAATTCTTTAGTCTAACTCTATTCCCTTGTTATCTAGACAAAATGGATAATTTTACTTGTAACATTCTCTACTAACTGATTGCTTCCCCCTTGCCCTTTTCAGTATTTGAAAGTGTAGCCATGGGAGGAAAAAAGAAGCAAACCTTATTTGTACACACATATGGTGTGTATTTTTTTTATTACAAACCCTTGTGCTTTGCAAACTAACATTACCGACACCTTAAAACTATTGATTTAAAAATGTCAGGGAATCAAGAAATACCTGCCATGCATACTTGAAATGCTGAAGCCATGAAGGCTTCCAAAGTTATACTTATCTAAATTAGCAATCCCTTCCACAATTCAGATCTAATTTGAATTGTTATGAAGCAGCCCTAATTGCACCACCTTCTGTATCCAACTAGTGAGTGACTCTTGCTTTCATTACCCACCTCTAGCTGCTGAGAGTAAATTACGTACTCAACCTAGGGTGATTTGCTCTATTAAGGCAAAATGGTGACATACTGATTAAATTTAAACTGTCAGATTATATTTCATTTATTTCACTTTCTGGGGAGTATAGCCAGTAATCTTTTCCTCTCATATGTCCATTGAAACTTTTGTCTTTAGAAACTAGAAACAACTATGCTAAATATGAATTTCAAGCTATTAAAATAGAATTTAAATAGAAGAATGTAATTTTTCTAAAAAGGACTCACTGTCATAAAAGCCTAAAGGTTGGTTAAAAATTCATAGGGCTGCAGGAATTGAGTTCATGCCCCTATGTTTGTGGAAGTGGGTATATATTTGAATGTCAACATTTTATCTTGTTCAGCAGCTCTCAAGCTTTTTAATCTTCTCTGAGATTCTTTTATGTCACTTTACCCCTGGCTGTCTGAATAGCAAGGATAAGAATTCTCTAAATTTGTTATCTTTTTTGTGGAGTACCTCCATCTTTAAAAGTTAAAGGATAAATGTGGAATGTGAAAAATCCTGAGATGTTAAGAAGTCTAGTATAATCCAGGATGCAGATTTAGCAATATTTTTTTCTAATCTCTAAAAGTAAATTTCAATTGCAGTCTTCATAGTTTCATTATGACCTCTCATGGTGACCCAATAGTATTTTGGAAAGAAAAATGATTTAGTAAACTTAAGGAATTAAAACACTTTAAAAATTACTACAATGTAATACTTCTTCCAGGTTCTTTGTATAGGAGAAAATATCATTTTTCTAGGCTGTTTTAAATGTAAATCATTATTTGGAAAAGTCTTCTTTAATTACATACAAAGATGAAATATTGAACAGAGTGATTTCTCCAAAAGATTTCTTCTGTATTAAGGGCAAATTGTGAAGGCTTATAGCGTTGTGTGTGCCTTAGAAAGGAGGTGACAAACCTAAACATTTTGGCAGAGGACAGTAATTGTGAGATTGTCAGTGTGAGTTAGAAATAATAAAATAAAACAGGTTTCCTAATGAAATTTAGACACCAGAAATGTAAAATTTTGTCTGTTGAGATTTTTTAGTAACAAGTTTTAGCTACAGTTTTTGGCCAACGTACTTCCCATTAATCTAAAAAGGCTTAGAGTGTGTTTTAAGAGAAGTATTTCCTCTACCATGTATTTAAAATATTTCTATCCCTTGTTTCATCTTTCCACTTACATGTCATGTCAAGTACTAAGTGTTGAACATATTCCCTTTATAATACATCTAAGCCTACAGTTCATTTCTAAAGTAGTAACAGTTAACCGCGATTTTGATTTCTGGAAGTCCCATACCATAACTCTGAATTTGGGAGATTTTAGCAAGATATTTTGGCATTCACACTCTAAAACTTTTAATGCCGAATTTAACACTAAATATAATATTTATTTTTTTCTCATTTATTCTTATTTGTATTTCTTCCTTGACTCTTTTCCTTCTCACATTTCTATTTTTTAGGTTTCATGGAAACATAACCTCTGTGGTCTTAATATATCTTTTTATTGAGTACTAATAGTAATGACAGCAAAGAAGTGAACACTATAAAATAAAATGACTTAGAAAAAACAAGACATGTATTGCTAGCTACTGCTCTGTGACTGTGGTTTTCAAAGCAATCTCTTGTCTTCTGCCAATGTTAAGACAGCCATTAGTTAGTGATATAATTTTAAAAAAAAAGACTTATGAAGGTCCAAATGGAAACCTATATTTGATTATTTTCCAAAGTTTTGTATTGATCCTTATATCAAGGGAAGTTTCTTGTTGATATATCAATGTAGCACTCTATTTTTTATATGCATCTTAAGTTACTATGAAATAAAATGAAAGACCTTACTCCATGCGGTCAATCACATTATTTTAATGGTGCTTTATTCCTTGGGTAACTATTCAAAAGCAACAGCTTTACTGTAAGATTGTTCAACTTGATATTTAAACTCGATATGTAGCTTATCAGGTTACCACATGACATTCATGTTTACTGAGGAAATGTGAGTGTTTAATAAGAAAAAATAAGAATGGGAACCGTAGAAATAACAACTTTAAAACTCCAGGGAGACAAAAAATCTTTGGTTCCCAAAGGACAGTGGGTAACTCATCACAGGTAGAAAATAGAAGCTTAAGTGGACAGAAGCATGGTTCCTAGATTGCCTTCATCTTACACTTTAAATAGGCTAGTAACTCTCATGTATAATATGTTGCTTGAGGGTAAAGTTTGTAGCCAGTTAGTCCTGTGTTTAAATTTCATTTCCACAGTGTATTCATGTGGCTTTGGAAAAGTTATTTAATATCCCTGGAGCAGTATCCTGTTTTGTAAAATGAGGATATTAATACCAATTTCATAGGATTATTGAAAGGATGAAATGAGCAGAATTTACTGTGTGAATTGTTAAGAACATGGGTAATGTTAGAGTTAGAGAGGGTGACTTTGAACTCTGATTTTTCTGGCTTCATCAGTAATAAACTATATTCTTGGAGCAAGTTATTTAACCTCTTTGAGCCCCATATATATCATATAAGTGCTAATATTTCCTTTGCATTTGATTTTTACAATCCTTCTACTATAGAGTGAATGTGTCCCTCAATTCATATGTTGAAACCTATTCTCTCAATGTGATGATATTTGGAGGTGGGACCTTTAGGAGGTAACTAATGTTCTTATAAAAGAGACCCAAAAGAGTTTCCTTGCCCGTTTCACCATGTAAGGAAACAGGGAGAAGACAGCCATATAAAAACCAGAAACAGATCCTCACCAGACACTGAATTTGCCAGTATCTTGATCTTGGACTTCCCAGCCTTGAACTATGAGAAATAAATTTCTGTTGTTGAAAAGCCACCCAGTGTATGGCATTCTGTTATAGCAGCCTGAACAAACTAAGGCACTTTTATAAAGATTAAATAAGATGGTTATATTCATTTTCAATTGATAATGCATCAACACATACTTAGTGGCTTAAAACAATATCCGCTCATTATCTCAGAGTCTGGGGGTCAGGAGTTTGGGCATGGCTACCTGGGCCCTCCACTCAGGGTCTCATAAGGCTACAATGTAGGTGTTACCCAACCTATTTCTTTCTGAAATTTGTGGTCCTCTTCAAAGCTCATGTAGTTGTTGGCAGAATTCATCTTCTTATGGTTATAGGACTGGCATCTGTTTTTTTTCTAGCTCTTAGTTTGGGGATACTCACACAGGCCCTTTCATAATATAGCAGCTTACTTCTTCAAGGTCAGCAAGATAATTTCTCTTCAGAAATGGCCCTGCCCATCTTTTAAGAGTTTTCACCTAATTAAGTAGGCCAACTCAGAAAAATTTCCCTTTCTACTCCAAAAGATTTTGATCCTCAATTATAGCTGCAAAATTCCTTCATCTTTGCCTTATACTGTAACTTAATCATGGTAGTGATATCCCATCATATTCACACATCCCAACCAAACTCAAGTGAATGATTATGTAAAGCAAGATAGGAAATCTTGGGGACAGTATTAGAATTTTGCCTACTGTTTTTATGAAGGAAAAAGTAATTAGCACAGAATCTGACAAGTAGTGACTATGTAGTATGTTAGCTAGTATCATGTAAAGTACTTAGCCCAAGGTAAGAACTCCCTAAAGAAAACCATTACAATCATGACTATTTAAATTTCTCAGTGACTTGATAAAATGTATTTTCCTTGTTGACATATTCAGTCCCAATAACAGTTGCATTGTAATCAATCAGAGTTTAATACCTTCCTTGATGAATTGGGAATTCTGTACTTTTAGTACAGAATTTTAGTCTCAAAAGAAAAATCATATATTGGCTACTTGTATCTTGATGTTTATTATTTCACCTGGACAAATAAAAAAAATAAGTCATTTTATGGAGAGAAGCTCATGAACATCAGAATAATTCAGTATTATATTTATCTGGTATTGGAAATGTTATGTGCCAGTTCAGTTAACTTTTCAACTCTGTACTGAATGTCATATACAGTGTCTCTGTTCCTTTGGTACTTGGTTAATCTAAAAAGTCAATATAAATTTTGATTTTCAAAATTAAATTTCTGCTAAGTGGTGAAAATATTAATTTATAAAGACTACCCTGACTGACTTGTATTCAAATCATCAAAAGCCCACTTCACACTGTGATGTATTAAGCGGCAATCAATTGTTGGAGAAATGGTCTCTGATTCTCCTTAGCGAAACACCATCTCTTTTCAATTTCTTACAAATTGTGCCATATATTTCAAACATTCTTTGAGCATAGTAATTTCTAGTTATGTAAAAAGGATACTCTATGTTTATTTTCTTAGCACTATGTTGATTATTTTTCTGTTTATAATTTTCTGATGACTATATTAGAGAAGATCTTTTTTCTGTTTATAATTTTCTGATGACTATATTAGAGAAGATATTTTGATTCCCAGAAAAAATTTACAGCAGCATTGAGTTTAAATAGCAGCCCCACTTAAAGTCATTTTCTAAAATTATAGCTCTAATATGAGCTAAAAGCAGAGCTAGGGTCCTACACTTTGTAATGTTGAGCACCTTTTATATACCTGTTGTTCATTTATATGTCTTCTTTGGAAAAATGTCTATTCAGATCATCTGCCCATCTTTTAATTGGATGGTTTGTTTTTCTCCTATTGAGTTGTGTGAGTTATTTAACTATATTGGATATTAACCCCTTATCAGATATGATTTGAAAATATCTCTTTACTTTCAGTAGGTGACCTTTTCATTTTATTGATGGTTTCTTTGCTGTGCAGAGCTTTTCAACTTGATGTAGTTCCAATTGTTTATTTTTACTTTTGTTGCCTTTGCTTTTGCTGTCAAATCTAAAAATTGATCATCATCAATGAGTTCACAGGGATTACTGCCTGTATTTCTGCTAGGAGTTTTATGGTTTCAGGTCTTAAATGTAAGTCTTTAATCCATTTTGAGTAGATTTTTGTGTATGGTGAAAAATAGGGGTTCAGTTTCATTTTTTGCATGTAGCTATACAGTTTTACAAACAACATTTATTGAAGAGACTGTCCTTTCCCCAGTGTATATTCTTGACCCCTTGACTATAAATTAAGTGACCATATACACATAGGTTTATTTCTGGGCTCTGTATTCTGTTCAATTGATCTATGTCAGTTTTTATGCCAATGCCATACTCTTTTGATAACAATATTTTTGTAATATAGTTTGATATCAGGAAGTATGATGTCTCGGATTTGTTCTTTATCAAGATTTCCCTATTTGGGGTCTTTGTGGTTCCATGCTTATGTCTATTTCTGTGAAAAATGTGAAATTTGAAATTTTTGAAATTGAAATTTTTATAGGGATTATATTGAATCTGTAGATTGCTTTGGGTAGTATGAACATTTCAACAATATTCTTCTAATATTACATGAACATGGAATATCTTTCATTTATTTGTATACTTTTCAGTTCCTTTCATCATTATCATAGTTTTCTGTGTACAGATCTTTAATCTCCTCAGTTAAATTTATTTCTAAGTATTCTTTCTTGATGAAATTTTATGTGGCATTATTTCCTAAATTTCCTTCTGATAGTTTGTTTATAGTGTATGAAAATGCAACTGATTTTTTTTCACATCTTTATTGGAGTACATATGCTTTACAATGTTGTATTAGTTTCTGCTGTACAACAAAGTGAATCAGCTATATGTATACATATATCCCCTTATCCCCTCCCTCTTGAGCCTCCTTCTCACCGTCCCGATCCCATCCCTCTGGGTCGTCACAAAGTACTGAGGTGATCTCCCTGTGCTATGGAGCAGCTTCCCACTAGCCATCCATTTTACATTTGGTAGTGTATATACGTCAGTGCTACTTTCTCACTTCATCCCAGCTTCCCCTTACCCCTTTGTCCTCAAGTCTGTTCTCTATGTCTGCATCTTTATTCCTGCCCTGCCACTCGGTTCATCAGTACGGCTTTTAAAAATTCCATATATATGCGTTAACATATGGTATTGCTTTTTCTCTTTCTGACTTACTTCACACTGTATGACAGATTCTAGGTCCATCCACCTCACTACAAATAACAATTTCGTTTCTTTTTATGGCTGAGTAATATTCCATTGTATATATGTGCCTCATCTTCATTATCCAGTCATCTGTATATAGACATTTAGGTTGCTTCCATGTCCTGGCTATTGTAAATAGTGCTACAGTGAACATTGTGGTACATGTATCTTTTTGAATTATGGTTTTCTCAGAGTATATGTCCAGTAGTGCGATTGCTGGGTCATATGGTAGTTCTATTTTTAGTTTTGTAAGAAAACTCCATACTGATCTCCATAGTGGCTGTATCAATTTACAAACCCACCAACAGTGCAGGAGGATTCAGCTTTCTCCACACCCTCTCCAGCATTTATGGTTTGTAGATATTTTTGATGATGTCTATTCTGACCGGTGTAAGGTGATATCTCATTGTGGTTTTGATTTACATTTCTCTAACAATTAGTGATGCTGAACATCTTTTCATGCATTTATTGGCCATCTGTATGTCTTTGGAGAAATGTCTATTTAGGTGTTCTGCCCATATTTGTACTGGGTTGTTTTTTTCTTTGATATTGAGCTACATGTTCTGCTTGTATATTTTGGAGATAAATCCTTTGCCAGTTGCTTCATTTGCAAATATTTTCTCACATTCTGAGGGTTGTCTTTTGTTCTTGTTTATGGTTTCCTTTGCTGTGCAAAATCTTTGAAGTTTCATTAGGTCCCATTTGTTTATTTTTGTTTATATTTCCCTTACTCCAGGAGGTGGGTCAAAAAGGATCTTGCTGTGATTTATGTCAAAGAGTGTTCTGCCTAAGTTTTCCTCTTAAGAGTTTTATAGTGTCTGGCCTTACATATAGGTCTTTAATCCATTTAGAGTTTATTTTTGTGTATGGTGTTATGGTGTGTTCTAATTTCAACCTTTTACATGTAGCTGTCCATTTTCCCAGCACCACTTATTGAAGAGGCTGTCTTTTCTCCATCATATATTCTTGCCTCCTTTGTCAAAGATAAGGTAACCATATGTGTTTGGATTTATCTCTGGGCTTTCTATCCTGTTCCATTGATCTATGTTTCTGTTTTTGTGCCAGTACCATACTGTCTTGATTACTGTAGCTTTGTAGTATAGTCTGAAGTCAGGGAGTCTGATTCTTCCAGCTCCGTTTTTCTTTCTCAAGATTGCTTTGGCTATTTGGGGGTATTTTGTATTTCCATACAAATTGTAAAATTTCTTGTTCTAGTTCTGTGAAAAATGCCATTGGTAATTTGATAGGGACTGTGTTGAACCTATTGAATGCTTTGAGTAGTATAGTCATTTTCACAATATTGATTCTTCCAATCCAGGAGCGTGGTATATCTCTCCATCTGTTTATGTTATCTTTGATTTCTTTCATCAGTGTTTTATAGTTTCTGAATACAGGTCTTTTACCTCCTTAGGTAGGTTTATTCCTAAGTATTTTATTCTTTTTGTTGCGATGGTAAGTGAGATTGTTTCCTTGATTTCTCTTTCTGATTTTTGTTGTTAGTGTTTAGGAATACAAAAGATTTCTGTGCATTAATTTTGTATCTGTAACTTTACCAAATTCATTGATTAGCTCTAGTATTTTTCTGGTGGCGTCTTTAGGATTATCTGCAAACAGTGACAATTTTACTTCTTCTTTTCCAATTTGTATTCCTTTTATTTCTTTTTCTTCTATGAATGCCATGACTAGGACTTCCAAAGCTATGTTGAATAAGAGTGGCAAGAGTGGATCTCCTTGTTTTGTTCCTGATCTTAGAGGAAATGTTTTCAGTTTTTCACCAGTGAGAATGATATTTGCTGTGGGTTTGTCATTATGGCCTTTATTATGTTCAGGTAGGTTCCCTCTATGCCCACTTTCTGGAGAGTTTTTATCATAAATCGGTGTTGAATTTTATCAAAAGGTTTTTCTGCATCTACTGAGATGATCATATGTTTTTTATCCTTTAATTTGTTAATATGGTGTATCACCTTGTTTGTTTTGCATATATTGAGAATCCTTGCATCCGTGGGATAAATTCCACTTGATCATGGTGTATGAGCCTTTGAATGTGTTGTTGGATTCTGTTTGATAGTATTTTTGTTGAGGATTTTTGCATCTATGTTCATCAGTGATATTGGTCTATGATTTTCTTTTTTTGTGATATCTTTGTCTGGTTTTGGTATCAGGGTGATGGTGGCCTCATAGATGAGTTTGGGAGTATTCCTCCCATCACAGTTTTTTGGAAGAGTTTGAGAAAGATAGGTGTTAACTATTCTCTAAATGTTTGATAGAATTCACCTGTAAAGCCATCTGGTCCTGGACTTTTGTTTGTTGGAAGATTTTAATTACAGTTTCTATTTCATTACCTGTGATTGGTCTGTTTATATTTTCTAATTCTTCCTGGTTCAGTCTTGGGAAGTTACACTTTGCTGAGAATTTTTCCATTTTTTTCAGGTTGTCCATTTTATTGGCATATAGTTGCTTGTAGTAGTCTCTTATCATCTTTTATATTTCTGTGGTGTCACTTGTAGTCTCTCCTTTTTCATTTCTAATTTTATTGATTTCAATCCTCTCCCTTTTTTTTTTTTTTTTGATGAGTCTGGAGTTTAACCTAAAACTTGTAACATATATGAGTTTGCTGATAAGTGAATTTATCAGCAGTATAATTTATCAGCAGTGGGGGAAAAATGACTGCACTATTTGTAATTCTTTTAATCAATGATGTGGTTTATTTCTATGTCCCTTGGATCTGGGCTGTCTTGGTGACTTCCTCTGAAATGTGGAATTCAAGAGAACTGATGTAATAAGTGTAAGTCTAGACTTCAGGAGACTTTGCCATTTCCACTCTTGCTGTTGTGGTGAATCTCACCACCATTTGCATTAATCTGGGCTGACCTACAGGATATTGAGAGATCACATAGAGCAGAAATAAAACATCCAAGGAGAGACTCCTCTAGACCAACTGGCTGCCAGCCATGCTGACAGCTGACTACAGATTTTTGTTTGAATCTTGCCAAGACCAGTGAAAAACTTATACAAATAAACTCAGCCCAAACTGCAGGTTCACCTACCATGGATCTGAATAAATGATTATGGTTTTAAGCCACCACATATTGAACTGAGTTGTTACAACACAAAATTAACTATTGGTATAATGATCAAGAAAATCATGTGTATACACTCAGATAGTTAAAATGACAGTTCCAAAAGTCCAGAAAATAAAATAGGAACATATTTGAGAAAGTTTGGATTTCAGATACACGAGCTCTGCTTTTTGAATGCAATGGTAGTCATCTCTTCCTCTACATTTTCATCAAGAATTGTCTCATATGAGCACATTCAATGAAAGTGTTCTATCAGGTAGTCCCTTTTTGCATTATCAGCTTCCTCTAGCCTTTTTATGATCATCTGTGAAAACAGTTGTGTTTTTGAGAATGTTGTTGGCAATTGCACATTTATTTATTTAAAAGAAGAATCAAGACTTTCTACACAAAGATATAAATGTAAAATATAGTAATTCAGTAAGAAAAAATATTGAATAATTTTTCTTAGTATAAATGACATTTATTTTTTAGATATGTAAAACTGGAAAAATAAAACACATAGATATTCACATTGTTAATAATGAGTTGTTTGATATCCAGCAGCAATTTGGCCAGTTTTCTTTCTTATATGAAAATGCAAGAAATATATAATGAAAATAAAATTGAAGATTTACTATCTCTGAAAGAGTTAATGTGTTAATGAAACCAGATGTACAACTTTAGATCTGGAAGGAACTTACTCATATAATTTAATTAATCCTCTTTACTTTGTGAAAAGAAAATAGAGATTTATGGTCATTTCTATCCACAGTGACAAAAACATCTAGCATTACATGATTGTTCAGGATCTAAGTTTTCAGATTATCAGTTTAGTAATTATTCTAATATGTTTTTGATTAATTTTATATTTTTCACCATAAAATTCCTATCCAATTTTATATAGTGGTAAAGACATAAATATTTAGAAATCTTAAATAATTTAAAAGTATTTTGTGTGGGTTCACTTAAGAAAAGACTTCTCTAATATTCCTTGATTTACATTGTTTTCTTTATTTTACAAATTCTGAGGTAAACAAGACTTTTGAATATACTTTTGCATTAACAATTTTGAATATACTACTCTAAGGGACCAATTGTTCTACAAATTGGAGTTTTTGCCATTTTATTTTTATTGAAATGTCCAGTCAAAAAGGAGAAAACAAATAATTTCTTCCGAAAGCTAATTATAGCCATGAAGACAGTGGTCAGCATAACGTATCTTGGAATTAGATAGTTTTGTTTTAATATTTAGTTCTACCTTTTACTAACTCTATTATTTGGGCAATTATTTTTTATCTGTGTCGAAGTTACTTTACTTTTATGAGACTCAATTACTTCATCATTGAAAAGGCTTAAATAGATTGTTTTGAAAGATAAATATGCTCATGCATATCATGTAATCATATCATTAAACTAGTATCAAGAGTAGAAGGAGCAGTAGCAAAAGCAGCAATAGTAGGTCAAGTGCAAAGATGAGAATCACAGAGCCCATTTTCCTGGGATTTGAAGCCTTTGCAAAGTTTGTCAGCAGGTGTTGAATCAACCTGATATCCAGGTTGATTTTAACCTGGATATCAGAGAAAGAACTCCTGTTTCTGGGAATAAGAAGAGTCTTGGAGTACACTCCAGGGAAGAATTTTGAGAGAAGGGCTTTTAAAAGAGTCTAGTACCCCAAACAGGATAGAGCCTCAGTGCTGGATGACTCAAGATAAAGTGGTTGATGCTGAGGAGTGATCTACACAAAGTCTTCCAATCCAACTCCTCATGTGTTTAAATAAGACACATTTTTAAAATGATACATATTAATTTTTTTAAGTAGAAAAAATTAACCTTGAAGTATGTAGAAATTAACTAGCATGAATAAGGTTATGATTCCCCAGTGAGAACAGAATGATGAAACAATAAAAAACTAATTTGAGAAGGTGAAGAACTTCAATATGAATCGAGGTACTGGGGTTTTTTTCTATAGTGCTTTTTGCTTTTTCTTTACCTTGTCCATTTTTTTTTCCTGTAGTCCTTTAATTTTAATGTATTTTTCTGGTAACATTGTCAAAAGTGAATTAATGTCTGCAGGAGTATTTCTCTAGGGACCATTGCAGAATTCTGGTTTTGAGAAGCTGTGGCATTATAGCCAGTACACTAGGATTATACGGAAGCCAAAATATATTTTATCCTATGGTTTAATACTAATTTAATTCAAGAAATGGGTACATCAATCATACAAATGCATACCATCACAGAAAAACAAACCTGACCAGTGCTCTAGATCAGTATTTCTCAGATTTTTAAAAAAGTTTAATTAATTTTGATATATTACTTATATACAAATATAATTGAAACATTTCTTTCTTTTACTAAATATGATGTACTCTATTTTAATCTGTTATTTTTCATTTTAAAAATGTCCTTTTTGTGGCTTTAGTTCCTAGGTAAAGAGTTTGGAAGAAATCGTGCCAGTTCTTCTAGTTTTTTTTTCCTAAAAACTCTTAAACTAAATATTAATAACCTTTCTTAGACTCATCAGAGAACTAAGGTCACAACAATTTGACAGCCTGAATACATGGAGAGACAAATGATTCTAAAATTCACAGCCAAGGTCTATTCACCTGGAGCAGAATTAGCCGGAGACATAAACAGACAGGAGTAGGTAACTTTGAGTGCCAAAGACTGACTGTGAAGTAGAGCTAGACAGAGAGTGAGAAACTCCTGGATACTGTGTGTAAGTGGGGAACTCCTATTTCTCTGGGTTTTACCGGCAGGAGCCCCACCATTCTCTCACTGTGAGGAATCCAGAAAGTTACACTCCTGGCTCTAGTCATGTGTAGGGAAAATTAACCATGGTGAAATACACCCAAAGCTTTACACATAACAAAGGTCTAATCTGAAGGGGGATGGGGGGGAGACAAAATAGTGCTGTCCCATCTGGGGGAAGATCACTTCTCAACTCCATCCCTCTAGCCTTCCTATCTTACATAATTGGGGATAAAAAGTTAAGATATGTGTGAAGATCATGGCCAAGGAAATCAGGCCACTAAGAGACTGAGATTTAATTATAACATTATACAACACTTTACTTCATCTTCATATAATCAACAGGATTCCAATGTAATAGCAGTGCATTATAGCTAATAAAGCTGCTAGATGCAGACTCACCTTGAGAAGGAATTACTAGAGAAGCCTAAAGACAATGTTGGAGATAAAAACAAGAATAGGAGGGGAATTTTTATTCTCTGGCATGTATGCAACTATAGCAAATATTAAACACAACACTACTTCAAACCAGAGTAACAAAAATCCTCACACTAAAGCCATATATAATGCAGTATCTATTTCCTGATACATCATGTTTTGATTCAACAGAAAGGTACAAGGCATGCCAGAAGGCAAGAAAAAACACATTCTAAGGAGACAAAGTATTCATCATAACAAGACCCAACTATGATATAGATGTTGGAAGTCCGACAGGGAATTGTAAATAGCTATGATTAATATGTTAAGGGAGTAAATGGAAAATTATCTGGATCAGAAACTCAGACCTACATGAGGAAATAAAGATCATCAAAAAAGAAATATGTGAAGTAAATATAATTTGAAATTTTCTCATTCTTAATCTGAGAACTGATCAAATTACTATAACAATGTATTGGATGGTTATAGCATGTAGATAAGTTAAAAGAATAACAGCAGCATCAAAAGTGACAGAAGGAGGAAATTGGGAAATTTATTATAAGATACCTACACTATACATGAAGTGGCATAGTTACTTATTTGAAAGTAGACTTAGATTAGTTAAACATTTATATTGCCAATTCTAGGACAACAACTAAACATTTTTTTAAGTAAGTATAACGTATGTTAAGAAAGAAGATAAAATGCAATAATCTTGAATGCTTAATTTAAATTAGAGGTGGCAAGTGAAGAGGAAGAAAAACAATGAACATATAAAATGAATAGAAAATAGTTATGGTAGATATTAATCCAACTATATTAATCATTTTATTTTGTATCTTTTTTATTGAGGTATAAACATATATTAGTTTTAAGTGTACAACATGATTTCATATTTGTATATATTGTGAAGTGATTACCACAATAAGTCTAGTTAGCATTCATCACCATACAAAGCTACACACTTCTTGTGTTGAGGATTTTTAAGATGTACTCTATTAGTAAATTTCCAATATGCAATGCAATATTAATTATTGTTGCCGTGCTGTACATTGCACCCCTATGACTTATTTATTTTATAACTGAAAATTTGTGCCTTTTTACCCCCTTCATCAATTTTGCTAACCTCCCACCCCTTGTCCCTTGCAACCACTAATCTGTTCTCTGAGTTCAGTTGTGTGTTTTGTTTTGTTTTGTTTTTACTATTCCCTATATAAGTGAAATCATAGGGTATTTGTCTTTCTATCTGACTTATCATAATATCCTCAGTGTCCAACCACGTTGTCACAAATGGCAAGATTTCATTCTTCTTTATAGCTGAATAATATTCCATTGTGTATATATATACCAAATTTTCTTTATCCATTTATCCATCAATGGACACAAGTTGTTCCCATATCTTGGCTATTGTAAATAATGCTGAAATTAACATTGGGGTGTGGATACCTTTTATAATTAGTGTTTTCATTTTCTTCAGATAAATGCCCAGAAGTAGAATTGCTGAATCAAATGGTAGTTCTGTATTTATCTTTTTGAGGAAACTCCATATTGTTTTCCATAATGGCCGTACCATTATGCAGGAGTGTTTCCTTTTCTTCACATCCTCATCAACAATTATTATTCTTTTTTGAAAATAGCCATTCTAATAGGTGTGAGGTAATACCTCATTGTGGTTTTGATTTGCATTTTCCAGATGATTAGTGATATTGACTATACATCACTATACATTCATGTACCGGTTGGCCATCTGTATGACTTCTTTGAAAAAATGTCTATTTAAACCTTCTGCCCATTTTTATTTTTTATTAATTTTTATTGGAGTATAGTTGCTTTAAAATGTTGTGTTAGTTTCTGCTGTACAGCAAGGTGAATCAATTATACATGTACATATATCCCCTCTTTTTTAGATTTCCTTCCCACTAGGTCACCACAGAGCACTGAGTAGAGTTCTCTGTGCTATATAGTAGGTTCTTATTAGTTATCTATTTTATACTTAGTAGTTTATATATGTCAATCCTAATCTCCCACTTCATCCCACCCCCCCTTCCCCTGCCCATTTTTAAATTGGATTATTTATTTGCTGTTGAGTTGCAAGTTCTTTATATATTTTGAATATTAACCTCTTACCAGGTAAATAACTTGCAAATATTTTCTCCCATTCAGTAGGTTGTCTTTTCATTTTGTTGATGATCTTTGCTGTGCAGAAGCTTTTTAGTTTGTCATAGTTTCACTTATTTTTGCTTTTGTTGCCTTTCCTTTTGGAATCAGATCCGAAAAATCATCACCAAGACCATTGTCAAGGAGCTTATGTTTTCTTCTAGGAGTTTTAGGGTTTCAGGTCTTGCATTAAAGTCTAATTCACTTGAGTTAACTTTTGTATGTGGTGTAAGCTAGTTGTCCAGTTTTATTCTTTTGCCTGTGGCTGTCCAGTTTATCCAACTTCATTTATTGAAGAGACTGTCCTTTCCCCATTATATATTCTTAGATTGTTTGCCATAAATTACTTGACCATATGTACGTGAGTTTATTTCTCATCTCTCGGTTCCATTGATCTCTGTGTCTGTTTTTATGCCAATATCATATTGTTTTAATTGCTATAGCTTTGTAATAGAGTTTACTATCAGGAAGCATGATGCTTTCAACTTTGATTTTTTCTCAAGATTGCTTTGGCTATATGAGATCTTTTGTGGTTCCACATAAATTCTATTTCTGTGAAAAAAATGCCAGTGGAATTTTGATAGGGATTGCATTGAATCTGTAGATTTCTCTGGGTAATATAAATATTAACAATATTAATTCTTCAAATACTTGAGTATAGAATATTTTTCCATTTATTGGTGTCTACAGTTTCTTATGTCAATTTCTTATAGTTAACAGTGTACAGGTCTTTCACCTCCTTGGTGAAATTTATTCCTAGATACTCTTTTTGATGCAATTATAAATGGAATTATTGTCTTAATATCTCTGATAGCTTGTTGTTAGTGCATAGACATGTGACAGATTCTTATATATTGATTTTGTATCTTACAACATAACTTAATTTTTTATTCTAACAGTTTTTTGGTGGATTCTTTAGGGTTGTTTATACATAACATCATACCCTCTGCTAATAGTGACCTAATTTCTCTGGCTAGGAATTCCAACAATATGTTGAATAAAAGTGACAAGAGGGGCATCCTTGTCTTGTTCATGAAGTAAACCATTATTAAAGTTGTTAAATATGCCTCTTTAATTAATTGATAGATTAAGCCAGCAGAAAATCAGTAAGGATGTATTTGACTTCAAGAGTGATATCAATCGCTCAATCCAATTAATTGGCTTTTATTGAATACTCCTTTTGAAACAGATTAAACATTCTTCTCAAGCTCCCATGGAACACTGGCAAAGACAGACTACATTCTGGTTAATAAAACATACCTTAACAATTTAAAGGTTTAGGAATTATATAATGTAAGTTCTCAGACCATAGTAGAATTAAACTACAAATCAATAACTGAAAAATAGCTAGAAGATCTCTAATATTTGGAGACTGAACAACACATTTCCAAATAACACATGTGACAAAGAAGTCTCACAAGAAATTAAAAAGTATTTTGAACTAAATAAAAGTGAAATTCAAACGTGTGACATTTGTAGGATGCACCAAATTTGTAAAAAGCCCCCAAAGTGACACTTAGAGGGAAATCTAATATACAGCATTAAAGGCATGTACTAAAAAAGAAGAAAGATCTAAAATTAATAGCCTAAGCTTCTGCCTTAGGTTACTAGAGAAAGAAGAGTAATTTAGTCTTAACATAAAAACTTACATGTTTGTAGCAGTTTTAGGTATAATCATTCAAAACTGAAAGCAACCAAGATGTTCTTCAGTAGGTGAATGAAAAAACTATGATACAACCTTACAGTAGTAATTATTTAGTGATTAAAATAAAATACCTATCAAGCTATGAAACACTAGGTGAATCTTAAATGTGAAAGAAGTGTGCCAAGAACTTTTGTGAAAGAAATCAGTCTGAAGAGGCCACACACTGCACGTTTCAATTTTATAATATTCTGGAAATGGCAAAACTATAGCAACATTAAAAATCTCAGTGTTTACCAGGAGTTTAGGTGGAAGATGAAGAAGGATAAATAATTGAACCAAAAGGGAATTTTGGGGTAGTGAAATTATTCTCTATGATACTATAATTGTGAACATATGATATAATGAATTTGTTAATATCCATGGAAATACAGCACAAAGAGTGAAACAGTATATGAAAATTTTTAAAAGTTGAGAAGATTTACAATGTTGGAGAATTCATGATGCAATGAAGAATATGATAAAACTATCTAATTATATTTAAGGTGCATGCAATAACCTCAGTGAAGTGGTGGTGGAGGGAGGAGGTTACTGACCTGAGTATCTTGGGAAATGGGCAGAGTGTGTAAGATTTAGTGTTAAAAAAAAGAAAGAAAGAAAGAAAGAAAAAGTACATGTGTTCTGTGTTCTAGTTGATAAAATTGTTTCCCATGCTAGTATGCATGAGTATTTCTGATACCATACATATATAATATTATATATATGTGTGTGTGTGTATATATGTATGAATTGAATAATTAATTAAATGGATGATGGGAGCCATGTTTCTCACTTTTGGAATGGGAGGTAACAAGTAAAGGGAGGAAGATAGAATGATCCTTGTGGTAATAGATTAAAGCTGAGTACATCAGTATAAACTTATGTGTAATTTAATATAGATAGAGATGGTTACATTTAGAAAATATCTATTTGTACATGCAGGGACTAGTATACACATAGCTTTTCTGCTCTGTCAGCTGAGAAAGCCTAGAAGAAGTAAGCACACATGGAACTCAGATCTTGATTCCTAATACCATTCTCTAATAAAAGAAACCATTGCTCCTTAAAGAATGGCTGATTCTAAGTCTGGGATAGGAAATATACAAGATGAACTTGGAGCATCTTGCAGTTCCATAAAGTAAGGATGTGCTAAATACACACATACACCCTCTTATGCACAATGATGGTGGTTTGTCAAAGGAACACTGAAGCCAACTGGAAAAACCTGTATTGTCCAAAGGTGAAGCACTTTGAACATCAAAGTACTGAATTATAACCAAAACTATTAAACATCCATGATTCCATTATGATAAAAATAAATGTTTGTTTAATCAGATAAATAATGGGTAAGAATGAACAAATCTCCTATGTAGAAAAATTCCAAATTTATGTAAATACTCCAGCCTTGAGGCTGTGAAATGCAAATCCCTACATCTTAAGGGTGGGCTGTACAGTATAGGCAGGGTAGGGGGAGAGTAAGTTTGCAGTAGAGAAACGTGACAGATACTACTTCAAACCAGGTGTTCAAATTCAACATCAATAGTGATGTCATATTACTAGCATGCACCCTTGGTGTGATGTGATGAAAATGGCAGTTAATCTCTGTGGTCTTCCTCTTGAAACCCATAATCCCATCTAATCACGAGAAACGTTTCAGATAAATCCCAATTGAGGGATATACTACAAAAGACCTTACCACTAGTCTTCAAAACTATGAAGGCTATCAAAAACAAGCAAAGTCCAAGAAACTCTCAGCCAAGAGGAGCACAAGGAAAATGAAAACTAAATGTAATGTGGCATCTGGGGTGGGATCCTGGAAGAGTACTAAGACATTAGGTCAAAGCTAAGAAAATCTGAATGAAGTTTAGACTTTCTTTTATAATAACATATCAATTTTGGTTTATTAATTATAATTTACCATACATTCGCAAGACGTTAATAGGGGAAACTGGCTGTGGAATGGGAGAAATTCTCTGTACTGTCTTCTCAAATTATCTATAAATATAAAACTGTTGAAAATTTTAATTAAAATGTTTTTTTAAAAAAAGCGCTTCTAGTAATAGTGCACTAGGTTGGTGATAGTAATAGCAAACAATTTGTGCCCTGTACTTATCTAGATACATGGAATACCATAACATATAGTTAAACACAACAAATCCATAGGGAGATCATATTAATAGTTCCATTTTATAGTCGAGGAAACTGTTGCATAGAGGGGTTATGAATCTTGTCCAAGGTAATAGCAATTAAGTAGCAGAGCCAAAACTCAAATTCAGTTGTTATGGCTCCAGGAGTCACATTGTTAATGATTTTCACTATTCTATCTCTTGAAGAAATTGATTGTATATTTAATAAATGGGTTGAGCTTGAAAACAGTGGTCTATCAATAGATTAGGAAACAAATAAGTAGACCCTTTGAGAAACACCTGATAGAACAAATTTGTGGTATCTCAGCCACCTCTGGGTCTGACTCCCTTTTAGAAAAACAAGGATATAAGATATATTTTTATCTCCTACTTTTCCATCTCCCCAGTCCTGTTTTCCTAATTCTTCCCTCCCCTTTCCATTTCCCTTCCTCACTTTCATCATTTTAAACTTTCACACAATTTACCTTTTCCTTATTTAAAAATTTCCTTTTATTCCTATAAATAAAAATACAATATAGTTGAACCCTCAGTGGTTTATTTTTTAATTTATTTTATTGAAGTATAGCTGATTTACAAGGCTGTGTTAATTTCTACTGTACAGTAAAGTGATGCAGTTATACATATATACGTTCTTTCATATTCTTTTCCATTATGGTTTATCACAGGATATTGAATATATTTCCCTGTGCTATACAGTAGGAACTTATTGTTTATCCATTCTATATATAATAGTTTGTATCTGTTAAATTCCTAATTCATTCCTCCCCCTACTCCACTCCTCCTTGGCAACCACAAGTCTGTTCTCTGTTAGTCTGTTTCTGTTTTGCAGGTAAGTTCATTTGTGTCATATTTTAGATCCCACATATAAGTGATACCATATGAAGTATGGTATTTGTCTTTTTCTTTCTGACTTAGTATGATAATCTCTAAATCCATCCATGTTGCTGCAAATGACATTATTTATTTTTTTATGGCTGAGTAGTATTTCATTGTATATATGTACCACATCTTCTTTACCCATTCACCTGTCAATGGACATTTAGATTGTTTCCACATCTTGGCTATTGTAAATAGTGCTGCAATGATCATTGGGGTGCATGTATCTTTTCGAATTAAAGTTTTCTCCAGATATATGCCCAGGAATCAGATTGCAGAATCATATGGCAACTCTATTTTTAGTTTTCTGAAGAACCTCTATACTGTTTTCTATAGTGGCCACATCAATTTACATTCCCACGAACAGTGTAGGAGGGTTCCTTTTTCTCCACAACCTCTCCAGCATTTATTTGTAGACTTTTTAATGATGGCCATTCTGACTGGTGTGAGGTGGTACCTCACTGTGACTTTGATTTGCATCTGTACTTTTATTTGCATAATTAGCAATATTGAGTATCTTCTCACCTGCCTCCTCTTGACCATCTGTATGTCGTCTTTAGAGAAATGTCTACTTAAGTCTTCTCCAGTTTTCATTGTTTTTTTGTTGTTGTTGTTGTTATTGAAATGTATGAGCTGTTTGTATATTTTAAAAGTTAAGCCTTAGTCAGTTGATTGGTTGCATCATTTGCAGATATCTTCTCCCAGTCCATAGGTAGTTTTTGTTTATGGCTTCCTTTGCTGTACAAAAGTTTGTAAGTTCGATTAGGTCCCATATGTTTATTTTTGCTTTCATTTTTATTGCCTTGGTAAACTGACCTAAGAAAACATTGGTATGATTTATGTCAGAGAATGTTTTGCCTATGTTCCCTTCTAAGAATTTTATGGTGTCATGTCTTACATTTAAGCCACTTTGAGTTTATTTTTTGTCTATGGTGTGAGGGTGTGTTCTAACTTCATTGATTCATATGAGGCTGTCCAGCTTTCCCAATACTCAGTGGTTTGTTTTTAATCTCACTCATAGCAGCAGACTCATCTTAGAATTAAGCAGAGAAGAAAATATGGTAGACTTGGTCCTCTTAACCCACTCTGCAATTCTACAGTCCAAAGCTCCTTTTTGCCTAGAGCTTGTGTCCTGGATAGTCACATTGCTAGTAGTCTGTATTGATTAAAACATTTAGGCATTGTATCCTGTCAAATTAAAATAATCTGTCTATATGCAAATGACTATGTGGAAGCATGAAAAATATTCTAAATTATCCTAGGGCCAAAGAAGTGATGACAGAATACACATTCAAAGGATTTGGCCTATATTCTTAAATGCTGTCATGTTTCCACATTCTAAGAAACAAACAATTCCAAATGAGGTTAATAGAACCACTAGGATTTATGGTCATGTTTGCAAAATAACCCCATAAAGTTCTTTAGGCCAATTTTAACAAATTTTCCTGTTATATTAGTATGTTGTCAGGACCATGCTAAATCACTTACCATCATTATCTATTTCCAATATAGCAAGACGTTTCCAGAGTTATATGGCCACAAAGTTGCTTCAACACGATCACTTTAGTATTATAAGCTCTATGCTTAGTCAATTTTTATGCAATAGTTTGGATTGGCTGCTATCAATATGATGTATTTCTTTAAGTAACCAATTTAGCTCCATCTTTTATTTTTATTCACATCACATATTGTTAAAAAGTATACAAACTTATATACTGATCTCAACTTTGGCAAGGCTACAGATTATCAATAAACTAAGCTAACCAACTGTATTATCAGTCCTTTTCTCTCCCCTCCCTCCCTCCTTCCTCTCTAATCTACATCTGCAAATACCAACAGATAGCACATGTCAGCTATTTATGAAGGCCATGCTGCTTATATATTCAATCCAATTAGATCTTTTCCCATGAGTAAATTCCTTCAAATAACAACATCCTGTATGAAAAGCTCAATGCATGAATCAAAAAAAATCATTGAATACCTAATATAGTTGGCTATAAATATATGAGGTTATTTTCCTTCTGATCTGAAAGAAAAGAGTAATTACTGAGGAGCCAGTCCTACGTTTATGGGCTGTAACTTCAGAGTTATAGAGCTGATAGCTTTCAGTGGGAAATATCACTAGTTACGCTCATATTTCAAAGACGAGTGCCAATCTCTATCACTGTTGAATAGTGTTTAAACCTGTTAATGCATGTAGTCTGGTGAAATGAGGCAGCCAAAAATACATTGAATAGAAAAATAGTTTCCCTGGATATGTCTGTCTCTGAAATATGATCTATGGAATTCATTTGGTCATACCTTCAGACAGAATTTCACATATCAAATAGACAGTCCAAAGGAGGGCTGTGTAATGCTTTAAGTGGAATGCCTTTCATGAAGTTTTTCAGAGCTCATTTACTATGATTCAAGTAACTTCAGTTACTCAAGTCGTTGCAACTATTTTTTTCTTTCAATTTTGTAGTCACTTCATACTTGCACATATACATTTTTCCCAGTCCCTAATTTGAAAAATTATTCTTTTCTATGTATGCAGAGTGCCTGCATTCTGTTGTTGCCTACCTCCTATACCTTAAACTGTTCATCTTCAGAGGCAGGTGTTTCAATTGGCATCCCCAGCATCTTTTCCGCCTTGAGCATCAGTCCCAATTTTTATTTGGTTATCCACTTATCCAAAAAGTGAGGATAGTTAGCTCACATAATCAAATTGAGAGGGTTCTGCCTCCCTGTACTCTGTTCCATGCACTGAGCCCTTGAATGACAGCAGACCACATTCCTCTATATCCAGCTACTGGTTGAGGATTGGGCCTGCAATGCAAGCCTTTCAAATCAGACTTACTCTCAGGAATTTTACAGACATTATTGAAAAAATTGAATTTACCTTTATGATAACTTTCTATTTGGAGAGGCAACAGCCATCTTCCTCTGACCACAGGATGTATGTTTAGAGCCAGTACAGGATACAGCTCCATGCCTGGCAATGAAACAAAATATAAGAAGTATTGATATTTCTGAGAAATTGGATAAAACTTTTTCTTCTTAGTCTTGAATCCAATCATTCCTGAAAGACTCCCTAATCTCAGGCTGTTACTACATACACCAATAAAATATCTTTTAACTCAAGCTATTTTAAGTCTTACTTTATTTCTCTTACAAATTAAAGATCTGTAAAAGCCTTATTTAACTTCAGATTTTTTAAATCCTCAACTTTAAAACAATAAACTACATCCTATATACTGCATAAGGATCTGAGAAAATGTTTGGAAATTTGTTTTCTTTTAAAGAGTGAAGCACTATAGAAAAGCAAAGCATTACTATTGTACTGTTAAATATTTACTGTTAGTTTTGTCTGCTCTCACCATTAGACTTTCAGATCTTAAGCAAAATATCCTCTGTATTCAAACACTTGTAAGTCCACTTTGCATAAATGGTGCTAATAAATGATGCTAGCATTTTTATTCTCCCTTTTTGTAGATATGAAAACTCAAGGATCAGAGAAACTGTTCCTTGCCCAAAGCCACACTATTATTACACTATTATTATGTGAGAGCCTTTCATAATTTGAAATTAATTACCTTAAGTGGACTTACTAGTGCCTTTTGTGATATTTTGCCACCCTATTGTGACACCTGTTATTGACTGCCCAACTAATGTGGAAGGAAGCTATCTTGGCATACAGTTTGTACGTGTAGCTTTGGTTATCAGCTTGGACTTTCCACCAAAAGCCAAGACTGGCAATACTCTCTACCTTCAGGTCTTTCCTAGAGTCTCAGCTTATTGCTTTAAAGTTGGGGCTTTGACAATTGCCCCCACTGACATCAGAAACCCTACTAGTCAGTTCTGTCCATATGCCCAGAAACATTGTAAAGAGCATTTTTCCATACCTAGATGATTCCAAGTGCATGATTAGATAGCTTCTGAATTGACTGTTATTTCACTGACTCGGTTGAGAAATTCAATTATAAAAGTCCAGCATTAAGAAGCATATAGATATGGCTTTAAAAATAGGAAGGAAAAGAAAAATGGCATCAAGGACTTCCTAAAACTTATTATTTTTATAAGGTGAAAATTTTGGCCTTAAATTGAAAACTATAATTCTATTATCCTAAAGAAATCATCAAACCCCAGTAAAATAGAGTTAGTGACAGTTTGTATCTTTAACACTCAGTGGAATATAGTTGGTTAGCAACAAGAGTGGGGGCTTGGTGTGGGGTCTGGCCACGTTTCCTCAATAACATTATTCATAGGAGAACCAGCAAGACCAAGCATGCCAAGATTTTATTTGCTACCACAGGCTTTAGATCATAGGATTTGGTCATCTCACTTCCTAAGGGAAAAGAAAGTATTCCTCCTTTTCTTATCCTGAAGCAAACTTGCCACCGAGGCAGTACCTAGGAATAAGCCTACTTAAGGAGATGAAAGACCTGTACTCAGAAAACTATAAAATACTGATGAAATAAATCAAAGACAACACAAACAGATGGAGAGACATACCATGTTCTTGGATTGGAAGAATCAGTATTATAAAAATGACTTTACTACTCGAAGCAATCTACAGATCCAGTGCAAACCCTATCAAATTACCAATTCCATTTTTCACAAAATTAGAGCAAAAAATTTTATAATTTGTATAGAAACACAAAAGACCCCAAATAGCCAATGTAATCTTGAGAAAGAAAGGCTCCCTGACTTCAGACTAAACTACAAAGCTACAGTCATCAAGACAGTATGGTACAGGCACAAGAACAGAAATATAGATTAATGGAACAGGATAGAAAGCCCAGAGATAAACCCAAGTACCTATGGTAACCTAATCTATGACAAAGGAGGCAAGAATATACAATGGAGAAAAGACAGTCTCTTCAATAAGTGATGCTGGGAAAACTGGACAGCTACATGTAAAAGAATGATATTAGAACACGCCCTAACACCATACAAAATATAAACACAAAATGATTTAAGACTTAAATGTAAGATAGGACACTATAAAACTCTTAGAGGAAAACTTAGGCAGAACACTGACATAAATCACAGCAAGATCTTTTTTGACCCACTTCCTACAGTAATAAAAATGAAAGCAAAAATTTTAAAAATGAGACCTAATGAAATTTAAAAGCTTTTGCACAGCAAAGGAAACCATCAATGAGACAAAAAGACAACTCTCAGAATGGGAGAAAATATTTGCAAATGAAGCAGCTGACAAGAGATTAATCTCAAAAATATACAAACAGCTCATGAAGCTCAATATCAAATAAAACAAACAACCCAATCCAAAAATGGGCAGAAGACCTAAATAGACATTTCCCCAAAGAAGACTTACAGATTGCCAAGAAGCACATTAAAAGCTGCTCAGCATCACTAATTATTAGAGAAATGCAAATCAAAACTACAGTGAGGTATCACCTCACACCAGTTAGCATGGGCATCATCAGAAAATCTACAAACAACAAATGCTAGAGAGGGTGTGGAGAAAAGGGAACCCTCTTGCACTGTTGGTGGGAATGTAAATTGATAAAACCACTATGGAGAACAGTATGGAGGTTCCTTAAAAACTCAGAATAGAACTACCATACGACCCATCTCTCCCACTACTGGGCATATACCCAGAGAAAACCATAATTCAAAAAGACACATGTACCCCAATGTTCATTGCAGCACTATTTACAATAGCCAGGTCATGGAAGCAACCTAACTGCCCATCAACAGATGAATGGATAAAGAAGCTGTGGTACATATATACAATGGAATATTACTCAGCCATAAAAAGGAATGAAATTGGGTCATTTGTTGAGGTGTGGATGGATCTAGAGACTGTCATACAGAGTGAAGTAAGTCAGAAAGAGAAAAACAAATATCGTATATTAACGCATGTATGTGGAACCTAGAAAAATGGTCCAGATGAACCAGTTTTCATGGCAGAAGTTGAGACACAGATGTAGAGAACAAACATATGGACACAAAGGGGGGAAAACTGTGGGGCGGTGGGGATGGTGGTGTGATGAATTGGGTGATTGGGATTAACGTATACAGTGATGTATATAAAACTGATGACTAATAAGAACCTGCTATATAAAAAAATAAATAAAATAAAATTCCAAAATTAAAAATAAATACCAACAAAACAACTAATACTAAACTTTCTTTGGGTTATTTGTATGGAAATATGTTAATAAAAACAAACAAACAGACAAAAAAACCTACAATGAGGTATTACCCCACACTGGTCAGAATGACCATCATCAAAACATCTACAAACAATAAATGCTGGAGAAGGTGTGGAGGAAAGGGAACCCGCTTGCACTGTTGGTGGGAATGTAAATTGATACAGCCACTATGGAGAACAGTATGGAGGTTCCTTAAAAACTAAAATTGGAACTACTGTATGACCCAGCAATCCTACTCCTGGGCATATATTCATAGAAAACCATAATTACAAAATTTACATACACCCCAGTGTTCATTGTAGCACTATTTACAATAGCCAGGACACGGAAGCAACCAAAATGTCCATCAACAGAGGAATGGATAAAGAAGATGTGTTCATGTGTACAATGGAATACTACTCAGCCATAAAAAGGAACAAAATTGTGCCATTTGCAGAGACGTGGATGGACCTAGAGACTGTCATACAGAGTGAAGTAAGTCAGAAAGAGAAAAAGAAATATCATATATTACCTCATATATGTGGAATCTACAAAAATGGTACAGATGAACCTATTTGCAAAGCTGAAATAGAGACAACCGTAGAGGCCAAACATGGACACCAAAGCAGGAAAGGAGGGTGGGATGGCTTGGGAGATTGGGATTGATATATATACACTACTATGTATAAAATAGATAACTAATGAGAACTTATTGTATAGCACAGGGAACTCTACTCAATGCTCTGTGGTGATCTAAATGGGAAGGAAATTCAAGAAAGAAGGGATATGTGTATATATATATAGCTGATTCATTTTACTGTACAGTGGAAATTACAACATTGTAAAGTAACTATACCCCAATAAAAATTAAACAAACAAAAAACTTCAATTATCAATGTTGCAAAGCCAAGCTTGATACTAGAGGATCCAGTGGGAGAGACTGAGGGATTCTCTATGAGCCAGTTCACTAGGGAAAATGAAGACTTGTGAAGAATGGAAGGAAGACATCAGAGAGAAATAGAGGAGGGGAAAAAAACCCATCACAAGAATAGATACATTTTTTAAAAAAATTGATTTAATACTGGTTTTTATTTCTGAATGGTAGAAATTGATACAGGAAAGACAGAGAAAATACTCAACTGTATTAAAAGTAAAAGTTATGGGTGTATTCTCATAAAGTTAATCTCTTATATCTGAGCCACTCTCTGATGTCATTGTGGCTGTTAGCTTGTTTGATGATGAATCACAGGGTTTCTGTCCATGAGGCACTCACAGGAATAAGTAGAAACAAGATATATAAATAAACAAATTCCACTAAAATAAAAGTATGTCGTGTTCACAGGGAGTACTTGATTATCTACATGGACCTAATCTTCAGAGATGCAGGCCTCCACATGACCTGAACTGCATGTTTTCTTATGTCTTTATATATTTTCACATGCCAGAAACATGCCCCCATACTTGCTGAATACAGATTTATAACCACACTTTTATTTAAATTTCCAATTTTACATTCATTAAAATATAGGAGGCTTGAAATAGCAAAAATCTGCATCTTGCAGATGCGATATGTGATATTGCCCTTTCCTAGGTGTTGGCCATTCAAATAGGTGTGTATACCTTTTTCAAAGATAAGAAATCAGAGGGGGAGAACCCCAGTACTGAGACCATGGCTAATTCTAGAAAATGGCAGATTACTAATCACCTGGCAATATTATTATGGTTATTAGCTTTATGATATTAGTTATTTTTGCCTTCCCCTGCTAGAGTACAGGATGGTATCTTTTTCTGTTATATTTACTAATATCTGCCAAATGCCTGGATTTGCAGGTACTCAGTGAAAAACAAAATGTATCATTGAATAAATGTGTTGAGGGTAGAACCATGGCAAACATTAGAGAAGGATATGTTTATATGTGCATACACACACACACACCCCTTAACCAAGGGGAGAGTACGATTGCCTTTCATTTTTCAAATGAAAAAAGTGTGAAAGAAAAATGTTGCCTGCCATATCAGGAAACAAAGGGTATTGCAACCCTCAAGATACTGCAGCCACCCCCAGTGGTGCACCCTGAGGGAACTCAGGACGGAAAAGAACAGGATACTGACCTTAGATAGCTAAAGTGCATATCAAAAGAATGATTTCAATCAGCCCAGACTCTTGCATCTTCCCACACATAACTACTACATCGTTAACTTTAGATGTCTGGTTTTCTTTAACAGTAATCTTTTGAAGTTCAGACTATCTGGTCTTTATTGCAAAAAATTCCTATATATCCTGGCTCCTCCCTTACCTCTTTGGAGCAGTCCCTCAGAGTTATCTGAGAGGTTGCATCCTGGGCTTCAGTCCTCAGTTTTGTCCACCAAATAAAAACACAATTCTCAGCTTTTAGGTTGTGCATTTTTCTTTCAGTCAAGAAACGTAAAGTCGGTTGATGGGATTTGGAGACTAAAGAAAAATTTAACCTTTTTTTCCGTATTACTTAAGAAAATGTAATTAACCTGTCTTTGGAATTCCTATTAAATTTTAATAAGATTACTTTTTTGTGGGAGTGTAATTTATTTATTTTTAATTAACATATAATTGACATACAATGTCATATTAGTTTCAGGTCTACATCATAGTGATTCTATATTTATATACATTTTGAAATGGTCTCCACAATATCTAGTGACCATCTATTGCCATACAGAGTAATTACAATGTATTGACTCTTTCCTATGACTTAGTTATTTTATAACTGGAAGTTGTACCTCTTAATCCACTTCACCTATTTTGCACAATCTCCCAATCTCCTCTTCTCTCTGGCCTATACCAGTTTGTTCTCTGTATCTGTAAGTCTGTTTCTGTTTTGTTCGTTTTTGGGGTTTTTTTAAGATTCCACATGTAAATGAGATTGTTTAGTATCTGCCTTTGTCTGATTTATTTCACTTAGCATAATGCCCACAAGTTCTATCCATGTTGTTGCAAATGGGAAGATCACGTTCTCTTTTATGACTGAATAATATTACACTCTATATGTATGTATATATGTGTGTGTGTGTGTATATATATATATATATATATATATATATATATATATATGACATTTTCTTTATCCATTCATCCATCAATGAACACTTAGGTTGTTTGCATACCTTGGCTATTGTAAATAATGCTGCAGTGACCATAGGGGTGCAGATATTTTTTCTAGGCATGCAGTTTTCATTTTCTTCAGATAAATATCCAGAAAGGAAATTGATGGATTCAATGGTAGTTCTATTTTTTAAATTTTCCTGAGGAAACTTCATACTCTTTTCCATAGTGGCTGCACCAATTTACATTCCCACCAACAGTACAAGAGGATTCCCTTTTCTTCACATAGTCACCGACACATGCTATTTTTTGTCTTTTGTTTGTTTTGTTTTGTTTTTGTTTTTGTTTTTTTTGCGTTACGCGGGCCTCTCACTGTTGTGGCCTCTCCCATTGCGGAGCACAGGCTCCAGACGCGCAGGCTCAGCGGCCATGGCTCACGGGCCTAGCCGCTCCGCGGCATGTGGAATCCTCCCAGACCGGGGCACGAACCCGTGTCCCCTGCATCGGCAGGCGGACTCTCAACCACTGCGCCACCAGGGAAGCCCTATTTTTTGTCTTTTTGATAATCACGATTGTGACAGTTATGAGGTGATGGCTCATAGTGATTTTGATTTGCATTTCCCTGATAATTACTTCTACCCTTTGCCTATCCCCATTCTCTAATCCCTGCCAATCTTATCCTTGTACACTTCATGATCATAGCATTACAAATTAACAACCAAGAAGGCATATTTTATTTTATTCGGTTGCTGACAGAAAAATTTACACTCTTTAGAATTCCAGACTTTTCCTAATTTAATTCCAACTTTATATTAAAATACATCAATTTTAACCTAAACAAAATTCCAAAAAGAGAATACGTATTTCCCTATATATATCTTATACATTTTGGTCTTTATCTCTTGGTATCACACTATCATCTATTCCAGATCTATTTTCTTTACATTTGACTAAGGAGTTGTTCTACATGCCTATTTTAAGGATGCTCACTTAGACTTTGTCATACAAAAAAATATAATGCAAAGTCCCAGTTCTCAAATGTTGACTTTTTGTTGTTGGTCTCTTTTGGGCTTAAAAAAGAACACAAAAAATATTCTCTTTATACTATTAAGATATAAATGAGCCCTAACAGAATGCTAGGCAATTGATCAGTCACAGGGCCTTTCTTAGTGCGGTTTAAGAGGTGACAAATATCTGCAACCAACAGGAATTAAAATAAATATTTTATGTATATAAATTTTGCATTTAATGGTAGTCTCTCAGCAGAACTAGACTGGACAAATCATATTTCAGAAGACTTGGATGGATTTCTCTGTTTTCCACTGGCAGCAGGAAAAGCAGGAATAAAACAAATCCAAAATGTGAGGATTTCTTCTTGCCTAAATTTACCTACAAAATTTAGCAGGCAGTTCTGCTAAATAAATAAATGAAACAGATAAAATCAATCAGTCTTTGGAACAAAGATGAAAATAACTACCATTTATTGAGCACTTATGTGCCCAGTACATTTATTTTTATTTACCTTTTATTTATTTATTTTTAACATCTTTATTGGAGTATATTTGCTTTACAATGGTGTGTTAGTTTCTGCTTTATAACAAAGTGAATCAGTTATACATATATATATGTATATATATATATATTTATATATATATATATATATATATATCCCCATATCTCTTCCCTCTTACATCGCCCTCCCTCCCACATTCCCTATCCCACCCCTCTAGGTGGTCACAAAGCACCGAGCTGATCTCCCTGTGTTATGAGGCTGCTTCCCACTAGCTGTCCATTTTACATTTGGTAGTGTATATATGTCCATGCCACTCTCTCACTTTGTCCCAGCTTAACCTTCCCCCTCCCCATATCCTCAAGTCCATTCTCTAGTAGGTCTGCATCTTTATTCCCATCTTGCCCCTAGGTTCTCCATGACATTTTTCTTTTTTTTCTTAGATTCCATATATATGTGTTAGCATGCAGTATTTGTTTTTCTGACTTACTTCACTCTGTATGACAGACTCTAGGTCCATCCACCTCAGTACAAATAACTCAATTTTGTTTCTTTTTATGGCTGAGTAATACTCCATTGTATATATGTGCCTCATCTTCTTTGTCCATTCATCTGTTGATGGACACGTAGGTTGCTTCCAGGTCCTGGCTATTGTAAATAGAGCTGCAATTGTGTTACATGACTCTTTTTGAATTATGGTTTTCTCAGGGTATATGCCCAGTAGTGGGATTGCTGGGTCTTATAGTAGTTCTATTTTTAGTTTTTTAAAAAACCTCCATACTGATCTCCATAGTGGCTGTATCAATTTACATTCCCACCAACAGTGCAAGAGGGTTCCCTTTTCTCCACACCCTCTCCAGCATTTATTGTGTCTATAAATGATTTATTGTTTCTATAAAAGATTTTTTGATGATGGTCATTCTGACTGGTTTGAGATGATATCTCATTGTAGTTTTGATTTGCATTTCTCTAATGATTAATGATGTTGAGCATTCTTTCATGTGTTTGTTGGCAGTCTGTATATCTTCTTTGGAGAAATGTCTGTTTAGGTCTACTGCCCATTTTTGGATTGGGTTGTTTGTTTTTTTTGATATTGAGCTGCATGAGCTGCTTGTAAATTTTGGAGACTAATCCTTTGTCAGTTGCTTCATTTGCAAATATTTTCTCCCAATCTGAGGGTTGTCTTTTGGTCTTGTTTATGATTCCCTTTGCTGTGCAAAAGCTTTTAAGTTTTATTAGGTCCCATTTGTTTATTTTTGTTTTTATTTCCATTTCTTTAGGAGGTGGGTCAAAAAGCATCTTGCTGTGATTTCTGTCATGGAGTGTTCTGCCTATGTTTTCCTCTAAGAGTTTAATAGTGTCTGGTCTTACATTTATGTCTTTAATCCATTTTGAGTTTATTTTTGTGTATGGTGTTAGGGAGTGTTTTAATTTCATTCTTTTACATGTAGCTGTCCAGTTTTCCCAGCACCACTTATTGAAGAGGCTGTCTTTTCTCCACTGTATATTCTTGCCTCCTTTATCAAAGATAAGGTGACCATATGTGCGTGGGTTTATATCTGGGCTTTCCATCCTGTTCCATTGATCTATATTTCTGGTTTTGTGCCAGTACCATACTGTCTTGATTACTGTACCTTTGTAGTATAGTCTGAAGTCAGGTAGCTTGATTGCTCCAGCTCCATTTTGCTTTCTCAAGATTGTTTTATCTATTCAGGGTCTTTTGTGTTTCCATACAAATTGTGAGATTTTTTGTTCTAGTTCTGTGAAAAATGCCATTGATAATTTGATAGGGATTGAATCTGTAGATTGCTTCGTGTAGTATAGTCATTTTCACAATGTTGATTCTTCCAATCCAAGAACCTGGTATATGTCTCCATCTATTTGTATCATCTTTAATTTCTTTCTTCAGTGTCTTTTAATTTTCTGCATACAGGTCTTTTGTCTCCTTAGGTAGGTTTATTCCTAGATATTTTATTATTTTTGTTGCAATGGTAAATGGGAGTGTTTTCTTAATTTCACTTTCAGATTTTTGCATCATTAGTGTATAGGAATGCAAGAGATTTCTGTGCATTAATTTTGTATCCTACTACTTTACCAAATTCATTGATTAGCTCTAGTAGATTTCTGGTAGCATCTTTAGGATTCTACATTTTTAATTGATCTCATTTAATCTTTGTAACGTCCTTCTGAGGTAGGTTCTATTTTCATCTGTACCTTAAAAATGAGGAAGTTCTGGGCTTCCCTGGTGGTGCAGTGGTTGAGAGTCTGCCTGCCGGTGCAGGAGACACGGGTTCGTGCCCGGTCCGGGAAGATCCCACATGTCACGGAGCGGCTAGGCCCGTGAGCCATGGCCGCTGAGCCTGCACGTCCGGAGCCTGTGCTCCGTAACGGGAGAGGCCACAACAGTGAGAGGCCCGCGTACCGAAAAAAAAAAAAAAAAAAAAAGAAAGAAAAATTAGCATAAATATATTTAATTAAATAAAAAACTATTTTCTTTGCACAGGTATTATGTGTAGCAAATAAAAATCAATTCGGTAGATATTCCTATTTTTTAAATATGCTTAACTATAGTTTTTGTACACACTGGTGAGAATTCAAAATGGTACTACCACTTTGGAAGACAGTTTGGCAGTTTCTTACAAAATGTACTCTTACTATACAATACAGCAATTCTGCTTCTTGTTATTTACCCCAAGTTGTGTAGCTTACACAAAAACCTACATACATGTGTTGACAGCAGCTTTATTCATAATTGTCAAATCTTGGAAACAACTAAGATGTCCTTCAGTAGGTAAATGCATAAATAAACTGTAGAAAATCCATACAATGGAATATCATTCAAAGCTAAAAAGAAATGAACTGTCAAGACATAAAAGAAACTTAAATGCCTATTGCTAAGTGAAAGTAGCTAATCTGAAAAGACTTCATACTGTATGACTTGAACTATATGACATCCCAGAAAAGGCAAAACTAGGGAGAAAAAGTTCAGTGATTGTGGGAGACGGGCAAGTAAAGGGAAGAGATGAGTAGGTGGACCACAGAGGCTTTTTAGGTCAGTGAAAATACTGTTTGATAATGATGGATATATGTTATTATACTTCTGTCCAAACCCACAGAATGTGCAACACCAAGAGTGAAACATAATGTAAACTATGAACTTGGATGATTATGATGTGTCAGTGTAGGTTCATCTTTGGTTCAAAAGAAAAAAATGACCATTCTTGTAAAAAATGATGATGGGTGAGGCTATGCATGTGTGAGGACAGGGAGTATATGAGAAGTCTGTGTACCTTTCTCTCAATTTTAAACCTTAAAAACTCTCTATTCTTGGAAATACACATGTTAAGCAAGTTTTGAAATGGTACTAAGTAGGATTTGTATGTCATAATTTTGTATCATTTTGACTTTTTTCAGCTAAATGAGCTAGGTGACAAAGCTTGAGAGATACTTGCAGATAAGAAAATCAGCAATAAAAACAATTACAACAGCAATTGACATGCTTTCAAATCCTGAATGAGGAAGAAAGGAAAGCTAGAATATAGCTAATAGATTGGTAGGAAACAGGTTGGTGAAAAAAAAAGGATGTCTCTGAGTTTAAAAAGTAGATATATTGAATAGGAGAGACTGAGAACTAGAAAAGCATGAGATCAGATAATGGAATTTTGTAGTATAAATATTAATTGGCTATTTCTGGATTATGACAAAGTTTTAGGTTGTTGCCAAGAGGTATATGAGGATGTATGTGACATGAAGCTTAGAGCCATTGATGTTGAGGAAGAGAAACAATTATAAAACATGTGGATTAAATATCAATTAATGAAGACACTTATCTCCTAAGATAATGGTGGTACTTAAAGACATCCATAAGGCCAGTGACTTAATCTTCAGTGAGTAAGAGTGATGACAAAGAGTGAAAGACAGTATTATGACCAGATGATCTGAATTCAAGTTTCTCTCAAGAATGAAAGATTAATAGTTTGAAATAGTAACTATCATAAGAACAACATCTGCATTCCTGTTGTTGATAGCCTCATCCCTGCCATCAATGTGTGATTGCTAGAAGCTCATCAACATGAAGTTGAATGGACCACAGGAGAGGACACTGATTTCGCAGAGACTAGGGTTTGTATAAGAAAAGGAAAGAATGGACAGAAAGAATATCCATTGTAGTTGATTTATAGTGAAACCAGCTAACAGATCAAAAAAGCATAAATCTGGCAGAGAGGACAGAAGTGGGAGCATAAGTTAGAGGAATAATAGGTATTATTTCAAAAAGAATTGATTGTTAAACTGATTTAGCATCTCAAGGTAGTGAAAGGTGACAGAGATAAGAAGTGTTGGAGTTAGCTGATATATAGGTATCTATTGGAACTTTGTGCAAAAGTCCATCCAAGATAATTACAACACAACCTGAAGCATTTGGTGCTGTTTGAGAGTAATGTTTTATGTTTGTTAAACAGTTGCTCACACTTCTACATAAAAGTTTTGCTGGAAAAATAGATGGTAAATCTCCTATTAGCTTTTCTTCCAAGGAGAAAGATGTTTATTTAAAAGAGAAAAAGTGATCAGACAACAATGATGAATTCTTTTAAATATATATATATATAATATTTATATTATATATATATATATAATTTGTAAGATATCCTTTAAAAAACTAAATTATTTTTCAGGAAGAAGCATATTTTTCTTATTTTCATACTGCTATATCTGTTTTAAAACACTGATTTCTCTACTATTCCTGTAAATCACCCAGAAGCAGCTTATATTTGTGTGACTCTAAGCCACATATATTTCTCATTATTGAATAGTACCCTTTTCTGACTTTTTCTGATAAGGCTAAATTGAACTGATGTGAGAGAAACATACTTCTTACTGAAAATATTCATTTTTCATAGGCAGCATTCCAGTATCATGCACCAAACAAATGTAGAAACAAATTCTGAATTCTACACAGGCAGTTTTGGGAAAAACAATCACAGTTTCACAGTATTGTTCATAAGCAGAAATATTAACGGTTGTAAAGGATGGATATTGTTCTTCTTTCTCCAATGCTGTTTGATTAGTTCTCACAGTCATCCTTTTATTAGACCACAGAAGGTTAGATTGGGACAGGCATGCACTTTTCTGTCAGGCAGTCTTGACTCTTCAGGACTCTGTGGTTGATTGGCATTTACTGGTGATATAGGGCTGCCTGACCACAGAGCCTGGACTATTAATTATTGAACTGTACTGCCCCTCATAGTACCAAGTCATATGGCTGGAATGAGGAATAAATAAAATATTTATCTCTCTTATCCTCTCCCTTCATTTTACTGTATAGGACAATAACGTTATTTTTCCAGAATTTTATAACTATCAGGTGGTAGAACCAAGATTAAAAAACAAACAAAAACAAAAGCCATGCCACCACTTCACACCCAGTGCACTTTCCAATGTAATGTAGTTTTCTCATCTTTGAGAACATGTTTAAAGTGAAATTGTTTTACTTAAGAAAATAAAATGAAACTTGGTGAGGGCTATAATCATTCAGTTTTTAGTCCTGGAAAAGTTTAGTCGTGGAAGAAATTAGCAATCATGAGAATGGTATTGTGCCTACTCTACAGTTTCATAGTAATTATATGTATATTGGGAATATTGGTTAATTTCTCTTTCTCTCCCTTATAATTTCATATATTTAAAAATAATATCCAAGAATTAGAGAGCTGTTCTTTTCATTGTTAAGATTTAAAGATCATCTGTTGAAATGATTACTATTAATTTATTCATACTCTAATTTACTTTAAACAAAAAATACGAAGTATTTTTATTTTTAATAAAGGTTGGATACATTTATGATTTGATATACATAGAGTGAAATGATTACTAGTCAAGCTAATTAACATATCAGATCCTCACAAGGTTACCATTTTGTGCATGTGATGAGAGCACAAGAAATCTACTGTCAGCAAATTTCTGACAGCAGAAATTAAAACACTGTAAAGCAATTATACTCCAATAAAGATGTTAAAAAAAAAAACTATAGTCATCATACTGTACATTAGATCTCTAGACTTCTTCATCCTGCATCACTGCAACTTTATGCCCTTTGACCAACATCTCCCCATTTTCCCCACCTCCCCTCCCCAGTTTTACTCTCTGCTTGTAGATCTTCAAGGAGATTTTGCCTTTGGCAACAACATGAATGAACCTAGAGGACATTAGGCTGCGTGAAAATAAGCCAGACACAAAAACAAGTGACATCATGCACTTCTTTTTCTAGGTTGAATCTACAAAATTGTGTTTTTTTAATCCAAAACTAAATTGAGTGCTAGAACGAGCTAGACACTGATTTCAAAAATATATAGTAAAAAAAATGCCCATTACAAATACAGTTTTTCTATCTTTGTATGGGTGTTTAGGATCTAAATTTTTATTTTCCTGCTCCTTAGAATAATAGGAAATTGACATATTGCCAAGGCTATCTCATGGAAAAATGCCTCTTCCCTTAAATTCCTATAGCCAGTATCCATTGGCCTCTTACCTATAGTTTCTCTAGATTCCAACTTGTCTTTCCTCTACTATAAGAATAACCTGAATTTATGTTGTAATAAATATCCTTTAATAAGGAATTAAGACTCTAGTGGAGATTCCTGCACCAGAATACAATGAACTACTTTAATATCTTGAATTCTAAAGAAATCCTGATTGAGTATAATCAGAGAAATTTAAAGTTCTATTATCATGTGGTGACAATCTTCTGAGTGCCCACTAGGTTCCAGGCATATGTTCCTGAAGATGAGCTATTTATGTTTTTAAGAGTTAATTATCTGAATGGTTCTGCATTGGTTTATCCCCAATTAGATGCAGCCTTTCCTCTCCATAGGGAGGATACAAATACCACGCAGTTTTATTTAGCTTAGAGATAACAAAGAACAAAAAATATGTCTTTTTAAATCTTGAATCAATGGGTTCATTTTCAACTGTATGATTGTCAAATTTGTGTCTTCTAAAGAAATGTATGCTATAAAGCTATATGATTTTTCACATATAATTTGTGAAATGCTGCTTGCATATGCCCACCCTAACTAATTTCATGAAGTTGATCTGAAAACTTCATTTGCCTTGACACTATTTTAAGATTCATTAATAATGAGCTCTCATGAATATATGGAGATGGTATGTCAGAGCCTGTAGCATCTCTGTACTGTTTGTGGATAGGCAATGAATATCTATTAATTTGTTCTTAGTCTCCAACCTGGTCTCTTAGCATTGAACATTAACTAGTTATTTATTTTGACATTGAAAATAGAAATATCACTTTTATTGACAAAATAGGGCCACAAAGGGCAGCTCCACAGAACACAAATAAGACAACCCTAAGACAAGAGTGTAAAACTGTAGCAGACAGGTTAATACTCTTCACCTTCATCCTCTCCCACCTCCTCTCCAACCTCCTTGTAAACCTTCTCAAGGGCAGCCATGTCCTCACAGGCTTCAAAACACTTTCCTTACTCCATACCCTCACCCACGTAACACTGAACAAAGGCACGCTTGTCATACATTAGGTTAAACTTGTGGTTCAGGCAAGCCCAGGCCTCAGCGATGGCTGTGGCGCTGCTCAGCATGCACAGAGCAAGCTGTACTTTGGCCAGGTTTCCACCAGGTACCACAGTGGGAGGCTGGTAATTATTGCCAACTTTGAAGCCTGTCTAGTCCACAAACTGGATGGTATGCTTGGTCTTGATGGTAGCAATGGCAGCATTGACATCTTTGGGAACCACATCACCATGGTACAACAGGCAGTAAGCCATGCATTTACCATGGTGAGGGTTGTATTTCATCATCTGGTTGGCTGTTTCAAAGCAAGCATTGGTGATCTCTGCTACAGTAAGCTGTTCATGGTAGGCTTTCTCAGCAGAGATGACAGGGGCATATGTAGATAGAGGGAAGTGGATGTGGGGATAAGGGCACCAAGCTTGTCTGGAATTCTGTCAGATCAATATTTGGGCTCCATCCAATCTCAGGGAAGCAGTGATGGAGGACACTACTTGGCTCATGAGGTGATTAAGATTAGTGTAGGTTGGGTGCTCAATATCGAGGTTTCTACAACAGAAGTAATAGATGGCCTCATTGTCTACCATGAAGGCACAATGAGTGCTCCAGCGTGGTGTGTGTGGTGAGGATGGAGTTGTAGGGCTCAATTACAGCTGAGGAAACCTGGGGTGCTGGGCAAATGGAGAACTCCAGCTTGGACTTCTTGCCATAATCAACAGAGAGACGTTCCATCAGCAGGGAGGTAAACCTAGAACCAGTTCCCCCAACAAAGCTGTGGAAAACCAAGAAACCCTGAAGACCTGTATACTATTTCCAAATCCGGTCCAAGACAAAGTCAATGATCTCCTTGCCAATGGGGTAGTGACTGCGGGCATAGTTATTGGCAGCATCTTCCTTGCCTGTGAGGAACTGCTCAGGGTGGAAGAGCTGGCAGTAGGTGCTAGTGCAAAATGCATCAATGACCGTGGGTTCCAGGTCTACAAACACTGTTGTGGGCACATGCCTGCCAGTGCCTGTCTCGCTGAAGAAGGTGTTGAAGGAGTCATCCCTTCCCCCAATAGTCTTGTCACCTGACATCTGGCCATTGGGCTGGATGTCGTGTTCCAGTCAGTAGAACTCTCAGAAGGCATTGCTGATGGGGACACCGGCCTGGCCAACATGAATGGAAATGCACTCACACATGGCTGAGACTTGTAGGGTTCTGTGGCACTGGAGGAGGTGAGGGGACAGCCACAAAGATCTCCCACTAACAGATTACAAAGGAGTCCGGGGAAGAAGTAGTCAAACATTAACTATTTAAAAAGCAGTTCATTAGATATATTATTTTTGATTTTAGAAGTATACATGTGCATTCATATACATATTATATATAAGAAGATAATATGCAACAAAATAGCAATAATACTTTTCACTGCATAAGAAAATTAGAAAAAAATTATTATCCTTATTTCTGTATTTTTAAAATGTTTTCACTCAAGTTTACAAGAAACAACACTAATACAGTTATAGCAACAATATAATTTGTTTTTACCAGTGATTTTTAACTGATCGGTACTCATAAATGCATTTAGAGAGCTAGTATTATGACTGTTTTGTATAAAAGAATCCACCCTCATCTTGATTGCCTTACATGAATAAGTGATAAGATTGAATCCATATATTACAACCATAAATCTTGTACATTCCCCACTATGATTTTAAAAGAAAAAACAAAGTGCTGACCTTTTTAGGACTGAGAATAAATACCTAACAGCAGGGAATGAAGAGAAGCTCAACCATCAGAGAAAGATAATTGGGCAAATTGAGACTCAACGTATACCTTCCAACACAGCTAGGATCTGCGTAGTTGGGCATTCAGAAGGGTAGGATTTCTGGGTAAGGGATAGAGCACCAGGAAATCAAAGCTATGGACAAAAAATGATCATGGGATTGATGGAGATGTAGGAAAATTTAGAGAATAAAATTTTATTAAATAAGTGCCTAAATCATATTCATGTATGCTTTTAATACAATTTTGGTGAATAAACAAAAAATTAAAACGTGAAGAGAATATACCTAGATAGGAGGCATCTGTTTCCTCAACTATACATTTGTTGCCTAATTTATGATGAAAATAGATAAATTTTATTGTGTACTTTGTATATGCTTGTCAGTATGCTAAGAACTTTAGACACACTTTTATTTAAATACCTGAACAATTCACTTAAGTAGATATTATTGTCCCCATTTTTAAATGACAAAACCAAAACTCAGAAGATTAAGTAACTTGGCCAAAGTAAGTCATTTAGGTAGTGGCAGAGCCAGGATTTGACACTGCATTGCCTGCATTCCAAGTTGAAGGGATTATTTCTTTTAGTATTAGGACCCTAACATTCAAGAAATTTGAACTCCAGTGACTTCATGGTTACCAAGTCTCACTATTCAGTTATGTGTGCTTTAGAAATACTTATTCTTATCCTGTATATATAATCTTTGCAAATGTCATCTGTGTATTATGCTAATAAAGCAAGTTGCATAAAAACATGGTATGACTTTGCAATTCAATCCTGACAAAAACTTTAATTAGAAAGTCATAGAAAAAGATCCTCTTACAAATTATCCAAAATTTGCTCCCTCACAACCATCTGCTATTCATACTTCTGTTACATGGAAGTCAGATATCTCGGTTTGTGAAAATTTAGTTAGTGCTATGGTAGTGCCAGTACCTACCATAGCAGTAAGTATGGTAGAACCAGGATTTATTTTTTTAATGTGCCATGTACCTTAGTCATAGCTATAGCTATGGTTATCTAATACCTTCAGCTAATAGCAAAAGGGTCTGCAAAAGAGATTTTGTATTTTCTGTTCTTTTTTCAACATCTATAGCCTTCTGACATCATCTGACTGGAAACAGCTTTTATGTTATAGTATGTATAGTATGAAATAAAAGCGGCCTGAAATTAAAATACACATATATTTTTGAGCATTGCAATTTCACATTTATGAATATTGTTACTACAATTACAAAAGTTGCTCATCTTTACATTTGAAAATAATTCTTAATAACAACAACAAAAAAAATAGTGCCTAGCTGTCTGGTAATTTTCTTCTCCAATGATCAGCCCAGCTGGCAATTTAAAATTTTTAGTTATAGAGAATTTTATAAATTAAAGAAGCCCTCACCACTCCCTATTGATCCAACTTCTTTATACTAAACAAGGCAAGTGATAATGTACAATTTCTTATTTGACAAGACACTACTAAAGAAAAAAAAGAGTAATGTATTTCAGTACATTAAGAAGTAGAACACATATTATCAGTTTCAATACTTTTCTCAATTTATTTGACAAATGTTTATTGGATAACTACTGTGCATAAAGAACTGTGCTGGGCACAAACAATACAGCAGTGAACCTGAATATCTACCCTGATAAATAAAAATATCTACCCTGATAAAACATACTTTTGAGGGAAAGACAGGAAAAAAGATAAAATAGAGAAGAGTCAAGTAGAAATAAGTGCTAAGGAGAAAAAAATGGAGTGGAGGGGGGAGGGAAACAGGGAGAGATGCATATGAGGTTACTAGTTTAGGAACAGTGGTAAGGAAAGGCACTATTTATAAAGTGACGTTTGAGCACAGATCTGAATGAGGTGAGAAAATAAGCCAAGGAGCTCTGGGGGAAGATTCCAGACAAAACCCAGCAAAGATGCCACTGTGGCTGCCAAGAAGAAAGTAAGGGATTTGTGGGGGATGATGTCAGATACATGAGGGTGGGGAGAGGAGGTAAGGGCTGGAAGCATAGGGACTTTGTTTTTTTAATCTGTATGATATAGCAACATACTAGGAGATTCCAAATAAGTCACTAGCATGGTATAACATTTTAAAAGAAACTGCTGGCTTCTGTGTGATGAATTGACTGTAGAGGACAGATAAAAGGCAATAGTGGTAAATCAGTTCTGAGCCAACTGCAAACTACCAGGCAACAAATAAAAGTTACCTTAGAATATAACTTGATTATTACAGGTGTTAATCCTTACAACTGAAAACAAGAAGTAGACAGACTCATATATTTTCATGGTAGAACCAAAAGGCTTTTCTAGCAGATTGGATGTGGTGAGAGAAACAAAAAAGAGAAATCAAGAGTGCCTCCAAAGATGATGAAGATACTTATCGAGAAAAATAAGACTTCAGGGAATTAGTATTTGATTCTGGAAATGAAAGTTTGAGCTGCCTATGAGGTATGCAAGTGCAGATGTTGAGGAAGCAATTGAATCTGAATTCAGAAATTCAGAAATCTGAATTTTAGTAGCATGTCTGTGCTGGAGATGCAAATTTGGGAATTATCATTGTATAAATAGAATGTAACATAATAAGATTAGATGAAATCATCAAAGGACTGAGTGAAAATTGGGGTCAGGAAAAAAAGAAAACAGAAGAGTTAGCAAAGGTAATAAGGAGAAAAACTTAGGAGAATATGTTTTCCTTGAAGCCCAATGAAGAAAATGTTTCAGGAAAGAAGTGATCCAATACTCTTGGCTGTGTGAAGATGAAAACTGAAAACTGCTCATTTAGCAATGGGGAGGTTGTTGATGATTTTGACCAGAGCTATTTTACTAGAGTTCTAGGGGAGAAAGTCTAATTGCAGTGGGTTCAAAAAACAATAAATGAGCAGGGTAGGAGATAGCATGTATAAACACTCATGTTATAGAGTGATGTTAGATGGAGAGGAATTTGAATACAGAGAGGGAATTTTTGTTTGTTTGTAGGATATGTGTGTGTTTGTTGATGGGATTAATCCAATAGACAAGGGAAAAATAATCACACATCAAAGAGAAATGAGAATTGCTAGAATAGTATTCTAGGGACAATATTAGGGATCTAGTGCAAGAGAGGAGCTCTTTCTAGAAGGAGGCCTTTCTAGAAGAACGTATTTTTTTTTATTCATAGTATTAGAAGGAAGAGTAGAAAAATTAAGTCCAGGTACAGCTACGCTGGTACATTTGGTGATGGTGGGGGCTTGTATAAATTCTTTCTTGATTGGTTGTATTTTCTCAGGGAAAGAGAAAGATTTCCTGAGCACCATAATGAGAGGAAACATCAGGGGTTTTAAAAGTGAGGAGAAGGTATAAAAGAATCTTCTCGGAGAATGGAAGAATGAAGGGTTAAAAATATTTAGTCTAATTATTGGGTAAGATTTGGGGCCAACTGAGATCATTAATTATAATTTTAATATGAAACTATTAACCTGACCTGTGTAATTTTTACATACTTGAAGAGTAAAAGTGAAAGAAATTTAACAGAAATGAGTCATAGCTTCATGTTACGACAGTTGAGTGTCAGCTAAAATACCTCACTCACCAAGAAGTTCTAAATGTACAGCCAAATCTCACATCCATTCTAGGTATCTCAAAACAATCGCTTTTTGAATTTTTATATGCAAGATATGAGTGCCTGTGTGGTAAACTCCAGTTTGGAATTATTTTATGTGTTCTAGATAATGGAATCTAGATAATAGAATTTTGATATTTGCCTCCATAATATTTTAAGAGTAGAACTTCAATAGATGCATATTTATTTATAATGTGATCTATGTATTATACATATTCATATATATTAACATATAAATGTGCTAATTATGTGTACTATAAAAATATGAATTTAAAAGGTGAGATATAGTTAAATTATTTTACAATTATTTTATTTATCAATAACACTGAATATTTTCACTAAAAGGTACCATTAATAATGTATTAATGATGAATGTGGTTGCTTCATTATTTTTAAAAATTTTCAATGAACATACAATCATTACGAGGAAATATTTTACAGCACAGGGAATATAGCCAATGTTTTATAATAACTTTAAATAGAGTATGAACTGTAAAAAAATATTGTATCACTCACTATGTTGTATACCTGAAATTAATAGAATATTGTAAATCAACTATACTTCAATTAAAAAAAAACATGCAGGCTTCCCTGGTGGCGCAGTGGTTGAGAGTCCGCCTGCCGATTCAGGGGACACGGGTTCGTGCCCCGGTCCGAGAAGATCCCAAATGCCACGCCGCAGAGCGGCTGGGCCCATGAGCCATGGCTGCTGAGCCTGCGGGTCCGGAGCCCGTGCTCCGCAACGGGAGAGGCCACAACAGTGAGAGGCCCGCGCACCGCAAAAAAAAAAAAAAAAAAAAAAAAAAAAAACATGCAAAAAGCAATTCAGAATTCTAAACAAACTTTGTTTTCTTCTATATTTGATGATACTGGTTATCATGGCTGAAAAAGACACCTCACAACATTACGTATTTCTGATGGAAGAATTACAAACCAATTCTTTTTGATTATATAAACATATTTTTAATATTAAAATATTTAACTTGTAAATATTATAAAAGTTTTTTTTAGTTGTGTGAACATAACATAAAATTGACCACAGTGACCAGTTTTAAATGTGTGAAGTACATTCATATTGTTGTGCAACAAATCTACAGAAATTTTTTCATCTTGCAAAACTGAAACTATATACCCATTAAGCAACTTCCAATTTCCCCTTCCCCAAGCCCTTGGCAACCACCATTTTATTTTGTATCTCTGTGATTTGACTGATCTAGGTACCTCATGTAACTGTTTTTCTTTTTGCAACCAGTTTATTTCACTTAGCATATGTCCTCAAGATTTATCCATGTTATAGCATGTGTCACAGTTCTCATCTTCTTAAGGCTGAATAATATTCCATTTCATGTATATACCATGCTTTGTTTACCCATCCATCCATTGACAGACAGTTGGTTTGCTTCCAATCTTTTGGCTATTGTGAATACTGCTACTACGACCATGGGTATACAAATATCTTTTTGAGACCCTGCTTTCAATCCTTTTGGGTATATATCCAAAAGCAGAACTGCTGGATCATATGGTAATTCTATTTTTAATTTTTTTAATAACTGCCATACTGCTTTCCATAGCAGCTAGACAATTTTACATTCCGACCAACAGTGCTCAAAGATGCCTAATTCTCCCCATTCTTGTTAACACTTATTTTTTTTTAATGATAGTCATTCTAATTGTTGTAAGGTGGCATCTCACTTTGCTTTTTATTTCCTTAATGATTAGAGATGTTAGCATCTTTTCATGTGCTTGCTGCTCATTTGCATATCTCCTTTGGAAAAATGTTTATTCAATCCTTTTGCTCATTATTTTAATCAGTTTTTTGTTGTTGTTGAGTACTTTCTAACTTCCCTAAGTCCATCCATTATTTTTTCACACTACATTTTACCTTGAACAACATGGATTTGAACTGCACCAGTCCACCTATACACAGATTTTTTTCACTTTGTATGTACTGTGATACTCCATGATCTGAGGTTGGTAGAATCTGTGGGTACAGAATCATAGATATGGAAGGCAGGCTGTGAAGTTATATGTAAATTTTCTACTGCACAGAAGCTTGGTGCCCCAACTTCTGCATTGTTCAAGTGTCAACTAGATTTAGATTCTGTTGCATTTTAATATTTTTATCAAGTACATTCAAAACCCAATGACACTCTTAATTTGAAAGATTTTTAAACAGGTTAGAAATCTCTTTTTAAGTGTTTTACATGGACAAAAAAAGTTTTTACAGATGATACCATTTCTGGAAGAAAATTATATAATTATAGAAACATTTCCAAATACTACTTGTTTTCAAAAATATTGTCTCCATGACAATTGTTTCTTTCAAAAAGAGGTTTATTTAAAACCTTATCTTCACTTCAAAGGAATAGATAGTAACTTTTTTGTAATTAGCAGCTAAGCAGTATCTAGTAATAGTACTTATTAAAATCAGCAAATTTCCAACACATATTTTGTAAAAGAAAATCTCCACTTTAAATTTGACAACTTTAAGAACTGCACTAAGAACTACCCAGTGAACTTCTATGTGTTATGAATGCTATTCACAATAAAAATATTTCAATAATTTCAAGATATACTTATTGTTAAAGGTTTTTTTTTCAGTAGACTTATGATGCAGTGAAGGATGACGGAGAGAGTACATTTTATATGTAGTACCATATATATATATATATATATATATATATATATATATATGAACTTACCACTGTTTTTTTTTCCGCTCTTTGGTACCCAGTCAAAGGTATTGCCTTCTCAATGGTTACAAAGTTAGACTTGTACAATTTTTATTAGAAAAAATTTATTACTGAGAATATTTTTGATACATGATTATTTTGGTATTTCACACACATACACACACACAAAGTGGCATTCTACTTCTTTATAGAAGTAGAATCTAGCAAATGCCATAAGTTGACACATGTTTAAAACATCTGTACTTTTATCCAACTGTAAGTATTTGACATTGCAAAGATAACAATTGATTTCTTAGTGATATTTGGATTATTTTCTTTACGCCATTAAGTTAGGAATTGATAGCATAATTTGGTTGAGTATTTAACAGCACAGATATTTGTCACTACACTGGTTGGCGTTTTTCTACTAGGTTAAAAGAAAACTACCAAAAATGCCACCCAAAAATCCTGAGTAAAACATATTTTTTTAAGAATTGTGTAGTGGGCTTCCCTGGTGGTGCGGTGGTTGAGAGTCCGCTGGCCGATGGGGACACGGGTTCGTGCCCCAGTCCGGGAAGATCCCACATGCCGCGGAGCGGCTGGGGCCGTAAGCCATGGCCACAGAGCCTGCGCGTCCAGAGCCTGTGCTCCGCAATGGGAGAGACCACAGCAGTGAGAGGCCTGCAAAAAAAAATTGTGTAGTTACAGCATTCTATATCATTAAAATATTAATACCATGTATTCAATTTGATAGACTCTCTACTTGGATTGTTTTTTTAATAATATAGATTAGTTTAGTTGACTTTGACAGGTTTGCCCACCTCTTAGATAATATTAAAAACCTAATGTAGTTTGATCAATTTTGACAAGTTTGTCCATTTATTTCATCACTACTTTGCAAAACTTAAGAAATTAGAAACAGTTTTTCACAGTTGAATTTTATTTCTGTACTAATATGTTTGATTTTTCTAAGTAAATAAAAATTAGTTATATTAGAATATAAGTTTGCTTTTTAGGATTTAAAGGGACTAGTTTTGTCTAAAGCAATTGTTGAATATATTTAAAATAGAGGATGAATTTGTTTTTTCTTAGAACTCTTCCTTATTCAGATTGGAATAAAATGAATTGTGTGGTTGATGCTTGTCTGTGGAAATAGTCTCCCTTTTATCACATTATAATATTTGGGGAAAATTTACTACTGATAGTAAACTTGATGAGTATTTAAAGCCAAGAGAGTCTAGTCATTGCACAGATTTCCTAGCATAGAAAACCATTCCAAAATGCCATGAAAAAGGTCAATTCTGGGTACAATAATTTAAAAATAAACTTTTATCATGAAATATTTTTCGATTCACAAAAATTGTAAAAATGGCACAAGTAGTCCCCATATTCCTGCACTATTTCCCCAAACGTTATCATCTTATATAACTATGGTAAACTTGTCCTAGCTAAGCAACTAACATTAGTGTATTACCATTAACTAGAATCTAGATTTCATCGAGGCTTCAGTAGTTTTGTCACTAAGGTGATTTGTATTCCAGGATTCAATCCAGCACACCACAAAATTGCATTTCATCATCACGTCTCTGTACTCTTCTCCAGTCTGTGACAATTTCTTTTTGAGTTTTACAGCTTCCTTTAAAACATACTTAAAAGTAAATTATCTAGAATTCTCTAGTGTGGCGGTGTCTCTTACTTGTTAGTTAATTACTTTGTTTTACAAAGCAATTGAGCCTTGTCAAACCAACTTATTTCTTTGCACAATGCAGAAGTAAAACTGGAATTCAAAAAGCATGCACAAATGTATAACCTCAAACCTGATGTTCAGAACCACTGATGAGAAGAGTCATAATTATCAGACTCAAAAACATGCAAAAAAAAAAAAAAAAGAGTCTGAATCAGGAACATAAATCAATGAATCCATTTTGCTAGGAAAAAAAAATGACAAATGGGAAGTGATATGTCCTAGGAGAGATAACTTTCAATAAGGGCTTCATTTTCCTCCTCAGGAAATAAACCTAGAAATGCCAAAATAATCTTGCTTCAGAAAGGATAAAGCCCTACAGATTTTTACAAGGAACGGTTGTTTAGAAAATAGACCTCAGATAAATAAATAAATACAGATAAATAAACTGTACTTATCCTTTCCTGTGAATTTCTTGTTTTGAAAGAAGCAAACAATGTCAATAAATCTAATTTATAAATTTTATTTTGAAGTGATATTTGAAGCCAAGTTGCAGAAGTGTGGAACTGGAAAGAATTTTAAGTACCACTGAATTTAATTTGTTTAAATTCAGGAAACTGAAGCCCCAGAAGCCTTAGTGACATTACCAGGACCACAAAAGTGCTTAGCGAGGACACAAAAAATATCCAGTTTTCCTTATTCATGACAAAAGAAGTAGTGCTGTTTTCCTGTTTACTTAATGGAATAGTCTGGCAGGATTTGAGAATATAGGGCTAGTGACAGAAATTGCCCAAGTTGTTAGGAATAATATTACAGGATGTGTGGAGACTAACGAACTAGCTGAATACAGAAAGAAATTACATCCACAGAGATGGGTAGCAATTTTTGAGAGTGGAGCAATAGATGAAAAAATAAGGCTTAGCTTGGGTGAAGCAAATTGTAAGATATGAATATTCAGTATACATTTTTTTCTTCAGAATTTGAGATTGTTGTAAAAGTGACTTAGGCAGTTATGAAACAATTTTTGATTGAACTGTGAGAAATATGGTTTGTATATTTACATGATAGTGGTATGCTATTGAGGAGATTTTATTCTATTCATTTAAGTCAGTCTTAGTTAATAGGTTGATGCTGAGATCATGGGAACCCTTGAGAAAGTCAAAGAAAGAATGAGAGAATAAATATTTCATGAGGGACATTGTGGAGTTGTGATGTGTTCTCAGAATATGAAGCAGAAGATCTCTCTGAGGCTAATTCTGTCACTGTTGCCACCAAATGCCTGGATCGGAAAGATGGAAATAAAACAAAAAGCTTCCAATTATTTTGAATTCATTTTAATGAAGAAGAGAGGCTAAGGAGAAAATATACATGCAACAAGATACTCCAATTGATTCATGTTCAAGAGAAGGTAAAGAAAATTGAGGCGTTTGAATTCAGAACTTTCTATAAGTAAGCTGGCATCCCAAATCAGTCCAGAGAGATGTTAAACTTTACACATACTCTATCCAATTATAAGGGCATTTCAGGCTAAGGACAAAACTCCCAGGAAGATACCAAAAAATACTTGTCCATGCAAATCAGTAGTTTTTTGGAAGGGAAGAAAACATGGTATGGTTCAGAAATAACATTCTTTATTGCTTACCTTGAAAACATGAATATTCTGTTGGTATTTTTATAAGAATAACTCTAAGAAATTAAACATTGTCACATATTTGCTTCATAATTTCTCAGGAAAAAGATATTTACAAATGTTGCAGCTGGTCTTGGAGGACTTCTTCAATCTACTTTTTCCTCTTCACCAAGGATTATCATGCCCTACACAAGCTCACTAAACATATGTAGTTCTTTGCATTATTCAAAAATTATAGTTAAATGGTACTATACTATATAAATATCTTTTTAATACTTGCTATTTTCACCTTACATTATGTTTCTACAGTTTCATGAGGTTGATACATGTAGCTCTAGTTGATTTGATTTCACTTCTCTGAATGTCACTTTCTTTTATATATTTTTTTGTTTAAGGAGTTGAGATTGTTTTAAATTTTTCTATTATAAACACTGGACATTTTTCTATTGTGTTGCTTCATAATCACAAACACTTAGAATCTGAAATGTATTAAATATTGTAAACTTTATTTTTAACCTCTAATTAGTCATAAATTTAGGCATATTTCCATGTTTATCCTCTGGTAGAGATCCTCTTATATGAATACTTTGCTCATGTCTCTTATTTATATATTGCCATTAATATTTGTATTGACTTAAAAGTTCTACGTTTTGTTACTGTGTTGGTTTCTACTGCTCTGTAATAAACCACTCTAAAACTCAGTAACTGAAAACAACAATTTATTATTTCTCTGGCTCATGTACGTAACTGCACTCAGCTGGAGAATTCTTTGTTCCCTGGGCTATAGCTGAGGTTACTCATGCAGCTGCATTCAGCTGGGAGTTTGGCTGGATGGAGACAGGAAAAAGTTGGGTTCTCTGGAAAAATACGATGGGCTAACATGTGCAGCAAGACCTATGAAATTTCTGAAGTTTTACCCTACTTGCAAACTAAATGTTTTCCCACCAGTTTTCAATTCTATAATACTGTGCAGATAGTTTTAAATTCACTTCCTTCCAGGTAGTTAAACAAGAAATAGTCTCAGCTACGTCAAGCTTTTTCCAAGAATTTAAATGAGTGGAAAGGAAGGGAGAAAGGGAAGAGAGGGAGAAGAGAAAGAAAAAGGAAGGAAAGAAGGAAGGGAGGGAGAAAAGGGAGGTGAAAGGAGGAAGGGGGGAAGAAAGGAAAGAGAAGGGAATTTTTTAAAAAAGAGATTAACATTTGTCACAATGAATCAATATTGATATTTATTGATAAAATGTTCATACTTTGTTCAGATTTCCTCAGTTTTTCCCTAATGTCTCTCTTCTGTCCCACAGTATCATTAGAGATATTTCATTACATTTAGCCATTATTTTTCTTTAATCATTCCTCATGACTGTGACATTTTCTCAGATTTTCCTTGTTCTTGGTTACTTTGACATTTTGGAGGATTACTGGTTAGGTATTTTTTAGAATGTCCTTCAGTTGGGATTTATGTGTAATCATTTTAATTAAGATTATACTGGGATAATGTGTTTTTTAAGAGGAAGATCACAGAGGTCATTCTCATCATATATAAAAGGTACACAAAATTAACACGACTTATTGTTGTTAACCTTGATCCCCCTGGCTTGAGCTAGCATTTGTCAGGTTTTTTCAATGTAAAATTACTCTTTTTTCTTTTTTTTCCTCACTTTCCATACTGTATTCTTTGGAAGAAAGCAACTATGTGCAGACCACATTTAGGGAGTGGAGAATTATATTCCACTTCTTTAAGAATAGTATATGTACACAAATTCTTTGGAATTCTTCTATAGAAGAGATATGTCTATTCTTATTTATCCAATAATGTGTTTATGTCAGTATAGTTTCAAGAATTTTTATCCTTTGGGTTATAATCCGATACTTCTTTACTTGCTTTCTTGCTCAAATTGTTCGTTTTAGCTGTTGAAATGACTTTCATATGGCTCATGCATCCCTTTGACATATTGTATCAGTGGTGGGTGTAGAAATTTTTTGGGGGGGTGGCTTTATTTCTGCCACTACAAGATGCTGCCATCTCCTGTTGTATAGTTCTTGACTCATTCCTGCAATCAGCTAATTCTTCAAGGAATCTTGGTTTCTTTTGTTAGATAATAGTATTAAAAACCAAGATCTGGTTGCTAGCTGTACTCATTGTTAATGCGGTATAATTTATTCTAGGCCATCTCACATATATATATGAAAACTGTATCTATATTAATCTAAACATGCGTTCATACTCCCGTCTCCAACTCTAATCCTAATATTACCACATGTATTTATTCTAACCTCCTATTTCTTGCCTATATATATATATATTTTTTTCTTTTTTTCTTTTTTTGCCACGTGGCATGCAGGATTTTAGTTCCCTGACCAGGGATCGAACCCATGGCCACTGCAGTGGAAACATAGAGTCTTAAGCACTGACCACGAGGGAAGCCCTTTCTTGCCTATCTTTTTTTGTGTGTGTGTGGTACGCGGGCCTCTCACTGTTGTGGCTTCTCCCATTGCGGAGCACAGGCTCCAGACGTGCAGGCTCAGTGGCCATGGCTCACAGGCCCAGCCGCTCCGTGGCATGTGGGATCTTCCTGGACCGGGGCACGGACCTGTGTCCCCTGCATCGGCAGGCGGACTCTCAACCACTGCACCACCAGGGAAGCCCCATTTCTTGCCTATCTTTAACCTCCCCCTACAATAGAGAGAAATCTGGCTCCCATTAGTCACCAAACATTTACTTACTTTTTCAGTTTCAATATACACTTATAACAGTATCAGAAATGTTAACCACTATCTTCTTGGGAAACAAATTTATCAACTAAGTGCAGTGATTAGAGTTCTACTAGCCTTTAGTCTTACACACTCCACTCATTTCCAAATTTACTTATATCAGCACCTTCCACCAGCCTCATCTCCTTCAGTGAGGGGGTTTCATTGCTTTTTTAATACATGTGGTTTCTTTGTCACATCTACCTTCTAAACTGAGATTCTTTGACTTCTTCTTTGTTTTCATTTGCATACATTAAGATTTACTTTTTGTGCTGTGAAGTTCTGTGGATTTTGACAAATGTTTAATACCTTGTATACACCGCTCTAGTATCCTACAGAACAGTTGCAACACCTTGGAAACAGCCTGTGCTTCGTCTATTCAATCTACTCCATCCTCTGCTCTAAACTTCCATCACCTCTGATCTGCACACCATCTCTATAGTTTGTGTTTTCCAGAATATTATATGTATGGAGTCAGAAAGTATGTAGCATTTCAGACTGGTTCCTTTCTCTTAGTTTTCTCTTGGTTATTTGCATTTAAGATTCATCAAGTCTTGTCATGGTTTAATAGCTCAAGTTTTTGTTGTTGTTGCTGAATAATATACCATTGTATGTATGTACCACAGTTTGTTTATCCATTCACCAATTGACAGACATCATGGTTGTTTCAGTTTTTGGTGATTATGAATAACACTGTTTTCAAAATTTATGTGCAGGCTTTTGTGTGGACATAAGTTTTCAAAAATATGAGTAAAAACTAGGATCACAGTTGCTAGATATTTTGGTAAGACTATGTTTAGTTTGGTAAAAAATTGCAAAATTGTCTTCCAAAGTGGCTGTATCATTTCACATCCCTACCAGCAATTACTAAGAGTATCTGTTGCTCATACTCACGAGTAGTTGATATGGCCATCTTTTGGGTTTCTGCCATTCTAATAGGTGTAAGTTAATTCTTGTTGCTGTTTTAATTTTAATTAATTTCAATATCTAATAACAAATGATATTGAGGGTCTTTTCATATGATTATATAACATCTGTAAATCTTCAGTGAGGTGTCTGTTCAGATTTTTTGCCCATTTTGTAATTGCATTGTTTGATTCTGTTCTGTTGAATTTCTGTTGTATATTTTGGATACATATTTTTATCACATAGGTGCTTTGCAAATAATTTCTCCCAGTCTTTATTTAGCTTGTCTTTTGAGTCTCTTAACAGCATCTTTCAAAAAGCAGAAATTTTAATAAAATCCAACTTATCAATTATGGCAGATGTTGACCATGACTCTCTGGATTTGCCGTTTCTGTACATTTCCGGATGGCGGTTTATTCTGAAGTCTTAGTGCATTAATGGATGCAAGAAAAGGTGTCGCTTTTAAGTTTATTCAGGGTTTTCTTGTTTTAAGAAGAGAATTGATAACATCCAAGTTCTTTACAAGTTGAAGCTGAAACTCGAAGAAAATTTTATGCATTTGTGTTTAAAATTCGAAACAAGGTAATTTTTAAAAATATCTTTTTCTGGTAGGAGATCTTGCCACATTAGGGAGGGGGTAAAATATGTTTCAAAATATAAAGTTCTAATAATAACTCTGATATTCTTAGGAAAAAGTAAAATTATCTGACATGGTCTGAATTTTGAAAAAATCTAAATTAATGAGATTCCCTTGTAAACTACTCCATAGGCAGTCAGGACTTCTTTCCGTTAGCACTTAGAAGCATGCCTTTATTTTATACTATGTGTTTACCTGCCCATGGATATATGACAATGATTCTTGTACACCCCTTATTCATAATATTTTCCTTCCTTTACATGTGTTGATGTATACAAATTATTACTTATTTGTACTGATAGATATTTGTCTTCACAAAGAGTTAAAACTGAAGCTGTACTATAAAATTAATGCTCTCACTAAATCTCTAAGAAGTTTTATAATCAAGTTTCATCTGAAGAAATACAAGTTTATTTATCTACTCAATGTGTATACTTTCTATATACCAGAAAGCATCTGATAAAAATATAAAGAGGTTTATGAGATTTTATATCATAACTAACTATGCCATGTATTCCTTCTAAACAGATTTCTAGTGATCAAAAGTAGAATGAAATATCTAGTTGTCATAAAAGGGTTGTTATGAGTAATAACAGATGATTATTAAACTTCCTAGACAAATGAAGACATTCTGGATAGTGAAAGGGGACACTTTTTTTTTTTTTTTTGCGGCCATGGCTCACGGGCCCAGCCGCTCCGCGTCATGTGGGATTTTCCCGGACCGGGGCACGAACCCGTGTCCCCCGCATCGGCAGGCAGACTCTCAACCACTGTGCCACCAGGGAAGCCCGGGGACACTTTTTAATAATTATGCTGCTACAACAGGCATAGTCTGAAAATGACCCCAGTAAATTGGGACTTGTCATTCTATGTAGAGTACCACCATATTTCCTTTGGTAACTCTGGAATTAGTCATCTTAAATTTCATTTATGCAGCACATTTATTGAGTATGTCACCTGCTGATTTCTATTTGGCAGTTTAACTTTCATATTAGAAAAAAAGGAAAAAGCAACAAGCTGTATTTCTTTTTGTACCAAGTGTAGCAGCATGACTAGACACCATTGGATACCTGAACTGCACACACACACATACACACACACACACACACACACACACACACACTCTCTTCCTTTCTCTGTGATTTCCTAGCTTGGTATATTTTAAAACATTTTTATACACTTTTGTTTTTCCTTATTTTTTACTGTGATTAAGAATTGGAACTTTTCCAAGTTGACCGGTGTTACTGATATTAGGGGTAAAGATAACATTTATTCAGCAATTATTTAATAACATACACTATAATTGTCAGGACTGGGCCAGATGCTGGGCATATATCATTGACTAGCACAGGCGTAAGTCTCTGCTCTCACTGAAGAGAATTCAGTAAGGTATATCTTTGGAGTGTTTCATGCATAATACTATTAAATAAACAGTTTTCCCTCTTGAAATTTTCTTTATCAAAATCTTTTTTTTTCAAATAGTAACATACTGATACTACTCCACAAAAATATCATTGTAAAATAGCAATCCTAACTTAAAACAATTTCTGGCACATATTAGGAACTCTGCAAATAAATATTCAGTGATGGAATGAGTGAATAAAATTCAGTAAGTCTTTGGTATTTGTTGATAGGAATTTGATAAGTAAAATATAACAACTAAGTAAATAATTCTAGCCATCTTACTATAATTGGAAACTAGTTTGAGTTTCAAATATTGTCTTTTATACTTTTTCACCCTCAGTAAATGAGGTAATGTGGAGACAAATAATGTAAAGTTAGAAATTACTTGGAAAGGGGTCTGAATATGAGTTGAATAGAATATTATATTCTAGTCGTTCAGTGACCTGAATGACTAGAGTATTATATTCTAGTCGTTCAGTGACCTGAACGACTAGAATATCATTTCCAGTAAAGATGCCAACAGCACTTGCCTTTCATGTTAAAATGTAAGAAACCACAGTCAATAAACTACCATATTTCATGAACTGCAGATGTCATCAACTATAAGCTGCACCTTATTTTATGAACACTAAGAAAGAAAAAATGCTGACATGTAAACAACAATGCACTTATATTTTTTTTCAATTGTATTCTTGTCAAAAGAGTTCTTTTTAGAATTACTGAGATAGTTCTTTCAATTTGTATCATTCTTATATGTATACACAATAGAAAATATGAGCAAACTAAACTGGTTCATATGTTTCTAAATCTTCTTTGTATCCAAAGGTGATTTTTCTGAATTTATTTTTGATTCAGAATTGTCACTGAATCACAACACACAACATTGGTCACTGTGTTGTCAAGAGCGTTGATGATACAGCATTTCCTAAGACTTTTCCATAATTGTCTCCAACATTTCCTTCTAAATCACTGATGACACTTCTATACATTTTTAATGCTGGTACATTTTTGATCTACTGAAGAATTTAAGGTTCTCATACAACAGCCAGGGTTCTCATTACTATCTCAAATAATCTTTAAGTCTTCCACTAGTGTAAGATACGTCTCAATTTCAGAGATATGTAAATATTGTATGTGTGTATATGGATGAATATGTTTGTTTACATTCATACATATATATTTATGTATGTGATATATATATGCATACATACATGTATATATTTTATATCTTATTGCAATGAAATATATACAGTAAATGAAATAAAATACAGTAAATCTCTGCAGTTACTATTCTGAATAATTCAGAAAGCTTTAACTCAGTGTATAGGTATGAATGATTGGTTTCAAAAGTAGAAGCTATGTTGTTTAATTGCAAATTCATGTGTTTATTTAATGTAATCTTAAATGGGAAAATTTTAAATTTTCCTAAAATACATTGAAAAGTACTATAATTTAGATTATTCATAGGAAAGCTTAAGTATTGTGTTACTTGTTTAGTTATGTGCCATAATGAAACTGATTTCAGTATAAGCTTATTGCAAAGAGAAGAAAAATGTCCCATTTTGTAGCATTGGCTTTCTATTTCCTATCTACTTGGCCACATGAAATTTGGGTGCCTGTAAAGACAGGATAATAACTAATCCTCTTTGGTGTTTGACACTTAATCCTTTCTGGTACTTATCCTATTAACATTTCTTCTCTTGTATTTAAATGCCAGTGCAGAGCACTCAAATTACTTGCATTTATTTCTGTGCTTCTGAATTTAGCAGTTAGAGAAAGCACCTTCAGAAACGTTTGATTAAATATATGAATTTATCTGAGTCTATATTCATTATCAAGTACTTATTTTAGTTTAATGACTTTTAGCTTGGATGTTTTCAGCTACCAGTTTATGTTTACCATTATTTTGTAACTGCAGAATTCATCTGCAATGTAACATAAGCTCTTTAACTGAGCTCCCCAAAGAAATTTATAAAACTTTTGCATACTTTAAGATTTTAGTTAAAACCCTACTCTAAGTACGTGAATTCTTAAAGCATATTACTGGGCATTACTTATATTAAAGGGTATAAACCAGTAAATCTTATATATTTTGAAAAACTCTATTAGTCAAATCAGGCTAAACTATGCTGCTTTAACTAGCATGCACAAAATCACAATATTTTGAAAAATAAAAGCCTATTTCTCACTCATAACTCACGCCCATGGTGGGTTGGCAAAAGAGTCTGTTTCAGCTGGACTTGTATTTCGAGATCACCAAGACATAGGAGTTGGGATGTGACAAATCATATCTAGCTTTGAAAATTTTAGTCTCAAAATATCACATTTCATTTCCTTCTTGTTTCCTTCCCAAAACAAGTCATGGGGATAGCAAATCATCTCAAGGTGGTTGGGGAAGTATAGTTTCACCATGTGTCAGAAAGAGAAAAGGACATATTTGTAACCAGCCCTAATGACTACTATATTCACTTTCATGCAGCTTTCCTTTAAAGGAACACAGAGTAACTTAATAATATAAAATCAAGACACTGAGGTGCTAATATGTCTTTCTTTTGAAGAAAATGAATAGTAGAGAATTTTTGTTGTTATGACATTTTTTGTTTTAGCAGCCGCATAGCACAGGGAGATCAGCTCGGTGCTTTGTGACCGCCTGGAGGGGTGGGATAGGGAGGGTGGGAGGGAGGGAGACACAAGAGGGAAGAGATATGGGAACATATGTATATGTATAACTGATTCACTTTGTTATAAAGCAGAAACTAACACACCATTGTAAAGCAATTATACTCCAATAAAGATGTAAAAAACAAAAAAATGATTATACATATATGTTTTATATATCTATATATTTACATATATGTGTGTATATATACACATATATATTTTGATTACCACTGTGCATTTGTATGCTATTTAATAAATACTTCAACAAACTTAGTGTATAAATATCTTTATCCTTCAACTCTATATTGATGAAGAAACTTACAGAATTTAAGTAAACTTTTCTAAATTACGTGGCTAATAATCACACTGAAATTTAGTTACATTAGTTTCTGGTTTTCCAACTACAGGCTGTCTTTTAGGAAAAGTACCATTTAGACAAATGAAGAGACATTTGTTTTTGACTTTTAAAATTATTCTGTTTTCTCCTACTTACCTACCTTTACATGAGACTCAAATATAAAATATTACAAGTTGGGCATTTTCTGCTACAGTGAAATGAAAAGTTTGGCAAATCACCTCTCCATAAAGTAATTATGAAACTAGACACAATTGTCAAAAACAACAAATTCAGAGTTTTGAAAATAGACAAAAGACAAAACAACAAATAGACAAGTATTTATTCATACAAATCTACTGAACTTGAGGACAAACCTGATTAGATGGACAGAAGAGAAGAGACATACAGAGGAGAAGGTGAAGATGGAGGCAATGATTGTAGTGATAACTTCTATAAGCCAAGCAATACCAAGGAATTTGGGGCATCCACCTGACAACACCTTGATTTCAGAATTCTGGTATCTGGAACTGTGAGTGGATTAATTTCTGTTTTTTTTTTCTTTTTTTTTTTTTTTTTTTTTTTTGCGGTACGCGGGCCTCTCACCGCTGTGGCCTCTCCCGTCGCGGAGCACAGGCTCCGGACGCGCAGGCTCAGCGGCCATGGCCCACAGGCGCAGCCGCTCCGCGGCATGTGGGATCCTCCCGGACCGGGGCACGAACCCGCGTCCCCTGCACTGGCAGGCGGACTCCCAACCACTGCGCCACCAGGGAAGCCCAATTTCTGTTGTTTTAAGCCACCAAATTTGTTGTTGTTTATCCCAACAGTCCAGGAAATTAAGACAAATGTCAATATTTTTAAAAACTGAATTATATCTATAATCTAGAAATAAATAATCCAAAAATAAAATTAAGCATCTAATTCCATATACAATAGGATGAAAGAGAATAAAATACTGAAAATAAATTTAATAAAAGCAGTACAAACTTGCAAAATAAAAACTACAAAACATTGCTGAGACAATTAAAAATCTAGCCAAATTGAGAGACATTGCATGATCATGGGACAAGAAGATTCAACATGGCAATTCTCCCTAAGTTAATATACAGATTCAAAACTATCTCTGTCAAAATTAGTTTGTTGTTTTTTTCCATAAATTGACAAGTGAATCCTAAAATACATACGAAAATAAAAAGATCTAGCATAACCAAAACAATTTTGGAAAACAAAAAGTTATATAACTACACTAATCATTTTAAAGACATACTATGAGACTACAGCAATAAGAACAACACGGTATTGGTATAAGGGTTGTCATTACAGATTATATAAATCTATGTAATAGAACTAAGAATCCAGATATGAATCTGTTTTTGTATCTTCAATTTATTTTTGACAAAGATTCCAAGGCAATTGTTTAAAATAAGTGGTACTGGGACAATTGAATACCTCACATTATATAGATAAATTAACTCATTTATTTGCTAGACTTGTTTCCGCATTATATAAAGAACACCTAAAACTCTGTAATAAGATGACAAGCTAATTAAAAAATGGGTAACAAATTCAAATAGATGTTTTACCAAAGGAAATCACCAAAGATATACGAATGGCAAATAAGCACACAAAAAGATGTTTAATGTCATTATTCATTAGGAAAATGCAAATTAGAAACACAGTAACATACCACTACAAGCCCACTAGAGTAGTTATAATTAAAAAGACAACAAGTGTTGGCAAGGATGTTGAGACACAAGAACCTTCATACATTGCTGGTGGGAATGTAAAATGGTTGTACTGGTTTATTACAAACGTAATAAATTACCAAAAACATATCAACTTAACATACATTTATTATCTTACAGTTCTACAGGTCAGAAGTTCGATATGGGTTTCACTGGGCTAAGACCAAGGTTTTGGCAGCGCTATTTCTTTCATGAGCTCTTAGGGAGAATACATTTCCTTGCTCATTCAAATGTTGGCAGAATTCAGTCCCATGCCATTGTAGTACCGAGGTCTTTGTTTTTTGCTGGCTGTCGGTTGGGGTGGGCATCCTTATCTCCTAGAGGCCTCTCTTCAATCCTTGTGCATAGCTCCCCCCACCCCTACATCTCAAACCAGCAAAAAAGTATTGAATCCTCATGCTGCCATCTCTCTGCCTCCTGCCATCTCTCTGCCTCCTGCCTCTGCCTCTCTTACATTTTTAAGGACCCTTAGTGTTAACATTGGGCCCACTGGGATAAGCTCAGCTATTTTCCCCCTGCTACCTTAATTCCCTTTTTCCACGTGATATATCATAGTCACAGGTTCCAGAGAGTAGAACATGGCCATATTTGGGGGCTTGCTATTCTTTTGCCTACCACAACAGTATAGCTACTTAGGAAAGTGGTGTCTTAAAAAAAGTTAAACTTCATATGTGACTTGGAAATTTTCCAACTAGGAATTTATCTGAGAGATGAAAACATAATGTCCACAGAAAAGCCATTTTGCAAATGTTCGTAGCAGCATTGTTCATAATAGTCAAGAACTGAATCAAAATGTTCAACCAGTGAATGAATAAACAAAATGTGGTAAACCTATACAATAGAATACTACTAACGAAAAGAAGCAAACTACTGATATATGATGAAACAGATATGATGCTCAACACATCACAGTAGTTAAAAACTCCAGACACAAAAGGCTATATATTGTACTGTTATGGTAAATATGTAGAAATGGTAAATCTATGGAGACTAAAAGCATATCAAGGGTTGCCTTGTTCTTAGGGCAGAGGGGATTGACTGAAAGAGAGCATGAAGAAACTTTTTGAATGATAATGTTCAAAAACCGCATTATGATGATTGTCACAAAACTCTGTAGATTTATTAAAAGTCATTGAATTCTACATATACAGTGGGTAAATTTTATGGCATGTAAATTATGCTTCAGTAAAGCTGCTAAAATTCTTTTATAAATTCATATTTCACAAGTAAGCTAGCAATTTCTAAAGAACACTTCTATTGTTAGCTAATTCATGGTTTATTTCTATAATTCTGAAACTTAACACCACCACCTCCAAACTGTCCACCACCTCCCTCAGACACAGGGATCCCAAGGACAGGGAAATCCCCTTGCTCACTCTCAAAAACAACTCCGTACTTGGCCCAAACCACCCTGAGCAGATTTCACCAAGAGCATCATGCCACAGAAGCACTATTCTGCAATAAAGAGAAAAAAAATAAAGACACAACATCCAAACACTGAGCTTTAACCATTTAGAGGTGAAATCATGAGCAGGCTACCCATATTCTGCAGAGCATAAGTTCTCAACTAGGAACTTTCAGATTGGGTTACTCAACCTTACCACAGTGACTTGTTATCAGAATTAGATGGAACAATGGATGAAAAATGTCCAGCACAGTGCCTGGCATTTTCTACATATTTCACAAGTGTTAAGCAGCTTTCCTTCTTACGAAAGGACTTCACTACTATGTTTTACTTTCAGTCAATCCGTTTTTCAGCAAATACAAAAAAGAGCTCCTCTCCAGTAAAGTGTTGGATCTCTGGTTTATTTCATGGATTTGCAATATTTATCCATCTCAGTCTCTGCACAAACATCAAGCAGGCCCAAAATGGTAGCGAACCTGTGTGATAAAACACAGAGGGAGCAACCTCCAAACTAGGGTAAACACAATTGAACTATTAAATCACAAAGAGATATGGACAAAAAAAATGGGCAAGAAGAAAATCATGATTCTAGCAAGCTACTAGAATTAACGATACAGCAAAACAAAGACTTATTTTTATAGAATACATTAATACTCCAATGTTTTATGACAAATTTGAGGAAATGTAGACATAAGAGATTGAGCACATTGGAGTAGTTCACCCGGTTAGTAACAAGGTAAAAGGTTTATGCTAGAGGAGCCCAGAGTTAGGAAACTTTTATATTCTTCCTATATACCACATTCCTGATGGAGAACATTGCTAAAACAGCAAATGGAGATACAGAATCTGGCTTTGTTCAAGATTGTAGGCTCCAAGTTCACATTCCTCACTTAAAAGCTCAGCAGAGTATCATTGCAGCTCTGGGAAGTCAGTTGCTAATTAAATAAAGCCCTACCCCTTTGAGATGTGTATGGCTGAAATACCAAGCTGTGAGCCTTGCCTGTCTATGCTTTAGCTTTTTAAGTGCCAATGAACCTGAAAAATCATGAACTTCAATTGATCTTTTTTTTTTTCTCTTTCCTGATGCTCTGTGGCATTAAGTGAGAAGTGAGGCCAGAATAGAGAACACAAGTCTCAGAGTCAAAATGCACATGTTGTATTTCTTGTAATACCTATGATGGGACTTCAGAAATAGAAAAGTAAAAATATGTATAATATATACATATATATACTGTATTTTAAAAATTTATATAGTGTTTATGCTAGGCTTTTAAATTTAACCTCAACAATCTACAAAGCAGATATTACTTTTTTTTTTTACAATTTTACACCTAATGAAATTCATATACAGAAAATTAAGTAACTTGTCCAATATCAAAGTCACCCAGTAAATGCCAGAGCCTGAATTCATACCCAGACTGGAGTTCTTTCTCTGAACCATTTTACACACTACCTCCATATATGTTTGTATATACATGCATGCAGACATACACATACACACAGATACATTTGTAATCAGTGAAAGAATTTTTATTTTTCTCAGCATTGAGACGTTACTGACATACTATTTGTTGATTTAAGGTATGCAAATTTTGTTGATTCATAATTATTTTAAATGTGCATACATTTTGCTCCTGTCACTTTATTTTCCAAGCTCATAATTAAGAGTTAATAATAGGATATGCTTTACATAGATTAGTATCACCCAAATTCTTCTGACAACAAATTGGTTGAATAATAATCTTTTATAGCTGTCTTTCATTTTATTTCATTAAGAAAAAAATGTTTCTCCATTATTTCTCTCAACATAGCAGGTTTATAACTCAAATTTTTTCTAAGTTATTTAATAATAAAAGTGTCAGAACAAGCAAGAAACTATTGACCTGCCATCGTTATTCTCATTTACCTTCATACCAGCAATAAAATTGTAAACTGAGTTTTGACTGAGATCTCTTATGGAGACCCTGCTCTAGTGCACTCTTTTTCACATCTATTTGTCCAATAGTTTTCAAAGAGATTTTTATATATGGTCACTTTTATGTACGAAATAACACAACTTGTTTGACGATCTAATGTTTGTACAGTTTATATTTTTCATTTTGCCAAGAAAAACAAAATCTTGTCCATTTTATATATTGTGATAAGCATTTAATTGAAGAAAAAGATACTTTTAAAAAAAATACACATTCAAGACAAAAGGTTATGTGGCAGTACTCTTTCACATATCAGTAACATGTTAGAGCTGAATGTGTGTTTCCATTCACTTCTTTTACTCATAAAATAAAAATCTATCACTAATGAATAATGCCACAGATACTTTGAACATACAGTACCTCTTAAATTCGTAGATCTATTGACAAATTATTCTGGTAGAATATCAAATATGAAAGACATTTTAGCATAACTTTGTGTTTTGAGTAAAAATGTTCTAACTAGTATTCAAAGTTTTAAGGCAACTTGCAACCAAAGTTTTAAGTATAATCATTAGCTTATTCCCAAGTGAAAACATTAATATTGGATGTTTGGCAGATAAAAGGTATTGCTGAATATCAAGTCCATATTAGCCTAAAGAGAACATATAAAGTTGGAAGAAAAAGTGTGTGTCGGTTTTATAGTGTAGCCTACTTTTATAAAACCATAAATTGGACAACTAATTTTAGCTACACCAAAATACTTTACATTCTTACCTTTCTTTTGCAGTGTTTTTCTTATTTAATCCCTGCACACGTAACTTACCTTACTCTTTCATTAAACTATGAGCTCTTCATAAGAGCCTAATACTCCAATCCAATTAAGAATTATCTATATCTGTAGAGAAGCCATAACTATGCAAATCTACATTTTAAAATATTCTCTGTAACAAACATTTGATATTACAAATGTCTGTTATGAATAATGCCTGTCAGTAGATAAAAGCCATTAGAAACACATTTTTCTAATTTTCCTGCTCGGGTTTATGACTTCATGAAAGTAGAAAATTTGATAAAACTTCTGGACTTACAAAGTGTGGGGCTGTGGTATGTGATTCTCCAGGAAACACAAGGCTAAAGTATGCAGAAGGAAGATATTAAAGAGGGCCACCCTTTGGTTAATAAACATAAAGAGCTGTCTTTCATTTAAACCATAGACCAGGAGAAAGTAAAGTAAAAGAAATCTGATTTAGGAGAAAAAAAGATAGCTTCACAGTGGCTTGGCAATTTGATAGCTCCCACTTTCAAGGTTCTTCATTTTAGGACACTCATATAATGGAAATAGTGGCCTCCAATTTTTGTTTAGATTAATTATACTAACTCATGCACCCAAGAGGCCAGCACTAGCACAGAGTGTGTACTGGTTGGCATTGGCATACCTGATTTTTTTTTCTAATGAATTGCACTTTTCTATAGTAATGCCCACTCTCCCCTACTGATTTCACAGGATTATCACGAGAACTTCCATTAAGCATAACATTATCTCACCCATTGTTCCCAGTTGATTAGTCCTGGAGTAAGCGCCTGAGCCAACCTGGCCAATAAAACTTTTCCCAGGGATTGTTAGACTCCAAAAAGAGCCACAACATTCTTTGTATTGCCACTGGAATTGTAAGATATAATGTGCAGCAACTGTCACCAACTCTATTTTATGACGTGGAAAAAGCATAAACTAACCTCCATAGAGAATAAAGATGAAAGAGAGAAAAACATTTGCCATACTTGACTTCCAGATGTTTAGTTGTTAAACTCTTCTTTGATTTCAAGAAATGCCCTAGTTTTCTTCCCATAAAACTCACCTTTTCCTTGAATTATTTCCATTTGGGTATTTTATCAAGTTCAACCTAAATTTTCCTAAATTGTGAACGAGCTATTTAGAAGTGTGAATAACTGCAATGAAGGGTTTATTTTTCTAACTGAGAAATAAAAGCATTAAAAATATTACCTAAATATGTGTCTTTCCACAGGGAAATCAAGGCAGCAAATGTGAGACAAAAGGAGAGGGTTCTTATTATGTAAAACAAGGGAGTAGTTTTAGAAATACTTAAAATCATCCTTCCTGTGATAGTTATCTCATGGCTATACATGAATCTTTCTATCTCTAATTTGAGAGGCTGAGAAAAAGGACGTCATGAGAAAGATACCTGCGTTATAATCAACAGAATGAAGAAACTATAGAAAAGTGCTATCTATGCCTGCTAGCAGCATATAAGCCAAGGAGGATATCAGCCAGAACTCTAAGACTTGTATTTCATAATATGCAACAAAAATTGTTAAATACTTGTGGAATCCAAAAATGTTATCTAACCAGGAATAATGTAACCCTTTCTGAGCTGTAGTAATACAGCCAGGTTAGGCTCCATCTAGAATTTTCTCAAATAACATTTGGGTCAAATAACACATGATTGGAAATAAGGCTTTTCTCTCCTATGAAATCATAAGTAATATGGAATAATACCTGTTCTGAGCTTATTCAAACTTTATTATTTCTAGGAGTCCTCAGAAATGTCTCACATGTGCTCCTTAATATATAAGTTAGACTGGCTTTAAGATGGCACAGAGCAGTAGGACTCTAGAAAACTGCAGAAGACATATTCTGCTGGAAGCAGCCACATTCAAATGCATGGGCTTCCCATGGGCTGGACATCGCAAAACGAGTCAGGCTCCAATCACACTGCTTATTGTCTTAGATTGGAAGCAGAGCCCAGAACAAGATTCTTGTTAAGTGGATGTATTGGGGGTGTGCTCACAGAAGACTGAAAGAAACAGGATAGCATACTGGATTTAAAACTAAGCAATAACGTGGTCTCAGTTGAAAACTCACTTTGGTCTGATCCAGGCAAAACTCTGAAACACAAATGGGCCAAAAGAGTGGGTTCAACTCAACAGAAGGGGTTGAAATTTTAGACCTCATTGATGTTAGTCATTGGCTGAGGTCTTTTCCCCCACTTGGCAGAGGGGAACAAGGGAAAAGGTGGTTCATAGCCTCTATGATGAGACAGTTCCAATTTGTCCAAGGAAATTTTGCCATAAGAGGGTACAACTGTGGGTTGTTAATTGCTAACCCTTTCAGGAGCTGGAGGTTGGAACACCAGCAAGCTGATAATTGGATCTGGTTGGAACATCAAACATTCACTAAACTTTTACTTTACCTGAAAAAGCTGACAAGTTTCCTCCAGCAGCAAGAGATTGGGATTGTACCCTTGCAGGTGGTTGCTTAAGGTAGGGAAGCAAGAAAAATATAGGGAATTGGCAAGTAGAGAGGGTCCTTGAGAAACACTCTCAGGAATTCTCACACGGACCCATTTGGGAGAGTATGAATGGCTGTTATATAAATACAGAGAATACCATTCAGTGTTAGTCAAGAAAAACAACACTAATTAACAGAAAGGATTTCAATGGTAACTTACTATCCTAGAGAGATTTGTCATGTCCCATCTCCCAGTGCCCTGCTCCATCACTCCGAGGGAGCCGAGACCCAGGTGAAAAAATCAAGGAGGTTGACCAGCACTCTATTGTGTTATCACATTAAATTCTTACAAGAATCTCATGCAATTATTAACCCCATTTCAGACTTGAGAAAACTGAAGTTCAGAGAACCTCAACTTATAAATGATAGAAGTAGGATTCCAACTCAGATCCATCTGCTAAGTAAATAAATTCCTTTAAAGTTTCTGCTTTTGGGATAAGCATAAAAATCATACTCCCACACTTTAACTTCCCTGAAGAAACTTGGTTAGTATGAATTCATAGACTTTCAATTAAGCATTTAAAACATATTTTTGACATTTCCTTCCTGTATTTTTCATGATAAAAATAATAGATTTTCAATTATTCAAATATAAATAGGACATGCTATTTCAAAGCATTTTCCTACTTTAGTTTCAGATATATGCCTTTTCCACTGCAAAAATGAAAAATATATTAAGCAAATCTTCATGGTCATTAGGTAATATTGGATAGGTGGCTGGATGAAAGTAAATGTATAATTATTCAGAGTGCTTGGAAAAGGATCATAATTGTGTGCTATTTAATAAAATTAGGATGAAGTTTGACACTCACTATAAATAAAGCACAGATTTTTTTCATAAATTGTCTCTTAAAAAAGACCCAGGCATTCTAGTTATTTGTTCTACTTTCTACAGCTGTAACTACCAAACTAGAAACTTAACTTCCAGTGGGTAATACACTTATTACCACTTACTGAGTTTGTTTTTCATATAAAAATATTTTCTGAAAACACAAAATATATCTTCCTATTTTTCTTAATGTCTGGGGGAAAAAAGCAAGTATTTCTTTGGAAACAGAATAGGACATCTTATATAAGAGAGCCTCAATAATATTGTCCTTTCATTATCTGCTAATTAGTCCACTGAATTTGTCTGTCTTTGTCACTAACCACTTTTGAATGATCTGGAAAAAATCAAGTGGGAAATGTATACCATATATCTGATTTTGTTAATTAGCTAATGATGCCTTTTCTTCCATGGAATAATTGTTTTGGAAAGACATCATCATCATTTATAAATCTGACACAGATATTTGAGCAGAGTGTAAAATCATATTTTACTTTTCCTTTTGTATATAAGTAATCCTTACATATTAAAATCTAACTCTAACAGTGCATTAGCAAATCCAATTAGTGCTATCTTCAAATATATCCAAAATTTGTCATTTCACATTTTTTGCCACCAGCTTCCTAACTGGTCTCCCTGCATTTCCCCTTGTCTGTCTGCAGGCATTTCTTCACGTAGCAGTTAGATGGTTTCTTTGCAAACATGTCTTATTTTTCAGCTTCTCAGCTCAAATCTTTTAATGGATTCCCACTTTAAGTAAAATCCAGAGTTTTTATTATTGACTACTAGCCTCAATGTGATCAGGCTCCCATCTACTATTTATGACTTTGTGTCCTCCTACTATAAAGATAAACAGAGCCAGACATTAGTTCAAGTGGTGAAAACAGACTTATTCAGTTAACTACTAACAATAGACAAAGAGTTAAGTTCCATTCCAAGCTGTGCAGAGGTGACTGAGCATTTTAAAGGGAGGATGAGGGAGTAGGAAGGGACGATGAAAGAGCATGAGTAGAGTCAGGGACATTAAAGTTACCAAAAGTGAGAGAGGAGGTGCATGGGAAACCCATCTAAGTTTACTCACAGGCACATATCAAGGTTAAGCTCCCACTCTGCCATCTGTCATCAGTTGTTGGCTAGAATAAACAGTAAATTCTTTTGCCAGCCTTGAGTTTTCTCAGGGAGGCTAGGGTCATCATAAGGATGCAGCTTTGTGCTGTTAGAATCTATGTCAGTATGTGTTCGATTCTTTATAGGCCGAGGTGGAGGGCTATAGAGAAGATGGCTCAGAGGAGCCTCGCTAGAGTTTGGTCAAGGAGAGAATTTTTGTCACAATACTATCCTCTGTCACTCATGCTGGCCTCCTGCTATTCCTCAAACATGCCAAGTATACAGGATGCTTCAAAGGAAGCATTTCCTTTTCCTTCTGAAATACTCTACTCCGAGATAACCACACAGCTTTCCTTCACTCTTATTCAAAGATTTATTTTTCATCTTCTCAAGGAAGCACCTTGATCGTTCAAACTTGCTTGTCTCACCCTCTTATCCTCTATCCTCCTTCAGATTGCACAAATGCCTTCTGGCTAGAGTACATACTGTAGATTCTAATAGCATTACATTTCTTCCTTCCTTAGAACATTTAATCACAGCTGAAATTTTACATTAATTTGCAACTTTATCTAAGATTTGCTTTATTTTCCTCATGTGAGATCCATGAAGATGTGACCTGAACTGATTTCTTTTTAGAGTTCCAATACAATGCCTGACATAAAGTGTATACTTAGTGCCTGTTTCTAATTAATTAATGGTTAAATATATACAAATGATATTGGATAGTTACGACATTCACAATACAGTCACCAAACCTCCATCTCATGGCTCAAATTGCAGCGCAAGTTCAGGAAGAGTAAAAGGGTTTGGAGTATCCTAGCAATCCTAACAACAACAAAAAAGTACATACAGATATATGTATATTGTGTGTGTACTGGAACTTGTTCAACGTCTTCTAAGAAAAAGGGATATTATGGTTTAGTTTTGTCTGATTTACTATATTTAAATGAAGATAGGAAACTAACTTACTTCAAAAGTTCCATATGCAAACTATCCCAAAATGTTAACAAAGCAGTTTACAGATTTAGTTTTATGTAACAACTAAATAATGACGACATCACTGGTTCTTTCTTCCACTATTTACTTTGATAGACAAAGATTTCCTGAGGACCAGTCATCTTGCAACTTGCTACCTTGGTTTTCCGCACTGGAAAAAATAAAAAGTATATGTGTATATATCACCATGCCCTCATAATTGGCCTGCCTGTCCTATCAGATTAATTCTAGTATTTGCCTGAGGCATTTTTACACTTTTCCTTTTCTCAGCCAGTAGAAGCCATATGTAGGAGTTTGCCTAAAATAGGCAGTAAGTACAAATCTACAGAAAGAAATGGGACACTATGGAACTAGTAGAAGAAAAACGGGAGAATTTTTATTTTTTCAAATGAACTCAGTCCTATGAAAATCCATGGAATATATTACAATACTCTAAGTTTACATATGCCTCAAGTAAAACCCAAATGAATGTAGAATTGGCAAACTAAAAATGTTTAAAATTGATGGGAAAACAGAGTCAGCCAGATTTTCTCACTTAGCATATTGGCTTTAAAACATCAGCTCAGAGAGCAAGGAAGACAAGAGATTGACACTGTAGCCAGAGCATGGATATCAGCTTGATTTTATAGTCAAATAGGATGGAGAGTTAATTTTCCTGAAGACCCAAAGGAGCAAGGAGGAAACGTAGCAATGCAAGCCAAGGAAGGGCAATGGCCTCTGTTTTGGTCTCCTTGTCTAGTCTCTTCCATTGTTGTAGTTTATATGCTTTCACAGTGGGTATGAGTATTCTGTGTAACCTTAGGCAAAATGTTTAACCTCAGTGTGCTTCTGCTTCCTCATTTGTATAGTGAGTATAATAATTTTACCTACCTCACTGGGTTGTTGTGAAATTTTTTAAAATCACAGGGTTGTTTTCTGGGCTCATATATGCAAAGCACTTAGAAAGGTACCTGGTATTATTTTAAGCTGATTGTTACTATTATTCGTAACCCTTATAAAATTAGCAAAGCATGTTAGTGTTGCATGATTTTATAGAGTATCTAGTCCTAGTCTCCTCACTTTTCCTCATTTAACACATATGAAAATTCAAGGAGCGCAACAATTTATATCACTTCTATATTAAACTTGCTCAATCTTTAAAATATAAGGAACCAAAAAAGGAAAAACTAAATGAAGCTAAAATAAAACTTGTAAGTAAAGTATGAAAAAGAAACAAGCAAATACATAACACATGAAAAAGACACACACATGCACATTCTTATTTAAAGGTGACCTTCCTAGAAATAACATCAGATTTTATAGTTACATTTCAACCTCAATATCATCAGGAGAGTCTAAAAGCAGAATATACAAACATTTGGGGGTTTGCAGAGGTCTAAGTGATATACTCATTTGCCAAAAGTATGACAATATTTAGGAAAATATCTCCTTGACCTAGTACATTCCAAAACCACTTTTGAGTGAGAAAGGGGCCACAATCAATTCTAAATTGATTATAATTAAAGCATAGTAAATATATACACAGATTACTGGAGACATATCTAGATGCTTTGGTTAAAAATAGTTTACCACACTATACCTGAGATTTGGTGCACTTCTTAGCCACAGAGGATGCCAGCATATAGACATAAATATAATAAATATGGGACACTGCAAGATAAAATATAATAAAAATAATATGAGAAAAAGAAATTATGTTTCCTCATAAGAACATGGTTTTGACAATTTGGGAAAGATTTTTTTCTATTCTACTAAAAGCTAAGCAAAGAGCTTCTAGAAGAAAGAAATATATTTTTAATTATAGAAACTTAGAACTCAAACTCAAACCGCCTTTTAGTCCGACCTTTGGTCTTTACCACAAGAGCTGAGAAAACCGAGGCCAACAAGCATTGAAAGATGTACACACTGCACGCTGTAGTGGGGATGGAGGAAAGACCAGAATTTTTCTCTTAATGCATAAGTCAAGATTTTTTACTGATCCCATTGTTTCCTAATTTACCCCATTGTGTTGACTGCACCATAAGCAGTTCAAGAGCAGTGATACAGATATTAGTAGGACTTGACTCATGAAGACAGCCGCTAATTGGAAAATATAAGGTGAGCGAATATGAAAAGAGTGATGAAAATCCCCTATTGTAAGTTTTTAAATAAAATTTTCTTTCTGTTTTTAATTCAATCCAAAGAATATATATACAGGCCTGGGATAGCCACGTTCTCTCTTATCTAGATCAGCAACCCCATTCCAGACAAAGTATTTCTCATCCTTTCGATATCATTCAGTCTTAAAGTTTAGTGTGTAAGGCAAAGTTAAAAATACCTACATAAAACAATAATTATAAAACTGTTGATGGACACATGGTATATAAAAAAGTGATTTGTTTAATAGTAATAGCACAAAGGTGATGTAAGGGAATGAAACTATATTGAAGCAAAATTTGTTATGCCATCAAAATTAATTTGAATTAATTTGTCTTAAATTAATATGTTAATTTTAATCTCCAGGACTACTACTAAAAATAACTTTAAAAGTAGAAATCATAAGGTTATTAAAATGGTACACTAGAAAGTATCACTGGTAATGAAGAAATAGAAGAAAATTAGGACATAAGATACATAGAAAACAAATAGCAAAATGGCAGACACATCCTATTACAGTAATGTAAATGGAGTAAGCACCCTAATCAAAAGGCAGAGATTGGTGAATGGATAATTGTATCTATCATCATATAATTATGTTTTAAAATTTGTTTCAGATTTTGGCAACATTGAAAACATTTCATCAATAATTTGCTAAAAAAGGTTATGACTACAAACTCTAAGATCCATTGTTTAGAGAAGTTATCAGATTGGCTTGTAGGATTTAGCAGTCATTCATTTTGTAAGTTTCAGTAAGCTTACAGGCACTTGTGTTTATTGAAATTTAAAGGAACTAAAGGATGACTTAATAAGTGAGTTGTTACTATTGCTTCTATGGAAAATATATATGTATGGAGTTCCACAATTATATTTACCCTAAAGTAATTTTAGCAACACTGCTATCCTTGCAATTATGGCAATTAAACTCCAAACTAGTTCCAAATGGATAAGATAAAAGCATAAATAAAAGACAGAAAATGAAAATTCTCCCAACATATTGGAAGTAAACTTTGGAATTGGATTATAAATCTTTGGGCTAGCCAATCAGCAAGACTAGGAGAGGGATATTAGGTCACTGGGAAAATAGTATCTAGAGAAATCTTAGAATTGAAAGGGAAATAACACTTAACAGTCAAATGACCTTTATTTGATCCTAATTATACCTTTTCTGTGGAACCTGTTTAATTCCATTGAAAAAAAAATCAACTTCATAGACTCTTGTTTAGATGAAACCAGGTGTAATATTGTTACAGTCTACAAAACATCCAAAGCTTATTTGCCCAGAGGTGAAAATTCAGAATACCAGACCCTGCTTTATAATCTCTTTAATAAAAATTTAAAGCTTGTCAAGAATAAAATATTTTCTCACATTGGAGTTTTATTTATTAGCCTTCGGGGCAATCTGTTGCATTTATTGCTTAATTCTCCAGTTTAATGTGCTTTTTAGAACTATGATTACATTCTCCTTCTAAATCTCACACCATATATTTTATTCCTTATATTCCTTTGTCCAATAAATACAGAGGAAGAGATAAGAGAAAGGATGAGAGAGATTGTGGTCTGAGTATTTAAATTCTGTTAAAAATACATAGATTGCCATGTTTGTAGAGGGTCTGGCCATTTGGCAGAATCCATCTGTGCTTGGGCTGTTTTGTTAGTTGTTCTTCAAATAAGTTTTGTGGACCCCTCCAGAGACTCCCATTTTCTACATAAAGAAATCATAACTCCTTATTATTAAATATTCAGGAATTTTCAAGCTGACTTTTAAATTGCCAGGAACTTTTAGACAGCCATGATAGAAATACTTACACCATAAATATTGGCCAGTCAGGGCTCTTCCCCTCCCCCTACCCCAGAGCTGGTTTCCTGGCACACTATTTCTTTGCACATAATTTTATTATATCACATATCCCACCAGTGTTACAGTTAAAAATCAGCCCTCTTATGAAGTTATGAGCTCACTGAGGGCAGAGTCATATCCTAATTGATTTTTCTACCTCCCAGAATTCAGAAAACTGTTTGGCTAATGACAGGTGATCATAAATAACTCTTTAAATGGAAATTGAACATAAAAAATAAAAAACTAGGTTGTTTTTCTAACTCATTCCTAGTGACATATTAGACACATGGTAGAATCACTTAAATACATTTCCAGTTTTATAACATGTAGATAAATATATCCATGTTACCCAGTTGTTATGAGGAATAAACAAGATAATCATTAAAGAAATAATTTGTAAATACTGGAAATCTATTTTAAAAATAGACCAAGAGCCTAAGAGCTATTGTTAATTTCATTGTGATGGAGACATTTTACCAGGTGCTGTTAATGTCCCCTTAGTGTTAAATTTTTCTTAAAGTACTCATAAAAATAAATAACACTGAAATTAATAACCTATTTATTATACTTTAATTAATTTTTTTTCAAAAAATACCCCACTATTATTTAACTCAATCTTTTTGAATTAGAACTTCTCAAATTCTATTGGCTGTATAGAACTTGCTGGGGCCATTTAGTGAAAGAGGCACTATGGAGGAATTTGTGTTCTAATCTTACAGCCCAGTTTTGTCTGCTTTTTAAAATAGACTTTTAAGTATGATTTCCTTCAAATATTGTTTTACATAGTCCAGTTAATTTTGTCTTATAAATGTTAAATCGTTGACACTAAATAGCATATTCTAATAGTTAATTTGGAGCAGTTTTACACTAAATTTGGGCACGTCTACTTTGGAAATGTCTACACTGGATTTCTGACCAAATTAAAAATAATAATTCCAATGCCAATTGGATCATAAGTCAATGGATTTACTCAAGATGAATCCAAAAGTTTAGTGAAGAATAAGAACTCTTTTCGACAAATTCTCATTGACAGTTTGCTAAAATAGGACAAGCCTACTGACATAGGAAAACATCTCTTTCTTTTTTACGAGGCAAATAGAAATGCTGACACCGATACTCAGACTTCAGATTGTGTAAGTGAAATGAGGAGAAAAGCTAGACAATAAAGACAAGAAAAAAGTTAAATGTGGATTAACAGGTGTGACAGTAACTAATAATTGTATTTTTGTTTATAACTAAATGTTTTAAAGCTACACATTTTAGGCCTGTGAACTAATGAATTGTTTATATTTGTGTCTACTTTTGCTGCTTCACTAATTCCTGTTAGCATTTTTTTTTAAAGTCACACACTAAATGAATAAATACATAAATAAATAAATAAGTCACACATTACAGAGTGAGGGAACTCTAGAATAGGGTCTTAAAACCATGTGTTGCTATGGTATAAGAGCAATGATATATAGCTATAGGTCAAACAGAAGAGAAACAAAGTCAGTGTAAGAAAGCTCAGTAAATATTAGATTCAGTTATTTTTTCTGTGTGTCAGGAGAAAAATTAAGGTCAGATTAACAATGTTGTGAGTGAAGCTTTATAAATACTTATCTATTTGCTGAAAGCATTTTTTGGAATCGAGCTATGAGAATGAAAGAATGGAAGAAAGATAAAATAAAAGTGTCTATGCAAATATGCTTGATTTTTAACAGCAATAGATTTAGAGTGGTGCCATTTTTCTCTAAAGCTATGGACATGAAAGCTTTGGACTCTTTTCCCTTAAATATGTAAAGAAAATCAATACTGTCATAAATTTCACAGAATCTTTTCTAGGAGCTGGTTTACAAATGGCCCAAACAGCCTTACAAAATGGGACTAGTACCAGGAAGCTCAAACACATTGTTTTAGAGAAAGAGTGCTGTTGGCCAGTGTGTTTGTCTTTCCAAAGAAGCTAGAAATTCATATTTTTATGTGAAACATTCTGATTTTTCAGTGACAGCAACTAAAACAAACATATACACACCTGTATGAGCCTAAAAAGCATATACATAAGTGTAATATACCATGAGGACAACCAGTTTCTGACTTTCTTTAAATTCCCTGTATAAAGATTATATGATTTTCTCAAGGAAATTACACCAACATGTTTAGATTAGTGCATGAGCAAAATGACCATTTAAAAAAGCTAAATAAATCATTTTTATATCTGTGACCTCAAGGGTCTTTGTGGCTTTTCTGAGGGAATAATTTCTCAGGTGTCCCTGAGTCATTGGGTTTAAACACCAGATCTTATTTTATTAATTAATTTTTTTTTTTTTTAGTTAAAAAGAAATAAAGGTGAAAGAAATTAATAGCAGACATATAATAAGCAAAGAATTAAAGATCTGATTATGTGTTAAACACAACCAACTCCTTTGTCAAGAATAATTCAGATTAAAACAAAACAAACAAAAACAGAATCTCACATATGTGGTCCTAGTCATAAATACATTTTTTTAAATTGTATATGATTGTTCACCCTTACCCCCAGCAACTGAGGTGATCTGTCAATTTGGCATTTTCAAAATGAGAAATTCTAAGGATGCAACAGAGATTCACTGACTCAAAAAATTATTTTTAGCTGTTGGGAATTAACCTTAATTTGGCCATTTTAGTGGACTTTTTCAAATCGGCTAGCAATGAAAGAAACATTGAAAATTAATCTAAAGGGCAAAACAACCCACTTAAGTATATTTTAAAGTCAATTTAAATGAGAGGATTTTACCATTTTGACCAAGTTGGCTGCATATAAGACAGGACAGTAGTTACATACATGATGGGAGACTTCAAATTAATGTCTTCCTACTTCTCTCCAGATCTGTGTAGAGCCCAAGAAATGTAACAGCATAGTTTGTTTATTTAACCTTATCTCATTATTTTGAATGTACATATATCTTTCTCCAAAGAGTCCATTTATAATATTTGTGCCATCAGTCAGACTTTAAAGACCTTAAAAAGAAGCTAGTAATCTCCCTGTTATTGGAATTTAGGCAGTTTCAGGATGTCCCAAATATTTTAAGACAGAAAAATATTTCACAATGGTTATTTAAAATATTTTCTCTGTTTCCTGTATATTAGCCCTGTTTTGGGAGATTGACCCAATATATTTTAAATTGCATTTTAACTTTACATAAGTAATTCCTTAAAAATAATAAATATATATTTTGACATTCTAAAAATTTTTAAAGCTTTCTGCATATACTAATAACAAAATACCATTTCTTCTTGGGCATGCTCTTCGGACTATTAAGATTAGCATATTAATTATATGCATTAGGTTGTTTTATTTGATCTAATTTTACAGTAAAATGAGACAGAGGTTTGTTGGTGAGTCACTGGTTTGTCGAATGTTATATATAATTTGTGAAACTAATAACACATTTTAAATAAGTCATTTTAAATGCTTACTTTTTATCGTATATTAAATGCCAAGCCATTTCCACATATTATACTTTTAATAAACTTTTTTAAATAGTTTAAGATTTATAGAAAATTTGCAAAGAACATTGAGAGTTCCCATAAACATCACAACCAGTTTCCCCTATTAGTAACCTCTTATATGAGTATGGTTTATTTGTGATAGTTAATAAAAAATATTGGTACATTAATATTAACTAAAGACTCTATCAGATTTTCTTAGTTTTCATCCAATGTCCTTTTTCTGCCCCAGGGTCTCATCCAGGACACCATGTGACTTTCAGTCATGTCTATCAGTCTCCCCTTGGTTATGACAGTTTCTCAAACTTTCCTTGTTTTTGATGACGTTGACAGTTTTGAGAAACACTGGTCAGCTATTTTATAAGATATCCTGAATTTGGGATTTCTCTGAATGTTTTTCTTATGATTAGACTGGGGATATTGGCTTTGGGAAAGAAAACTACTTCCTTCCCAAAGGGGTAAAGAAATTGCCATTTTTATCACATCATATCACCATGCTGTCAACCTGACCCATCACAGCTGATTTAATCATTGATCATCTGGTTGCAATATTGTTGCACAGAGACCTGCACTATAAAGTTACTCTCCCTGCCCCCCACCCTTTACTTACTGTATTCTGTGAAAGGAAGTTACTAGAAGCATTTTACACTTAAGGAGTAGGGAGCTATGTTCCACCTTCATGAGGGTGGAATACTTGCATCAATTATTTGGAATTTGGCTGCAAAAGAGATTTGTCTATTCTTTCTGATTTATTTATTACTCAATCACATATTTATGTCATGGACATTTATTTTATACTTTGGGTCATAATCCAATATTACTTTATTTTGTGATGCAAAGTTTTCCAGTTTTGACTATTGGAGGCTCTTTCAGTCTGCTCCAGTATCCATCTGACAACCTCCCACCCCTCTCCCCCGCCTATAATTCCCATGATTGTATGTGTGTGTGTGTTTGAGCACTTTCTTACTTTCTTGTGCTGTAGGATACTCCAGGCTCATCTTGTATATCCCCTGTCCCAGTTCTAGAATCAGTCATTTCTTCAGGGAGTCCCAGTTTCCACAGTTGAAGAATATTATTAAAAAATATTATTAAAAAAATTAAATTTATTAAAATATTATTAAAAAAAGAGCCAGATGTGAGATTTGCTCATAGCTACTTTGGTATGGTTGATTTTAGAATCTTTCATTTTATCCCCTCTCATACTTTAAAAAATTTAGTACTTTCCCTAGAATTTGCACTATACATTTTTAATGCACCTGCATTCACCTTCAAGTAGCATTCTGCCACTTCACATGTAGGGCAAGTACTTTACAACAGAGTCTTTCCGATCCTCCCTCTTTTCCTGTGACATTGATGTCTTTCACTTCATATTTTATAATCAAGTAATACATTGCTATTATTAGTACTATTGCTTTTAAAAGTTTTTTATGTCAATTAAGAGTGAGAAAAATAAAAGTCTTTATTTTAGCTTAATTTACTCCTTCTTTGATGCTTGTCCTTTCTTTAAGTTTATCCAAGTTTCTGGTCATTTTTTGATCATTCTGCTTGAAGACCTTCTTTTAACATTCTTGGAGGCAGGTGTGCTGACAATTAATTCCCTAAGCCTTTATTTTGTTTTTGGTTTTTGGAGAAGTTTTATCTCTCTACTTATGAAATTAAATTTTACTGGCTATAGAATTCATGTCTGGTGTTTTTTCCCAAAAGTTAAATACTTCACTATATTCTCTTGCTTGCACAGCATCTGACAAGAAATCAGCTATCATTCTTACCCTTGTTCTTCTGTAAATAAGGCCTTTTATTCTTTGGCTCCTTTCAAGATTTTCTTTGTTTTTAGTTTTCTGCATTTGAATAAGATATTCCTATATATGTTTGTGTCTTGGTATTTATCCTGCTTGTCACTCTTTTAGCCTCCTGAATCTCTGGTTAGGTGTCTATCATTCACTTTGGAATATTATCTGCCATTATTACTTAAATTTGTTCACTCTTCTGCTTTTGCTATTCCAGTTTTGTGCATTTTTATTGTCTTGAAATGTTCTCACAGTTCTTTCTTATTCCGGTTTTTATTCTTTTTTACCTTCCATTTCAATTAACCTATTGTCAAGCTTACTGATTCTTTCCTCAGCCATGCCATGCCTACTTATGAGTCCATCAAAGGTATTCTTCATTTTTCCTACAGTGTTTTTTTGTTTTTGTTTTTGTTTGTTTGTTTAATTGTTTTTTGTGGTACGCGGGCCTCTCACTGCTGTGGCCTCTCCCGTTGCGGAGCACAGGCTCTGGATGCGCAGGCCCAGCGGCCATGGCTCACGGGCCCAGCCGCTCCGCGGCATGTGGGATCTTCCCGGACCGGGGCACGAACCCGTGTCCCCTGCATCGGCAGGCGGACTCTCAACCACTGTACCACCAGGGAAGCCCCTTACAGTGTTTTTGATTTCTAGCATTTTCTATATCTCTGCTTATAATACTCATCTATTCTTGCATGGATGTTTACTTTTTCCAGTAGTTCCCTTAACATATTCATCATTGTTATTTTAAATTCACTGTGTGATAATTCTTACATGTGCTGTTATCTGGGTTTGGTTATGATGATTCCTTTTTCTTTGCAGACTTTGTTTCTTATTGCCTTTGCCATGCCTTGTAATTATTTTGCTGAAAGCTGGACATATATTAGGTAATAGGAACTGACGTATTTAGGCCTTTATTGTGAGCCTTCATGTTAATCTGGCTAGGAGTTGGGGCGTGTTTGATGTTTGCTGTAGCTGTAGGTGCCAGAAGATTCAAATTCCTTTAATCTTCCTGTTTTTGTTTACCCTGCTGACTTTGGGTTTCCTTAAGTACTCTCCCTCAGAGGAAGTCTATATTTTGCTGCTTTTTCAGATATAACCCACTGTTATTACCTGAAGTCCTGTTGGTGTGGCAGTAAGGTATGGGGGAGGAGCTGCATTTTATCATCTGATAACATCTCAGTCTTTTAATGGGGCAGTGTCCTTGGGCTATGACCTCTACAAGGGTTTTTTTTCAGTAGGATAGCTTTTTCCTCCCGTTACCTATTCTCTTCCCTGGGTGTAGAATTCCTAAATATTCCCAATCTGTTTCTTTATTTCCTTGAAACTCTGACCCCTGTTGACTATGTTTTATTGTTGTTTTTTGTTTTGTTTTGGGGTTTGTTTGTCTTTTGGTCCCCCCAGCCCCGCACTGTCAGACAGACAGGAAGCCTGGAGGGATTGAAGGGAGAGGAATTCCCTTGCGCAGCTGGAATAAGGCCTAAGCAAAGTCCTTTTCCTTGGAGAGTGTCTGTGTGTTATTGAGAAGGTTTGGGGTATATTTCACAATGATCACTACTTACCCTTTTCTCTGATAGAGTCAGGAGGGAATCTTTATCAGATATTCATTGTAAGAATCTAATATGATTCCTGGAAGCAAAACACATACAAGTAAGACGGCAGCTCCCAGCGGTCTCTCATTCTCAAGCCAGTCCACACTCAGCCTCTAGCAATTAGACAAAATTACCATTTAAGAATATTTTATCAGGTTAGGTCTCCAGTGACTCCTGATCCAGGTTAGCAGATTCGGTTTGTCTCTCAACAGATGGGTCTGTCTCTCCAGATTTCAAGGTGACAGTTTGCTCTGCAACCTCAGTTCTCTAATGGGTGCAAGAAAAATCATTGATTATCTGTCCAGCATTTTTGTTGCTGTTATAAGGAAAGGAACAACAACTTCCAAGCTCGTTACATGTTGGAGCTAAAATGGCAAAATGATTACTTTTTAAATGTAAAATTTTATTACTCTGTTGTGCGTCATTCACTCCACATTATTTGTGGGAGAAAAAGTACAATAATAGTTTTGTTTTGTTATTTTTTTTCCCTGACTTGGTTAAAACAACATGTAGGACTATAAATTTAATTAAAATGCCTCTTATGGGGCTTCCCTGGTGGCGCAGCGGTTGAGAGTCCGCCTGCTCATGCAGCGGACACGGGTTCGTGCCCCGGTCCGGGAAGATCCCACATGCCGCAGAGCGGCTGGGCCCGTGAGCCATGGCCACTGAGCCTGCACGTCCGGAGCCTGTGCTCCGCAACGGGAGAGGCCACAGCAGTGAGAGGCCCGCATCCCGCAAAAAGAAAAATAAAAAAGCCTCCTATGAATATAAAAAGATAATCTGGAGATTTCTCCTGAAAAGCAGCAAATGTTTGAGTACTTACTTAAAAAAAGAGAACACTTTTTTAAATAATTAAGTTTATTTCAAGTACATTTACTCACATACCATCAACCCACAGGAGTTCCCACACCTGGGGAATATTGAGGCTGATGATGTCTACACTAATTACATTTATACTTAAGGTAAGGAAAGGACAAATCGGTTTTAGTTTTTAGGAATAAATCATTAGCTGATTTATTCAGGGATCAAAATAGGAACGTTCCCCTGAAAAGCAATGAATCGACTCAGTGCATTCCATACACAATATATTATTTTTTATAGCTAAGGAGTCCTTGATATTTTTAGGATTGCCAATAGTTGTTTATGTGTGTGTGCCTCTATTTCAGAAATTAGCCAAAAAATATATGATACTTGGCACTTCAGTCATTTTTCCATTTTATGTGTGTGTGTGTACATTATGTTTTTTATAACTGCACTTTCAAGATTTAAAGGATTTCTCAAAATGTTTCTGCAACGTACATAAAATAGGTCAGACAGTATGTGAGCTCAAATGAAAATAACTAAGGAAAATAACTAAGTCTGCCACAGACTTACTTCTCCTTTTTAGCTTTCTAAATGTATCTATCCTGCTGAAGGAGACTTTCAATAGGGGAAGAAAAATACAGGCTATTGTGTAGGTGTCTACACTGTGTGCACTGACCTCAACCAAAATTGTTAACATAATTCAGAGTCCTAAGTTTTGGCAGATGAGTGTGTGACTGAAGAATGCACAGTAAGTGGAATACAGGGTGAGATATTTATTCGCAACTAGCTGGTTAATGCAGCTGTGTCCTGTCTGTCCTATATAAGGCCATACTAAAATTTTGAAGGGGATATTCCTTTATAACAACATGATTCATCTTTTGGACTGTATGACTTGATATTGTACTAGGATATTGAAGTTTAGCTTATACTTACTGTTACATGAGAGAGGAAAAATGTAGATAGCACAAGTAATCAAAATCATGAACTGACTGATAAAGACTTATGTATTTTAAACTTTATGTAACTGGAGAAAATAAAGAGCTAATAGAGGAAAGAGGATATAATTACAAAATGGATCATGAGGGCTGGTTAAATGAAGTGCTGACAACAATGCAAATTTACGACTAAAATCTATAATCTTCTGATTATGTCTATACATGTAATACATCTTAGAGAGTTGATCATTTATACAGGAATCTGACTGATGCAGAAGTGGGATCTAGATCAATCAGCCAGAGAAACATACCTGACTTTACATTCAGCAGCAGGGAAATTTTGTAAGTTACTCAAGTGCTGCAAAAACTCTAATTTTCAATGTCATTTGGTCTCCTTGCTCACATTTAAATTTGATTTATAGTGTGAAAGAAATGGCACATACCCTTATTGCTATATAAAGGTCACTTTTAAGAAATAAGTATTTTTAACCCTGATTTTTTTCCCTTCTTTTCCAAATTGCAATTTAGAAGGGGAGGTTTTAGGGGAAAAGCCCCGGTCTGCTAACTTGAGGAAGAGTTCGGGCTGGGGAGAGGGAAGGCTATAAAAAGAGAAAAAAGGTTTAAAATGCCTCCTAACTCCTTTAAACAGTAGCCAGCAGTTAGAAATGGAAAGAAAACTAGAAGATAATTAAGATTTAAATCACATCCTGAAGGCTTTTAATAGTTTTGCCCTAGGATTTAGAACTTGAGAATTTAATTTTTTGAAAACACTTCTATGATGCCTGACATTTAGACAACTGTTTAAGAGAAGAAAATACTGTGACAGTAAAAGATTAGCTAAACTGTACTCTGGACATGCAGGAATGCAAATGAGAGTATGCAGCTCTAAAACAGTGCACATCAAAAACGCTGCGGAGACAAATAAGTAGAGGGAGTGACTTTCAAACTAAGAAACTAGGTCAAAAATCAGATAAAGCATGTATCTGTAACAGCAGCATTTCCTTATCGAAATTGTTTAAGTTTTAATATTGAATTTTACTGTGCTTACTTTTGTTTAACCATATGTGGTTCAAAATCACATTTACAAGTTAACTTTTTTCCCCTAAAATACTTAAAGCAAGATAATAGCACAAGTAAGCAGCAGTTTCTAGAGTCACAACTCAATCTAATGTTATTCACCCTGGATGCTAATTACAGATCATTTGCTCATTTGAGAGTCTTCCCTTTAGATCTTAGAAAAGTGTTCTGAGATTCCAAAACTAGCCTAATATAATGCAGTTCCCTGAGAGGAAGATCAATAAGAAGCACTGTTCATCATCTCTAACCTTAATTACTAGTAAATTCCTGTCAACAAATACTTGGTAAAGTTTAGATTGGGTGATAAAAAGTCTTGCAAAGATGAGTGACTTTAGGAAGACACAAAGCTAAGACAGTGTGGGCAGAGTTCAGGAGAGGAGCTAGTATTTGAAAAAATATATAGATAGATAGATATTTACATAATGAGCTCATATTTAGGTATTATTAAACATGCTGGAAGTAACCACAAATGCATTGAAGATGTTATATACACCATTCGTACCAGATTTTTCCAGAACAAATCTGAATTTAAATAGCATCTTTCATTTTCTAGTTTCATTATGTCCTTGTCCCTTTACATGAAATTGGCCTGCAAAAACTGGAGTTCTTTATACCCAACCGTCCCAAGCTCACCAGGGCTGTTGCCCAATGGACCCACTACTCTTGGGTCTGAAAATCATCTCATTTCAATCTTGGAGTCTTGCAACTTGTTTCTGAATCAGGCCTCTTGTGGTTTAAAAAAAAAAAAAAGGACTCTACTGTAACTTCCTGAACTAAGATCTCCCTTTCAATTACTCCCCCATCCTTGAATTTGACCAGAACTAGTACTTACAGAGCTGAGCAAGAGATATTTGCTCTTGTAGCCTCTCTTTTGAGATACCTGCATCAGCATTTCCCTCTTGAACTCTAATCTTGGCCTCCTACTCTGCCACCCATACATCTACATGCACCAATTAAGGAAATGAATAGAACATAATTCATATGCATGTTCATAAATATCACTTTGTCCTGAATTTCTATTTGAAAAATATGACCCATCATTCTTTGAGGATTTTGGCAGCCGCCAGAACGCATCACTTAGGTCTCTTGCTGCAATCAGTGTAACTGTCATCCCCACCACTTTCAAGCTGAGACTTGGTTCCTTCAAGCTCCTCTCAGACAGTGCATTCATCCTGGCAAGGTGAGGCAACTTTGGCTCAAGTGCACACTCATCTCCACCTCCATGAACCTTTCTTAGAATTATACTATAGTCCAAGACTCTTAATACCCAGTTTTTCTTCTTTTCTTCTTCAGAGGTGCCAGACTTGCATCAAACCAATAAGCTCACCTTGCTTCTTCCCCCTTATTCTTCACAGGCATTTCACCCAGTCTTTTCCATCTTTAATTCATACTGTGTTTGCTTCTTAAAAGCTCCAAACTGACACAAGAATATGAAATATATGGTCTCTTTTGCAAGTAACATGCCCATGAATGAATTTTAATGTAAAGTAGTGAACAATTTCATGGCTGCTTAAGTTGGAAGCATTTGGAATAAAATGTCAGTTCTGTGGAGTAGTAGTTGTACAATTTTAGGCTATCATTCAAGCCTTCATTTTCTACTTTCTAAAATAAAATATCAATAATTATCTCAGGGGGACCATCAAGATGGCAGAGGAGTAAGACATGGAGATCACCTTCCTCCACACAAATACATCAAAAATACATCTACATGTGGAATAACTCCTAAAGAACACCTACTGAATGCTGGCAGAAGACCTCAGACCTCCCAAAAGGCAAGAAACTCCCCATGTACCTGGGTAGGGAAAAAGAAAAAACAGAGACAAAAGAATAGGGACAGGACATCTACTTCTGGGAGGGAGCTGTGAAAGAGGAAAAGTTTCCACACACAAGGAAGCCCCTTCACTGGCGGGGATAGGGAGTGGGCAGGGGGAAACTTCAGAGCCACGGATAAGGGCACAGCAACAGGGGTGCAGAGGGCAAAGTGGAAAGATTCCTGCACAGAGTATCGGTGCCAACCAGCACTCACCAGCCTGAGAGGCTTGTATGCTCACCCACTGGGGCGGGTGGGGGCTGGGAGCTAAGTCTCTGGCTTCAGAGGTAGGATCCCAGGGAGAGGACTGGGGTTGGCTGCAAGAACACAGCCTGAAGGGGGCTAGTGCTCCACAGCTAGCTGGGAGGGAGTCTGGGAAAAAGGCTGGAAGTGCCTAAGAGTCAAGAGACCATTGTTTCGGAGTGCGCGAGGAAAGGAGATTCAGACACCACCTAAACGAGCTATAGAGACAGGCGTGAGCCATGGTAATCAGCACGGACACAAGAGATGGGCATAAGATGCTAAGGCTGCTGCTGCAGGCACCAAGAAGCCTGTGTGCAAGCACAGGTCACTGTCCCCACCTCCCCTCCCTAGAGCCTGTGCAGACCGCCACTGCCAGTGTCCCGTGATCAAGGGACAGTTTCCCCAGGAGAACACACAGTGTGCCTCAGGCTGTTGCAACCTCATGCCAGCCTCTGCCACCGCAGGATCGCCCCACATTGTATACCCCTCCCTGCCCCCCTCGATCTGAGTGAGCCAGAGTGCCCTAATCAGCTGATACTTTAACTCCATCCTGTCTGGGCAGGAAACAGATGCCCTCAGGCAACTTACAAACACAGGTGGGGCCAAATCCAAAGCTGAACCCCAGAAGCTGTGCAAACAAAGAAGGGAAAGGGAAATCTCTCCCAGCAGCCTCAGGAGCAGTGGATTAAATCTCCACAATCAACTTGATGTACCCTGCATCTGAGGAATACCTGAATAGACAATGAATCCTCCCAAAATTGAGGTGGTGGACTTTGGGAGCAACTGTAGACTTGGGGTTTGCTTTCTGCAACTAATTTGCTTCTGGTTTTATGTTTATTTTAGTTTAGTATATAGAGCTTATTATCATTAGCAGATTTGTTTATTGATTTGGTTGCTCTTTTCCTTTTTTTTAATATATGTATTTTTTTTCCTTTTTCTCTTTTTGTAAGTGTGTATGTATATGCTTCTTTGTGTGATTTTGTCTGTATAGGTTTGCTTTTACCATTTGTCCTAGGGTTCTGTCTGTCTGTTTTTTTTTTAAGTATAGTTTTTAGTGCTTGTTATCATTGGTGGATTTGTTTATTGGTTTGATTGCTCTCTTCATTCTTTCTTTTTTTATTATTACTTTTATATTATTTTATTTTTAATAATATTTTTAACCTTTTATTTTAATAACTTATTTTATTTTACTTTACATTATTTTATTTTATTCTATTTTATTTTATTTTATTTATTTATTTTTTCTCCCTTTTCTTCTGAGCTGTGGGGCTGAAAGGGCCTTGGTGTTCCAGCCGGGTGTCAGGCCTGAGACTCTGAGGTGAGAGACTGAGTTCAGGACTTTGGTCCACCAGACATCTCCTGGCCCCATGTAATATCAAATGGCAAAAGCTCTCCCAGAGACCTCATTCTTAATGCTAAACCCAGATCCACTCAACAACCAGCAAGTTAAAGTGCTGGACACTCTATGCCAAAAAACCTATCAAGACAGGAACACAACCCACCCATTAGCAGAGAGGCTGCCTAAAATCATAATAAGTTCACAGACACCACAAAACACACCACAAGACACTGTCCTTCTCACCAGAAATACAAGATCCAGCCTCATCCAACAGAACACAGGTCCAGTAGCCTCCACAAAGAAGCCTACACAACTCACTGAACCAAACCAACTCATGAGGGAAGGCACCAAAAACAAGGGGAACTATGAACCTGCAGCCTGTGAAAAGGAGACCCAAAATGCAGCATGTTATGCAAAATGAGAAGAGAGAAAAATACACAGGAGATGAAGGAGCAAAGTAAAAACCCACCAGAACAAACAAATGAAGAGGAAATAGGCAGTCTACTTGAAAAAGAATTGAGTAATGATAATAAAGATGATCCAAAATTTTGGAAATAGAATGGAGGAAATACAAGAAACATTTAACAAGGACCTAGAAGAACTAAAGAGCAAACAAACAATGATGAACAACACAATAAATGAAATCTAAAATTCTCTAGAAGGAATCAATAGCAGAATAACCGAGGCAGAAGAACGGATAACTGACCTGGAAGATAAAATAGTGGAAATAACTACTGCAGAGCAGAATAAACAAAAGACACTGAAAAGAATTGAGGACAGTCTCAGAGACCTCTGGGACAACATTAAATGCACCAACATTCAGATTATAGAGGTCCCAGAAGAAGAAGAGAAAAAGAAGAGGTCTGAGAAAATATTTGAAGAGGTTATAGTTGAAAACTTCCCTAATGGGAAAGGAAATAGTCAAGTCCAGGAAGCACAGAGAGTCCCATACAGGATAAATCCAAGGAGAAACACATCAAAACATATATTAAACTATCAAAAATTAAATACAAAGAAAAAATATAAAAAGCAGCAAGGAAAAAGCAACAAATAAAATACAAGGGAATCCCCATAAGGTTAACAGCTGATTTCTCAGCAGAACTCTGCGAGTCAGAAGGTGTGTCAGGACATATTTAAAGTGATGAAAGGGAAGAATTTAAAACCAATGTTACTCTACCCAACAAGGGTCTCATTCAGATTCCACAGAGAAATTAAAACCTTTACAGATAAACAAAAGCTAAGAGAATTCATCACCACAAAACCAGCTTTACAACAAATGCTAAAGGAACTTCTCTAGGCAGGGAACACAAGAGAAGGAAAAGACCTACAATAACAAACCCAAAACAATTAAGAAAATGGTAATAAGAACATACATATCGATAATTACCTTAAATGTAAGTGGATTAAATGCTCCAACCACAAGACATAGAGTGGCTAAATGGATACAAAAACAAGACCTGTATATATGCTGTCTACAAGATAGCCACTTCTGACCTAGGAAAACATACAGACTGAAAGTGAGGGGATGGAAAAAGATATTCCATGCAACTGGAAATCAAAAGAAAGCTGGAGTAGCAATTCTCATATCAGACACAATAGACTTTAAAATAAAGACTATAACAAGAGACAAAGAAGGACACTACATAATGACCAAGGGATCTATCCAAGAAGAAGATATAGCAATTGTAAATATTTATGGACCCATCCTAGGGGAGCTTCAATATATAAGGGGCACTTCAATATATATATATATATATTATATATATATATATATATATATATAATATATATATATAATGCTAACAGCCATAAAAGGGGAAATCAACAGTTACAATATCATAGTAGGGGACTTTAACACCCCACTTTCACCAATAGACAGATCATCCAAAATGAATATAAATAAGGAGACACAAGCTTTAAATGATACATTAAACAAGATGGACTTAATTAATATTTATAGGACATTCCATCCAAAAACAACAAAATACACTTTCTTCTCAAGTGCTTATGGAACATTCTCCAGGATACATCATATCTTGGGGCAAAAATCAAGCCTTGATAAATTTAAGAAAATTGAATTTGTATCAGGTATCTTTTCCCACCACAATGCTATGAGACTAGATATAAATTACAGGAAAAATTGTGTAAAACACACAGAAACATGGAGGCTAAACAGTACGCTACTAAATAACTAAGAGGTCACTGCAGAAATCAAACAGGAAATCAAAAAATACCTAGAAACAAATGACAATGAAAACACAATGATCCAAAATCTACAGGATGCAGCAAAAGCAGTTCTAAGATGGACGTTTATAGCAATACAATCCTACCTCAAGAAACAAGAAACATCTCAAATAAACACCTAAATGTACCCTGAAAGCACTTAGAGAAAGAAGAAGAACAACAACAAAAAAGTTAGCAGAAGGAAAGAAATCATAGAGATCAGATCAGAAATAAATGAAAAAAATGCAGGAAATGATAGCAAAGGTCAATAAAACTAAAAGCTGGTTCTTTGAGAAGATAGACAATATTGATAAACCATTAGCCAGACATATCAAGAAGAAAAGAGAGAAGACTCAAATCAATACAATCAGAAAGGAAAACTGAAGTAACAACTGACATTACAGAAATACAAACGATCATGAGAGTTTACTACAAGCAACTATATGCCAATAAAAAGGACAACCTGAAAAAAATGGACAAATTATTAGAAAAGCACAACATTCTGAGACTGAACCAGGAAGAAATAGAAGATATGAACAGACCAATCACAAGCACTGAAATTGAAACTGTGACTAAAAATGTTCCAACAAACAAAAGCCCAGGACCAGATGGCTTCACAGGTGAATTCTATGGAATATTTAGAGAAGAGCTAACACCTATTCTTCTCAAACTCTTCCAAAATATGACAGAGGAAAGAACACTCCCAAACTCATTCTATGAGGCCACCAACATCCTGATAGCAAAACCAGACAAAGATGTCACAAAAAAAGAAAATGACAGGCCAATATCACTGATGAACTTAGATGCAAAATGCCTCACCAAAATACTAGCAAACAGAATCCAACAGCACCTTAAAAGGATCATACACCATGATCAAGTGGGGTTTATCCTGGGAATGCAAGGATTCTTCAGTACACACAAATCAATCAATGCAATAAACCATATTAACAAACTGAAGGATAAAAACCATATGATAATCTCAGTAGATGCAGAAAAAGCTTTTGACAAATTTCAACACCATTTATGATAAAAGCCCTACAGAAAGTAGGCATAGAGCAAACTTACCTCAGCATAATAAAGGCCATATATGACAAACCCACAGAGAACATTGTCTTCAATGGTGAAAAACTGAAACCATTTCCACTAAGATCAGGAAAAAGACAATGTTGCCCACTCTCACCTCTATTAGTCAACATAGTTTTGGAAGTTTTAGCCATAGCAATCAGAGAAGAAAAAGCAATAAAAAGAATACAAATCAGAAAAGAAGAAGGCAAACTGTCACTGTTTTCAGATGACATGATACTATACTTAGAGAATCTTAAAGGTGCTACCGGAAAACTACTTGGATTAATCAATGAATCTGCTGAAGTAGTAGGATACAAAATTAATGCATAGAAATCTCTTGCATTCCTATACACTAACGATGAGAAATCTGAAAGAGAAATTAAGGAAACACTCCCATTTACCACTGAAACAAAAAGAATAAAATAGGAAAAAATTTACCTAAGGAGAAAAAGACCTGTATGAAGAAAACTATAAGACACTGATGAAAGGAATTAAAGATGATGCAAACAGGTGGAGAGATATACCATGTTCTTGGACTGAAAATATTATGAAAATGACTATACTGCACAAAGCAATCTCCAGATTCAATGCAATCCCTATCAAACTACCAATGGAATTTTTCACAGAACTAGAACAAAAAATTGCACAATGGAATTGTTCACTTTTATGGAAACATAAAAGACTCTGAATAACCAAAGCAATCTTGAGACAGAAAAATGGAGCTGGAGGAATCAGGCTCCCTGACTTCAGACTATACTACAAAGCTACAGTCATCAAGACAGTATGGTACTGGCACAAAAACAGAAATATAGATCAGCAGAAAGGGATAGAAAGCCCAGAGATAAACCCATGCACATATGGTTACCTTATCTTTGATAAATGAGGCAAAAATATACAATGGTGAAAAGATAGCCTCTTCAATAAGTGGTGCTGAGAAAACTGGACAGTTACTCATAAAAGAATGAAATTAGACCACTCCCTGACACCATACACAAAAATAAACACAAAATGGATTAAAGACCTAAATATTAGGCCAGACACTATAAAACTCTTAGAGGAAAACATAGGCAGAACACTCTATGACATAAATCATAATAGGATACTTTCTGGCCCACCTCCTGGAGAAATGGAAATTAAAAACAAAAGTAAACAAATGGGACCTAATGAAACATAAAAGCTTTTCACAGCAAAGGAAACCATAAAGAAGTTGAAAAGAAAACCCTCAGAATGGGAGAAAATATTTGCAAACAGAGCAACTGATAAATGATCAATCTCCAAAATATACAAGCAGTTCATGCAGCTCAATATCAAAAAAAAAAAAAAATACCCAATCCAAAAATGGGCAGAAGACCTAAATAGACATTTCTCCAAAGAAGACATACAGATGGCCAAGAAGCACATGAAAGGATGCTGAACGTCACTAATCATTAGAGAAATGCAAATCAAAACTACAATTAGGTATCACCTCACACTGGTCAGAATGGCCATCATCCAAAAATCTACAAAGTATAAATGATGGAGAGGGTGTGGTGAAAAGGGAACCCTCCTGCACTGTCGGTGGGAAAGTAAATTGATGCAGCCACTATGGAGAACACTATGGAGTTTCCTTAGAAAACTAAAAATAGAACTACCATACGACCCAGCAATCCCACTACTGGGTATATACCCTGAGAAAACCATAATTCAAAAAGAGTCATTTACCACAATGTTCACTGCAGCTCTATTTACAATAGCCAGGACATGGAAGCAACCTAAGTGTCCATCGACAGATGAATGGTTAAAAAAATGTGGCACATATATTCAATGGAATATTACTCAGCCATAAAAAGAAATGAAATTGAGTTTTTTGTAATGAGGTGGATGGCCCTAGAGTCTGTCATACAGAGTGAAGTAAATAAGAAAGAGAAAAATAAATACTGAATTCTAGCACATATATATGGAATCTAAAATTTAAAAAAAATGGTTCTGAAGAACCTAGGGGCAGGAGAGGAATAAAGATGCAGAGGTAGAGAATGGACTTGAGGACATGGGGAAGGGGAAGTGTAAGCTGGAACAAAGTGAGAGAGTGACATGGACATATACACACTACTAAATGTAAAATAGATAGCTAGTGGGAAGCAGCCATATAGCACAGGGAGATCAGCTCGGTGCTTTGTGACCACCTAGAGGGGTGGGATAAGGAGGGTGGGAGGAAGACACAAGAGGGAGGAGATATTGGGATATATGTATACATATAGCTGATTCACTCTGTTAGTATACAGAGAAACTAACACACCATTGTAAAGCAATTATACTCCAATAAAGATGTTAAAAAAATAAGAATAAGTGCTCTGGTTCAAGAAAAAATAACAATTATCTCATATAATGTCATTGTATGGAGGAGGATTTCAACATATAAAAAACATCTATTAAGCGATAATGTTAGAAGTAATGAATGAAGAATGAGAGATCTTCAGAAAGTTCATTTTGCAAACTTAAAGGAATGAGTATTGAAATGGAATGTTTATATTTCTCTCTGGTACTAGGGAAAAGTCAGTTTGAGTAGAGAAGAAGACAGATTGACATTGTTGACAAGTTCTCTTAGAATTACCTCTCGAAAGCTAAAGTTTTCTAGGAAATCTTGGGTTGCTGAAGTCTTAACTTGCTCTCAGGAATTTTAGTAGCTCCCACTTTTTAATAGGAAAGAATGATAATTTTAGGGGAAATGTGTCATTAGGACCCCTACAGAACTGTGGAATCTGAAATTTAAACTTTAATGGTGTTTTTGGCTTGGACTTGAAGGATTATAGAAGTGATCTCCGTATTTCTAAATAACCCCATTCTAGGCATGATCATTTAGGTTGATTAGTGCTGAGTCCTCAGGTGGTTTAATCCTCTAATAACCTGACTAAATTGAAAGAAAATAATCATATGGCAAATCAGAGTCTTTAGGATCTTTAAATATAGTGGAAACAGTATTGAAAGATACTACAAGTGTTTGAGAAAGAATGTTGATTGGCAACACTCTCTACTATGAGAAAGAAATAATAAGCTTGTATTTTATATTATTATTAAAACTGCTTTTTATGTATAGAACTTTAATATTTGATGTAGAGAAAATGAACTTAATTATTGCAAATTCTTAGTCTTATATGTTAGAACGAGTTATATTAAACATGAAATGTCCTTCTAGTTTAAGAACACTGTGACATGCACGACAGAAGAGAGGTTTTGAGGTCAAATCTGTCATTTCATATAATGCGACTTTCTTAAAGATCAGATGGTAATGCAGGTCAGCGATAAGAAAATAATGGATTCTGTACATTCAGACAGTAAGTTAACACTTCAAGAACCAATTTGGCTTCTTTAAAGAATCAGAGATTGTCCACATTTTGATTATTACGTTAAAAACAAGATGTCACTTCCTAGGTTACTGGTGCGATCTAAGGTAATAATTCACATATGAAAATAACACATTAAATCCTAAAAGCAAAGTGACCAAATAGAAATTATTTTTACAGATCTATCTGCAATTATATTCTGAGGGGTTGTATATAAACAGCAATGCTGTGTGAGCAAGTGTGTATTATTTTAGTAGATAAAATAAATATAAAATCTACTAGACTACTGGCTGAAATCAGTTTCGATGGAGTAAAGAGCATGAGCTTTCTGAAAAACTGAGTAATAACAAAGTGACCACACTGTGTAAGTACACACAACAAGTTGGTGGGTTTCAGAAAATAAACAGAAAAAAGTATATTAGATTTTTTTATTAAAAATTTTTTAGAAAGTCATGATCAAAAAGTGTCTACGCAAAGGGGGCTAGGCATGAGACATTGTATCCAAGAATAACGCTGTCAGTTTAGGATTTTTTTCCCCATAAATCAGGGATTGGCACTTTTGTCTGTAGAGGGCCAGATTGTAAATAATTTAGGTTTTGCAGGCCACTTATGGTCTTTGCCCCATACTATTTTGTTTCCTTTTTTATTTTTCTAAACAACCCTAAATATTTAAAAATTTTCATAGCTAGAGGTAAGACATACAAAGGCCAAGCACCAGATTTGGACATAAGTCTGTCATTTGCCAAACCTTGATGGGTATTCTTGAAATAAAGATGTCCACACACTACACAGAATGGGTGCAGTGGATGAGATGGAATTAATGAACTCTGATGGTAAGATGATGTGCCCAAAAGAACAAAAAATTCAATCACCAGGTTTTAGGATAGCTCACTTCTCTTAAAGAGGAATGAAATACCTGTAAATGAGAAACTTACCTGATTGGACTATCATATGGAAATGCAAACTATACTGTATATTCAATTACATATTCTAGCAGGTACATGTGATTCTAGGTTTTTGTTCTTTCCTCTGCCTCCCTGCTCATTTCTCTTTTATGATTTTTAACAGAAATAACTGAGTACCTTTCCTCCTATCATATTAATATAACAGATGAAGAAAAAAAAGTTGGTAAAGAATTAGTAGTTATAATGTGATTTTTATTTGTTATTTTCCATAGAGAATTATTTGACATGGCTTAAACTGAACATAGCAAAAAAATGTCTACACTAACGTGCAATTAAAAGACTGCTTTACTTTGAGATATTTTAACAAACATAGAATCATCTACATTATGTCTATAGAAAAGAAGGCCAAAGCATTAACTGCTTTTAGCACTCCCACCCCACAAATCTGATGAAAGATTTTAAAAGAGCATAAAAGAACATATTTTTTGTGGCATTCCAAAATACCCTTATTTAGGATGCTAATTATAATCAGCACACTCATTACAGTGTTTCATCTGGAGAGTAATATATTTCACTTTTGACCTTATAGTCTTCTATGATGTCCTTATGCAGGATTCACAGTTCAGTGACAAGGGCCAGAAAAGTCTGTTGAAGTATGTTAAGAGCTTCCTCTGGATGCACATCATAATACTATTTGATCACTCTAGGTGAGATGTTTTATGCAAGATGCTCCACTTCAATAGATGTCATTTTAATCCCCAAATGTTTGCAGTTTCCAAACAACTAAGGAAGAAAGAAAAAAAAGGAAGACACAGGACACTGGCCCCAGATAGCCTAGGTGCTTATCAAAGGAATTATTTCAGTGAGCCCAGATTCTTGCATCTTCCCATACATAGAAAAGTGCTAAATACCTTAACTTGAGATATCTGGTTTTCTTTAATTAACAATAATCTTTTGATGTTCTGACTACCCGGTCTTTGTTGCAAAACTTCTATATATTCTGTTTCCCCTCCTTGCTTCTTCAGAGCAGTCTTTCAGAGTTGTCTGAGATGCAATGTCCTGGGCTTAGATCCTCAGTTCTGTCCGCCAAAGAAAACATAATTCTCAACTTTTTAGGTTGTGCATTTTTTAAGTTGACAGTGTCAACACATTAATTCAGTTCAATTGTTTTTTTATGCACAGATGTTAACATTGTAATAAGTTTCAAATATGCTATGAAACAGCATATTTCATCGATATGTATATAAATTATAATTAATAATTAAACAGAAAGATTGATTCTTTTAATTAAATTATTTTCCAAATTGAAAAAAGTATAATCACGTTTTAAAATTTTTTAAAAAGGCATAGTATTGATGCAGAACACCTGAACTTATACCACAACTACCGTATCAGTAATAAAAATCAAAAAGACTGCAAATTTCATGATTAGTGTCAACTGCAATTGGTTATGACAGAATAAAATGAAAACCTTTTGGTTTGTTGGGTAAAATAATATTAAAAATAATACAGTATACAATAGCAGCAGACCTTTTCAGCAAAAAAGGTAAATTTCTTGAGAAATTTCCTCTCAATAGTCAAAAAGAAAATGATAAAATTTATAACCTGAATTCAAAATTAAATATAAAAAAATTTAACAGGATCTGAGCTTATATGTTTGGCTAGCTATAAAATTGATGAGTTTTAGGTAAAAACAACATTGTTTATAGAGTGATGGTAAAAGAAATTATCATTTCAATATTGGTGATTTTTAAAGAAAATTATGAAAAGGTCGAAGAAGATATCCTATTTTTTTAAAAAAAAATCAGTTAAGCTGCCAAGCAATTACCAATAGAACACAAGACCTTTTTTTTAATAATATCAAAGGTCAATTGACTCAAAACTTGATAAATAGTAATTACTTTTCTTTAGCTTTAGATGAGCCATGTTTTGTCTCAAAGGACTTCCAAGTTTGTGAAGAAATATCAATAAGGCCTATTTAAAAAATTCATGGAATAGATATTTTCAATACTTTTATGTCTGCCAAAGAAAAAATTCAGTGATATATGAAAAAAACATTTCTGTCATGACATAAGAAACCCCAAATATCTAAGAGACTGAAGTTTTCTTTAGTGCTTCCCTCCACTGTTTAATGCATATGGAAAATACCTGTACTCATTGAACAGAAGCAGAGCCTGTGAAAATCATGAGCTTAGTGGTTAAAATTGTTCCATATATATATGTGCAAGTATTTTGAACCATCACCAGTTTATGGAACTGTAGAAAGAAATAAAAGATAATGATGGTGTGTATTTTGTCAAGACTCACTCTTTGATTAGTGGAAAAGTTTTACAAGGATTCACCGTATTGTTAACTCCAACTCATGATTTTCTTGAAACAAAAAGAAAGCTTGCTAAATATTCAACAATGAAAGACAATTTTAAAAAGGCACTGTGATTTGCATTTTCTCATCAGTATCAAATGAATACAAATATGCTTCGTGTAGAGGAAGATCCTTGTGTTACCTAGAGAGACAAGTATGACAATTTATGATGAAATCTCAACTTTTCAATACACTAATAATGATTTTACATAATATTCTGACATGAATCAATGGAAAACAATTTCCATTTTAACCAACAGCATTATATAAATTATCTGCAAAACTGTAAGAAAAATTAGAAGAATATTCTGTTGATATACTGAGTTGCTTTTTAATTTAAACAGTATTGCTTTGAATTCAATGTTAATAAAACACAGTGACCCAGGAGTACATTTATTTAACTACTTAAGTGTAATTTTTAAATCGTGGTTTTAGCTTAAAATCAATTATTCTTAAAAGGATAAATCAACTTTATCAAATAAATGCAAATATCAATGGAAAATTATTTTAATCTATTCTTTATTGGATAAATACATATTTGGAAGAATTTGGATGTCCAATTTTATATATTCAGCTGAAAATTTCATGGAATCTAAATAGAGGTAAAGCATTTCTGATGAAAATTTGACATCTAAATTGGGATATTTTTAAGTAAAAAATACACTGGATTTCAAAGACAGTACCAAAAAAAGAATATAAAATGTCAATATTTTATATTGATTTATATTGAAATAATGTTTTGGATATATCAGGTTATATATTTTATTAAAATTAATTTTATTTGCTTTTTACTCATAAAAATAATTATAAAATTTAAAATTATATACATGGCCCACATTTTATTTCTATTGGACAGGACTAATCTAGAGCAGATAAGAAAATCAGTGCAAAACATAGGTCACTGTCTTTGTCACAGCATTGTTCAAAGATTAACAACAGAAACATAAACACTTAAATTTTTTCTCACTGTTTAACCACTGATTTTAACTTATAGAGCATCGAAAGTATTTTGTTCATAAGTGTGTATATTTACTTGTTTATATGTTTTCATAAACAGGGAGCAAAATACAAATTTTAAAATGAGGGTTTAAATCTTGGCTTTTTTACTTAAAATTGTTCAACACTGAAAATATTACTTCTCTGAGTAGCATTATGAAGTGAATAATATCTACCATATAGGGTAGTTCCACAATTACCAAGGTGGGGGGATTAAGAATTTGTAGTACTAAATATTAAATTTTCCTATGAGGTCCATAAACATTTTAATGTGCAGTGCAATTTCCTTCTTAAATGGATATATAACTCATAAACCATCTGTTAACCAAGCCTACATAATATATAATCATATGCTACCTCTATCTTTATCAAAAAAAATCAAGTCATGTATTTTGTACAATAAAATCAAATATATATGGAAACAAAATATGCTTAATCATAATTTTATTCATGGATTTCTGGAAGAAAATAATTCTAAAATATATTAAAAAAGAAGATCTAGTAAAAATCTCCAGTACTTAGAAATTATACAGGACAATTCTGATTAACACATGGGTCAAATAAGAAATCTCAAAGGAAATTTAAAAATATTTTGAGCTAAGTGAAAATGAAAGACAACTTGTCAAAATTTGTGCAATCAAATGAAAACAGTGCTTGTAGGGAAATATACAGCATTGAATGCATATATGAGAAAAGAAGAGAGATCTAAAATCAGTAATCTAAGCTTCCACCTTAGTAAATTGTAAAAGAAGAGCAAATTAAATCCAAAGTAAGCAGAAGAAAAGAAATAATAAAAATTTGAGCAGACATTAATGAAATTAAAATTAGGAAATTAATTAAGAAAAAAAAAACAATGAAACCAAAAGGTGGTTTTTAGAAATGATCTTTAAAATAAATATGTTTCTAGCCAGGCTAACTAAGGAACAAAAGAGAGGGGAAAGTGGGGGTGGGGGGGGGGAAGATGACACAAGTTGATATCAGAAAGGAAAGAGGGGACGTCACTACAGATACCATGGACATCAAAAGGCTAATCAAAGAACACTATGAACAACTTTATGCTCACAAATTTGATAACCTAGATGAAATGGATTAATTCCTTGAAAGACATAATCTGCTAAAATTCATACAAGAAGAAATAGACAATCTGAATAGACCTATATCTATTGAAGGAATTCAATCAATAATTAACCTTAATGTAAGTGAGTGAAACCTAATATAAACTATAACTTTGGGTGATAATGATGTCAAAGTAAAATCACATATTGTAACAAATGTATCATTCTAATGCAGGAAGTTGATAGCTGGGAAGACTATGTTTATGTGTGGGAGAAGGGACTCTTGGGAACTCTGTACTGTCTGCTCAATTTTTATGTGAATCTAAAACTGCTCTAAAAAATAAAGTGTATTTAAAAAGAAAACATAAAAGGATTTGTTCTGAAACTCCAGATTGATGCAGTTCCACAAATTAAACTAGAAATTGTTCTACTATATTTCAGATTGTCTGTTAACAGAGCCTAAAACTATACATTGGAAAGGGAAGTATGTAGGATGGCCTGGTGAAAGGTCAGAGGCAAAATAAAATTCTTAAGAATGGGAAACAAAAAGGATGTCTTTGTGTAAATGTTTTAACCATTTCCAAGGTAAATGCACTTACTATTCACAAATATTTCAATTGTTTCCAAAAATTATGTAAATCAAGCTCATTATTTTGAAGTAACCAAAAGAATGATGCAAAAATCAAAAAAATTGCATCTTGAATCCTGTTGTGTGGAAGTGGAGAATTAAAAACACAGAAAAAATTCTCTTAAGGACTTTGTTCCCTGAGGGCATTGATGTCTCTGATAAGCAACCATTTAAATTTCTAAAATTTAGAAAATTATTTTCCTTGACAAAAGATATTTAATAAAAAATGATTTGTCCTTCTTTATCACTGAACTCTCAAAGTATAATTCCAACACTATAGTTGGGAAATTGGCTGAAGATTGGAGGAGTATGTTGGCAGCTGCTGAAGCTTCTTGAACCTTCAAATTTTGCAGAAGTATTTTATGTTTGAGGATCACACAAGTATGTTAGAACAATTTACTGTCCCTGACTGTTTGCTAAAAAATCCTCTACATGATTTGAAGGAAGTAAAATATACCAGACGATATATTTGTTTTAACGTTTTATGAATATATATATATATATATATATATATATATATTTCTTAACATACAGACATTGTATCAGTGTTTGGTAGTAGATGAAATGTGTTCTTGTTGTTTTCTTTCCATTTTAAATAAAATTTAGGTGAAGATATTAAAGTTCACAAGTACCTCCATTATTGATTGTCCTAAGTTTTATAGATATAACATATATTAATCCATTCATGCTTATATGCATAATTAATAAATATTGAAAGTAAGTTATATAACTATTAAAAACATTCCAAAGGCTTATAAATTTGAATGTGGTTATATTTACAAAATATGGCTAATATTAAAAGTTTTCCAATATTTAAAATTAGCAACTTCTTTTCAAAACTTTCAGTAACAATAATGCATAATGTTGCTATTTTCTTTTATGGATTCTGGGGGAAAGCTGACTTTAACAAATAGAGTTTTACCTTCACTTTTAGGGTTGCAAACACTGAGAAATAACATTTAATCCTCATTCACAGTGTTTGGGAAATCAGTAGGCTTTGGGCACTAACAACAACAAAGAAAATTCTAAATCAATGCAAATATCTAGGACACAAAATCAAAGTTACATACTATGGATTCCAAATTGACTGCTCTTCTTCCAGTACTCTTGAATCATACAATTGAACACATCACCTGTGCCACAATCCACCATATGTCTGACAAACTATTTCTTACACTGTAGGGAAATACAACAGAAAATTCAGTAAAAATGTATATAATAAAATATAGGATTTCTGTCATATCTACATCTGACTTATTGGATTTTTCTCATTTTTCTCTCACTGCATCACCCAAAACATTTATTTTCTTGAAATCCCATAAATCAAGTCTTAAAGTGTAGAATTCCCCTTTATGTTATTCCTCTGCTAAATTCACATTTAGAAAAAAACATGATTTTTTTTGATAAGTATTAAATTTGACCTGTGTTTTATGACTATTTTCCCTATGACCAGACAGGCCTTCAAATTCAGAATCAGGAGAAATTATTTTTTAGGTCATCAGTTCTGCAATGTAGAGCATTATATTAACAAATAATACTACTAAAGGTAAAATCCATGGGGCCTATCATGCACAACCAAAGAGCATAATTTCAATTTACCCTTGTAACACAAACTTCAAATTTTCTGACTTTGTTCAATTGCATTTGCAAAACTAATGTTCCATTGACTTTTACTTAAGCTAATTCTTACCTCTTTTTCCCATTTGTATTTTAAAAAGCTCTCAGTGTTGAAATTCTATCCCAATTTAAGCAAATTTATTCCAATAAAATGACTTGCTTAAATTGGATTATTTGCCATACAGTACTTTATTTTTTCTTCCTAAATATTTGATAAACATTATCTGGAACCAATAACACATTGATCATTTCAATGTTTATTAAAATCCTCTTAATGACTTTTAAAGAAGAAACATATTTGCATTTACAAACATAATGCATTAATCTAAGACATCATGCAGAGAGAAAAAGACATTGAAAGCATAATTCATTGGTTGTATAAAACAGAGTCTTGTAAGCAGCTTGGTGAAATATTCTCAGGATGCTGTTATAAATATAATAACAATTTTCTGGTAGAGAAGTCAAGACAGCTTAGGGAATTGGTAAGGAGTTATAGGTGAAATTCTCAAAGGGTGCTATAGAGGCCCCAGGAAAGGGCTTAAATGCACTGGACCGAGGTAAGCAGCTGCAATTGATTTAGTAAGTAATAATGCAGAACAGAGGGAAGGAAAGAACAGAGGAACATGGAGCACTTCTGTCCTGGCTCCCGTGTTTTCCTGAAGGCCAAAGACCTAATTCTGCCAAACTTTTATTTATTTATTTTTTCGCTGCACCCTTGCGGGACACGTGGGATTTTAGTTCCCCGACCAGGGATCAACCTGCACCCCCTGCAGTGGAAGTGCAGAGTCTTAACCACCGGACCACCAGGGAAGTCCCCTGCCAAACTTTTGAGATTGCTTTTCTTTTTAAAAAGTATCATTTTCCTTTTTGACTAGTAAAGGTGCATCAGTTTCATACGACATTGTATTGAAGCTTTCTCAGAAGAGCATGAGACTGTCTTGTGTAATTGAAAGCTCAAAATTTACCTCTCCCTTTCTCTGCCACACCTTGAGAAATGATTTTCATCATCTGCTTCACCTTCTCAAGGATGAAGGTACTCAAGTCAACCATTTTGTTCAGTAGCTTCTGGGTAGATCTTGACCGTGACAAAAATAGAAAGAAGCCATGATATGTGGTGTAGTTAATGCTCTTACCTTTGCTCCAGGAGACAGTTATAACCGGTGTATCTGACAACATGCAGCATTATATTAGAGCCCCATATGTTAAGAATGATTTCATGCAGTCGTTTAAGCAGAACCTTCCCAGGCTGCTTGAAACTCAGCAGGATTGTTTCAGGGACAGACAAGTCACAGTTCTTCGGGTTCAGACAGCTCTGGTGACCTCTTCAAATGTCTCGTAAAGATTAAGCTGTCAAACTTTGTCAGGTGGTCTGTGCTTTCAGAGGTTTATCCTTTTAAAAATTTAAAGTACTCTCATGGCTGTAGAATTTCTTCATTCACATCTTCCAGCTTTAATGTCCACTTCTCCCCTCTACACAATTGACCCTTAAACATCTTGGGCATAGGGACGTTGACTCCATGTTGTTGAAAATCCATGTACTGCCATCTCTGCCTCAAAAACAAAGGAACTGATAGATGACCCACCCAAGGGCAGGAAAATAGTTTGGATAAAATCAAGACTTAAACTGTAGTTCTTTTTTTTAATCTCCAACTTTTTTTCCTTTTTTTAAAATTTATTTTTATTGAAGTATAGTTGATTTACTATATTGTGTTAGTTGCAGGTATACAGCAAAGTGATTCTGTTATACATACATGCATATACCCCAGTTCTTTTGATTCCACATGTTTTGATTTCTGATTGAACACAAACTTTCCCCCACACTTAAAGATCTATAAAACAAAAATGTGGTCACTACATGTATTGAAAAAAATCTGTGTATAATTGGACCTATGCAGTTCAAACCTGTGTTGTTCCAAGGTCAAGTCTATGGCCTTTTCTCCATCCAAATGTCAGTTTATAGATCACCCCTGCAGCATTTTACTGTGACACCACTGTTCAGACTTTCTCTTCAGACTAAAAGCTTTCCATCCACATACCAACTACTCCTTCCATCTATAATATGTATAAATAACATATATACAAATATATGTTCAATTATTTGAGAGACGTTTAAAGAATATCTCAATTTCTCCTACCTATAGCCCTGCAAAGTCAGTTTTATTGTTCCAATTTTACAAATGAAGGAATTATAGTCAAGGAGATGAAGTCAAGGCCACAAGGTAGTAAATGGCAACATTGGTTGTTGAATCAGAGTTTGAGCTGCAATCAAAGTCCACATGGTTTTTAACTACATAATGTTTAGAAATGATTTATAGGAAGTGCTTTGGCTCATCAGCATCATTTAAGTCAAGAAAACTTAGGGAGCATATTGTCTATGCTACTCTAATTCATTTGAAAAAAACATTTTATAGCAGTGATTCAAATAATAGTGAAATAGAGAAGTAGCAATAGTTGGTCCTTCGAGGGTAGAAAATACCACCCAAAAGGCTCTTTTCTCAAAGTGAGGATTTGGGATTTGAAACCTCATAAATTGTACTACAAACTCTGTTATTGCTCAGATGAGTTTGAGACCCTCTTAATAGCTTTACCTGTTCTTAGCAAGTAATAATGATTACTGTTTAAGAATGTCTTAACTGCATGTACTGAATAATTATTGTGACACATGGGGAGCCTCTATAACTAGTATTTAACATGTTGGCACAGCTTATTCAAGTATATACTTTAGCACTGTATTTAAACAACTTATAAATTCAGAAAGAAGAAGAAGGGAAGGAAGGCAGAGATTTGGCAAAGAGAAGGCCAAGGAGAAAAAGATGAACGTGAAGAACATGAGGATAAGCAGGAAGAGTTGGGAGATGGATGAGGCAGGCACAGGTGAAAAGAAGAAAAAGGATGGGAAAAGGAGAAATGAGTAAGATTCATTACCTCATTCATTAAAATGTTCAAACCTTTTAGTACTTTGAAGAGAACAGAAACATTATGAACATTTTTAAAAGAATTTTGGGGTCATAGAGGCACTCCTATGACAAGTAATTGAATCAAAAGCTATCATTTCACATGTTACGGATGTTGTAATTATCAGACCAAGAGACGTTATCTGAGAATTCTGTCCTAGCTGGCATACTTTTATAAGGAGGGTAAGGCTGTGAGCAACAGAGACCCTTTTAAGGTTACCTTGGTGACTGGGGTGTGTTGTAAGGAAACATTAGGAAGAAAGTGTCTTAGTAGTTGAATAACATTCTTTCAGAAAATGGGAAGAGAATCTGAGATAAGAGTAACATTATATTTTACCCCCAGAATCAGGAATTTTCCAGTCCCATCTATCTCTTACCATACTTGCTTTTTCAATTTTTAATTTTTCTTTCTCTTGGTGTTTCTCTCTAGATTCGTCACAATTTATAGTCTTTCTGCTTACCCTCTTCTCTGTGGTGCCTCTCTTCTCTTTCTGCAGCATCATTTGAGTCTTGGTTCTTGCTCTATTTATTTAACACTCACATATTCCATGGCAAATCCTACAGTGCAGAACATCTATATAAGGTAGAGTTTCCACACCTGGGTATAAAGTCAAAGAGTTAGCACTAAAATGATACTGAAGATAATTGTATCTTTTCCTGATGACAGAAAAGACACTTCATGGTCTTGAAGTACCCCCAGAGTCATCTTTAGGTGTATTAATTATTTTTCCTATTATTATAATTTCTTTCTTTCTCATGAAAGTCAAGTGGGAAAATAAATTAGTGAGGTGAGCTTTCTAGTAACTCAGAACCCAGATAAATGAAAATGTACTGTAATTGTGTATATTATAACTGAAGAAAGAATTATTTCTTCAGAGATTAGAGTAAATGACCTCTAACTTCCTGTTTAATTCCAATTCTAAGACTTTATGATCTACACAAATACAGTTCAGAGTTTCTCACCACCTTTTGATGATTGCTTCCCTGTAGTCACATTTATAACTATTTATTACTTGGATTTTCTTTCCTATATTAAATACCTGGGTTAATCAAGCACTTAAAAAATTCCAGTATTTTTTATTCATGTGATAGTCTGAAGAATTTTCTTTAAACTCTGTTGAGTCCTTGAGGACACTATAATCCCCAGGAGAACATACTAATTCTGATCTCCTTCCCTATTTTAGTAACCAACAGAATTTCAAACTATTGTACATACTATAGATGTTATTTGTTTTTTTTCTGCTCAGATTTTTACCATTTGGAGGAGTGATTTCAGGCAGCTAATTATTACTATCAAATGCATTTTACAGAAAGTAGAAATAATTCACAATCTCATTTAAATTAAAAAGTAGTTTATTCACATGATTTAGACACTTATTCGGTCTTTTAAAAAAAATTGTTGTTATCTAAGATGTACCTGGAACTGTTCTAGGCCCTCAAGATACAGCAGTGAATAAAACATTTGAAAATGCCTGTCTTTAAACAGTTTACCTTCATGATATCCTGTAGAGTTTTTAATATAAGTTAATATTTTATTTGGGACTATTATTTTTCAGAGGTTATTTTATGTTTTATTTTTTGTTTGTTGGTTGGTTGGTTTGGTTTGATATTTGCATTTTGAGTCAAGTATTATAGAAGCTGTGTGGATTGTTTACTGGAAAAAAAAGATTGAAATATTTCACCTACTTCCTAAAAACCACTGAATAATAGATCCTTAAACTTGAAAGTAAACTCAAGGATGGGCAAAATAGTAACATATAGAATTTTATGATGTTTTCAAATTTAATATTTATGCAAAGGATACAGGGAGTAGTGTAGAAAGAGCTTTGCACAGCAATTTTCAGATTAATTGAAAGATTACAAACAGCCTATAAGCAATGAAGCCAGAACAAATAAACAATTTCCCACTAGACATTATGAAGGAAAATAAAACCTTTTTTGTTGTTTCTCTGGGATAAACTAAATGCGTAACATGTGTTTGTAGGTATGTTGTAATTGATTTCATTTGAGAGCTAAGACCTTTATAACTCACTTGTGGCTTTGGTTTTGGCTGAATTAGAAAGTTTTCTCATTGCTTACATAAAGCACTTGATACTTTACCAATGATGGTTCAAACTGCATTTATCCTGGCCACATATTAAATTTTGAAAAATTGTGGTTTTTGCCTTAAAGAACCCTCAACCTAAACACATTATTAGATTTTTCTAAAGCACATCTTTTCTCACATGGTAATACACATAATAAACTATGCATAAATTCTACTACCGGGGCTAAGCTGCTATTTAATTTGGATAGGGCCAAGACAAAAACTGCACTACAAGTATAATGTTAAACAATAGGTCTTTTCTGTAAATAATGACAGAAAATATTTTTCAAAGGCAAAGTTAAAAGAATGTCTCTTCTATCATCTTTGCACATTATTATTAAGTCCAGACAACTCAATAAGACATAAATATTGACATGAATTTTTTCCTGTGGTGGTAGCAATGCAATTTTCCTGAAATAAGGATTCTCGTTTTTGTTACATCCACAGAATTTCTATTACCTTGTATTATATTTATGAAGTGACTTCATATTATATGAAGTGACTTCACTCAACCAGTGCAGTAAATTAAGCACGCTAATTCCCAATGCAGTTTCAGAGAAATTAAGAAAACACAGAAGTTTTTGAAAATGTATACAATTATGTTTTTTATGTCACTATTAATAGATTATTTTTTGAGTGACCTAATATTCTACAGACTGATGAATAAGATTAATCAGCATGAGGATAATGACCACAATCTATCAACATTTTGTTTCCAGTTGCTTTTCAAACTTGTATCAGTTCACCAGTTGGAACAGATGTTTGTGATTCTTGTTAATTACTGTACATTCACACAACTCAGACTCCTACACATGGTTTGGATGAATTCAGAATTTTATTTTAAATAATGTCAAATCAAAAAATTAACTACTAGCTGTCATTTTCAAATCACTACCACACAAAGACCAAGATATCTCAGTCTAGTCAACTGAAATTTTTCCTGTTTCATCTGCTAATTGATGGGTAACCATGTGATTGGTGGAGTAGCCCTAACCTAAAGAATGTTTTTTTTAATGCTATTTGAATTTGAACTTTCTAGGGACTCAAATAAGTGGATCTTAAAAATTTTAAAGGTAAATATTCCCTGAATTGTAAATCAAAACTACCCTTGTTTTATATGGAATTTTTTTCCAATATGGGAATTTTAGGCTTGGAACTTGAGCCTTTAGAGTTAGCATATTCAAATTTGCTGTCTTATAGAAGCTTTACTGTAAATAAAAATCTAAGTAGTCAGTAATTGTGCTGGCACTACTGGCTTTACTGACCTGACTGCTGACATTTGATAAGTCAGTTAGATAAAGGATGATACCTGTTTTAAATATGTTACTATGAAGGGGCCATGGAAGATCAAAGTAGAGATGTCCAGTAGGTAATCAAAAGACAAAATTCATCAATCAGTTGATAAATTTCTCAATCTCTTTTGGAAACACAGCTTTGAGAATTATAAACATGTGTACAACAATTGAAGTTATTGGAATGGATAAAATAGTGAGGTTTATACAGAGGACTACACTTACTGATCTGGGATTTATTGCTGCACTAGTCTGTTTCTTTGGTAGTACTCATTGTCTCCAGCCAACAAATTAAACAGTTTGACGAAGCCAGAGTAAGATTTTTCCCATGTAATTCCTGTGAAAATAATGCAAAGAATCAATAACGAGAAAGGAGTTATTGAGGTAGTGATCTTTTTAGAAAACATTGTGAAGATGGAACAGAGTTGTTAAGAGAACAGTAGAGGAACCAAGGAGTAGGGATGTCAATGAATTCACAGGCAAATTATTTCAAGAGTTATTGAGTAAGAAAGTGAAACTTTTTGACATTATGGTGATATTGTGATCTGCAAAATGTAAACTAAACTGAAACACTTAAGAGTGAAGACAAGGACCGGGCAGAATTAATTGCTCATGCTCCTGTGTTCCCACAGCAGTTTGTACTTAATTCTACTCAAAACATCATTAGATTATATAGTAGTTGGTTTTATGAGCCTTTCTTTCTGACTCCAATGGGAGTCACTTCAGGGAAGGGAGAATTATTTAGTCCTATCTATTTCTGGGACATAGAAGAATTTCTGGTATATAGTGGATGCCCAACATGTGTTTGAATTGCCTGAATTGAATTAGCAAACGACCAACTCTTAAATTTAATGATATGGTGTGAGTGTGGGTACAGGTATGCATGTGTGAACATGCTCCTGTTTTAATAATGTGCTATTGAATATAGCTAACTTTATTTTCCATAAATGTGGACCAGTTTATTCACTCTTTGATGCAGTCATCATATGCTTTCTAGAGCTAGATGAAAAGCACTTCAGAACTTTGACCTTTTAACAGAAATTTCTGACAAACTTACATGTATTCTTCTCTACATAAACTTGGATAGTTGTTATATTAAATTTCTCCTTCTTTTATTAGTCACATGCATTTTCCAGATAAGCAATGTTTTTTTAACTGTAAATTTTATACGTGATCCTCTGAGCCCATGCACTTTTTTATTGAGAAAAAAAATGAGTCTTATTCTTAGTTCTGATCCATTCACTAGAGAAACGTATGTCTTATCCCTTGATTTTAACATATTCCATTATTAACAGTACCCTTAAAATATTGCCAGAATAAGTTTATTATTTATTATAATTTAATCATCACAAGAATAGTTGTGAATGTGGCAAGTTTTACTTTAAATATGTAAGTTACAATATATTACATCTATGGGAAATAATCTAAAGGAGTGAATACAAGGGCAAAATAGGATAAAATTTCACTTCTCTACATTTCAGCTTTAATCAGTCAAGCTCTGCTATTTCTTTTTTTAACATTTTAATTTTATTGGAGTATAGTTGATTTACAACGTTTTGTTAATTTCAGGTGTACAGCAAAGTGATTCAGTTATACATATACATATATTCATTTTTTTTAGATTCTTTTCTCATGTAGCTTATCACAGACTATTGTGTAGAAGCTCTGCTATTTCCAAAATATAAAAAGCTGGAAGACATTTGAAAATTTTGTTAGGATATTTTCCTAAGAGTTAGGTTTCACTCAGCATTAAAAGCTTAGTAAAAACTATTTTTATAATTATCATCTTCAGATATAAATTAGTTGTCATATAACAAATAACAAATTAAGCATCTAAAAACTCATTTTGGTTATGTTATTACATAATCTAAAGAGTAATTTTAGGATTTCTTTTTTTTTTCCAGGACACAAACCATGTGATTGAAAATGAAGAATTCAGTCAAATCAACTGTCTGTTGTCTCAAGACCTATATGTAAATACAGGTAAATACATTACTTCACTGTTTGGGGCAATGAGTTTGTTATTTTGTGGATAGAAAGCTGATGTCTTAGGGTTAAATGATGATTGTTTATTACCATAAATTTTTAAAGAATAATTGGTAAGAATACTGTATTTGCATGTCCCTAATAGACCCTGTGTTAGAAAAAGATTCCTAGAATTATGGATTTCACCATGTTTCTTTTCTATTATTGAGTGACAGTTGTAACTAACTAGATTACATGAATATCTAGATTTTATTTATGATGCTTATGTTGGGTGTTTATTCATGGATCAACAAATATATTTTTTGTCTTTATAGAATATATAGATAAACCTAATTTGAATTTTAAATAGACTATTTTTTCATATTAAATGCAGATTAGAAATCGAAAGTTGTCAGAGAAGTACTAAGGGGCATTATTGAGTAGTCTTGATTGTAGCAGGTAAATAGGAAAACTCAATACTTGTGTGTGTGTTTGTGTTTGTTGGGGCAATATGTGGTTTACTGGGGTGATGATATTTGTGCTTTTTTCCAAAATGAAAAAATACAGTGTATATAGTCATAATCCATGGAATAATGCAAAGTGGATAACTTGGTCCCAGAACTGCACTGTTGCATTAATTTGTTGAATGTGTATACATCTGGCAATGGGTATAATTTCAGTATTGCCTGAACCTTAAATATGTACCATCTTCTTGTTCTCTTTGCTTTTATTAATAAGCTTCTTATGATACCCTCTCCCATATCAAAATGATCTATTGGAAAGTGAAAACTTTGGTTAATCCAGTAACTGTGTTAAGGTATCACTGAAGTAAATGACACATTTCCTTCCTTTTTATGGATTCCAACTTCCCTTTAACCACCCACCACACACACAAACACAGACCCTTTCAATCAGCACCTATGTCTGTCTGTATGTATGTTTTTCTCCTTTTGTCTCTTTTTTTATATTTCTGTCTTCTCCCTCTCTCTCTTTTTCTCTCTCTCACTTACCAGTATCCATTTATCTCTGTTCATAGTTTAGAAGACTAAAACTGATGGTATCATGAAAAAGAAAATTTGTGAGTCTCTAAACACAAGTAGAACTGCCACAGTAGTTCACTGGATAATGTGTAATGCCAAGTAAGTGTCCCTGTCCCCAGTTCTGCGTACATGTGGTGTTTCTCACTGTCCATCCCTGCCAATCAAGTATCACTGGGAGTATTTGCATGTATCTAGAGATGGAGTCCTTGTCGTGGACATTGCCTTTCTCTTGTTTGACACTGTCAATATTGAAGTTTCTTCAAGTATTGTCATGGTTCCTTAAGTGGAAAGAAAGAATGGGGTAACACTGCCATGGTTTGATTTGTGATTACTTATAGTATAACTTTCAGATTCTCAGAAGTTGAAAGACATTTTCCAAAGAGGCAACAGAGACTCTAGCGAGAGAAGATGACAGGGTGACACTTCCATTGCATCAAAGGCACTTCCTGGAATGAAGGAAATGCTCCTTGAACTGAGCAGCCTTCTTTTTATCATCATTAGTTTACAATTTCAATTTGGATAAATCCAAGCCAAAGCATTTACATCTTTCTCATATCATACCTCACCAGTTCTCATAGTACAACTATAACATCATTTTTTGCCCTCAACTGACACTCTTTTTTCCTTTATTAATACCACTATATTTTTTACCATATTCTTTTTCTATTACCTTCTATTAATACCACATTAATTTTTTTTTTTTTTGCGGTACGCGGGCCTCTCACTGCTGTGGCCTCTCCCGTTGCAGAGCACAGGCTCTGGACGCGCAGGCTCAGCGGCCATGGCTCATGGGCCCAGCAGCTCCGCGGCACGTGGGATCTTCCCAGACCGGGGCACGAACCTGTGTCCCCTGCATTGGCAGGCAGACTCTCAACCACTGCACCACCAGGGAAGCCCAATACCACATTAATTTTACCACATTCTTTTTCTATTACTTTCCTAGCTTTGTAGGAAGGTAATAGAAAAAGAAAATTAGCACACCCAAATATGTTCCCTTTTTCAAGATAAGCATGTTTTAACACTTAAATTCCTTCCTTCATTGTCTTACCATTTTTAAAAGCCAAACAATCAAGAAAGCAGTAAATATTAAATATTTTGAAATCTCAAAAAGTATGAGGACAATATAATGGGTTTATTTTTACTACAAATAAAATAATCTTTATTTTAATACATATACCCATCATGTTAAACAATGTTAAGCAAATATAATGTTTTTATGAAGGTTTAGCTCAAGCTGATATCTTATTTGCTGAACCCACGTCTGCGAATTGATTACAAAGTAATAGACAGTTGGCCTGGCAGAGAGAGGTAATGGAGTAGCCAAGAAACTCTAAAGAAACCCTTGCTACTTCACAGTGTTTACACTTAAGTTTTTCATATGAAAATAATATAGTCATTGTAACAGTATAAAATAGATGCTATTACTAGTGATTTGGAATTGAGTTCTTCTGAAAGCAAAGAAAACATTTATATGTTGTGCTCATATTCCAATAACAATATATTTGGATTCTGATAAATATGTCAATACTATTACTTCTCAAATATGATGTATAAAATTGGACTTAATATTAACAGTAAACTTTTGCATGGTTATTATTATATTTTATGAAATATAAGCTGCACTAGATAATTAGTTTAAAATCATTCAACAACACAAATATTCTTCTAAATATGACACATAATAGACCTCATTTAGCAAAGATTACAGTGCAGCTAGATCATTATTTCTGACATTCAGCAGTCAACCTCCAACATCATTGCTGAAGATCCTTTTCACAGTAGCTAAACACTTGAAAATAACAATTGTGCTATCAGAGCATTCATGAATAACACATGAAGCTGGAATTTACATTTTTTATTAGTAAAACTGCCTGTTTTCTTCTAAAGAATGTTGTTTTTACTTGGGTAAATAATATAAAGTCATGGCTTTTATATGATTCCTGTACAATTGGAAAGTTTCAGTAATTTACTCCTTAGACGGTGGATCTGAAATTTTAAAGGTCCAGTTTACCATCTGACAGCACCCTCCCTTCTCCAAAACTAATTGTTAAAAATGAAAAGAACAAAAGGAAGGTTCCTTCTAGTCGATGTATTATATAGATATATCTGACAACATGGACTGTGCAAACAGCCCATTGAGAAATACCTGGTCTCTCTAGTCTAGCACTTTTCAACTTGGTCAATCACCAACCAGTACAAAGTATTCTTCCATGGCACCTGCTAGTTCTGTGTGCAGTTGAAGAAGTTCATGAATATTTATAAGTACAAATGATGAACAACAACAAAAAGCCACAATACTTCAACATTAACCTGAAATTTCACAATACTTTCTAGGGCATTTGCTTGTCTGCTTACATTCTTTCAGAAACATTCACAGTGGCTTGCTTTAGTCTGCCAAAACCAAATGTCATTTCAAAGCTGTTTCCTGTTTAGTCTTTTTCTTTTTGGATGCTTTTTAATAAAAATTGATTTCCTACTCCAAAGACTACTCCCTAAGTAAAAACAATTAAACTATATTTAAATGAGGTCTTGTGTGTATATTATATATTTACAGGACTGAAAAAAATCTATCTTTCTATAGCACAGTTGCCCTTAAGTTCTGAACTACCCATTGGTGCTTATCACACCTTTGCTTGGAAGTAGTTAATGGTGTCCTTCTACTGCAAGACAGGGTTTTATTTCCCTAGTCTGTCGCATAAAACTCTTCCACTTATTTCCAGACTACTGGGGTTCAAGTCCCAGTTCTCCCATTTAGTAGGTATATGACCTGTGCAAGTAACTTAACTGTTTGTACTTCTGCTTTATTATCCGTATAGTGGAAATGAAAATCATATATAGATTATATGGCTGTTATTGGTTTTATATATATATATAGTTACATAATTGTTCTATGTTATCTTTTAAGAACACCTACAGCTAGAATTTTTTCTTATATGAATTAAACACAAAGTATAATTATATATATACATATACATATATATGTATATATAGGGGAATACGAACACATATATGCATTTTAACTATGTAGTTGGGTCATTTTACCTTTTAGGAACATCGTGGCCTAAAATTTTCATCTCATTATGTTAATATTTTTCCCTGGTAACCAATATTACTGAATTTCAAAAAGACCTGAGGCTTTTTCAGTCTCCACCATCCCAAAAGGCAACCCCTTGTGGTAGCCTGATTTTAGCTCTCTCTCTTAATTGTAAGTTATTCAAGGGCAAGATCACTTCTTATTTATGTTCATACATTTTTGTCCAGAACAACAATCACACAAAATTTTTAAGTGGTCATTGAATGAATCTTACGTGGGGCCCTAATTTGCTAGTATTGAAGAGCACTTAGAATGTTCCATTGTCAAAATACATATGGCATGTAGAAAAGTAAACTTTCCACATGTAAATACATTATACATATCTTTTTCTTCTGAGATGTAGTGCAAAGTGCATTGATATAGTACAAAACCCTAGGGATCTTCAGAAAATATTTCTGAATCACCAGTAAGACTTGTTTTTAAAAAGTTGGATAAAATATGTTAGGTGGGTCATTCTTACCGGTTGGCACTTCTGAAGTTAAGAACGTTATCTCTAAGAGTAAAGGATAACTTATTTCATCATTAAGTGAATAACTGAACACAATATTAAGTGAATTTTCACTGATTTACATCACAGCAGTCACACTCAAGAGGGAAATAAATGACCTAAGACCTTCTCATTATGCAAGATTATGCAAACTAAAAAGGGAACAGAGATTACTAACATTTGTGTGAACTCAACATTTTAACATTTTTGAGAATATACAAAAAATATAAAGTAAAAAAAAGTCAGGCTAGAAAATTAATTTATCTACAATAATCTGTGCAGATGGAAATTGCATAGATAGAGAATCAATAACCACACTTTGTATAAACTTCAATGGATGGCAAATTAAAGTTCAAATGAACTGTTCCTGAACTTTTTAAATAAAATGTCAAATGAATTCTCAGTCTGTCTCTTTGTTCCTCAGCAATATGTTCAGTTTTCACAAAGGCAAACCGCTTAATAAACGCATGGCCACTTTTATAGGAAAAGAAAATATCATTTAAAACTATCTTCCATATTTGTGAAAACACATTTTGTCACCACCAATTAAGTTTTCCAGTTAAAATTACAACCTTTGATTAGTCAAAATCCCTATTATTAAAATTGGGCAGAAAGTTCAATATTCCATGTTGTCATTTTAACATTAATTATAGTCACATTTTCATACAAGAGAAATAAACAAATGTTAAAGTTATATTCACTTTCATTTTTTTCTCTTTTTAATTAACCATTCTCAACCCAATACACAGAGGAAAAAAACGATTACATAATTAGTGTTTTATTCTTTGGAGATCCCTGTGCATTTTAATTTACATGTTGATTATGTAGCCAGAAAAATCTCCCATGTTAAATTTGATTCAGCAAGGCAGAAAATGCCTTAAAATGAATAGAGGGCTGAAACTGAAAATGCATTTTGTCTAATTGTGTTAATGAACTACCCTGATGAGACTTGTATAATACAAAAGGCTCCCTGACCTTTTGATTAACTGTAAAACCGGATACTTCTCTAATATCGCAGAGTTTTACTCCATTTTCACATGTTTTTAAACCAAACACTTAAACCACTTGAATACTTTAGAAAGTAATGGAATGGGTAAAAGAGGTAGGCATTCCTGCCTCTGCTGTGAAACTACTGTTCCCTATTCATTGCAAAACATGTAATGTTGAAGCCACCAGTGCTTTTGAATTATTTCCTTTGTATCCCAGACTAAGATAGACATTGTTGGAGGAATCCATGAGAAAAGTAAGTTATATAAACCATAACATTGTCTGTGAGGGCTATGACTTAAGTACCCAAACAAAAGAATATCTGATGATAAATTGTAATAGTATAATCCAACATGAGTGGAATTTATGTGTCACAGTTTTCAAAAAGGACACGATGGCTGGGTGTGGGAATATAACCCCCTCATGTGGGAAGTGTACTGTCTGTCCATGCAATGTATAACTTTCCCCTGATACTGAAATATCACATGTAATAATCTAGTATCTTGAAAGAATAGTGTAGCTATTCAATAACTATTTAAACTAATTCATTTGGGCCAAAGTCATTGTGGAAGACTTCATTACTAGGTGGTTTCTTAAATGTGTGTGTATTTGTGTTTGTGTGTGTCTGCGTGTGTTGAATGACATATATTTAAAGAAGCTGAGTCTTCCAGGAGGTTAGAGAAAATTTTGGCAAGAATTCAAGCCATGCTATTCCCATTACATTGGGAGGGCTTTCTCTGCCATAAATTACTGTATATGTAAGTATCTCTTACTTACATATACTAAAATTTTAATTTTAATTAAAATTATTTGTGTAATTTTAACTAAACAAAATAACCATGGACACCAGTAAGCTGACTTCTGTGAAATGAATGATAAAGTAATCATTGCTCCAAAGTCTCAGTGTTCAAAAGAGTAATAGTTAAAATATATTTATCCATACTATAAACTAATATTAAATTGTCATTAAAATTCAAAACATCAGCAGAGGAGGGAAATATTTTGAGGTAATATTTGATGTAATTTTTATGCTGAGAAAAATACTATCCAAGTGTCATTACAAGTTTGGGAAACCAAAATATATTCATATATTTAACTACTAGAAAAGAAAGTCAAAATTACAACAGTAATCTTTGATTTATTGGATTGCAAAGTGATTTTTAAATCTTTTTCTGTACATTCTATATTTTCTGAAGTTTCTATAACGTATCTTTATTTTATTACATTTATTTAAATATATATTTTAAAATCAATACATCTCCTTGATAAAATATTCATCAAATATAGAGTGAATTTTTAACAAAAACTTTAGGTTAGTTCTAAAATTAATTTTATAAGTTTTAATAATCTATTATTTGGTCTATTTCCTATGTCTATAAATGTTGAGCAGTAATCATTAAGAACTTTGTAAACTGAATATTACAATGTTGCTTCATTTCTTACAGTTCTTTGTTCTATCTACTTCCAATTCTAAGTATCTGTCAAGTATGCATTTACATACACATAGCAAGTAGTTAGGACAGAAATTGAGTTTCTGTCTAAAAAGTATAATATTTACAAAACAGATCACCTGTGCATTCTGTTCAGTAACTGAAATTTCTCTTCCATACTGTTTGTGAAGATTTATTCAAAAGTTTTTTTTTATTGAATAATATCTACATTGCTTTTACTAAGTAAATATTGTTACTGCAGAACCAATTACTATATGTTTGGGTACATATTGTTTCTTATTGTTCTAATTTTACAATTCCTGTGCTACTCAAGTACATTTTTATTGTATGAATTAATTCTTTCATTCCTCAAATAGTTATTGAGCACCTACTATGTGACAAATGCTGTCTCAATTCCCTAATATTTTGAAATCAATGTTACAGTTTGCTTCATATTCAGACTATACAAATTCTTTTACTTCTGTTTTACCAAAAATTTTAATTGCCTCTTTATCATTATTAGAAGAAATTACGTGTGCTTGCTTCCCCACTTTTTTAATACCTTATAATTTATTCTCATTATATCTTGATACTTTAATCAGACAAAAATTTATAATACCATGACAGTAACTGTCTTGTCCATTGTTTTAATCACTACTGCTCACCTAACACAGAATCTGGTGTATTTTAGGTCCTCAACAAATACTTTTATAATGGGTAAATAGGAAAAAGCAATAATATGGTTATTATTTTTCCCTTTTTCATCTTTCCATACCCTCAAAATTGGGGGTATAGAGACCTAGTATCTCATAAACTTTTTGGTTTTATAATCCAAAAATTATTGTTTCCAGCTAGAAACCAATTGAATTTGTTCCAGAAAGAGGCTAAAACAGATATACATTTATTTTTTCAGTTATATATCAGACTTTGATTTACTGTAAAAATAAATCTTTGCATTCAACCTTTGCATGGTTTTAACCTGAGTGAGGTAAATTTAGATCCAGATGTTAAAAAAAAAAAAAGAAGAATATTATGATACTGGGAAATATCATCCTATTTAAAATTTTAGTTATTTCACTTGGTTCCATGTTTTACCTGTAAGGTTTGTTTTTGTACCTATTAAATGGCCTCTTTCCCTTGTCAATTAAACAAGATTTGAATTCCGTGGCATTGCCAGCAATATTCCCATGGAGAATGAAATACTTTCTTGGTGGACCCCTGGGAATCTTCTTGATGTGAAAGAAATAAGTTCCAAAACCCACAAAATTATGGAGATATATTGTACAAGGGCATTTCTGCCAAGATGTTTAAATGGTCACAATATAAAGATGTAAATCACTAATAGGAAATCTCAGCATTGTCTTCTACATATTTATCTATGAGACCCTGTATTTATAAGTGGTCAAAAACCACTTCCCACATTTGCATGACCCCCTACTTGCCATACTTCTTACCCCCGTGTTGAACTGCACCCTTAATATCACATAGTTTTTTCCTATCTTCAAACTTCCACTCTTTCATTCTGCAACAAAACATTGACTCCTCAGTGCTCCTTGAATATACTTCCTGAGAATGAAAATATCTTAATCCCTTCCTTCTCACCTCAAGCCAGAAATATTAAAGATACTGTGTAGTCAGTTTAACATGAGAATAAGATGTAAATATTGAGATATGATGTAGTAGTAAAATCAACAGTCCCTAGTAATCAAATGACTGCTGGGGGCATTAAAAATAATCTAGCTGATATATAATTGGATTTCATTGATTTAGCTTTCACTGAATAGAAAGTGAGTCTGTGCATTTGTAGTTATTTTACTCATTTGACTTAGAATTCCATAACAATTCTCTTTGGAGTACATATTTTGGATAGTTTTGACAAATTTAAGTTTCACATTTTTTTTTTAAAACCAGGAATAGAACCCATGACCAATGCAGTGCTGCAGTGGAAGCATGGAGTCTTAACCTCTGGACCACCAGAGAAGTCCCCAAGTTTCCCAGTTCTTAGGTCTGTCATCCCTTGATTTTTTCTCCTACTTACAGATTTAGCTAAGAATTCATAGTATCAGTATTTGTACCAAGGTATCTACCTGTTCACCTGAATAATAGTAACACTAAATGGAAACAAAATTTCATGGTCTTTGGAATGTGATACCCTTAATAATACTACTGATGGACTTCCTCCAGCCCTACTCTTCCTTCTGCTTCCTCAACCAAGGTGAAAATCTAATACATTTTGTTTCTGTTATACAATTAATTTTATTACTTGCTTCTGTAAAAACAATTTACTTAGGATGAACTTTGAGAGAGAGAGCTCAAGCAATGCAGTACCCAGGAAAGAAAGAAAAAGTGTTCCCCATGAATATACTAGCAGCAAACACTTTCTCTGAAACAGATTAAGGATGTCAAGCAGAGGTTAGATGCATTATTATCTTAATTTTGTAATTAGAACAATTAAATACGTTTCCCCAAAGCCAATAATCATTAAAACTGGGACTTGAATTCAGGGTTGTCTTTAAACTCTGTGTATTTTCCAATATTTTATGACTTACCATTAAACTAAGGAACACCTTAAAGATAACCACTTTTCAGCAGGCTGAAGCAGGCATGCAACTTCCAGCACATCATTTTTAAAAGTGTCCTGTTAACAACGTGTTTGAGCATTTAACAGCTATCTGTTACTCATCAATTTTAATAAATTGGGATTCTCTGTGCCTAGGTGTCTTTTAACTTGTAGGGAAATTGTATTCCTCAATGGTTCATTCCTAGCCAAAAGTTGATACCAATTAAACAAGTAACCACTGCCTGCCAAACATTCTATGTACCCCAAACCTTTATCTATCCAGGTATGAAGAATCCATTACAACTAGACATTATTATACATAACTTGGTGTTTTATTTCTTAATGCTAACAGAAATGGCAATTTCTGTGAAATATAAAGGAATAAAATTTTATATAACATTCTAAATAGCATGTATATATTCATGATTTTCAGCATCACTCAACATCAGGGACAGGCATTGTACTCAAGATAGCAATCAGAGTAAATGAAAGGATATGAGAATCAGAAAAAATGCCAAAAAGATGACTAAAAGAAAACTTATTTGCTTTTGAGAAAAAGGAAAAACACTGTGTATAAAAGAACACATCTACGTATTACACACAGGGAATTTTATGTGAGTAATATATGTTTGAAGCTGTTTACAGAGGTAAAATTAAAGAGCTATTTGGGAAGGCAGGCTCCATTTTATGCCAGGTATGCTAGCGCCTACCTCATAGACTTGTAAAATTAAAAGAGAGTGCATAGAAAGCACTTATCACACTGCCTGGCTCATATTAAGCAGTCAATAAATGCCAGCTCTTATGATTTTTTATTGTGATCATTATTCTGGAAGCCCAGGATGAACACATTGGAGGTATATTCGTTAATGAATTAATGAAACAAATACAGAAATGTTTATATCCTCAAAATTTGTATTGAATATGCATGCATAGTTATCTAGACTATTCAGTTCAGAATGTTCACTGGGGGACTGAGGTTATTTGGTTTGGCTATCATACATTGAGATAATTAGTTGGATAATTGACAAATGTCTCTAATTCTTCTATACCAGCCAGCAGTCTGGAATATATTTGTAATAGTTAAATCAGTGGCTATCCTTTCTATGATACTGATAATTAAAAAAAAACAAACAGGTATATATGGTTTCCTAAAAATCAATTAGAGACTTCATAATGTTTTTTATTAGAAAGGAAATAGAAATAGTGTAAATGTGATCATGCATTATAATTGTTAGTTCTATAGAATGGTATAATGAATGTCTCGGAATGGTTAAGCATATATTGATTTCGTACATACATGGAGGTCAGAAGCTTCAAACTGTGTATATCCTGAAAATCCGAGGACATGGTGAAGAGGTGTCACTCTTTTGGTGATGATTTTTGAATGTATTGCTGATGAGAACAGCATGGCAGTATGGTCATTTTGATCACATAGTTATTTTTCTCAGTGAAAATTATACAATTACCATTAAGGCTTATACATTAGTCTTTCATGAAATTAATTAGGTTATATCAGCTCCTCAGGAACTAGTGATTTTTAATGAATTGGTGTTTGCTCTCCAGTAGCTGGGAAGCTGAGATATAGATTCAGAGTCAACTACCTCATTATTGCCCATTCCCTACTACCCACTTGGAAAACCGTGGGAGACTAAGCCTCTTACTGCTGTCTATGTGTGACTCCCTTCATGAAGGCTGTAGGCCTGCCAATCACAAAGAAAGTAGAACTGAGTGGGAGCATCCTAGGTCAGCAGCAGGTTTGAAATATTTTATTTTTGCAGTTATTATGGAGAGAACATGTTGGGCAATTGACCAGCTCCCTGCAGAAAAGATGGTGTTCACCCTATGAAGAAAACCACGGAGGCAAAAGAGCCTGTAGCCAAGTAAATTGCCTGCAAAGTGGCTCCAGCCATTTGAGGCTGGAGCATAACATTCCTGGGGAAAGAACAGGAGCTTTTTGCCTGGTAAGCTACTTAAATGTTACAGGATCAGAGAACTTTTTTTTTTTTTTCCTAAGCCAGTGTAGTTTTTAATGCATCTTGTACATTATTCATCCCTTTTTGTTCTTCCTATGTATTTAGTAAAATTCCTTTTGAAAAATGTAAGCTTGCTTCTGATGTGTTATGGGGGAAAAAAAGAAAAATAACATTTTTTTCACAAAGAAACTCATATTCTGATAATTTTAAGGGAGAGTCATGTAACTCAGGTGCCAAGAGAGTATCATGACAGAAGTATTGTATGTAAATGAACTTCAATAAGGTGTCACTTAAGGGGAGAGAGTTAGGAGTTAGTGACTCTTATTAGTTCAGCTCTTTCCATCAATGAAGAAATTAGAGGAACTGACTTTGGTCTGATCAAAAGAGATTTGTGCAATTGCTAGATAGTCTGCCTCTCTACAAGAGTTTAACTACAGCGGTTTATGTGCGGTGTGTGTGTAACATGCAACTGTGCATCCATGTTTATATCAATAATTTTCAGAAATTGTGAGTATATCCCAGTATATGACACCTTGGGGACCAAAATACTGGGTTCAAATGCTAGTACTACTTCTCTGGGCTACAGTTTTCATCAGTAAAATGAGAATAATAACAGAATATAACTAACAAATTTGGTAAGAATATTCAAGAATTTATTTCTTAAGATCTTATAAGAGGGTTTGGCATAACTGAACAAGAGCTATTAGCTATTATTATTATTTCTTGTGAATCTACTTAGTTACCTAGGAGTTTTATTTAATTGTTAAATTTAAGCAATTTTTTAATTAATATAAACCTGAAAAATACCAGGATGTTATATAAATCCATGTCCTAAAGGTGAACATTATTTTCATGTAAATATAGAATTATCAGTTTCAGTAACTTCAGAAAAGGAAATGCAAACTAATCCTAAAATTGACAACAAGTATAAAACCAGGAAAACAAGAGGTGTGGGTGGCAGGGGGCAAGGAGAGACTGAAAGAGTTTTAAGGTATAAGATAAAAAACTTAGTGAAGAATTGTGGGACCAAGAATTGAGAAGAAATACCAAAATTTTGAGCTTCACATTTGAAGTAACTTAATTTTCCTCCCTCTGCTAATCTAGAAGTAGAAGGAGAGATGGTAAGCAGAGTTGTTGCTATTTCTACAGGGTTAGGAGAATAAAACTTTAAGCCTAATATCTTTCAAGGAGAGGGGAGGGCTGACTAACCCCCCTACACACAGTTTGGAAGAGGATTATAAGGGGATTACCACAGCAATAAGGGTGAACAAGCAAGCAACAGCCCAACACTCTTAGGGAAAGAAGCCCATCTTCAACTCATTTCAGTGGTTGAAAATGAACTGAGTTTTCTGGGGACATCTATCCCATCTAGAAGACCAAATTGTAAATTCTCCCTGAAGAATATAACATTATCCAAACCATCACATTATCCTTACATTTTTCTTCAAACATAATTTCCAATCTCCAATACAAAAAAAGAACCAGACACGCAATAATACAAGACTCTGTTATTGAAAACCCAGGGACACAAATGACATCTAGAACAAATCCATAACAGTGTCAGAAATTGGAGTTATCAGAAATGGATTTTTAACAAACGATGCTTAATATTTTTAAGGAAATAAAACGGATGTTTGAAATTTTCAACAGAAAAGTGGAATATTGAAAAAGTGGAAATTGTAGAACTAGGAAATTAATGATTGGGTTTCAAAACAGATTATACACATCTGAAGAGAGAACCATTGAATTGAAACATAGGTCAGAAGAAAATGTCTACAATGTAGCATGGAATGAAAAAAAAACTTCACAGAGAAACAAAAGAGAGAATAAGAAAACTAAAGAATAGAGTGAGAAGTTCTAGTATACTTACAATTGAAAATTTAGAATGAGAGGAGAGGAAGAATCAGGCAAAAGCAATATTTAAAGAGATAGTGAATATTCCAAAATTAACCTAGATATTAAGATTCTTATTGAGGAAACTATCAACCAGAATAAAACAAATACATAAGAAAACAACAGAAAAGCACAACTAGACATATAATATAAGACTGATTTTTTGAAAAACCCAAAAGAAAGAATATTTAAAACAGCCAGGTGAAAAAGACATTATTTTCAAATGAACAAAAATTAAGGTAAAAACAGGATCTTTCAGTAGAAATGATGAAAACTAAGAGGTTTCACCTTCTGATAAAACTAATTGCCAGCATATAATTCTGTACAATTCTGTATAATTCTGTAATTCAAAAATGAATGTTAAATAAATACATTTTAAAACAAATCAAGAGGGGACCTTCAAGATGGTAAAGGATTAAGATGTGGAGATCACATTCCTCCCCACAAATACATCTACATGTGGAACAACTCCTACAGAACACATACTGAATGCTAGAAGAAGACCTTAGACTTCCTAAAAGGCAAGAAACTCCTCACATACCTGGGTAGGGCAAAAGAAAAAACAGAGACAAAAGAATAGGGACAGGACCTGCACCTCTGGGAGAGAGCTGTGAAGGAGGAAAAGTTCACACACACTAGGAAACCCCTTCACTCACGAGGACAGGGAGTGGGCCAGGGGAAAGCTTCAGAGCCACAGAGGAGAGCACAGCAACAGCAGCACAGAGGGCAAAGCAGAGAGATTCCTGCACAGAGGATAGATGTTGACCAGCACTCACCAGACAGAGTCTTGTCTGCTCACCCACGAGGTTGGGTGGGGACTGGGAGCTGAGGCTTGGGCTTTGGAGGTCAGATCCCACGGAGAGGACTGGGGTTGGCTGTGTGAACACAGCCTGAAGGGGGATAGTGTGCCAAAGATAGACAGGAAGGAGTCTGGGAAAATGTCTGGAACTGCCTAAGATGCAAGAGACCATTGTTTCAAGGTGTGCAAGGAGAGGGGATTCCTTCCCCATCTGCCCACAGAAGGCAGAGAAGTGGTTAAATGAGCTCCAGAGATGGGCGCAAGCCATCATGGACACCAGAGATGGACATGAAACACTAAAGCTGATGCTGCAGCCACCACTAAGCCTCTGTGCAAGCACAGGTCACTGTCCACACCTCTCCTCCTGGGAGCCTGTGCAGCCTGCCACTGCAAGGGTCCAATGATCCAGGGACAACTTCCCCAGGAGAACACATGGCACACGTCAGGCTGTTGCAACGTCATGCTGACATCTGCTGCTGCACGCTCACCCCGCATTCCGTACCCCTCCCTCCCCCCGGGCCTGAGTGATCCCTCCAATCAGCTGCCTCTTTAACCCACTCCTGTCTGGGTGAAGAACAGATGCCAGAGGGTGACCTACATGCAGAGTCTGGGCCAAATCCAAAGCTGAACCCAGGAGCTCTGTGAACAAAGAAGAGAAAGGGAAATCTCTCCCAGCAGCCTCAGGAGCAGTGGATTAAACCTCCGCAATCAACTTGATGTATGCTGCATCTATGGACTACCTGAATAGACAACAAATCAACCCAAAATTGAGGCAGTGGACTTTGGGAGCAACGGTAGACTTAGGGTTTGCTTTCTGCATCTAATTTGTTTCTGATTTTATGTTTGTCTTAGTTTAGTATTTAGACATTATTATCATTGGTAAATTTGTTTATTCACTTGGTTGCTCTCTTCCTTTAAAAAAAATATATATATACATATTTCCTCCTTATCTCTATTTGTGAGTGTGTATGTATATGCTTCTTTGAGTGATTTTGTCTGTATAGGTTTGCTTTTACCAATTGTCCTAGGGTTCTATCTGTCCTTTATTTTGTTTTTTATTTTTTTCAGTATACTTTCTAGTGCTTGTTATCATTGGATTTGTTTATTGCTTTGGTTGCTCTCTTCTTTCTTTTTTTTTTAAAATTACATTTCTTTTTCTTTTAATATGTTTTTAATGTTTTTAATAACTTTTATTTTATTTTTTTAATTTTTCTCTTTTTTTCTCTCCCTTTTCTTCTGAACCATGTGGCTCACAGGGACTTGGTGCTCCAGCCAGGTGTCAGGTCTGAGCTTCTGAGGTGAGAGAGCCGAGGTCAGGACATTAGTCCACCATAGACCTCCCATCCCCACATAATATCAATCAGCAAGAGGTCTCCCAGAGATCTCCATCTCAATACTGAGACCCAGCTCCACTCAACGATCATCAAGCTCCAGTGCTGGACACCCCATGCCAAACATCTAGCAAGACAGTAACACAACCCCACCCATTAGCAGAGAGGTGGTCTGAAATCATAATTTCACGGTCACACCAAAGAACAGTAGCAGATGCTGTCCTGCCCACCAGAAAGGCAAGATCCAGCCTCATCCACCAGAACACAGGCACCAGTCCCCTCCACCAGGAAACCTACACAACCCACTGAACCAACCTTAGCCACTGGAGGCAGACACCAAAAACAGTGGGAACTACGATCCTGCAGACTGTGAAAAGGAGACCCCAAACACAGTAAGTTAAGCAAAATGAGAAGACAGAGAAACACACAGCAGATGAAGGAGCAGGGTAAAACCCACCAGACAAAACAAATGAAGAGGAAAGAGGAAATCTACCTGAAAAAGAATTCAGAGTAATGAGAGTAAAGATATCCAAAATCTTGGAAATAGAATGGAGAAAATACAAGAAACGTTTAACAAGGACCTAGAAGAACTAAAGAGTAAACAAACAATGATGAACAGCAAAATAAATGATGTTAAAAATTCTCTAGAAGGAATCAATAGCAGAATAACTGAGGCAGAAGAACAGATAGGTGACCTGGGAATAAAATAGTGGAAATGACTACCACAAAGCAGAATAAAGAAAAAAGAATGAAAAGAATTGAGGACAGTATCAGAGACCTCTAGGACAATATTAAGTGCACCAATATTCAAATTATAGGGGTCCCAGAAGAAGAGAAAAAGAAAGGGACTGAGAAAATATTTGAAGAGATTATAGTTGAAAACTTCCCAAATAAAGGAAAATAAATAGTCAATCAAGTACAGGAAGTGTAGAGACTTCCATACAGGATGAATCCAAGGAGAAACACACCAAGACACACATTAATGAAACTATCAAAATTAAATACAAAGAAAAAAATTTAAAAACAACAAGCAAAAACAAACAAACAAATAACATACAAGGGAGTCCCCATAAGATTAACAGCTGATTTCTCAGCAGAAACTCTGAAAGCCAGAAGGGAGTGGCAGGACATATTTAAAGTGATGAGAAGGAAAAAGCCTACAACCAAGATTACTTTACCCAGCAAGGATCTCATACAGATTTGACGGAGAAATTAAAACATTTACAGACAAGCAAAAGCTAAGAGATTTGGCACCACAAAACCAGCTTTATAACAAATGCTAAAGGAACTTCTCTAGGCAGGAAACACAAGAGATGGAAAAACCTACAATAAAACACCCAAAATAATTAAGAAAATGGTAATAACTACATACATATCAAAAATTACCTTAAATGTAAATGGACTAAATGCTCCAACCAAACAACATAGACTGGCTGAATGGATATAAAAACAAGACCCATATATATGCTGTCTACAAGAGACCCACTTCAGACCTAGGGACACAGACAGACTGAAAGTGAAGGGATGGAAAAATATATTCCATTCAAATGGAAATCAAAAAAAGCTAGAGTAGCAATTTTCATATCACACAAAATAGAATTTTAAATAAAGACTATTACAAGAGACAAGGAAGGACCCTACATAATGATCAAGGGATCAATCCAAGAAGAAGATATAACAATTGTAAATATTTATGCACCAAACATAGGAGCACCTCAATACATAAGGCAAATGCGAACAGCCATAAAAGGGGAAATGGACAGTGACACAATCATAATAGAGGACTTTAACACCCCATTTTCATCAATGGACAGATCATCCAAAATGAAAATAAATAAGGAAACAAGCTTTAAATGATACATTAAACAAGATGGACTTAATTGATATTTATAAGACCTTCCATATAAAAACAGCAGATTACACTTTCTTCTCAAAGTGTTCAGGGAATATCCTCCAGGATAGATCATATCTTGGGTCACCAATCAAGCCTTGGTAAATTTATGAAAGTTGAAATCATATCAAGTACCTTTTCCGACCACAAGGCTATGAGACTAGATATCAATTACAGGGAAAAAAAATGTAAAAAAAAAAAACAAAACACATGGAGGCTAAACAATACACTACTAAATAACCAAGAGCTCACTGAATAAATCAAAGAGGAAATCAAAAAATACTTAGAAATAAATGACAATGAAAATACAACTACCCAAAACCTATGGGATGCAGCAAAAGCAGTTCTAAGAAGGAAGTTTATAGCAATACAATCCTACCTTAAGAAACAAGAAACATCTCAAATAAACAACCTAACTTTACACCTAAAGCAATTAGAGGAAGAAGATGAAAAAAAAAGGAAAAAAATAACCCCAAAGTTATCAGAAGGAAAGAAATGATGAAGATCAGATCAGAAATAAATGAAAAAGAAATGAAAAAATAGAGCAAAGATCAATAAAACTAAATGCTGGTCCTTTGAGAAGATAAACAAAATTGATAAAACATTAGACAGGCTCATCAAGAAAAAAAGGGAGAAGACAAATCAATAGGATAAGAAATGAAAAAGGAAAAGTAAAACCTGACATTGCAGAGATACAAAGGATCATGAGAGATCACTACAAGCAACTATCTGCCAATAAGATGGACAACCTGGAAGAAATAGACAAATTCTTAGAAAAGCACAACCTTCCAAGACTGAATCAGGAAGAAACAGAAAATATAAACAGACCAATCACAAGCACTGGAAATGAAACCGTGACTAAAAATCTTCCAACAAACAAAAGTCCAAGACCACATGACTTCACAGGTGAATTCTATCAAATATTTAGAGAAGAGCTAACACCTATCATTCTGAAACTCTTCCAAAATATAACAAAGGGAAGAACACTCCAAAACTCATTTGACGAGGCCACCATCACCCTGATACCAAAACCAAACAATGATGTCACAAAAAAAGAAAACTACAGGCCAATATCATTGATGAACATAGAAGTAAAATTCCTCAACAAAAAACTAGCAAACAGAATCCAACAGCACATTAAAAGGATCATACACCCTGATCAAGTGGGGTTTCTCCCAGCAATGCAAGAATACTTCAATATATGCAAATCAATTGATGTGATAAATCATATTAACAAATTGAAGGAAAAAAAACTTATGATCATCTCAATATATACAGAAAAAAGCTTTCAACAAAATTCAACACCCATTTATGATAAAAAAAAAACCCTGCAGAAAGTAGGCATAGAGGGAACTTACATCAACATAATAAAGGCCATATATGACAAACCCATAGCCCACATCATTCTCAATGGTGAAATACTGAAACCATTTCCACTAATATCAGGAGTAAGACAAGGTTGCCCATTCTCACCCCTATTATTCAACACAGTTTTGAAAGTTTTAACCACAGCAATTAGAGAAGAAAAAGAAATAAAAAGAATCCAAATTGGAAAAGAAGACATAAAATTGTCACTGTTTGCAGATGATATGATACTGTACATAGAGAATCCTAAAGATGCTACCAGAAAACTACAAAGGCTAATCAATGAACTTGGTAAAGTAGCAGGATACAAAATTAATACACAGAAATCTCTTGCAACCTATACACTAACAATGAAAAATCTGAAAGAGAAATTAAGGAAACACTCGTATTTACCACTACAACAAAAAGAATAAAATACCTAGGAATAAACCTACCTAAGGAGACAAAAGACCTGTATCTGGATGCAGATAACTATAAGACACTGATGAAAGAAATTAAAGATGTTACAAACAGATGGAGAGATATACCACATTGTGGAAATGAGTATACTACCAAAGGCAATCTACAGATTCAATGCAATCTCTATGAAATTTCCAATGGCATTTTTCACAGAACTAGAACAAAAAATTTCACAATTTGTATGGAAACACCAAAGATCCCAAATAGCCAAAGCAATCTTGAGAAAGAAAAATGGAACTGGGGGAATCGGGCTCCCTGACTTCAGACTGTACTACCAAGCTTCAGTAATCAAGACAGTATGGTACTGGTGCAAAAACAGAAATATAGATCAATGGAACAGGATAGAAAGCCCAGAGATAAACCCACATATATATGGTCACATTATCTTTGATAAAGGAGGCAAGAATATACAATGGAGAAAAGGCAGCCTCTTCAGTAAGTGGTGCTGTGAAAACTGGACAGCTTGGGAAACCTGGACCGCTACATTAAAAGAATGAAATTAGAACACTTCCTAACACCATACACAAAAATAAACTCAAAATGAGTTAAAGACCTACGTGTAACATAGGTCATTATAAAACTCTTAGAGGAAAACATAGGCAGAACACTCTATGACATAAATCAGAGCAAGATCCTTTTTGACCCACCTCCTAGAGATATGGAAATAAAAACAAAAATAAACAAATAGGACCTAATGAAACTTAAAATCTTTTGCACAGCAAAGGAAACCATAAACAAGACCAAAAGACAACCCTCAGAATGGGAGAAAATATTTGCAAATGAAGCAACTGACAAAGGATTAGTCTCCAAAATTTACAAGCAGCTCATGCAGCTCAATATCAAAAAAAACAAACAACACAATCCAGAAATGGGCAGAAGACCTAAATAGACATTTCTCCAAAAAAGATATACAGATTGTCAACAAACACATAAAAGGATGCTCAAAGTCACTAATCATTAGAGAAATGCAAATCAAAACTACAATAAGGTATCACCTCACACTGGTCTGAATAGCCATCATCAAAATATTTACAAACAATAAATGCTGGAGAGGGTGTGGAGAAAAGGGAACACTCTTGTACTGTTGGTGGGAATGTAAATTGATACAGCTACTATGGAGAATATTATGGAGGTTCCTTAAAATCTAAATATGGAACTACCATATGACCCAGCAATCCCACTACTGGGCATATACCCTGAGAAAACCGTAATTCAAAAAAAGTCATGTACCAAAATTTTCATTGTAGCACTATTTACAATAACCAGGACATGGAAGCAACCTTAATGTCCATCGACAGATGAATAGATAAAGATGTAGCACCTATATACAATGGAATATTACTCAGCCATAAAAAGAAATGAAATTGAGTTATTTGTAGTGAGGTGGATGGCCCTAGAGACTGTCATACAGAGTGAAGTAAGTCAGAAAGAGAAAAACAAATACCGTATGCTAACACATATATATGGAATCTAAAAAAAAAAAAAAAAAAAAAAATTCTGAAGAACCTGGGGCAGGACAGGAATAAAGACGTAGATGTAGAGAATGGACTTGAGGACATGGGGAAGGGGAAGGGGAAGCTCGGACAAAGTGAGAGAGTGACATGGACATATATACAGTACCAAATGTAAAATAGATAGCCAGTAGGAAGCAGCTGCATAGCACAGGGAGATCTGCTCAGTGATTTGTGTCCACCTAGAGCAGTGGGTTAGGGAGGGTGGGAGGGAGATGCAAGAGAAGGGGATATATGTGTACGTATAGCTGATTCACTTTGTGAAACTAATATACCATTGTAAAGCAATTATACTCCAATAAAAGTGTTAAGAAAAATCAAAGAGGAAATATGTCACCAGAGACATTTAAATATAAAGGCAAAGACTAAATGTATAAGAAAAAAATATATCACACTAAAACCAACCAAACAACAAAATCTGGTTTACAAATACTAATATCAAGTAAATTAAAATTTGAGGCACCTCTTCTAAACCAGAGACCACAAGAACACTAAGTGCAATCCACAGGACATCTATAATGTGTAATGAATTAACTTATCTTCTATGCATCTAGTAATTTTTGCATGTTTTTGTTTGTTTGTTTGTTTTAGGCTAATATATTCTGATTCTAAAAAAAGACAAAAATTAGAAAGATAAATTATGCAGATCTCACCCATGAATATAGATATGCTGAAGAAATTATTAGCATATTGAACTCAACAATCTTTAAAAATATGTCTTTTAAACAAGAGCAAGTAGGGAAAGTATCACACACCCAAGCCCACTGGAGCAGCACTACTGAGAGTAAATTCATGGTGAAAGGAGTAATAGTGCCTTGAATAGCTCACCTGATATGAGCAGGATATTACAGAATTATGTCATGGAAGAGGAAAGACCAGACCTACCCTCTCAACAGAGTGTGCATGGTTGATGGAAGCACCAAACCTTCCTTTGGTGTGATAAGTCAAAGCCTTGTGTTACGGCTGTGGGATGTAGCTTCAAAACAGGTTTAATGGTTGTGAAACACCTGCCTACAATCAGAAAATGAGGATCTTCACCTTGCAAATGACCAGGATCGGTTACATTAAACACTGGACCTAGCTGGTTTCCATGTAGTTTTACAAAAAGCCAATTATTTTGATAAAAATTATATATTTGTTAATGATAATAATAATGTCTGATTAATTTAATAACACTGTAAGCAAAAGGGTAATATCCTCATTCTGATAAAGGGTGGGTACAAACAAAAGAAAAAATACTATTGCCAACATCTCACTTAATGGTAAGATGTTGAAAATTATCTTTCTGAGAGTTCTATCAAAATTTCTACAAGAGATTCTAGCCACCACAGTCAGACAAGAAAAAGAAATAAATGTTATAAGGTTAGGAAAGGTAGAAATAATAATCTCATTATTAGCAGGTAGAATATTTATGTAGAAAATTCAAATGGAACTACTGATGTTTTAGAAATAAAATTGAGTTTAGTAAATTTTGTTAGGTACAGCATCAGTATGAAATATTAAAATGTGTTTTATACACCAACCAGCAATTGTTAAAAAATAAATAAAAATATAATATTTATAATAACATAAAACTAATATTTAGAAATACATGTAACAAAGGTATATAAAACTGTAGGAAGTTACAATAAAATTTTACTGAGAGATTTAAGACCCACATAAAAGAAGGAAAGACTTTTCTTGGATTGGAAGAGTGGATATTGAAAAGATGTCAATTTTTCCTCAACCCAACCAAAAAGTAGCAAAATAGAAGTGGTTTTCTTCAGTACTATCCAATGTAATTCAATTGAACAGTTGTATTTTGAATAACCATTTATAAGGCCCTATACTAGGTGATATTTTTCTTTAATGGAGAGTTACAACAAATATATTTTAGAATCTTTGCCCAAATTTTCTTCAGGCCAATGTTCTAATTTTTACAAGCCATAGACAAATTTTTATGGTTTCATTGTTTAAATGTATGAAGAATAGATAACTTGGTAAGACACAAGATAGAGAAGTCAAAGGGATTATATTTGGAAATAATACAAATATCTATGTAATATTTCATCTTGATAGCTTTTGAACTGTATATTTGTACTCTTTTTGGATTTATGTATATATTGCCTTTTAGGAAAGCATCAGCCAGCACAAAATTTTTCTCATATTCCTTCCATTTACTTGTTTATTCATCTCTTATATTTCTTAGTTATTTGGTGGATTTTTTTCTTTTCTTTTCCTTGTTTTCCCCACTTTATTTTTAGTTTTATTCTTCTTTAAAATATCAGAACAAAAATAGAGATGCTTTTCATATTTTTAAGAAAAGTTTAATAAATGTACATCTATCAGCAACCGTTATCCATAATGCTAAGTCTATAAATATTATCATAGGTTATGGATACACTTTGGGACATTAATCAAAATAGGATAAATTATATAAACTAATCACATTCCAAATTTAAAACAGATTACATTATGGAAACATAGTAGCTAGTGAATGTTTTGTTTACTTACGCTTTTCAAGTGAAAATAATGTCTATCAACTGATGAATGGATAAAGAAGATATATATAGGTCATATATACATCTATAAAGTTATATAGATTTATATATATGAATATTGTTCAGCCATGAGAAGGAAGGAAATCCTGCCTTTTATGACAACATGGATAGATTTTGAGGGCATTATGCTAAGTGAAATAAGCCATCTAGAGAAAGATAAATACTGCATGGTATCACTTACATATAGAATCTAAAAAACAAAAATGTCAAACTCATAGAAACAGAGAGTGGAAATATGTTTGCTAGAGGCTGGGGAGTAGGTTGGTAAAAGGGCACAAACTTTCAGCTATAAAATGAATAAGGTATGAGGATCTAATATATAACATGATAACTATAATTAATAACACTGTATTGTATTATTGAAATTTGGTAAGAGATTAGAATTTAAATGTTCTTACCAAAAAATAAAAATAAAAGATAAATATGTGAAGTGATGGATGTGTTAATTAACTAGATGGAGTGGGGGAGTATAATCCTTTTATAATGTATATATCAATAGTATCTTTTTTTATGGCTCAGTAATAGTCCATTGTATATATGTGCCACATCTTCTTTATCCATTCATCTGTTGATGGACACTTAGGTTGCTTCCATGTCCTGGCTATTGTAAATAGAGCTGCAATGAACATTGTGGTACATGACTCTTTTTGAATTATGGTTTTCTCAGGGTATATGCCCAGTAGTGGGATCGCTGGGTCGTATGGTAGTTCTATTTTGAGTTTTTTAAGGAACCTCCATACTGTCTTCCATAGTGGCTGTATCAATTTACATTCCCACCAACAGTGCAAGAGGGTTCCCTTTTCTCCACACCCTCTCCAGCATTTATTGTTTGTAGATTTTTTGATGATGGCCATTCTGACTGGTATGAGATATCTCATTGTAGTTTTGATTTGCATTTCTCTAATGATTAATGATGTTGAGCATTCTTTCATGTGTTTGCTGGCAATCTGTACTTCTTCTTTGGAGAAATGTCTATTTAGGTCTTCTGCCCATTTTTGGATTAGGTTGTTTGGGTTGTTTTTTTTCTGATATTGAGCTGCATGAGCTGCTTGTAAATTTTGGAGATTGATCCTTTGTCAGTTGCTTCATTTGCAAATATTTTCTCCCATTCTGAGGGTTGTCTTTTGGTCTTGCTTATGGTTTCTTTTGCTGTGCAAAAGCTTTTAAGTTTCATTAGGTCCCATTTGTTTATTTTTGTTTTTATTTCCATATCTCTAGGAGGTGTGTCAAAAAGGATCTTGCTGTGATTTATGTCATGGAGCATTCTGCCTGTATTTTCCTCTACGAGTTTAATAGTACTCAGCCATAAAAAGAAACGAAATTGAGTTATTTGTAGTGAGGTGGATGGACCTAGAGTCTGTTGTACAGAGTGAAGTAAGTCAGAAAGAGAAAAACAAATACCGTATGCTAACACATATATATAGAATCTAAGGGGAAAAAATGGTCATGAAGAACCTAGAGACAAGATGGGAATAAAGACACAGACCTACTGGAGAATGGACTTGAGGATATGGGGAGGAGGAAGTGTAAGCTGGGACAAAGTGAGAGAGTGGCATGGGCATATATACACTACCAAATGTAAAATAGATAGCCAGTGGGAAGCAGCCGCATAGCACAGGGAGACCAGCTCGGTGCTTTGTGACCACCTAGAGGGGTGGGATAGGGAGGGTGTAAGGGAGGGAGATGCAAGAGGGAGGAGATATGGGGACATATGTATATGTATAACTGATTCACTTTGTTATAAAGCAGAAACTAACACACCATTTTAAAGCAATTATACTTCAATAAAGATGTTAAAAAAAGTATCTCAAATCACCATGACATACACTTTAAATGTCTTATAATTTTTTATGTTAATTATACATCAATAAAGCTGAAGTTTTTAAAAGTACAAAGTAACAATTATTTACAGATTTGAATAATTATTGCTATTTTCAAAAGAGTCAATGTTAAGGACAAGTGCAACATCTGGCCCTTGCTGATTTCTGCAAATTTTAGTGCTTCTTTTGCAAGTTTTTGTTTAAGGAGAATTTATTTTTTTTAGTGCTGAAATACATGTCCATATCAGTAAAGAGGGAAGAAAATGTGTATTTTGTAATTTATTCAAATGTCAGTCTATGTGCAAGTGCTCATTTATCAACACAGAAAGTTTACATAAATTCCACATTACAAATATGAAATTTCATCACCATCGGATTTCCCAGTGTTTTCCCTTTCGAGTATTCCCTGGTGAGCTATGTGAGAATCATATTATTCTCTTATTAAAAATTGTTTCTGCATTTAGTTCAAGGTACCAGGAACAACATGTGCCTTTCTTGAATCTTAGGATCCTGTCCCTGGTACAAATGGAAGTGTGTCTTCTTCTAAACTTGGTCTTCAGTAACTAAGTTCAAATCCTCTCTTTCTTCTGCATTTCTCTTCCTCTTTTTTTTTTTCCTCTTTCCACTGAACCACTGAATATTTAGGTCACTTGCTCTTTATCTGTGTTCCTTATAAATGTCTATCTTATAATTATTTCAATTTCTGTTTCTCTTCCACTCATTCAATCCAAACTCTAGAGCCATTTTCTATAAATGCAATTTTATTGTTAGCTTAAGTCTATAGTGGTATGAACACTGGTTGCATTGCATAAAAATTCACAAACAAAACCATATTTTCAAATACTCAAAAGTTATATATTCTAATTGATGTTCTCCAGAGAAACAGAATCAATAGGGTGTGTGTGTGTGTGTATATAAAATATATAGTATATAATATATAAAATATATAATGATTGTGAAAGCAGGTCCAAAATCTGCAGGGTAGGCTCATAGGCTGGAGACCCAGGTAAGAGTTGCCCTTTGAGTCCAAAAGCAGTCTGCTGGCAGAATTCCTTCCTGCTTAGGGGAGGTCAGTCTGCATTCTATTAAGGCCTTCAATAAGACTCACCCACATTATGGAAGGTAGCCTGCTTTACTCAAAGTCCAACTATTTAATTGTTTATCTCATTCAAAAACACTTTCACAGAACCAACCAGAATAATGTTTAACCATCTATCGGGGCATCATGGCCCAACAAAGTTGACACATAAAATTAACCATCACAGGGATGGACATTTCATCTTTAGGTAAAATAGTGTACTGTGTAAGGGTTTATTTCCTCCTTCCATAACAGTTGTTACTGATCATAAAGATAAACTTGTCAAATTATTTTTATACATAGCAGATTCTTAGCTCAAAGATAGAAACAAAATCTTACTTATTTTGGATTCTGACATTAGAATAGCATTAAGCCTGAAAAATTACATATATATATATACATATATATGTAAATAGATGTGTGTACACATATACATGTATCTTACAGATGCTTAAATGATAGAAAATTGATTAAAAAATTAAAATATTTGGGTGACATTGCTCAGCACTATGTCCCAATTTCTATTCTTGTCAGTCAATTGAGTTAGAATCACATAGGATACCACCTCAGGTCCTTGATACTTATTGGTCCTGAAGGGACCAGGGGTGCTGCTATTGGAGTGTCTTGTATGCTCTGTTGGAACATACTGTAATCCTCAGTGCACATTAACTGTGACATCTGACTTCAGGTGCAAGACACAGATATGGATGCCTATTTATTAACAGCCTGAAAACACCTGAAGTCCTCTGACAGATCCAGAGATTTCATGAGTAACAGGATTTTTGCACACACATTTTACTACTACAGCTGGAAAAAGAAGAGAGAGAGAGAGAGAGAGAGAGATTTTTCTTTTTTAAAGAGAAAATATTGACACCTCTCTTTGTCAGAGTCAAACATGGATGGAGATTCCAAAATACTAATTATAGCTTAAATTTGCTGAAGGCACTGGTCTGACTCATTCATCCACCGTCTACTTCATGCTGCTGGAGTGAATGTCAGCCTCTCAATTGGCTAAACTTTGCATTCCCCAGGAAGGCTTACAAGAGCTTTCAGCTCATGTGAGAGCACACTGACGATTTTTGTAAGATAATGTCACTGATAAAATAGCCTTCTTGTTTGTATTGAGCACCTTGGCAGACTCTTTTGCAGAACAAAAGTGGACTCTTGCTGTGTTCCATCCATCATATTGTGAACTGTGCAATCCACACTGCTTCAGGGAATGCTTTGCTTAACGATTCTCTTGATCCCATTGGACAGACCAATTACACATCTTGACTTTCTACTCTCAGGTAGACATTATTTCAAATTTTTAAATTATTGCTTGCTTGGAGAATGTTTCAGGAAGGCTTTTGTTTTCTTTTTCCCCAAAAAAGAAGTTTTACAAATTCCTCAACATGCTTACAAATCAATGTTCTAAACACTCTGGGCTCCCAGTACTGCAAGGGTAGGATTTAACAGTTTAAATTTGATCAGTCATTTAGAGTGGTTTTGTTTTAGTTTCATATATTGTAATTGATCTAGTTGTATTTTTAATATTCAGCAGGGTCCATTTGCTATCTATGCAGTTTCAGGATTTCTCAATAACGAGCTTAAATTTATTATGCTCTAATTTAAACCTGGTCCCCATCTCCATAGTGAAAACAAGGAAACATAATTTAGCACTCTCAAAAAAATACTGCTTCAAAGTTGAATATCATTGCTAACTCATTCCCTAAAGATTAACATTTGGAGGCTAGAAACTTCCTTAAGCTTTTTCTTATAAGGCCAATTTGTTTAAACTATTGGTTTTCAAAACATATTAAATGAACCCAAGGTGTTCAAACAAGATTATCTGCACCGCTTCAACCAACACTTTAAACTTTTGCATATATATAGGGGTACACAATAAGAGTCTCATTTTATTTAAACAAAGAATTTACAGGAAAAAAATGAAGGAAGAAGAAAGCCTTGCACAACAAATTGTTTCAATTCCTGTGCTGCTTAGTCATTCTTTCATCTACTCATTCAGGGTAGTGTCTGAACATAATAAAATAAATATTTAAAGAGTTTGAAGCTATAGGGGATTTTGTAGGTGACAGACAAAAACCAGGGGACACATGGGAAGCTTTCAAAATCAAGGAGTATTGTGAGATTAAGAAAATTACTGAGGCATAAATGTCCAGGTCATGAGAGATAACCTCAGATCTTGGGTTTATAGAGGGTACTAAAACACACTGGGATAAATGGCATGATTGGATCAGTCCTGGTGGATTTAAAGTCAGATTATAGTGAGAGACTGTGAGTCTGAGGGAATAGGTCTCTAAGTCTTGGCAGAAATATGAAAATCCCATGATTCCCTGCTTCCCTCCTGTTAATGATCCTTCTAAACCACACTACACAGAACTTTGTCACTCCCCACTTCCTGACTTGTGTATCTGTATCAGAGGCTTGGGGAATAATAGAAGTTTGGACTCACATAGACCAAGGGGATCTCAGAGTTGCCCTTCTAGCTCTGAGAGTTTGTGGAAATCTGGAGCTACCACCTGCCTTCTGAAGGCATCTTCCCTGCTAAGGAAACTTGGAAACAAGGCAAGAATTGATCTTATCCAGAAAATGGAGGGCTCTGGGGTTAAACAAAATGAGGAGGAAATGCTTAATATGAGACTAATTTAGGAAAGCCCAGAAGAAAATCTGAATAGTATAAAAAAGATTTCATGGTATCACACAAGAGATATATTATCCATGTTGCCATTGTAATCATTACTGTTTGGTTTTAAACTGTTACTAGATACCAAAACCACATAACGCTCCACATAAACTATACTTAGATATGCTGTAGATCCAGTAGGTTTAGAGTCCCAGGTAGCCTAACATTTGAGAATGTAAAACTAACTTTAGCTAAACTAATGTGTGAACAGTTGCCAATGAAAGTACGCAGTCAATTAATCTATGAGCCTGTTATCAAGAGCCTGTGTCTCTTTTATTGTTCAGTTCATGTATCAGAAGATACATTACACACATAGTTTCAAATGGATTCATGGCTAAGTCAGATAAGAAAGTCAGTATATGAGTCATTGTATGTCATCTTTGATTATTTTCCCAAATTTCTCCAACACATGAGCCCGGATAAGTAAGAGTTAAATGGACAAGATCCAAAAATGAGAATATCAATAGAAAGTATCTTAAATCTTCCTTTGTTTCATTCTTTTTAATAAGAAAAGATGATTAGAACATAAGTGATTCTCTTCAGCTCAGCATATCATCAAATATATAGATATAATATATATAAATATATAAATTCAACTAAATGTGAGACAATTCAAAACCCACCATGTGGTATCTTATTGACAGTGCCATGTTACAGCAGTAAGTTCTAAATTAGGCAAGGAGTCATATTTCTGAGAGACTCTAAAGTCATCTTGCTAAATTCATTAATTTCATAGATAAGATTTTCATAAATGAAAACCATACAATTAAATCATTTAGCAATTTCATATAGCAAGATCTAAAAGAACTTCTACAGAGACCTAGATATTTTTTCTATAAATATACTCATGTGAGGTGCTAGATATTAAATCAACAAATGTTGGAATCACCTTAAAATATCCTTGGTGGGAGAATATTTGTACAGCCACTCCTTGAAACCCAAATATCTGGTTTACAATCACAGAGGTAGCAACTGTATATCAAAATTTACAGATAACTTTCCATTTGTGTAAGAATCAATCTGGTGTGGGCCTTTAAAGGGAGAGCTTCCTGATTCAATGTCTCTTTCTTACAGCCTTCTTTAGTGGTCCGTACAGAGGAGTACTGCCTCAGTTTTCTTCCCATATCCATTCTCCAGTCTTGGCTATTTACAGTCCAGCTTCTTTTTTTTTTTTTTTGCTGTATACGGGCCTCTCACTGTTGTGGCCTTTCCCGCTGCGGAGCACAGGCTCCGGATGCGCAGGCTCAGCGGCCATGGCTCACGGGCTCACGGGCCCAGCCGCTCCGCGGCATCTTCCCGGACCAGGGCACGAACCTGTGTCCCCTGCATCGGCAGGCAGACTCTCAACCACTGCGCCACCAGGGAAGCCCCAGCTTCTTTGATTATTCACTCTTCTCACATTTTCCTACTACCTTCTTCCTTTGAGACTATTCTTTCTCTCCAGTTGCCTTTTTTCTCACTAAACATTTGGAAACTCCTTCAGCATTATCTATACCTTGATTTATGATAGCGTTTAGGCTCTGTGAAATTTCTGGAACTTTGTAGTAGATTCCTAATTTGTCATCCTTAACTTTAGACTTACCTATGTACAAGGCTCTCCATACAGACTCATTTTTAAAGCCAAGTCAAACCAGTTCAGTTCTCCAGACAACCTTTAGTGATTCCCATTTTCCACAGTCCATTTCTCACATTTTATCATGGCACACCAAGCCCCCCACCAGCAGGCTTACCTCTTCCTCTTGAGCTTTATCCCCAGGTAGGACCCTCCTGACAGTGTATTGTTTATTATGGATTGTATAAGCCTGTGGGACTAGTTCAATCCAAAACAATTACTCATAGCATTGTCCCCTTGAGAAAATTGATTGTGTTCTAAAAAAGTGATTTACAAATCACTTCTGCTAAATTTTATTTGTAGGATTTTTTTTTTTAATTTTAACTTATGTTCTTTGCATACTGTATGTTTAAGAATTCTAACACATTTTATAGCCTCTTGGTACATAATCAGAATTTTTTCCCTGATCAAAATGTACATTTTGAAAATGTGAAATTATGTATTATATTATGTATTAATATGAAAAGAATTATAAAAATTAAAAGTAAATGCATGGAAATTTATATTCCAGCAGCAGTTGTAAATTTTTTTTTTAATTTACTTCTCTTTATCTTGCTGGATGTATTTGTAAAGTTTTTCAAAATAGAAATATAGTTGGCCGTCCATATCTGAGGATTCCACATCCAAGGATTCTATATCTGAGGATTCAACCTTTGATTAAGGATCAGGGGAAAAAAAAAAAATCCAGAAATTTCCAAAAAACAAAACTTGAATTTGCCACACACCAGCAACTGTTTACATAGCATTTACATTGTATTTACAACTATTTACATAGCATTTACATTGCATTAAGTATTATAAGTAATCTAGAGATGATTTAAAGCTTACAGAGGATATCTATAGGTTATATGCAAATACTACACCATTTTATATAACAGACTTGAGCAGCCAAGGATTTTGATATCCATAGGGATCCTGGAACCAATTCCCCACAGATACCAAGGGACAACAACTGTAAGAACTTCCACAACCCTCCAAACAACTTGACGAAGAAAATAAAAGCTAAATCATTTCAGAATTTTTGAACATTGATAGGGAAAATAATCATAATATGTTTATTGTCATAAAGGGTAAAAAACCATATGCAAATTAAAAACCATAAGATTGAATTTCCACACGAATTTAGCTAAAAAGGTAGATCAACATATAAATTCTGAAACACCACTCTATTTTATTTATTTATTTATTTTTAACATCTTTATTGGAGTATAATTGCTTTACATTGTTGTGTTAGTTTCTGCTGTATAACAAAGTGAATCAGCTGTACATATACATATATCCCCATATCCCCTCCCTCTAGCATCTCCCTCCTACCCTCCCTATCCCACCCCTCTAGGTGGTCACAAAGCACCGAGCTGGTCTCCCTCTGCTATGCAGTTGCTTCCCACTAGCTATCTATTTTACATTTGGTAGTGTATATATGTCTATGTCACTCTCTCACTTCGTCCCAGCTTACCCTTCCTCCTCCCCGTGTCCTCAAGTCCATTCTCTACATCTGTGTCTTTATTCCTCTCATGCCCCTAGGTTCATCAGAACCATTTTTCTTTTCTTTTTAGATTCCATATATATGTGTTAGCATACGGTATTTGATTTTCTCTTTCAGACTTACTTCACTCTGTATGACAGACTCTAGGTCCATCCACCTCACTACAAATAACTCAATTTTGTTTCTTTTTATGTCTGAGTAATATTCCATTGTATATATGTGCCACATCTTCCTTATCCATTCACCTGTCAATGGACACTTAGGTTGCTTCCACGTCCTGGCTATTATAAATAGTGCTGCAATGAACAGTGTGATACATGACTCTTTTTGAATTATAACACCACTCCATTTTACACTTTTAGTGTTAAAATAACATTGAAGCCTGCTCCAGAATTTAGCCTCCCCTTTTTTAAAATGGAATAACATAAATTTGCTGTTTAGGAAAAGAACTGGGGAAAAGAGTTTAAGCCAACTAAAATCCTGTATTAAATGAATATATGAAGCCAAATACAAAGTTATATAAACATTCTTTTCAAAATAAAATGCTAACTTAAATATATAATTGTATGAGATGCATTTAAGAAGGTCTAATCAGATCATATTCAAAATATGATAAAATGTGGCTTATGCCAAGAGGATAAAGAAAAGTCTCTCCAAATTCCTGTATTTTAGACAACAGCTTGGACTGTTTGCTTATTTGTTACAGATCCACCCAGATCTCACCAAATAAATCTCATTTAATAGCACAGTTTGATAACAGTTCTGACAAAGAAAACTGCCATCAGCAACTGCTGGCTGCCAAACAAAACTGCATTATTACGAAGTATTGGCCAAATGTATGGGTTCTCAAAAAAAGTAATTAATTGGTCTCATATGTCTATTTCTACTTGAATGCTAAAATTAACCATTTAATTAACCCATTTTATTAAAATAGAACATTTATATAACAGCTTCAGTTGAAGCCTTGGGACTTCCTTGCTTCCTCTTTAGTAAACAGGCCCAAGATTATCCCACTATATCTGGATTCATCCAGACTTCAGCCGACTCAGATCTCTCTCTGAGTTCCAACCTCAGGTATTCATTTATTCAGCAAATATCTACAGATAGCTACTATGAGCCAGGCATGATGCTAGGCACAGAGACACTAAAAGGCTAACAGCAGTTGCCCAGAACATCCATTTTATAAGATATCCTACAGCAATACATTTCAGTGATCAATTTTGAGAAATGTATATTCTACCACACCCCCAAATATTCAGAGCTTATTTTTAAATTTTTAAAAGGGTTGCAAAATCTTATCATTAAAAACAAAACCACACCTATTAGAATGGTGAAAATCTAAAACACCGACAACAACAAATACTGGACTATCATTCATTGCTGGTGGAAACGCAAAGTGCAACAGCCATTTTGGAAGACCATTTGGCAGTTTCTTACAACACTAAGCATAGTCTTACCATACAATCCAACAATTGCACTTCTTGATATTTATCCAAATGAATTGAAAACTTATGTCCACAAAACCTGCACATGCATGTTTATAGCAGCTTTATTCGTTATTGCCAAAACTTGGAAGCAACCAAGATATTCTTCAGTAAGTGAATGGATAAATATACCATGGTACATCCAGACAATAAAATATTTTTCAAAGGGCTGAAAAGAAATGAGTTACCAAGCTCTAAAAAGATATGGAGTAAAATATGCATATTGCTAAGTGGAAGAAGCCAATCTGTAAAGGCTACATACTGTATGATTTCAACTATCTGACATTCTATAAAAGACAAAGCTACGGAGACAGTAAAAAAATTAGTGGTTGCCAGGAGTTGGGGGGAAGGAGGGATAAATAGAGCACAGAGTTCTCTTTAGGGCAGTGAAACTACTTTGTATGATACTATAATGGTAGACACATGTCATTATACATTTGTCAAAACCTACAGAATATACAACACCAAGAGTGAATCCTGAACATTACCCATGGACTTTGGATGATATGTCAGTGTAGGTTCATCAGTTGTAACAAATGTACCACTGGGGGATGGGGGAGATGTTGAGAGTGGAGGAGGTGGTGCTACCTGAGGGTAGGAGGTACATAGGGAATCTCTGTATTTTCTTTCTTTCTTTCTTTCTTTTTTTTTTTTTTGCCGTACGCGGGCCTCTCACTGTTGTGGCCTCTCCCGTTGCGGAGCACAGTCTCCGGACGCGCAGGCTCAGCGGCCATGGCTCACAGGCCCAGCCACTCCGCGGCATGTGGGATCTTCCCGGACCGGGGCACAAACACGCGTCCCCTGCATCGGCAGGCGGACTCTCAACCACTGCGCCACCAGGGAAGCCCAATCTCTGAATTTCTGCTCAATTTTGCTGTGAAACTAAAGCTGCTGTAAAAATAAATAAATAAATAAAATATATTAAAACATTTTATCTCACTTGCTTTTGTGATTTGTATGCCAAGAAATTATTATTTTTTCTTCATGGAACTAATAACCTTACTAACACCTTTAAGTAACATTTAGTCCATATGACACAAAAATGAATCACAATTTGTTAAGGTAATTAAAACACTCAGAATTTCAGTTTCCAAAACAACCCACAAATAAACAAAAGTTCCTATAGCCAGTCATTTTGTTAAGCTGATAAATCAAGTAAAGCATTTCATCTTGTATTCTCTGTAGATAAATTACTAATATCTCTTGAGTCATATTTTAAGGAAAAATGCAATTTTAACAAAAGAATTTTCATTTATAGTCAAGATTTGCATCAATATGGTGATAATCTCCATTAATTCACTTGCTTAACAAACTTTTTTTTTAAAGAACCGAATCTGTGTTGGCAAACATTTTCTGTAAAGGGCAGAAAAGTAAATATATTAAGCTTTACAGGCTACATGGTCTCTGTCACAACTACTCACTTCTGCCATTGCAGTGCAAGAAGTAATAACAGGCAAAAATAAATGAATGGATGTGGCTTGTGCCACTAAAACTTTATTGACAAAAACAGGTAGTGAGCCAAATTAGGCCCATGGGACTGTAGTTTGTACTTCTGATCTAGAAGATAGGAATACAAATTTTAAACTTTCTGCCTTTAGGAATTTAGAGTCTCATGAAGAAAATGTATGGTGTATTTCATTGTTTTAACTGCTGTGTTATGGAACAGTAAAAGAGGAAGTGTTGCCCAAAAGAAGAAAATGTACTAGCAAGACATTTTTCTCATGCTTCCTGGGTGAAGAGTGGTTTATTATAGTACAGGTTGCTATTTTGTTAAATATTTGGCTGTTCAAAAGATCTGTCCATTTCTTTGCATATTATTCTGGAATGTATGGGGCTACAGATGATATTCATTAAGAACTCACCCACTCACCTCCTACTTTCTTTAACAACTTATGTTAGAGATATATTGGAAGACATGATGAAAGAATGTGTGGGAAAGTCTGTAATTATACTCAGCTAAGAACACCCACCACAGAAAGGCAAAGCCCTCTATTGAAAAGTAACAAAGCTGCAAAACTGAACAACCAACAGTGAGGTCTAGAAGTGGTACAACAGTAAGAGGGAGGAGCAGTGGACATACTCTAGCAGAAGACTGAATAGACTATAGCATGTCCTGCCTCAAGAGTCTAAGTTAGGGAGATAATGAAGTCATCACTTCCAAGATTTGGCCTTGCTAATTTTCTTAGAGGTCATTGCCCGTACATTTCCTAGGGACAATAGTCCAAAGGCCCTAGGGTCAGATGACCTTTAAAAATAGATTACATTACTGGCTAAAGATTTGAACAGGAATCAGAGAAGCATGTCTTTCAACAAGCATTTATGGAACACTGGTGTGATGGTTAATTTTGTGTGTCGATAAGACTGGGCTAAGGGATGCCCAGGTACCTAGTAAAATATAATTTATGGGTGCTTCTGTAAGGGCATTTCTGGAAAATATTAACATTTGAATAGGTAGACTGAGTAAAGGAAATTGCCCTTACCAATGTTAGTGAGCAATGTACAATTTGTTGAGAGCTTGACAGAGCAAAAAGGAGGGAATTTGCTTTTTTACTTTTTGAGTTGGGACATCCATCTTCTCTTGCCCTTGAACATCAGTACTCCTGATTCTTGGGCCTTTGAGTTTGGACTGGAACTATACCACTGGCTTCCTAGGCAACCAGCTTGCAGACAGCTGGGCATCAGATTTCTCAGCCTCCATAATCTTGTGAGCCAATCCCTCATAATGAATCTCTTTGTATATATCTGTATATATCCTATTGGTTCTGTTTCTTTGGACAATGTTAATATAGCTAGCTGTTAACATGTCAGTAATAGTTGCTGGGGGGGTATTTAAGAGAGGGTAAATAATTCCTGAAATCTTTAAGTTGGGGATATAAGATATAGATAGATAGATAGACATATTATACATATATTAATATACACATAGTAAGCAGTTAAAGAACATAACCCACAAAGCCCATCTTCTAGAAACTTTTTCAGAAATGATACAACTATATAAATCAAAGAGAAGAGAAAAATTAAATAACATTTTAGTATATATATATATATATATATATATATATTTTTTTTTTTTTTTTTTTTTTTTTTTTTTTGCGATACGCAGGCCTCTCACTGCTGTGGCCTCTCCCGCTGCGGAGCATAGGCTCCGGACGCGCAGGCCCAGCGGCCATGGCCCATGGGCCCAGCCACTCCGCGGCACGTGGGATCCTCCCAGACCAGGGCACGAACCCGCGTCCCCTGCACCGGCAAGCGGACCCTCAGCCACTGCGCCACCAGGGAATATTTTTTGAAAGCTCAATTGCCAATTAAGTTTGAAAATGAGAATACTTACAAAGTTTTTAGTTCAGTTGAGAATTAAGAGACAGAAATAAGAATAAGAAAATACCTCATCATTCTGAGCTCATGAATTTACTCTTTCTCATATTTTACTAACTTATTTATTACGTCATGATCAATAAACTCCTAAATTTCGCCTCTTTGTGCTCATTCTATGGTTTCCTACCCCATGCACATCGAATGCCTTACTAGTTTTACCACCATCTAGTGGTAAAACCAGGTGATTACAAGTAAACTCTGAATAGAATGTTCATGGCAGATGAAGGAATGCATTCCTCTTTGACTTTATGACAGTATAACTGATACAAGATCTTAGTACATTGTAAAACAGACATAGTAATAAACCTTATAAGGAAGAATTTTAAAATATAAATTTTTGGAGAGATTTAATTTTTAAATACTGATTATTTACTTGTCTACACATATAGCTGATTCACTTCACTGTGCAGCAGAAACTAAGACAACATTGTAAAGCAACTATGTCCCAATAAAAATTTTAAAAATACTGATCATTTATATTCTCAAACACCTTTTGAAATAAGGGTACCTGTAAAATTGCTTTATGTTTGCTTGGTCTTAAACACAGAATGTCTCTTTCTCTGGAAGTAGATAAAGAGAGTAATCTCACTCTCTCTGTAGCCAGATTGGGCCATGGATACCATTAATTTTAAAAGAAAGTTTTTTTAAAAATAAGAATGAATACAGTCATAATAGAGAGATAGAGCAGATTATTTTTGAGACAAAAAGCTTTAATATTCATCTGAAGAAGCAGTGATGATGACAAAGTCCTTCAGGAAACACTACAGGATGATACAGTCTTATGTTAGTATCTCTCTTCTGGCAAAACAGAGTTAAAACAACGGTAATACCAAGTATAAGTTCATTGATAGAACTATGTTGCCCATGAGAAAGTACTTATTAAGATGGAAAACAAGATTATTATAAATTAATTAGTATGTGTGCAAAACACAAATACCTAAAATGGAAGCTCTGGAAAAAACTTTAGACATTATTTAATCCAGCCCTCTCATTTTTCAAATTAAAAAAAAAAATGAGGGAGCTAAATTCTACAAAACTTTTTCAATTCTCAACATTTGACTCAGATCAAATGTGTGAGAATTTGCAAACCTAATGTGAACTAATTACTGTTCTATGTCCCTATTAGCCTCTATATAGTCCTTACCAATGTTTTGTTAATTTTCAAAATAACCCAGATGTCAGTTGTTTTCATATCTTCATGCTCCTTCATCCGTTCCATCTGTTTTTGTAACCATTTCTACCTAGATATAGTTCAGCAATGCTTTGAGTTGTCAGGAAAATTTACTCACACAAACAAAAGTATTAGTGAGAAATATTCACTGCATCCATTCAGTTAACAAATATGTACTAAGTACCAAGCACTTTGCTAAGTGCTAGGGATAAATAATCAGAAAAAAAAAAAAAGCCACAGGCTTTCCCCCTAATGAAGATTATAATATAATGGAGGAGAAAGACAGATAGAAAAATAAAGAAATAAAACCCATAAATAAAACATTACTTCAATGTAGAAGTACACATATTTTCAATGTAGATAATTAACATGGTCAGGAAAAGAATGATTCCCTAAGAAAAGAAGGCTTAGCTGGGATCTAAGGAAAGAGTCTGAGTTAATTTTAAGAGCTGATATATGTGGTGATGTATATGTAAACAAAATGTATAGTTTGATTGGAGAACTAATATTTATAGACAGTGAGGAACAATAGATAATTGTGTAGTATATTCTTAATGGAATGTTATATAGCAGTAAAAATAAATGATGTATAGTTATATGCAGGAATATGAATGGGCTTTAGTAATATATTACTCAGCGGAAAAATTGTTTCTATATAGCATATTTTTCATTGTCTTTTTACAACTCTTTAAAAATGTGAAAAATATGATTAGCTCACTGGTTGAACAGAAACAGGCCTCAGGTGAGATCTGGCCAGCAGGCAAAAATCTACACACATACACAAACACACACACACACTAAGTTTCACGATAGTAGTTGCCTCAGGCTAAGGGAGTTGAAAGAATGGTGGAACAAGGAAAGAGCAGATAGGTAGATGTAAAATATGTTAGTATTCTAGATCTTGAGTTGAATGATGGATTAGAAAGAGTTTACTATATTAAAGATTAAAAAAGACAAAAAGAGAGGGCCATTCACAAGCCAAAAATGATAATATATGAAAGGAACACAAGTTATGAAAAATTTAATTGTGTTCATTTAAGATCCAACATCCTCTAAGTGTCCATCATCGGATGAATGGATAAAGAAGATGTGGCACATGTATACAATGGAATATTACTCCGCCATAAAAAGAAATGAAATTGAGCTATTTGTAATGAGGTGGATGGACTTAGAGTCTGTCATACAGAGTGAAGTAAGTCAGAAAGAGAAAGACAAATACCGTATGCTAACACATATATATGGAATTTAAGAAAAAAAAATGTCATGAAGAACCTAGGGGTAAGATAGGAATAAAGAAACAGACCTACTAGAGAATGGACTTGAGGATATGGGGAAGGGGAAGGGGAATCTGGGACAAAGTGAGAGAGTGGCATGAACATATATACACTACCAAACGTAAAATAGATAGCTAGTGGGAAGCTACCGCATAGCACAGGGAGATCAGCTCGGTGCTTTGTGACCACCTAGAGGGGTGGGATAGGGAGAGTGGGAGGGAGGGAGACGCAAGAGGGAAGAGATATGGGAACATATGTATATGTATAACTGATACACTTTGTTATAAAGCAGAAACTAACACACCATTGTAAAGCAATTATACTCCAATAAAGATGTAAAAAAAAAAATTTAAAAAAAAGGTCCAATATCCTACAACAATGGTGGGGGGGTAGTGAAGAGAGAGAGGGCGGGAGGAGAGAGAGAGAATAATTAGATTGGTCAAAAAGTTCTTTGGGGTCCTTCCCTGGTGGCGCAGTGGTTGAGAGTCCGCCTGCCGATACAGGGGACTCGGGTTCGTGCCCTGGTCCGGGAAAATCCCACATGCCGCGCCGAGGAGAGGCTGGGCCCGTGAGCCATGGCCGCTGAGCCTGCGCGTCCGGAGCCTGTGCTCCACAACGGGAGACGCCACAACAGTGAGAGGCCCGCGTACCACAAAAAAAAAAAAAAAAAAAAAAAAAGTTCTTTCAGGGTTTTCTTTAAGATGTTATGGAAAACCCTGAATGAACCTTCTGGCCAACCCAGTAAAACATGGAGAAGCAATATGGTGCTAGTTGAGGTTGGTTATTTCTTTTTTTTTTTTTTTTTTGCGGTACGCGGGCCTCTCACTGTTGTGGCCTCTCCCGTTGCGGAGCACAGGCTCCGGACGCACAGGCTCATGGGCCCAGCCGCCCTGCGGCACGTGGGATTCTCGCGGACCGGAGCACGAACCCGTGTCTCCTGCACTGGCAGGCAGACTCCCAACCACTGCACCACCAGGGAAGCCCGAGGTTGGTTATTTCTTAAATGTCAGTTTATGAATCATGAATGAGTTATATGGGTCTTATTCATCTATTATTTGTTTATTTAAAATTAAGGTTTGCTTTATTTGTTTTTCAGATTTGCTTTGAATTCTCTTTTGGGGATGGGGTGAGGAAGAATGATGTGTCTCAGTTTCCTTTTCTGTAGGATTACTCTGACTACGCTATGGAAAATTCTTTGGAAGGAGCTTTCAGAGGTTATGTATCCACCATTTAGGAAAGTTAATAACATCTGAGACAGTGTAATCGTTGTGGAAATGTCAAGAATTACACTGATTTTTCAAATATGTAAAAGAGATAATATTTAGAAATTAATTGGATGTGGACATTGGCAGCCTAAAATATTTCAAAGACTATCAAATTTACGGCACCTGCAAAATTAGGTACTTGGTAATGCCATTCTCTGAGACAGAAAATAGCAGAAGAGAACTAGGTTTAGTTAGTAGTTTATTTATTCATCAATTTATTCAACCTTTACTCAATATTGATTTGTGAGGCATTGTTGTTCTAGGTACTAAAATACTAATGTAAACAAAACCTACAAGTTCCCTGCTTTCACACAGCTCCCATTTTAGTAAAAGAAGCCAGATCACAAAGAAATATGCAAATGAATAAATAAGGTAGTTTAAGTTATATGTTTTATAGAGCAAATAAAACAACAAAATGAAATAAAGAGTGATGCGGGAGGCAAGGAAGCTATTTTAAACAGGAGGTTCACAGATTTCTCTGGGAATGACACTTAGCAGAGACCAGAATAGTAATGCCATGAGTTTGGTTTTAGATAACATTCTGCTTGAGGTATCTTTGAGATTTCCAAGTAGAGATGAGAATGATCCAGTGAAGGAGAAATAAAAGCAGTCATGTAAAAGGAGATATATAGCAACTGTAGAGGAAATAGAGGAGGGATTAACCTTTCACATGCCATAATATCTATATCTAATTTGTATACATTTTCTCCTTTATGACTGTTCCTCCAAGGTAGGGTGGCAAGATTTAGAAATATAAATACAGAATACTCAGCTAAATTTCGATATCAGCTAAACATGAATGGTATATATATCTATGCTCTATTTGGGACCCTTATACAAAAAAAATTTATAGATGATCTGAAATTCTGATTTAACTGGGCCTCCTGTATTTCTCTAGCAACCTATTCAAGAAGCACTCAGCTATCTTAGCTTCTCCCTTCCTCCTCTCTTCCCTCCTCCTTTCTCTCTCATCCTTTTCTTCATCTTCCCTTTCCTTCCTCTTTACTTCCCTTTCTTCTTCCCAGATTTTCCACACGGGGCTTTAAAAACCTCACTCCTTCACTGTACAGAGCAGATCGGTTGTGCCCCTTCCTCCCTCTGCTAGTATATAATACCCTTCCTTATCAGGACATGGATTATAACAAAGGCCAGCCAGCCTAGATATCAAGTTGGAGTCTAAAACACATCTTTACAAGTGTACAAGCATGGATCCCAGTTAATTGTCAGTAGATGGAACATAGTAACTCTAACTTTCTCATCTATATTTCCTACATGTGACTATAGGAGGCAACTGAAAGTATTTTTTTAAATAATAAGAGGATATTTGCTGAAGTTATGGAATATATTACAGGAAATATTTATGTAGATGCTTCAGTTTTCTCATCTTTAAAATGAGAGGGTTTAATAATAGTAATGATAGTGATAATAATACTAACAACTAATGTTTATTGCCTAATTACTCCTTTCAAGGTATCATATCAAGCATTTAATGTGTATTAACTTAAAAGTTCATTTCAGCTTCAACAGTGTATGATCTATTGGTCTCAGCATGATCTCAGATATGACAGAAACTAACGGAGGAGAGCTTAGAGATACATTAAGGATATTGGATGCCATTAATAATGCAATGCAGTTAAATACTAATATCTAAATAATGCCAGGCAAAAAGAGATTTTAAAGCATCATGATCATCATAAAGACAAGAAACATTACTGGAAAAGATTTTAGCAATTTTCAGTTTTCTCAGTTAATTCCCAAACTGGTTGAGGACAACTTCTACAACGTGTTTTCCTTTGATGATTTGTCTCTGTGAGTCATTCACACACCTAACATTTCATGTGGTGTGACTATAAGGTGCATGGTTGGTTGAGTGAAACCACAAGCTACACAAATGTGGGGAAAATATATTATTAATGGTGTTAGTAAGAAATATCATTTAGAATTTAAAAGCACGTTTCTTCTGTGCAGTTCACTGGGCTTTACAAATATTTCATTACGCTGTATTACCCTGCTGTCAGAGGGAGGTGACCAAGTTGCAAATACTCCAATAAACAGCTATTGAGGGGCTATTCAGATAAGAAAAGGACACTGCAATACACAGTATATGCAGTTAAACAAGAAGGAGGAAATAAATATATCAACTTACATTAAAGGGCTGTGATAAAATCTCTATTGGCATTGGAGTAATTTAAAACCATATGAAGGCAACCCCTTTTTGGCTGCCCCTTAAGATAATCAAGTGCACAATGGAACCAAAACCAGCTACATGCAGAGTGCCATGGGTGTGCTTAAAGAGACATGAAAATTGATCATATGATCTGAAAATTTCACCTTACCCACACCTACCTTCTAAAAGAATTTTAGTATGTGAAGCCCATTCTGCACAGGAATGCCTTATGGAATAACTTTTCTGTAAGTCTGTCTGACAGCTTTTGCTGCATACAAACCACCCCAAGTTCTAGTAGCTTACAAGGTCAAGTATAAATGGGCTCATGGTTTACAGGCTGGCTGGGTGTGTCCTCTAATATAACACAGGCTGTATATTCAGTGGAGCTCATGCATGCATCTGTGGTCAACTGCCTGTTGCCTGGGGTCTCCTGCATGACTCTCTCAGGTGTCTGGGTCAAGGCTCTGATGGCATTGTCTGCTTCATGGGGTCTCCATTCTTCAGGATATTATCTTGCCATTGTTCCCTTGGGGCAGCAGGGTTCTTAGAGAGCAGAAGTGTAAAAGTTCTCATGAGATCCAGGCTTGGAACAGGTGCAGTGCCATTTCTACCTCATTGCATTGTGCAGGCAGGTCTCTTGTCCTGCCCAGATTCAAGGTTTGGGGAAAGAGGCTCTACCTTGTGATAGGAGGAGCTGCAATACTCACATTGTAAAGGCCTGAGTCTATGTAAAGAATGAATTTATGACCATTTTTTAAATCTACCACAGTGGTATAGTAGATGTGTCATGATTTTGGCAACCATTCTTAATCAGAAGTCCTTTGTTTGGGGAATTTACCACTTTATCAGTACTATTTTCACAAGAAAAAAAAAAAAAAAAAAGCCAGAACTTGAGAACTTGCTTTCCCAGCAAGTTGAAAGTTGAAAAGTTGAAAGTTTTCCTTTCAACTCACTCATATGACTGAGTGATGTGATTCTATTATGTGACGTAGACTTAATGAATCAGATGCACCTTTGTGAGGTTTTTTTACTCAGAGAAGAGAAAGCACTATGAATAATTCATTTTCTGGTGAATGTTGGCAGAGCACAACAGAGAGGTGGATGGCAGCGCTCCATTTGTGGCCTCCCATGTGATCTGCAAGGTCTCTGCCTGTGTCAACTACTGTAGGGTCTCTGAAGTATGCCCCAGGGCAGGCACAGGTCCTGGCTGCCCAACCTCTAAGCCAGATTCCCTGGCTTTCCCAGAGAGTTAGAGAATTACTCATATCCTTAAATAAAGTTCTTAAATCAACCAGAATGGCTTCTGCGCTACACAAAAATTCAGCAATTTTGGTGTCTTTTGTTAAATGCACACTGATATGACAGCTGTCACGTACAATCTAACAAAATTGTTTCAAATGACGTTAAAACCTAAGTGCTACTAGAGCCATCTAATGGAAATCACCAAACGAACATTTTGCCTCACCCAAAAATAATATCCATGGAGAAACTATCTGATTCATAGTTAGCACTTAAGAAATGATAGCACCTATAATATTATGTTTTCTAAATACTTTCATAAAACAAATTCTGTGTCATTTTTCAATATCTAATATAACACCAAACAACATTGGCAAGTTTTATTTTATTTTATACTTAAATATGAGGCTCACAATTCATTTCTTCTAATAGTCCAAATAATTCAACTTACTTTTCCCTTTATTTTTCTAGACAGAAAATAATAACAAAACTGCACAGCATAGCAGAAAGATCTTTGAAAAGGAGAATAGAATGTGAAGGTCTGAGTTCACACCTACCACATACAAGATATATGCAAGTCCCTCATCTACTTGGCTCCTACTCTTCACACAGTTGGGAAAGTGGCTGCCTTGTTTATCACAAGAATTATTCTGAGACCCATATGAAATATTATGAGTATAAAGCCTTTGAAACTGTAAAGTGCTATGTAAACACAAGGTAAAACAAGAATTTCTCAACCTCCCCACAAGTGGTATAAACAAATTAAAAAATTTTTAATATATTCTCAAAATTTATCTCTATTCTGAGCCTCCTCTAACATTTGTTTATATGTGTCCTCAATCCAGATTTAATTTAGATTTGTCTTTTTGTATTTTGGGTTGAAAATCTTGACAGTAAAATCCTGCAAAGTAAATGTAGTTTACAGCACCAGAGGAAAGTTGTCTTCTAAGCTTGATTTCAGAAGAAATATCACTTTTCTTTCCAGTGCCCAGCATACTGATCTAAACAAAGTAGGTCATAAATTAATTTAAAGTGATGATGACTACTACCAATAACAAGACTGAATGATACAGTAAGTTTACTGTGGAATACAAAGTCTTATAAAATATTATAATTACTTAATGTTCTAATATACCATATGTTCTTTAAGTATATGCTAGGGTTTTTCTCTTTAAAATTTTGACCTAAATCTTTCTTCTATATACAGTATGATCCCTTTGTTCCTTTGTCAGAGGATTTGTGCAGACTACTTTATAGTTTACAGTTTTTATTTACAACATTTAAAAATTATTATTTTCTTTTAGATGCTACATGGGAAAAAATTCACCTAAACAATGAACAAAGGCAACAATAATTATACAAAGTTAACAACAAAAAGAGCAATGAAATTATGTAGTATGAGCAAAATTGAATTTAAAATGATTACATAAAGGAATACAACCAATTATAAAAAACATGCAAATATAAAATAATGTTAAAAACCATAAAAATGAAATATGAATACAATAGTAAGTAATTCATCAAAAGTGACCTTACCTTAAGTAAAGGCCAAGTGAGGATTTAGTTAAACTTCATCATCTACTTATTTCATTGAAAGTGTAAATTCTCAAAAAAATAGTAAACTATCTCTTTCTTGTTTTTATCTTCTTATAAAGGTTTAATATTTTTCTCTAACATTTTTCTCTATGAAATCTAAAAGTTCTTGTTTTTGTTTCATTTTAGAAATTGTTCTTTCCAAACCTTAAATAGATCTTAAATCAGTGATATCTCTCTCTACACCAATACTTAAAATCCTGCAGTGGCCTCTCATATGTGTTAAAAAGGTATCCAAGTCTGTATGAGAACTTCAAGTGCCTTTATGAGCTCATCTTGCCTACCATTATCATCATAATTGGTCATTCTCTTCACTCATCACCTTCACTAATTACAATGACCTTTCTTCAGCTCCTCTGCATATGCCAAGACATTACATGATCTGATTCTTGTGTACCTTTCTAACATAATGCATTCTGTACTGCACTCTACTCGGTATATTCCAGCCACTCTGACTTCCATTCTGTTTCTTGGCCATACAAAGACTTTTCTCACCTCTCAGGGCCTGAAACATATTATTCTCTCTGCCTGAAATCATCTTTGCCCCTTTTTCATTGGATGACCTGTTTCTTTTCAAACTCCCAACCTCAGCTCAAATGTCACATGCCCAGGGAGCATTTTCTTTACTACTCTATCTAAATCACATTTCCTGTCAGTCCCTATCATATAAGTGATTATATACTCAAAACTGATATTAACTTGTTTGTTCATTTGTTTACTTGTTTTGTTATCTATCTCCTCTGAAGAAGTAAGTTTCTTAAGAGCAGAGAGTATGTTGTGATTATGATTTTTTATATTCCCAGAGTCTACAACAGTGCCACCACAATAATTATTTCTTGAATCAAATAATGAATTTGTTGCTATCTTTTCATCAATTTATACTTTTTTAGTTCTGAGGACACGTCAGTGTAATTAAATAATTGTATCTCATTTTAGGAGATGCTGATGCAGGTGGGCTCCCGAAGCTAGGCCTAGGGTGCAAGTGATGGGTATTTAATAAAAGACATGTCTATGAAAACAAAAGAAAAACAAAGCATAATGATTGGACCAAATTATAAACTAGTTTTTGGGCACACAGGGCAGTCAGTCAAGGAGTTTTCTAGATGTTGAAGTCAAAGCATCTTTTGCAGTTCAAAATGTGTCTGGTGATGTCATCAGATGTTCAGGTAAACTTTCTGAGTGGCTTATGCAGCAATAGGCGTGAATATTGTCTAAATATGAGATGTTATGGCAATTTCTTTGAAGTTAATATCAAATCATCTAGCTTCAGTTTGTAGGACATCAAGAAAAGGGCTGTTTCTCATCCACCAGAGCACAGGCACAAGTCCCCTCCACCAGGAAGCCTATACAACCCACTGAACCAAACTTAGCCACTGGGGACACACACAACAGAAACAATGGGAACTACGAACCTGCAGCTTGCGAAAGGAGACCCCAAACACAGTAAGTTAAGCAAAATGAGAAGACATAGACACACACAAGATGAAGAAGCAAGGCAAAATCCCACCAGACCTAACAAATGAAGAGGAAATAAGCAGTCTACGTGAAAAAGAATTCAGAATAATGATAGTAAAGATGATCCAAAATCTTGGAAATAGAATGGAGAAAATACAAGAAATGTTTAACAAGGACCTAGAAGAACTAAAGAGCAAACAAACAGTGATGAACAACACAATAAATGAAATTTAAAATTCTCTAGAAGGAATCAATAGCAGAAAAACTGAAGCAGAAGAATGGATAAGTGACCTGGAAGATAAAATAGTGGAAATAACTACTGCAGAGAAGAATAAAGAAAAAAGAATGAAAAAAAATTAGGAGGGTCTCAGATACCTCTGGGACAACATTAAATGTAACAACATTTGAATTATAGTGTTCCCAGAAGAAGAAGAGAAAAAGAAAGGGACTGAGAAAATATTTGAAGAGATTATAGTTGAAAACTTCCCTAATATGGGAAAGGAAATAGTTAATCAAGTCCAGGAAGTACAGAGAGTCCCATACAGGATAAATCCAAGGAGAAACACACCAAGATACATATTAATCAAACTATCAAAAATTAAATACAAAGAACAAATATTAAAAGCAGCAAGAGAAAAATGACAAATAACACATAAGGGAATCCCCATTAGGTTAACAGCTGATCTTTCAGCAGAAATTCTGCAAGCCAGAAGGGAGTGGCAGGACATATTTAAAGTGATGAAGGAGAAAAACCTACAACCAAGATTAATCTACCCAGCAAAGATCTCATTCAGATTTGTGGAGAAATTAAAAGCTTTACAGACAAGCAAAAGTTAAGAGAATTCAGCACCACCAAACCAGCTTTACCGCAAATGCTAAAGGAACTTCTCTAGGCAGGAAACCGAGGACAGGAAAAGACCTACAATAACAAACACAAAACAATTAAGAAAATGGTAATAGGAACATACATATGGATAATTACCTTAAATGTAAATGGATTAAATGCTTCCACCAAAAGACATAGACTGGCTGTGGATACACAAATAAAACCCATATATATGCTGTCTACAAGAGACCCACTTCAGACCTAGGGACACAGACAGACTGAAAGTGAGGGGATGGAAAAAAATATTCCACACAAATGGAAATCAAAAGAAAGCTGTAGTAGCAAAACTCCTATCAGACAAAATAGACTTTAAAACAAAGACTATTACAAGGGACAAAGAAGGACACTACATAATGATCAAGGGATCAATCCAAGAAAATATAACAATTGTAAATATTTATGCACCCAACATAGGAGCACCTCAATATATAAGGCAAATACTAACAGCCATAAAATGGGAAATGGGCAGTAACATAATCATAATAGGGAACTTTAACACCCACTTACACAAATGGACAGATCATCCAAAATGAAAATAAATAAGGAAAAACCAACAGAATACACATTCTTCTCAAGTGATCATGGAACATTCTCCAGGATAGATCATATCTTGGGTCACAAATCAAGCCTCGGTAAATTTAAGAAAATTGAAATCATGTCAAGTATCTTTTCCAAACACAATGCTATGAAACTATATATCAATTAAAGGAAAAAATCTGTAAAAAATACAAACACATGGAGGCTAAACAATACACTACTTAATAACTAAGCAATCACTGAAGAAATAAAAGAGGAAATCAAAAAATTCCTAGAAACAAATGACAATAAAACATGACGACTCAAAACCTATGGGATGCAGCAAAAGCAGTTTTAAGAGGGAAGTTTATAGCAATACAATCCTACCTTAAGAAACAATAAACATCTCAAATAAACAACCTAACCTTACATCTAAAGCAATTAAAGAAAGAAGAACAAAAACACCCCAAGTTTAGCAGAAGGAAAGAAATCATAAAGATCAGATCAGAAATGAAAGAAAAAGAAGTTAAGGAAATGATAGCAAAGGTCAGTAAAACTAAAAGCTGCTTGTTTGAGAAGATAAACAAAATTCATAAACCATTAGCCAGATTCATCAAGAAAAATGGGAGAAGACTCATCTCAATAGACTTAAAAATGAAAAAGAAGGAACAACTGACACTGCAGAAACACAAAGGATCATGAGAGATTACTACAAGCAACTATATGACAATAAAATGGACAACCTGGAAGAAATGGACAAATTCTTAGAAATGCACAGCTTTCCGACACTGAAACAGAAAGAAATAGAAAATATGAACAGACCAATAACAAACACTGAAATTGAAACTGTGATTAAAAATCTTCCAACAATCAAAAGCCCAGGACCAGATAGCTTCACAGGCGAATTCTATCAAACATTTAGAGAAGAGCTAACACCTATCCTTCTCAAACCTTTCCAAAATATAGCAGAGGGAGGAACACTCCCAAACTCATTTTACGAGGCCAGCATCACCCTGGTACCAAAACCAGACAATGATGTCACAAAGAAAGAAAACTACAGGCCAATATCACTGATGAACTTAGATCCAAAACTCCTCAACAAAATACTAGCAAACAGAATCCAACAGCACATTAAAAGGATCACACACCATGATCAATTTGGGTTTATCGCAGGAATGCAAGGATTCTTCAATATACAGAAATCAATCAATGTGATACATCACATTAACAAATTGAAGGAGAAAAACCATATGATCATCTCAATAGATGCAGAGAAAGCTTTGGACAAAATGTAACACCCATTTATGATAAAAACCTTCCAGAATGTAGGCATAGAGGGAACTTTCCTCAACATAATAAAGGCCATATATGCCAAACCCACAGCCAACATCATCCTCAATGGTGAAAATCTTGAAACCATTTTCACTAAGATCAAGAACAAGACAAGGTTGCCCACTCTCACCATTATTCAACATAGCTTTAAAAGTTTTAGCCACACAATCAGAGAAGAAAAAGAAATAAAAGGAATCCAAACTGGAAAAGAAGTAAAGCTGTCATTGTTTGTAGATGACATGATGCTATACATAGAGAATCCTAAAGATGCTACCAGAAAACTACTAGAGCTAATCAATGAATTTGGTAAAGTAACAGGATACAAAATTAATGCACAGAAATCTCTTGCATTCCTATACACTAATGATGAAAAATCTGAAAGTGATATTAAGAAATGACTCCCAAATACCATTGCAACAAAAAGAATAAAATACCTAGGAATAAACCTACCTAAGGAGACAAAAGACCTGTATGCAGAAAATTATGACACTGATGAAAGAAATTAAAGATGATACAAATAGATGGAGAGATATACCATGTTCTTGGATTGGAAGAATCAACATTGTGAAAATGACTCTACTACCCAAAACAATCTACAGATTCAATGCAATCCCTATCAAACTACCACTGGCCTTTCTTACAGAACTAGAACAAAAAAATTCAGAATTTGTATGGAAACACAAAAGCCCCCGAATAGCCAAGGTGATCTTGAGAGAGAAAAACGGAGCTGGAGGAATCAGACTCCCTGACTTCAGACTATACTACAAAGCTACAGTCATCAAGACAGTATGGTACTGGCACAAAAACAGAAATATAGATAAAAGGAACAGGATAGAAATCCCAGAGATAAACACATGCACATATGGTCATCTTATCTTTGATAAAGGTGGCAAGAATATACAATGGAGAAAAGACACCCTCTTCAATAAGTGATGCTGGGAAAACTGGACAGCTAATGAATAAAAGAATGAAATTAGAACACTCCCTAAAACTATACACAAAAATAAACTCTAAATGGATTAAAGATGTAAATGTAAGGCCAGACATTATCAAACTCTTAGAGGAAAACATAGGCAGAACACTTTATGACATAAATCACAGCAAGATCCTTTTTGACCCACCTCCTAGAGAAATGGAAATAAAAACAAAAATAAACAAATGGGACCTAATGATACTTAAAAGCTTTTGCACAGCAAAGGAAACTATAAACAAGACCAAAAGGCAACCCTCAGAAGTGGAGAAAATATTTGCAAATGAAGCAACTGACAAAGTACTTATCTCCAACATATACAAACAGCTCATGAAGCTCAATATCAAAAAAAACAAACAACCCAATCCAAAAATGGACAGAAGACCTAAATAGACATTTCTCCAAAGAAGTACAGATTGCCAGCAAACACATGAAACATTGCTCAACATCATTAGTTATTAGAGAAATGCAAATCAAAACTACAATGAGATATTGTCTCACACCAGTCAGAATGGCCATCATCAAAAAATCTACAAACAATAAATGCTGGAGAGGGTGTGGAGAAAAGGGAACCCTCTTGCACTGTTGGTGGGAATGTAAATTGATTCAGCCCCTATGGAGAACAGTATGGAGGTTCCTTAAAAAAACTAAAAATAGAACTACCATACGACCCAGCAATCCCACTCCTGGGCATATACCCTGAGAAAACCATAATTCAAAAAGTGTCATGTACCGCATTGTTCATTGCAGCTCTATTTACAATAGCCAGGATATGGAAGCAACCTAAGTGTCCATCAACAGATGAATGGACAAAGAAGATGTGGCACATATATACAATGGAATATTACTCGGCCATAAAAAGAAATGAAATTGAATTATTTTTAGTGAGGTGGATGGACCTAGAGTCTGTCATACAGAGTGAAATAAGTCAGAAAGAGAAAAACAAATACCGCATGCTAACACATATATATGGAATCTTAAAAAAAAAAAAAAACAGAAGTCATGAAGAACCTAGGGGCAAGACGGGAATAAAGACACAGACCTACTAAAGAATGGACTTGAGGATACAGGGAAGGGGAAGGGTAAGCTGGGACAAAGTGAGAGAGTGACATGGACATATATACACTACCAAAAGTAAAATAGATAGCTAGTGGGAAGCAGCCACATAGCACAGGGAGATCAGCTCGGTGCTTTGTGACCACCTAGAGGGCTGGGATAGGGAGGGTGGGAGTGAGGGAGACACAAGAGGGAAGAGATATGGGGACATATGTATATGTATAACTGATTCACTTTGTTATAAATCAAAAACTAACACACCATTGTAAAGCAATTATACTCCAATAAAGATGTTTAAAAAAAAAGAAAAGGAGAGGGCTGTTTTAGTTTGAGAGTTAGTGAATACTTGAGGGATCAGTTAGGGAGAAAAGATAAATGTTTCAATTCTGCTTACAAAGGTATAATTTACCAAATTTTCCTGAGTCTTAAAAAAAATTTTCCTTGTATTAGGGAAACAAAAGATTAAAAATACAGTAATATTGTAAACAGTAGAGTCATAAATTATAATTGTATTCATCAGTTAATTCAATCCCAGGTAATTAATTCTTGTTTTGCTTGAGTCCAGTTTTTCTGTTTGTTCTATTGGACTTGCCTGATGATTGAGGGTGATAGGGACAGGGATAATTTCAGGAAATTTACAAGGTTTTGTTAAGGTTAGTATCATTTGCCAAGTGAAGTGGGTGCCTTCATCACTGGAGACTGTGGAAGGGAATACCCCAGGTGGAAAACACATTTTCGTTTCTTTCTCATTGTAATTGCATCAGCCTCACAGAAAAAGAAGTCTTCAACTCTTCAAGCAAAAAATGGGTTTTGTCAGGAAGCTGAGAACAACCAAGTGGCCATCTTGGTTTTCCCATAGCCCTATTTTTTTTAATTTACAGCTATTGTTGACCCATCTTAATTTATGTATCAATAATTTAGGAATAAATTGTTACATGTTACAAGAACATCAGGATGACAAAATCTGGCAAAGAGGGCTCGGGGGGGGGGGTTTGTTTGTTTGTTGTTGTTTTCAGAAATAGAATGGACTTCATCCACATGTGTTAGAATCTTTATACATTTTTCTGTTGTTTCTGCCTTTGCATGAATGTCATTTGAGAATTTCCCCGATACTTGGGTTCATTCCTTTTAGTGTGAGCTTCAGTTTCGATGACAGATAACATTTTATGTCAGGACTTTTAAGAATTCCAGGAGTTTCACACAATTTCTAGAATACTTTTAATTCATACCTATACAGATGCAACATAAAGAAGGCTTAATGTTTCTTCTTATTTAATAATGCTTCCTATGTAACTTTACATGTCAAATATGCCTAATTAGTTTAATATTTCTCCTTTTATAAGGAGAGAGGATATCTCAAAGTTAGTTCTAAGACAAAAAGACTTCATTTAGAATTTGATTTTCAGAAAGTTAGTCAAAAATATCAGAAAGGTTTTAAAACACTTAGTCAAATAGGTCACTGTGACACATTATCCATTTAACCAAAATAATTTAAAAAATCATAGGCAAATATAGAAGTTTATATAGTTTTGAGAAAAATTTAGCTCTTAATAGTAAGAAAACTAGGTTGACTTAAGTAATCAAAGACCTGATAAAGACAATATAGAACATGAGTGATTATTTTGACATGTTTTATTTTTAGGTAGAATAAATGTAACGAAAAACCTTTCATAATCTCTTATTATCAAGAGCAGAACAATAGGAAAAATTTGTTCTTTTAACAAAGAGAAAACCAAATTTCAATTTTGCACCAGTTTATTTTTAATATTAAAATGCATTTACTTAATTAAATTCATTCAAGTATTATCCAGTCCTGACCACACATAAAATTCCTTTCTAAAGATTCCTCTTTTCCAAACATTTTATAACTCTATATATCCATTTTAGTTTGTCCTTCATTTTCTTTCTCATTTAGAAATAACCAGCTTTAGAACAAACTCACTTTCTTTTTTCTTAACAAAAATATCTCCACATCTTATACTTTTTCTTACCACAGAACACATCGTATTTCTATTATTATATCTGGTAGCTTTAACCACATATATTAATTAGAATTGTTAATCTTTTGAAACCTTAATTTTTAAGTGAAAATGCAGAAGCAAACAATTGTGAACTGTATTAATATTTTGTGGCTTGGTGAACTTATAAATATATTTTATAATTTATAGAAATATCCTACTTCATAGTATGATATTTCAATAAAGCATAAAATATATTTATTAATAGACCCAAACATACTTATTCTGTCTGTAATAAGAGGTCAAAAATAGGTAAACTGGGACTTGTTTAGCAATTAATGTTTAATATTTTACCTTATTTGGAAATGATCTAGATATTCAATGTATTTCCATCATTTAATTTGACTTAGCAAAACTCTTGGGGTGTAAATCCTCAAAGAGATTTAGGAAATGATTTAAGTAGACATATCATAAAACAATTATTGTTAAAATGTTCACCTAAAAACTCTTATCTCATTTACATTTATTTAATTCAAATTTTCTTAACAATCATATTTTAATTACTCATGAAAATATCATGAGATATTTAAGCAGTTATCATATTTTTTCCTTTGTTGACAGTTTTGTAACAGAGACATTAGCCCATTTGACTAGTAAACCCAGGTAGAACAGAAATTATTCATCTCCATTATATTTAATGTAAACTCTGTAGACACACCTGTATTAATTAACTCAACAAGCTTAAAATTAGTTTTTATTTACTAAAAATTATCCTATATCACATAAATTTGAAAAACAAATTTAGATTTTTTTTTTTTGGATTAGTTTTTATTATATTTTTGAGAATTCTTATAGAAGTACTTGTTAGTTTAAGCCAATTAAATAGAGATCTTTTACAAATTAATTTGGGCAATATTGTTGGAGGTAGGAAAATAACATATCTATAACATAGACTTATATACATATAAACACAACCAGAGATCTCATAGTTTTCATTTTAAAACTTTAGTTATGAATCAGGTATAATACAAAGCTTACTAGTTTATAAATAACAATTGAATAAATTAGATTACTTACTCAGGTGGCTAAAAAGTATTTTATTATTTGTGGAGAAGATTTTTAAGATCTGCATTTGCCTTTGACAAGCAATTTTAAGGAGGCTGTTAGGACAAGAGAGTCCTTTTAACAGTAGTTTGTGCTTTAAAAGGCCTATTTCCCTCTCTTTTTTTTTTCAATTTACTTTCAGGCTCTACTGACTGAATAATCTGGGCTCAGTCTCAGGTGATGTGGGCTGTGTTTACATTTCAAGGACATGATAAGATTTACAACTTTAAGGGACAGAAAGAGAACATGTAAGTTTACTCCTAGGAGTTTTGAAGTATATTTATCTATTTTTATAAGTCTTAGGGTAATTATTATTAATATTTTTCTTAAGCACAGGACAGTTTGGCTCTAATATCCTGATCTTTTAAAATAGCTATAATCCTCTTGAGAGGAATAGGCAAGTCCTTGGGACTGGTAAATATAAGTGGACTTTGATTTGTTTCTAGAGTTGTACTTCTGATTTTGTAGGACTTTACAAGATAAAGACTGTTGTTTCTATTAGCCCCTGAATATTGGCTTCCAGCTGATTTACTTTCTGATTATTTGTAGGAAGGCCTGGAGAATTGTTGAGGAGATGGGTCAGTTTTTCTCCTCATCTGGTGGGGTTAGTTTTAAAAGGGGCTGCCAGGACAAGGTATCAAGAGGTGCTCTGGGCTCAGGGGTGTCCATTGATGGAGGTGGAGGAAGTGAGTTCCTCAGATAAAAGGGAAGTTCAGAAAAAGGCAAGTAAAGGGATGAAGGAGAAAGTGCAAATTTGGGAGGGGGGGTGTAAGAGAAGGGTAAGAAATTTCTGCTGATTTTTTAAGTTTAGAGACAGTCTGAGTCAACTTTTCATTTATAGTTTGGAGGGAGGTAATTTTCTCAGTGTTACCTTTGGAGGCCTCTAGATGCCAATTAAAGTATGCTTCCTACTTATTTTATCTGGTTCGATCCATTTTTTAGTCATGCATGAAGAAAGACTAATTTGGGATTTGGAAAGTTCCTCATTTTGGCCAGTGCAAGTCTAAATCATCCTGGGTTAAATGGACCCATGTAGATAGGTGGTCACAGGATAAGTGTCCATAGGTGTTACACATAAATCTGGCAGTGGTTCTTGGAGGGGTTCATGTTTCTTTGAATTTTTGTTATAAGAACTTCCCATTATTTTGAGTACACACCTAATTTTTTTTACAAAATTGAAACCCAAATATCGAGACAGACTCCTCCCCACTCCCAAAAAGAGAGGTGGACTAGTGTGGACACTGAGAAACACACAAATAGACTCGGACCTCAACCAAATGGGATGTTTGGATCCAGGAGTCCTCACTTCACAGCCTCCAAGCCACCTAAGAGATATCTGCATGCAATGGGTCCATGTAGTTACTGTACACTGAGTCTAAAGGAGCTCCAGACTGCTGAGGGGGGCTGATCTGGATCCTGCCAACTACACCAGCTATGTTAACCAAAATTTCAGAAATGGAGACCAGATTGAAATAAACAAGCATTTATTTATGCCTCCAAAATGGAGGCAGCTTATAAAGGCAAAATCCTCAAGGCCACAGTTAGTTATGTGAGTTGTTCATCAAGAATTATAAATACAGCTGACAAGAATTGGTTGGGGTCTGGACTGGCTGCATAGTTACAAGGGGGAACAACCTTGAGACCACCAAGGTTGCAGCTAGCAGATTTTTTTTTTTTTTAATGGCTGATAGTGTCCTTGAGTTTGGTACAGTTCTCAGAAAGTTCAAGCTTGCAGTGGTGCAGGGACATGTCTGAGACCAGATCCTCAATAGCCACCCAACTCCATTTTGTATGCTTGAACTATGATTACTCCATTATGATTTCAAGCTGTCATCAGGTGCTGTCATTTTGTGATGTAATATTCTCTCCCCCTTACTAAAATCTTATATTTTATCTAAGACTTTTGACTTATTAAATCACCACAAAAAGATTTTTATAATGTGAATAGTTATTTGATTGCCAGATGCCTCATAAGGAATAGCTATTTTTTTCTTTTTTCTATTTTCAGATTTTCACTATGGAGCATTTATCTTGGCATATTTACTATCTTGCTGCAGTAGATGTTATTTTTATTTTCCAATAACCAGCCTCATTCCCAAATTCTTCTATGCCCTCCACCACAATGTGGAAGCCCAAGAACTACATTTCCCAGAATCACTTGCATGCAGTTATGAATTAAATTCCACTAATGAGAAGAACTTACATACTTTGTGGCTTAAAATTCGGTGGTGTGTGATATAATTTCTACTATATCTTCATCATTTGGAATAGTGCCAGTATTTGCTGACTGAATGAAAAAATGAATTAGAGAATATAACTTCCTGTAATATGAATAAATTCTGAAGGGAATGTACTTAGAGCGAGTAGAAGTATTGAGATATTCAACTATAAAAGGCTATCAGGGTTTCTTTAAATTATCTCCCCACAAAAATATTACCTTCAGTAGATATCAAACATTTTGGCCTCAAAATTCCTTTGCACTCATGAAATTACTTAGAAAATGCAAAAGACTTTAGTTTATGTAGGTTATAACTATCAATATTTACTGTATTAGAAGTTACCACTGAAAAAATTTAATATGTATTTATTTTTATTAACATAACAATAATTTTTACATAAAACATAAATAGCATATTTTTATAAAAATAACCAATTTTTAAAAAATAATAAATCAACAAGAAGAATAACATCATTTTACAATTTTGCCAATCTCTTACATATCTGGCTTAATAGAAAACAGTTGAATTTTCATATCTGCATCTGCATTTGATCCATTGTAATATGTTGTTTTGCTTGAAGTCTGTGAAGAAAATTCAGGCTCATACAAATATGTAGTTAAAAAAGAAAGGGGTGTTTAGTTGCCTTTTAGACAATTGTTGATATTCTTTTATACCACACCAAAATTTGTGAAATAACGGCTACCTTAAAATCAGTTGCAAAGTAGAACCTAAAACTAAGTTAATTAATTGTTCATGCTCTGATACATTAAAATCCCATGAAACCACCATACACTGTGAAAATATATTTTACCCTTGCATGATTTTATGACGTTATGCATTGGTCATGTGGAAGGCATTGGTTCACTGAACTATTAAAATACTACAAATGTTTACACATTTCATTTTATAATATCAAATAGTCACATTTATAAATATCACCTCCAGTCTCATTAGAAATGTCCTTAAGTATCGAGAAGCTGTGAAACTCATAGGGGTGTATTTAAGTTTTTCAAAATTCTAATTTTCACTCTGAACATTCAAATTTTAATATTGGCAAAAACCACTGTCACTCATTTTCCATAATGTAACAGGCTCACATCATTTAATTTTGAGAAAATGCTTGTTAAATATCTAATTCTAAAAAACATAATCTATCAATAAATCATTTTTTAAAGTACAAATGATATTTCATTTTAAAAAAAATCAACTAACTCAGCTTTTAATTCAAACAATTGCCATGATTTTTCTGGGAACAGTCATACTTTGGTATACAATAGAGTGCTTTATGCATATTTTCTACTTTGTCACACCAGATATTACAAAAATACATACTCAGGCATCAAGATTTAATAAAAATATTAGTTGTTACTGCTTTATCATGTTTTTTTTCCTTTTCTTTTTCTTTCTTTCTTTTTTTTTCTTTCCCCTGTGAAAGTGTGGAGCTGAATGGTTACTAGCACAGTTGATTGATTACTAGCACTAACTTGATTGATGCTAGGACACCAGATATTTTACCCATGCTCGCTTTTTTACCATTATGACAAAGATCAATAGAAGGGGGAAAAAACAAATAATATTTAAGTATCACTGTGACCCCCACAGAACTCCTGAAAGGTTTTCTATGGCCTCTCCAGAAACATTCAAACGTGGAAATAGAAATCTGTATTAGTCTGCTAGACTGCCATAACAAAATACCTCAGACTAGATTGCTTAAGCAACAAAAGTTTATTTTCTCATGGTTCTGGAGGTTAGAAATCCAAGATAAAGGTATTGGCAAGTTTGGTTTTTCCTGAAGCTTCTATCCTGGGCTTGCAGATGGCTACCTGCTTTCTGTGTCCTCAGATGACCTTTTCTCTGTGTGTGGATGTCCCAGGTATTTCTTCTACATCCTAATAATCTTTCCTTATAAAAACACCAGTCTTCTTGGACTAGGGTCCACCTGTATGACTTCCTTTAATCTTAATTACCTCTTTAAAGGCTCTGTTTCCCAAAGCAGTCACGTTCTGAGGTTAGAACTTCAACACATGAATTTTGGGGGATACAATTCAGACGATAACAATATTCTTACTCCTGTCACTCAGATTTAAACTCTGTTAATGTTCTGGAATAATTTCATTGAAAAATCTCTGTCTGTCTACACATATATCCATATATATTGATTTACTTAAACATATATTGTAAAATATGTCTACAAAGACTCTATGGGTAATTTGTTATTTAAAGTAAAATATTAAATAAATGTAATTCCTCTTGATCATTCCCTTATAATTCCAGCTCACCTCCAACTTTCTACTATAAAGTTTGATGTGTTTCATATTAGTTATTTTAGGGTATTTTACACATATATTTAAGTGCATAGAACTTCTTTATAGGATATCATATGTATATTTTATAAACTTTTAAATCCTTTTTGAAAGGCATAGCCAGAGCCAGAACCACTAAAATCAATGGCTGATTTGGTTTCCCAGAAATCTGCTTTCCAAGAAATGGGAAAGGGGGTGGATGAAGGTTGTAAAAAGCCTAAGTCTGATTTATTAACCTTAAGGAAAACCTTTAGGGATGACCTTGTCATTTCAGTCTGCTTTGTGAGAAGAACATAAAGATGCATATTCTCATGCTATTTGCATGAATTTTATATTTATCCGTGTTAATTAAAATTGACTTTATATGTGCTGAGCCATCAAAAAATCAAAATTACCCAAATAAGTACCTCTTTTAAATCAGTTTATGTGTCAACTACCTACGGAATTTTATCTCATGTTCATCCTATGATGACCTAATCACTTTTAAATATTTGCAGATGATATCTGAGGAACAAATATTTTTGGTCACTATTACTTGACTTTTATTTACCTAGCAAAAAATTTTAAACAGAATATTTCATTCTACTACTCTCTAAATTTAAATAAATAAATGCATGCATATAAATAATGTAAATCTCAGACAATTAATCTTTAAATCAGATTTCAGTAAAATTACTCACAAATTAGCCAATGTAAATAGAAGTTTGGATCTTGTACAGAAACCTCAATTTATTATTTTTTTATGCATCAGTGTGTAGGTCTAACAGTGTATATTTATTCATCAAAATAGATGTATTTTTTTCTGAATACAAAGTTAATAATTTCTCATTTATTCAATTTTAAGAATAAAATATAGCTAAAGCATGTATTTTTTACATGTCTGTAACAGTATTTTTTAATTTTAATCTACAAAACACTTTTTAATTGTCCTTAGGCTCAAAGGTCAGGTTATCAAATTAACCAGTAATTCCCTAATTCTGTTTCATATATTTTTGTGTATTTTGTAAGAACATTTCTTTCTCTAAAGAATAGAGACAATTTTACTTCTTTTTTACATTAAACCTGTTTCATGTTTAGATTTTTCCCCGACCCCTTTTATATTTACACTCCAATTTTGATCAGCAGTTTTATTAATAGCAACCTTCTCTTCTCCCCAAAAAAGCAATGAGATTACTCAGTTGTGTTGTAAATGAATTTGGTATCACTGGCCTTTAAGGGAAACTGAAGATTACACAGAGTATCACTGATTTTGTCAGTTTAACAAGGGTTTAGCAATGCCTGATATATATACATGAAAATTCCCACCAGACTGGGAACAATTAAAATTTTTCCTTTACCTCCATAAAAAAAAAAAAAAAAAAAAAAAAGCAGTGACATTGACATATGGTCTTTCCTAATTCATTGCATGCTAGGTTACCTGTGTGCATCATTAACATTTAAGTTTAAAAAGAGCCTAGTTGCTAATTCTTTTTTTTTTTTTTTTTGAATTATACTTTATCCCACTTTTAGCCTCTGAGGTTGTAGTACCGATTTATTTTGTGCACTTAACTAATTTATAATGCAAATACAAATCTTCCTCAACCTATGATGGGGTAATATCCCAATAAACCCATCTTAAGTTGAAAACACTGTAAGTTGAAAATGCGTTTAATACCTCTAAATTACCAAACATCATAACTTAGCCTAGCTTACCATAAACATGCTCAGAACTCTTACATTAGCTTACAATTGGGCAAAATCATCTAACACAAAGCCGAGGTTCTTGGCAATTAATAATCTCTAATAGTCTAAGATATGCAATCGTAGCTCTTTTTCCTTAACTATTCACTTACGTGTGCAAATTGTTGATACCACAGTAAACTTACCAGACAAATATTTTTTAAAGACATAGAATATAAAAATACAAATAACAACAGCAAAATGCTTGTGTCCAACAAAGGTAATGCTAAGGGGTATCTACTAATACCAATAGATTTAGTCCCAAGCCAATTTATTAATTTGGCGACTTTAGAAAGAAGTCTTCATACACAGTCTTTCAAGCTTATTATTTGCTATTGTAGAAAAACTGAAAGTATGGCTGCATTTTCAAGGACAGGCTCATGTTAATTAAGTTTATTAGACTGACATACAATACTGAAATGTTAATCGATTAATTTTTAATAAAAATATAATTATCCCACAAGCTGAAATACTCATATTGGCATAATGTGGAAGGCCAGAGACATAATGTTGACATGTGTTGAGGATCACCAAATATTTCAAATATCATTGAACTGTTTGGGGCCTTTTCCTACAAAAACTAAACAAATGTGCATAAACATAGTATCCTGTTTACTATTTCCTTGAGACTTGTATTGTCAGCCACATGACTCCAATTGCTTTTACAAAGTGGCTTCTACTTTTGAAGTAAGAGAAATTTACAGATATTGAACAGGAAAGTTCAAATAAGGAAAAATATAATTTAAAAGACCTTGGTAAGATACCTTCATGGTAGAGAACACTCTAAGTCATGTATGCATTTAGGCCATGCAAGACTAAGGCAGGACCTGGGAAAGTTCAGTCCAAGACATTAATTTGGCCAGAATCATTAAAACTGATAACTGGGAGATGATTACAACTTCTGTCACCAAGGAAAGCAAAGTCTTGGGAGTGCAAAATATACTTACAACATTAAAAGTTCCATGGGGAGAATTGTTATTTTGGTATTTCAATAAGTTATATACTATTCTATAGTAGATTGACAATGTTGAGTTTTACCTGAGCTCTGTGTTCATGGAAAACAGTATTGGTTAAGAAAATCTTTTGCAAATGGTACCAGCACCATTTGTTAAAGAGATTATTCTTTCCTCATTCAGTAGTCGTGGCACTCTTGTCAAAATCAATTGCCTATTAATGTATGGAATTATTGCCGGACTTTCAATTCTATTCCATTGATTTATATTTTTCTCCTATGACAGTACCATACTTTCTTGATTACTATAGCTTTGTAGTAAGTTTTTGAGATTTGACAGTGTAAGTACTCCAACTTTATTCTTCTTTTTCAAGATTGTCTCCATTTTAGGTTTCTTCAATTTTCATATAAATCTTAGGATCAGCTTCTCAGTTCTGAAAAAGGTTAGCTGAATTTTTTTTGTAGGAATTGAATCTGTAGATGAATTAGGGAAGTATTGTTTACTTAACAGTATTAAGTCTTTCAATCCAAGAAAATGGGATATATTCCCATTTATTTAGATCTTCTTTATTACCCTTAAATGATATTTAGTAGTTTTCAGTGCATGTGTTCAGTGCAGTTTTGTTAAATTTATTCCTAAATATTTTATTCTTTTTGACAATTTTGTAACTTGAAGTTTTCTTAATTTAATTTTCTTATTGTTTATTGCTAGTGTGAAAATGCAATTGTTTTTTGTATACTGATCTTTTTCCTGCAGATGCACTCTATCAGGTTAAGGAATTTCTCATTTCTTCTGAGTTAAGTGTTTTTAACATTAAAAGGTACAAGTTGTGGGGCTTCCCTGGTGGCACAGTGGATGAGAGTCTGCCTGCTGATGCAGGGGACACGGTTTTGTGCCCCAGTCCAGGAAGATCCCAAATGCCACAGAGCGGCTGGGCCCGTGAGCCATGGCCACTAAGCCTGCGCATCTGGAGCCTGTGCTCTGCAATGGGAGAGGCCACAACAGTGAGAGGCCTGCGTACTGCCAAAAAAAAAAAAGATACAAGTTGTCAAATGCTTTTTATGCATGTGTTATCATGATTGAGTGCATTTTGTCCTTTATTGTATTGTTATAGTACATTACATTAATTGGTTTTCAAATGGTCAACCAGCATTGAATTAATGCCACAAATCTTACCTGGTCATGGTGTGCAGTCCTTTTTATACATTAGTGGATTTTTTTTTGCTAATATTTTTTAGAGAATATTGAGAACTTTTGCATTTGTATTCAAAGGGATATTGGTCTATAGTTTTCTCTTCTTGTGAATTTTTAAACCTGTTTTTTTGTGTGAAGTTAAAACTGGCCTCATAGAATGAGTAGGGAAGTGTTTCCTTATCTTCTATATTTTGGAGGAATTTGTGGAAGATAGGTATTAACTCTTTAAATTTTTGGTAGAATTTAACAGTGAATCCATGTGATCCTGGACTTTTCTTTGTGGATAATTTTCTGACTAAGTCAATCTCTTTATTTGTTATGGGACTTTTCAGTTTTATCCATTTCTTGTAGAATTAGTTACAGTAGTTTCTGTTTTCTAGGAATTTGTCCATTTTTTTAAAGATTATCCAATTTACTCATAGTCTTCTCATATATTTCTATTTATTTCTGTAATGTCAGTAGTAATGTTCCTTCTTTCATTTCTGATTTTAGAAATTTCAGGTCTCTCTTTTCTTATGATTAGTATAGGTAAATATTAGTCAATTTTATTGATATTTTTCAAGACCAAACTTCATTTGTGTTGGTTTTACTCTAGTGGTTTTCTATTTAATTTATTTCCACTCTAATTTTTATCAGGTCCTTCATCTGCTTTAGGTCTAGTTTGGTCTGCAGATTCTAGTTTCTTAAGGTGGAATTGATTTGAGAATTCTTTTTTAAATGTAGGCATTTGCAGTTACAAATTTTCTACTGAGAACTAATTTTCCTGCAGCTCATAAATTTTGGAATACTGTACCCTTATTTTCATACATCAAAAATATTTTCTAATTTTTCTGTGATTTCTTCTTTGACCCAATGGTTGTTTAGAGTGTTGTTTAATCTCTACATATTTGTGAATTTCCCACATGTCTCTCCTCATTGATTTCTAATTTCATTCCACTGAGCTTTGAAAAAATACTTTGTATAATTTTATTTCTTTTTAAATTATCAAGACTTGTTATATTGTCTGATCTGAAAAATGTTCTCTGTGCACTTGAGAAGAATGTGCATTCTGCTGATTTTGCTCTATAGACATATGTTAGGTCTAATTGTTTAATGGTATTGTCCAAATCTTTTCATTCTTTATTTATCTTCAAATTGTTCTATTATTAAAAATTGAAGTATAAACCTATTTTTATTGAATTGTCCCTTGAATTCTGAGTTTTTATTTCATGTGCTTTTAGCTTATTTGTTTGATGAATATATGTTTACAATTGATATATATTCTTTTGGGTTGACTTTTTTTGTGAAATTTTTTTTGTTTTCTATCAGTAATAACTTTTTCTCAAAGTCTGTTTGCCTAATAATAGTATAGCCACTCCAGCTTTCTTGTTGTTACTGTTTGCATGGTATATCGTTTTTCATTCATTTACTTTTAATCTATTTGTGTCTTTGAATCTAAAATATATCTCTTATAGACAGCACTTAGTTGGATCATGTTTTGTTGTCTTTTTTCCTAAACTGTACTGCCAACATTTACCTTTTATTGGGATTTTTAAATCCATCCACATTTAACATAATTGCTGGTAAGGTAAGACTTATATCTGCCATTTGCTGTGTCATATGTGTGTGTGTGTGAGTATGTGTACTATATGTTTTTTTTAACACTCTATTCTTCCATCACTTCCTGATTTTGTGTTAAATAGATGCTTTCTAGGATAACATTTTATTTCCCTGTCACTTCTTTTACTATATATATATATATATTTTTTTTTTTTTAAGAAGATGTTGTGGGTAGGAGTTTATTAATTAATTTATTTATTTTTGCTGTGTTGCGTCTTCGTTTCTCTGCGAGGGCTTTCTCTAGTTGTGGCAAGCAGGGGCCACTCTTCATCGTGGTGTGTGGGTCTCTCACTATGGCGGCCTCTCTTGTTGCGGAGCACAGGCTCCAGACGCGCAGGCTCAGTAGTTGTGGCATATGGGCCCAGTTGCTCCGTGGCACGTGGGATCCTCCCAGACCAGGGCTCGAACCCGTGTCCCCTGCATTAGCAGGCAGATTCTCAACAACTGCACCACCAGGGAAGCCCTTTTACTATATTTTTAAAGTTATTTGTTAATATGGGTTATCATTTAAAAATTAATTTATAAAGTTATAGCTCAAATTAGTACCAATTTAAATTCAAGAATATACAAAACCCTTTTTTCCTGTATACCTCCATTTCTTTTCCTGTCATTTGTTCTGTTATTTCCATACAAATTACATCTTTATATATTTTATGTCATCAACACATTTTATAAACATTGCATTATACAATTGTCTTTTAAAGCAGATAGAAAAAAAAGGGTTACAGAAAAAAATATGTTTTTACACTGTCTCTTATATATACCTATGTAGTTATTTTTACTGAAGTTCTTTCTTTCCTCACAAAACTTTGAGTCACTATCAGTATCCTTTTCTTGAGCCTGCAGGACTCCCTTTAGTATTTTTTTATGGCTAGTTTACTAGTGACTAAGTCTTTTGTGTTTATTTCTCTTAGAATGCTTAATTTCTCCTTCATTTTTGAAGGATTGTTTTACTGAATATAGACTTATAGTTGATGATTTTTTCTTCCAGCACCTGGAGAAATATGGTTTCTGACTGCCACCTGGAATTCATGGTTTCTGATGAGAAATTAGTTGTAATCTTATTGATGATCTCATATATGTGGTGAGTCACTTCTTTTTTTTTTTTTTTTTTTTTTTGCTTCTTTTAAGATTATCTCTACCTTTGCTTTCAACATTTTGATTACAAAGTACTTAGCTGTGAATCTCTTTGTGTTTAACCTACATGATGTATGATGAGTTTCTTGGTTGTGTTGACTAATTTTTTAAATTAAATTTGGGAAGCTTCTGGGTATTAATTTTTGGAATAGTTTTTCCACTACTTTCTCTTTCTTCTCTCCTTCTAGACTCACATTATGAGATGTTGGTATATTTGATGATGTGCTCAGATCTCTGAGAATCTTTTCACTGTTTTCCTCTTTTTTTCTCTCTGTTACTCAGACTGAATAATCTCAGTTGAACTTCTTCAAATTTACAGATTCTTTCTTCTGTCTGCTCAAATCTATTGTTGACCTCCTGCATTAAAATTTTAATTTTAGTTATATCTTCAACATTAAAGTTTATATTTTAATAATATCTATCCCATTATTGACATTCTCTATTGGTGAGATGGCATTCTTATACTTTTCTTTATGTCTTTGGACATGGTTTCCTTTAGTTCTCAGAACATAGCTTTAAGCTAATTTAAAGTCTTTGTCTAATAAATCAAACATGTGGGCTTCATCAGTGCTAATTTCTATTGATAGCATTTTTTTATTCTGTATGGTTCATGCTTTCTTGCTTCTTTGCATACTTCACAATTTTTTGTTGCAAACTGGATATTTTAAATAATGTAATGTGACAACTCTGAAAATCAGTTTCTCTTGCTTCTCCAGGGTGGTTGTTATTGCTGTTTGTCGTTGCTTTTGCTCTTTTTTTTCTTAGCATTTCTGAACTAATTCTTTAAGGTCTCTATGCTTTATTCTGTGTGGCTAATGAAGTCTTTGGTTAGTTTAGAGGTCTGCTAAGTATTGAACAAATGGACATATATTTTCTTAATAACTCTCCTAGTCCTAGCTGATGAAACTCTTTGTGTATGTTGAGGCATGCCTTCAACAGGCAGTTGACAGTTTAGCCTTCACTTCATGCTTCCTCAGAGCTTCAGGGTCAGCCAGAATTGAGAGATTATAACATTCTCAAAATATTTCTGAGGGTACATATCCTGCTAGAGTACCAGGACATCCTATGGACATCTTATTCCCTAGCTTTTCATTTTAAGCATTTTGACCATCTCGTTCTTGGCCCTGACTATTGTCCACTGTCTCAGACAACTTTGCAAGGTAAACCGTGATCTCTAAGTTATCATTTCCAATGCACAGCTCCAGAGAAAAACCTTTTCTTATTGCATGAACTTCAACTCTGTTCAAATAAAGATATCCTTGCAAGCAGAATCTTCCAGGGAACCTCCAGCCGACAATGATTCTCTGGGGATGACAATTTGAGGAGCTCCAACCCTTTTCTTTTCCCTCTGTTGGACACAAGGATACTGGATTTTAGTATGTTTATGAGCTATTTGTTAAGGGTCTACTGGGCTAGTGGTCAAGGCTACTAAAAAGCTAAAATGGTGGGGAAGGGGTTAAGAACAGGGCAAGCTAAAATGCCAAAATGTCATTATTCATACTGAGATTTAACTTTTTTTTTTTTTTTAAATAAACAGTCCTCAACCCTCCTGCAAACCTTTGGTTAATTTCTAGTGACCTGGAAAAGTTGATCTGAAAAAGTTTTTGTCAATGTCATCCTTTCTTTTATGGGGACAGAAATTTTAGAGTTTCTTAATTTGTTACTTTTTGCTGACATAAGTCCATATAGCCACTGTTTTATTTTAAGGCATTTACTTAGGTTACCAGCCAGTTGTCCCCGCATTACAGACATTTTCAACAAAACAAAAGCCCTAGTATATTGCTCTTTACCCATTTAATACAGAGATTTTGCTATCAAGATAAATTTTCAACCCCCCAACATTAAAGACCATCAAGAGAGTAAATGTTCATCAAAATGTCATGAGTAAGTCAATTCTCCTTTATTCCTTAAGAGTATATAAATCCAATTATCTCCATTATAGTAGCTAGAAATTTGTTTGTAGGCATTGGCTTGGAGTGTGAAGCCTATACTTCTGCTTGAGTGGCAATAACCAATTTTACTTAGTATCTATAAGGCTCAGTCTCCTCATATGTGACACAAGATTATCCTGGCTATTCCTTGTATTTGCTGTTGCTTAAATAGAATTAACTCATCCATATAAACCACATAAATCATATGTAAGTCCCAAACTCAATTAATCTTATTTATTATTGTATTTCCTAAATTGTTCCACGTCTCTTATATATTGTTCCCACACTTAATCTCTTTTTTGATTCAGTTTGCTCTTCTGGCCAAGTATTTGAAGAGAAAACACTTTCAAAAATATATCACATTAAGAACCTGGTTTTCCTTCTCCTCTGGAGATTAGTAATTTTCCTTCTGCTCTAGTCATTTGTGTCATAAATTACTCAGAGAGCAAAATTACTCTGCAAAGTGTAGCTGAATTGTAACCTGTTTCCTTCATCATAAATTTCACCTGTGATTGATATGGTATGCACAAAAACTTAAAAAGAAAATAAGAGCTGTTTTTCAATCTAATTTTCTCACTTAGAACCATTAAGGGAGGTAAAGAGTTATATTCTGTACCAGAAAGGATGGCATTTATATTCTTTCATTTCTAAAATAGGTTTTCATCTTTGAAATGGAAACAGTTTCCTAACTTAAAGTAGGTAATTACACACTCCATTAAACAAGTAATTAACAGATTACAACTTGAAAAAAGAAAAACTTGAAAATGAGCAATTCGGATTCTAAATGGGAAGAGTAGTGTTATAATTAGCATAATACCTTTAGAAATAGATTAACAAGTACACAATAAAAGTGAAAAAAGAAACAATCTGTTTCCTCCATACAGATCATACACAACAAATAGCCGTTCATGAGTCAGACATCAGCATGGTTTTAAGAAATCTTGGTCATAGAATTGTTGCTATAATTCTCTAAAATTCAAAATGATAAGATTTTGTTGTATGAAATATTTGATATCCTAAGAGACTGTGACTCTTCAAGTCAATGTTTTAAATTGTCTTTCAACAATAATTCCCTTAGGCAAGTGGCCAATGCTAGCAAGCTCAACATGTGTAATTCAAATTGGTAATTTGAAAAGGCAAAAGAGATAGGCTCAGTGTTTTATATGTGTGATTCATTTTCACTGAAAGTTCAAAAATGTGCATAAAGGTGATTCAAAGAAAACACGCACGCTAAGTCGCTGTTATCCTCCCTTCCAAGAAAAAGCAAGAAAAAGAATCCATTCTAAACTGGAAGATGGGACCACTCTTCTTGCTAATCTGCTTTCTTAAAGAGAAAAAAAAAGGGTGAATAACTGAAGGTACCGCTTCAGCTTCCGAGGGTAATGGCAAAATAAAAGCCCAAACAATAACTAGCCCTTTAGTAAGATATATTTTTATTTATGCAAAATTCTGGGCTAAACTTCCTGTCAAATCACTACAACAAGAAAAAATGTGGAGAGTTCTTCAAGTTTGAGGTCTTCTAGTGAAACTACATATAGGCTCTTTCCCACCTTCTTGAAAATCAGGAAAGAGGCAGGGGTGTATCACAAAATCTGGAGCCTGTGCTCCTAAGATCTGTTAATGATTTCTTCTCTGAAATTTGAACTGACCCTGTGACTAATAATAATTCATAGAACATTTTGGAAAAAAGTTGTCCATCATTTGTTTGGCTAAAAACCATATGTTGTTTTCATTCTATATTGAAAATAAACAAAACAGATCTCTAAGAAAAGAGGTTTCTGCCTGCAATCTTACTAAAAACAGACATACAGTAAGTTCAAATCTGTCAGAATGAAGATACTACTGAGAATGTCAAATAGCTATTGACTTTTGTGTCATCATTTCTATGTGGCAGTGAAAAGAAACTGCTGTTGCATGTTATTTCATTTGCCTTACAATGTTAGTTTTTTTAGTGAAACAAATACTGGTTTGAATTGAGATATCAAGTGTTTTCTAAATAAGAATTAAAGTCAGGTCAGAATAACAGTTAAGTTAGGTAAATTCTATGATTACCTATTTATAATCATACTTCTACCCATGCCAATTACTTTATAATTTTTTTGTGTGATCCTATGTTAATCCTTAACTCTTATTTATGTCAATGGATATGTAGTTTTTCTCTGGAAATTTCTGTTTAATGGATACTTCCATAAAAGTCTACAACTTATGCTGGTGCCAATTTCAGCTATTACAGCCCATCCATTGTAAGTTTGGATAAAAGCAGAATTGTGTGAAACAGGCTTATCAACATGAATGATTACTCATGATTCACTTTGGCTTATTTTTAAAGTAGATATGCACAGGGTGGTCAGTAGCAGGGCACATTTCAACCTGAGTTTCCTGCCTATAAAGAAAAACTTTTTTTGTAAATCACATTGCATTTCTTAACAACAGATAATGCATCATGATAAATGTCTTCTGTGTGGAAAATTCAGGATTTGTTCACAAGAAAACACTGTTTAAGCGCTATGCTTAATCCCTAAGTATTGCATTTAAAATTGAAAACAGAATTAGAAATATGCCAGACCCTTAGCTCTTGGGCATAACTCAACAATGGGTAGCTACTTTTCCAAAGATCAAGAATACTTTGAAAGCTATATTAACTTTACAGGGTAATTCCAGGTGAAAACTTCCTGAATGTAGTTAGATTTCTTGAAAGGTTTCTCCTTTCTCATTTCAAACATGTTTTTGTCAGTTATTTTGATATGAAAAGTACCCAGTATCTTACCATCACACCTTATACTCTTAAGCAAATACTTGGGTTCTGAGGATGGTTTTGACTTCTATGTACCCTCTAGAGCTGATTGTTGACAGAGACCAGTGGCCAAGATTTACCAGGTTTATTTCAGCTCAGAGTGTACCCTGTTCACACACAGTTATAGGTTCTGCTGGATTACTAGTGGGCAGTTGTTTTTATAACACCTCAAACCATCTTCTACCATCTGTCCTCAGTCTTAGTGAGAGTTTAAACAATGCATAGAAAGATATTCTGGAAGCCTCATGTCTTCTCTGTCCTTCACATACAAGCACTCTTTGGGGCTAGTACCCGAGGAGCTTGTGACGGATAAATTTTATGCATCAACTTGGCTAGGCTATGGGGTCCAGTTATTGGTCAAACACTAGTCTAGTTGTTGCTGTGAAGTTACTTTGTAGATGTAATTAACATCTACAGTTAGTAGCCTTCAAGTAAAAGAGATAACACTCCATAATGTGGGTGAGACTCATCTAATCAGTTGAAAGTCTTAAGAGCAAAGTTGATGCTTCCCCGAGAAGACAGAATTTTGCCTCAAGACTGTAAATTTTGTCTGAGTTTTCAGTCCACTGGATTGCCCTATAGACTTTAAACTCAAGACTGCAACATCAACTCTTGTCTTTTTTCAGCTGGCAAGCCTACCAGTCCCCACAATCATGTGAGCTGATTCCTTAAAATAAACCTGTTAATATGTAACAGTGCAACCCCATTCGTACTGTTTCTCTGGAGAATCCTGACAAATACAGAGCTTTTCCAAGGTGGAATTCTACTTCTATAAATAAGGTCAAAGGTAACTGATGTACAAGGTCCAAAATACTGATGGGCTGATTTGGTAACACCGATATTAATTTTCTGTGAAATAATTATTCCTAAATAACTGGACCCAGCTGAGTGTAATTAGAAACATTCTAACTGATATTTGTTATTAATTATTCACCAGAGTATTCATCAGCCCCAGTGAAAGAACGTTGTTCTTTAAAAAAATGTTGAGAGTATTTCATCTATGTTCAATACCATGCTAAATCCTGACACAGATGTGAAAGATAATCCCAAATCCATTGTGCTCTTAGTCTAGTGGGAGAAATAGATTGTGGTAAAATGGGAAAGATGTCTGGAATGATTTTCCAGGCAGAGGGAAACTGATGTGCTGAGACATTTTGAAGAGAATGAGAAAATGAGTTCTACAGTCATGAAAATAAATGTATATTGAGAGTATATGGCACATGTGTGAGATATTGCTGAGGAAGTGAGCCTGGACAGTAGACCACAGTTAAAATTTCCCAATCTTACTTTTCTTATCTATAATGTATTTCTGGGAATAAAAGTAAGGAAGTTTTTTATGAAAATCAGATGACCTTATTTGTAAATAAGGTCTAAACTGACTAACGTTTAGTACAATTCACTACAAAATATGGTAGCTTTTATTTTTAGCAGTGTTGACCTTATAAAGCGTGATCTGAGGGATATATAATATCTGGCACATAATGATTATTCCCTGCATGTCCCTCCCTCTTTATCTGTGTCAATTCCATCGCTACTATTTAAGCTATCATATGTCAAGCACTTATCACCATGTCTGGTATGTAGTAAAGACCAGAGTACTGATAGTTAACTTTAAATACACATATAAAAATCTGTATCTTTTTGATCAAACACCAAACACTTAAGTGCCTCTTTTGCTGATGTTCAGACTTTAGTGAAGTGACTTCAACATAATGTCAGACCCTTAACTAGTTACATAATAAAATATATGGCCAGGTTTCTGGTATAAATAAAAACTAAGGCTTCCCTGGTGTTGCAGTGGTTAAGAATCCGCCTGCCAATGCAGGGAACACGGGTTATAGCCCTGGTCCAGGAAGATCCCACATGCTGTGGAGCAGCTAACCCCATGTGCCACAATGACTGAACCCACGTGCCACAACTACTGAAGCCCTCGCACCTAGAGCCCATGCTCCTCAACAAGAGGAGCCACCACAGTGAGAAGCCTACTCACTGCAACAAAGAGTAGCCCCCGCTCACCGCAACTAGAGAAAGCCTGCATGCAACAACAAAGACCCAATGCAGCCAAAAGTAAATAAATAAAATAAATAAATTTATTATAAAAACCCCCTAAATTTAGGAATATAGAACACCTTTTAGGAGTGGATAAACACTGGGTAATTGGAAGACTTGGGTTTTGGAGCTACGTGTGGTACTAATTATCACAATATTAGAAAAAGTACTTACAATTTTTGAGTTGCAATTTCACTGTCCAAAAATGAACAAATTAAAATAAATAATTCATGAGGTCCCTTTTGGCTTTAATATTACAGGCTCGTGGTTGTTTATACTCCATGAGTCATAGACAGGCAAATCCCACCAAAAGAAATAATAGTAGATACTGTTAAATCATTGATATCCGAGCAATGAATATTATGAGAATTAATTATCTTGAGATTATAGTATCAGTAAAGAGAAACTAATGTGTGATCAAATTTGGGAGCACTTAGGTGTTTGGATGTCTGAATTTCCTAAGCCAGAAACCCAGAAGCATCTCTCTATTTTTGTCCTTGTAATATGAGCATCTTTAAAATCAGAGCACCAATAAAGTCTGCAGATCCAGCAATCTATCTTTGGGAACAATGCTTGAGATATGAGATATTACCTGAGAGTTTATTTAGGGTAAAAGAGATGAAATAATCTTGAATGACCGGGGTCACTATCTTCCCATAACCAATGATCAGATAATGGTAGATACTGTAGCAAATAGAGATTGACCGCTTGATTCTGTACATACTTTTCTTCTTTCAAATATTTAAGTACATTTCTTCATATGCATTTTTAGCTCTAAGTCCTTCTCTGGATAGTGTTCTCTTCCCAAGGAAAGTAGTAGATTTATTTAACTGTTGTCTTTTTATTGAAGTACCAAGATCATGGCTTGCAGTGCCAAGAAGTGGCTGTGCTCTGTAGTGTCACTTTTATTGTCACAGTCTGTCCTAACATTTGATGCCAAGTGTGGCGTGTAGGTTGAGTATGTAGGTTGACTATGAAATCCGTCCAGTAACCAAATGTGACAAAAGTCACTTGTTTTTTAGTCTCAAATCCTTGAAACAATTGTTATTAAGAACTGGAAATATTTCTAAATTTCTAAGGAAATTTGTCAGGTTCTCTAACCAATATATATCTTTTTCTTTCCAAAGAATACAACTGTATCCCCCAAATGACCTAAGAATTACAAATAAAATTTGTTTTAAAACAAAGTGTTGCACATATTTTTATCAGCAATAGTAATAGATTTACTAAACTAACTGCAATGCTGATAACTTCATTGCAGATTAATAAAATCTCTAACAAATGAGAATCAAAAATTCATGTAATTTAAAATTTGATCCAGAAAACTGATCTTTCTCACAAAAGATTCTGTATGTCTGATGACGAACATTTGAGTGAACCTGTATAAACTTAGTTATCCAGATTTTTTACCTACTTGACAAACACTATACCAGATTTTCACATTCAGTCATATCTTCAATGGATTAAAAGTCAAGAAAGATTTATTCTTCTGTATCTTACTAAGATTTTTTTAGTTTAAGGGGCTAGATCTCAAAAGTAAGTCATTTACATAAAACCTCTATTTTTTTGCTATATGTGTTTACTAGTTCTACTGTTTTTACGTAGTATTTGGTATTATGTTTTGCCCCAAAACATATTATATATGTTTTATCACCATTGTAATAGTTAATACCATCATAGCAAAATATTATTAATTGTTAAAAATTTTTTAATCAACAAATATAGCTATCAATTTAATCAATATAACAATTATGTGGTTAAAAATTAAGTTTTCAAAAAGTAGAATGGAAATGTCTATTGTTGCTCAGCAATCAAGTTTTGGGTCCTTAAAACTTAATTAAACACTATGATGAAGCTTAATTTAACAGGACAAGCTCATTGCTTTTTATATTGACCAATCCCAAGAACCTCAATTGAAACATACACATTTGGAAACTAGAAAAATTTTTTCATTGCTTTTTGTGACTAATTCTGAAACTGAGAATTCACTGTTAATTGAACTAAAATGAGCAACTTTGAACAACAAACTTTTGTTCCAAGAAACCATCTGAAGTGTTTTCCAAATTCTGTTCTTCTAAATATGTCAAGTAATATGCTAATATTTGCATTACCAGGGGACAAAAGCATTTCTTAGCAATACAAAAGTGGTGTTCAATTTGGAAGATTATAAATGAAGACCTTTTATTTTTGTTCTCCATCCACAATGTCTTTATAATTTTCAAAATACTTTTCAACAAGTACTTCAAATGAATTTATAACTAAGGCTTTCTAATACATAAAATAATCTAACATACCATGATCAAGGCTTGATGGCTGATGCTTCACTTTTGCTATCAATGAATTCAGTTTGTCTTGCATGTGGAATACTGATATAAATGGATTTTGTAAGAATAAGGCTGTCCTGTTGGGCTAATAGATCTGGAAAATATTCTAATATGTGAAGGCAGTCCCTGTTAGTGCATACAATGTCATGTATTAAAGGTAAAGAAAAATACACTAAAGTTGCTGTTGTTGTTTTTGCCTCAACAGAAAAGGGATAGTTTCAGCATAAAAAATAAAACAGATTTTAGTAAAAAAAAAAAATCTTTATTTCTTATAATTTCCCAACTCTAGACAAATATTAGAAAACATTTCAAGAGTTCAGTGGCCTCTCTTTTCAATGATTGATATGTTTTTAGAGCCTTATGTATGCCTTTTAAGTCTTCCACATGTCTGAGGTGGTGTGGGGTGGAAGATAGGGATGGAGGATTTGGGGCATTACTTTCTGTGATAACAGTTTGGCTATGTGGAACAAGTTCTCATTTTGTACCAACTGTGACTTTAGTGCTATTGGTGTTTATCCCAATAAATCTCTTCCAGATGATATCATGAACTTCTTAATAAGGTTTAAAACCTCTACCCCAGTTGTGCTAGTTGCCCAAGACTGGTAGAACTAAAGGTCTCCATGGTCTCAGTATTTAGCTCATATATGACACTGAATACCATCTAAAATCACAACCCCAGAGGATTTATCCATGTAGAGTGAATAGAATAAATTTTATTATAGTTGTGATAATATTTGCTGCCTTAAGTTTTTAGCCATGTCTATAATTTTACAATGAACAATATTATTTGACAGAAGAATCTCACCAGTTCCTTTGCTTGTCCCTGCTTATTATTTAAGCCATTTTGGCAGTGGATGTGGTAAGTTTATTTACAAATTAGTCCAGCAACTATAAGCTTTGCAAGTAAATAAAACATGATAAATGAGTATTCTAAAGTATTAGCATTTTTATCCAATTAGAGTGTTAAGTTTCTAAAATGCTTGAACGTCTTTCCACTTTGTTTTGTTCTTTGGGAGTTTCACAATGCTGCTTGTGGTCAGATAATGCCATAGAATTTGGGAGCATTTCCAGACTTAAAGGAACTACTTTTTTCTTGTTTACAGTTTCATGAAAATTTAAATTTTAAATATTTTATAATATTTTCAATATTTACATTGCAGTTGTTACTTCTACAACACTAACAAAAAATTAAGGTTATTAATTAGTGTATCTCTCTTAAGACATATGCAGATTTTATCATAACAAAACCTAATAAAATAATAGTAGTACCAGAGGTATAGTAGTAATAGCTATAATTTAGTATCTATATTATGTGCCTGATATTGTTTAATCACATCAACTGTTTGAATCCTCATATTATATTTAAATAACTTTCACTTCTATGTATTAATATTCTCTTCTTTAAACCACTGATCCAAAATGGTTTAATAGAGAAGAAATCAACACACACACAATACATAGATGAACAAAAAATGGAACACAGAACCAATTCCAAGTCATACTTATTTTATTTATCCATAATTGGCAAGCTTAATATTAACTTCTTGAAATGGAGTTCCAATACCATGATGAAAAAACAGATAACAGACATGTCAATCAGTATATGAAAATCATTATCTCCAAATTATATCACCCTTCTATCCATACTTATAAACCATAATGGTAAAACATTCTGTTTTAAAGGCTTAACCATTTCTGGACTTTCTGAGCACCATGTCTGTACTCAGCTGATCATAGTAAATCAGATTGCTTTACTGTATCACTACTTACTTTAGCTAGTTCCTAAAGCAGCAAAACATTCCTTAAATCTTAAGCTTGGTGTGTTATATTTTTCTAATGTACATTAAAATAAGTAAACAAATATTAGAATAATGATTACATATCTGTACAGCTTAAGCTTTCATAAAATACATATACTACCTGTTAAAATTCTTTTAATATTTTCAGATGATCCTTTGAGCTGAGGGAATATAATAATTTCATTTGATTTATACATATCACTTACATATGACAATAGTGTCCTTGGTTATTGTTAATGCTCATGTTATCACTTTGAAAGTGAAAAGCAGATGGGGTAGACGTGAGCTTGGAGGAGGAGAAACTGCCACACTCACAATGCAGGAAAAGTCTTTTTTTTTAAATCCACAAATAAGAATATATGATTATTGCAGCTATTAGACCCAGGACTGATGACTGCACATAAAAGACTGCAGCAAATGAAGATTTTATTGTCCCCTTTCTGACTTTCTAAAATGACACGGAAGCTTACATGTTCTGGGCACCATTCCCAGAAGTATAGCTTTCTCTCCAAAAATCCACAGATGCTCTTCTGGGAATGAGGTGGCAGCACTGGCAACACAAATGAGCTGACAGTGTGCTACCATTCCTGGAAGCACTGCCTTCTGGAGCTGAGACTTTCAAGAAAAAACACCAAACTTGATTTTGCTCTGTTCTTCACATATCCTCTGTATTTTTAAAACTCAAAGATTAATATTATATGGAGGGAAAAACCAGTCTGGTCTGTGGTTGTTTGGAGAAATCACTAATATATTTTTTGAAACTGGAGACATGGTGGTTTGAGTTATCAAAGACTGGAGTTTCTAAGGCACTGTATAAAGAAAAATTGGAAATAGACACTTAACAACCACAAGCAGACCAATTCATTATGCTTTGCCTGAGAATACGACACTATAAAATACTTACTTTTAAACTAAAACAGTTGCTTTAGTACTGTATTATCATAATTACTTGTATTTTATAGTGATTTTATCTTAGATTCATAGTCTGCTAATTTTTTAAAGTGACCTTAGTAATCATCAACCAAATTCTTCATTTTATAGTTTCTAAGAGATTAAGTGACTTAGTATGAGCCAGCTGTGACACAAATGGAGCTCTCCTGAATTCAAGGGTAATATGTTACTTTTACCAATTTCCAAAAAGTTTCAAATTTATTATCCCATTTAAGAAGTCTAGAAAACCTATGGAGGTATCACTATGCTCATTTGGAAAGAAATGAATGGAAGCCCCAACAATTTAGCCAAATTGCTTCACAAAATATATTTAGCAAAATCACAAAATTTAAAAACCCTCACTTTTTTTCAATACAACATATTATAATATATATTAAATATTCACTTTATTAGTCAAAATGACTAATTATAAGGCATAGACTGGGGGCAGTGGTTGGCAGTGAGGGACAAAGAGGACTTGCACCTAAGGATGCACCTGAGCAGAATGAGGGAAAAAAATTGTGGCTGCCTGCATAGGCAGCCTATTGGAGACAGCTTGGACCTCTACATTTAGCTGATATGAGCTGAGGACATGCACAGGCCCCACTCCTCTATTCTGGGCCAAGTGTCCCAATGCTGGAAGAGAAGAAAGTAAACACTTAAAGGGAACAGAGCCAACTCAGCATTGACCCTCAGAGCTTCTGCTCCAGAAACTTAGGATCAGAACCCCCTTCCGCTGATAACACAGTTATGGCCACTGAGCATATGGGAAGTCCCACCTTATACCCAGCATCAGCTCTAGTCCCACCACCCCCAGCCCCACCCTATACAAAGGTGACAGCTACCAGCAAACCCAGAGGAAAGGCCTGACTTGCATCCATGTCAAATCCAGCTCTCCCACCACAGGCATTGGGAGAAAGCAGTTGGTATAGGGATGCTCCTACATATGGTCACCCTTTAAAGACTGCAATAGATAATGATTTCACCTAAATTTAGAGGGGCAAAGAAAGTTAAGCAAAATGAAAAGGCAGAGGAACTACTCTCAATTGAAAGAGAAAGAGAAAACCCATGAAAAAATAAATAAAGAAACAAATAATTTACTATATAAAAAATGCAAAGCATTGGTAATAAAAATGTTAAACAAATTAGGGAAAAGAATAGATGAACACAGTGAAAGTTTTAATAAGGTACTAGAAAATATATAAAAGACCTATTCAGAAATGAAGAATTCAATAAGTAAAGTAAGGAAGGGATGAATAGCATACTAAGTGAACAGAAGAATGCATAAGTGATCTTGAAGATAGAATAATGGAAATTGCCCAATCAGAACAGCAAAAACAAAAATAAATTTTAAAAAAGAAAGCAAATACACAAGCTTCCTCTGGGGTGCAGGTGGCCTGGGTCACCCTCCTGCTAAGTCTGGAGGGCAGCGCTAGGATAAAGGAAAGGATCCCTCAATCTAGTCTGCAAACTTAAGGACCAGCTCTTATTTCGCCTTTTCCTTCCAGTTGTTGACACAGTGCCTCCTGGTACAAAGGAATCTATATGTTGAAAGGACTTAAGGGAGGGGCGCCTTCAAGATGACAGAGGATTAAGATGTGGAAATCACCTTCCTCCCCACAAATACATCAAAAATACATCTACATGTGGAACAACTCTTAAAGAACGCCTACTGAACGTTGGCAGAAGACCTCAGACTTCACAAAGGCAAGAAATTCCCCACGTACCTGGGTAGGGCAAAAGAAAAAAGAAAAAAACAGACAAAAGAATAAGGAATGGGACCTGCACCTCTGGGAAGGAGTTATGCAGGAGGAAAAGTTTCCATACACTAGGAAGCCCCTTCACTGGTGGAGCCATGTGAAACTTTGGAGCCATGGAGGAGAGCACAGCAACAGGGTGCAGAGGGAAAAGCAGAGAGTTTCCTGCACAGATGATTAATGCTGACCAGCACTCACCAGCCTGAGAGGCTTGTCTGCTCACCCACGGGGGTGGGTGGGAGCTAGGAGCTGAGGCTCGGGCTTTGGAGTTCAGATCCTAGGGAGAGGACTGGGGTTAGCTCCATGAACACAGCCTGAAGGGGGCTAGTGTGCCACAACTAGCCATGAGGGAGTCTGGGAAAAATTCTGGACCTGCTTAAGAGGCAAGAGACCATTGTTTAGGGGTGTGCAAGGAGAGGAGATTAAGAACACCACCTAAAAGAGGTCCAGAGATGGGTGCAAGCCACGGCTATCAGTGCAGACACCAGAGACGGGTATAAAACACTAAGGCTGCTGCAGGCGCCAACAAGAATTTTGTGTTCAAGCACAGGTCACTATCTACACCTCCCTTCCTGGGAGCCTGTGAAGCCCCTCACTGCCACAGTCACATGATCCAGGAACAACTTGCCTGAGAGAAAACATGGTGTGCTTCAGGCTGTTGCAATGTCATCACGTGGGCCTCTGCCACCACAGGCTCACCCCACATTCCCTACCCCTCCCTCCCTGCAGCCTGAGTGAGTCAGAGCCACCTAATCAACTGCTCCTTTAACCCCGTCCTGTCTGTGTGGGGAATAGATGCCCTCAGGTGACCTATATGCAGAGGCAGGGTCAAATCCAAAGCTGAACCCCAGGAACTGTGTGAACAAAGAAGAGAAAGGGAAATTTCTCCCAGCAGCCTCAGGAGCAGTGGATTAAATCTCCACAATCAACTTGATGTACCCTGCATCTGTGGAATACCTGAATAGACAACAAATCAACCCAAAATTGAGGTAGGGGATTTGGAGAGCAACTGTAGACTAAGGGTTTGCTTTCTGCATCTAATTTGTTTCTGGTTTTATGTTTATCTTAGTTTAGTATTTAGAGCTTATTATGATTGATAGATTTGTCAGTGTGTATGTGTATGCTTTGTTGAGTGATTTTTGTCTGTATAGCTTTGTTTTGTCATTTGTCCTGGGTTCTGACTTCCGTTTTTTGTTTCTTCTTCTTATATTTTTTAGTATAATTGTTAGTGCTTTTTATCATTGAAGGATCTGTTTTTGGTTGGGCTGCTCTCTTCTTTCTTTCTATCTTTTTTATTACTTTTTTATTTTTAATAATTTTTTCTATTTTAATAACTTTATTGTATTTTTTCTTTCTTTCTTTCTTATTTTTTTCTCGCTTTTCTTCTGAGCTGTGTGGCTGACATGGTCTTGGTGCTCTGGCCAGGTGTCAGGCCTGAGCCTTTGAGGTGGGAGAGCCAAGTTCAGGACATTGGTCCACCAGAGACCTCCAAGGTCCATGTAATTTCAAATGGCAAACGCTCTCCCAGAGATCTCCATCTCAATGCTAAGAACCAGCTCTACTCAATGACCAGAAAGCTACAGTGTTGGACACCCTATCCCAAACAACTGGCAAGACAGGGACAGAAACCCACCCATTAGCAGAGAGGCTACCTAAAATCATTCTAAGTGCACAGACACCCCAAAGCACAGCACCAGATGCTGTCCTGCCCACCAGAAAGACAATATCCAGCCTCATCCACCAAAACAGAGGAACCAATCCCCCTCCACCAGCAAGCCTACACAACCCACTGAACAAAACTTATCCACAGGGGGAAAACACCAAAAACAACGGGAACTACAACCCTGCAACCTGCGAAATAGAGACCCTTAACACAGTAAAAGTTAAGAAAAATGAGAAGACAGAGAAACACACAGCAGATGAAGGAGCAATGTAAAAACCCACCAGACAAAACAAATGAAGAGGAAATAGTCAGTCTACATGAAAAAGAATTCAGAGTAATGATACTAAAGATGATCCAAAATCTTGGATATAGAATGGAGGATATACAAGAAATGATTAACAAGGACTTAGAACTAAAGGGCAAACAAACAATGATGAACAGTACAATAAATGAAATTAAATATTCTCTAGAAGGAATCAATAGCAGAATAACTGAGAAAAAAGAACAGATAAATGTCCTCTTATGATAAAAAATAAAATAAAATAGTGGAAATAACTAATGCAGGGAAGAACAAAATTAAAGAAGGAAAAGAATTGAGGCCAATATCAGAGACCTCTGGGACAACATAAAATGCACCAACATTCGAACTATGGGGGACCCAGAAGAAAAAGAGAAAAAATAAAAGGACTGAGAAAATATTTGAAGAGATTATAATAGGAAAATTCCCTAATATGGGTAGGAAAATATTCAATCAAGTCCAGGAAGCACAGAGAGTCCCATACAGGATAAATCCAAGGAGAAACATGACAAGACACATATTAATCAAACTATCAAAAATTAAATACAAAGAAAAAATATTAAAAGCAGTGAGGAAAAAGGAACAATTAACATACAAGGGAATCCCCATGAGGTTAAGAGTTGATCTTTTAGCAGAAACTCTGCAAGCCAGAAGGGAGTGGAAGGACATATTTAAAATGATGAAAGGGAAAAACCTACAACCAAGATAACACTACCCAGCAAGGATCTCATTCAGGTTTGATGGAGAAATTAAAACCGTTACAAATAAGCAAAAGCTAAGACATTTGGCACCACAAAACCAGCTTTACAACAAATGCTAAAGGAACTTCTCTAGACAGGAAACACAAGAGAAGGAAAAGACCTACAATAACCAACACAAAACAATTAAGAAAATGGTAATAGGAACATACATATCAATAATTACCTTAAATGTAAATGGATTAAATGCTCCAAACAAAAGACATAGACTGGCTGAATGGATACAAAAACAAAACCCATACGTATGCTGTCTATAAGAGACCCACTTCAGACCTAGGGAGTCAGACAGACTGAAAGTGAGGGGATGGAAAAAGATATTCCACGCAACTGGAAATCAAAAGAAAGCTGGAGTAGCAATTCTCATATCAGACAAAATAGACTTTAAAACAAAGACTATTACAAGAGACAAAGAAAGACACTACATAATGATCAAGGGATCAATCCAAGAAGATATAACAATTGTAAATATTCATGCACCCAACGTAGGAGCACCTCAATATATAAGGCAAATACTAACAGCAGTAAAATGGGAAATCAACAGTAACACAATCATAGTAGGGGACTTTAACATGCCACTTGCACCAATGGACATCATCCAAAATGAAAATTAGTAAGGAAACACAAGCTTTATGACACATTAAACAAGATGGACTTAATTAATATTTATAGGACATTCCATCCAAAAACAGGAGATTATACTTTCTTCTCAAGTGCTCATGGAACAGTCTCCAGGATACATCATAAGCTTTCGACAAAATTCAACACCCATTTATGATAAAAAGAAAAAAACCTCCAGAAACGAGACATAGAGGGAACTTACCTCAACATAATAAAGGCCATATATAACAAACCCACAGACAACATGGTTCTCAATGGTGAAAAACTGAAACCAAGTCCACTAAGACCAGGAACAAGACAAAGTTGCCCACTCTCACCACAATTATTCAACATACAAGGGAAGTTTTAGCCACAGCAACCAGAGCGAAAAAAAAGAAATAAAAGGAATCCAAATTGGAAAAGAAGTAAAACAGTCAGTGTTTGCAGATGACATGATATCATACAGAGAGAGTCCTAAAATGCTACCAGAAAACTACTAGAGTTAATCAATGAATTTGTTAAAGTAGCAGGATGCAAAATTAATGCACAGAAATCTCTTGCATTCTTATACACTAATGATGAAAAATCTGAAAGAGACATTAAGGAAACACTCACCTTTACCACTGCAACAAAAAGAATCAAATACCTAAGAATAAAGCTATCTAAAGAGATAAAAGATCTGTATGCAGAAAACTATAAGATACCTATGAAAGAAATTAATGATAATACAAACAGATGGAGAGATATACCATGTTCTTGGATTGGAAGGATCAACATTGTGAAAATGATTTACTGCACAAAGCAATCTACAGATTCAATGCAATCCTTATCAAACTACCAATGGCATTTTTCACAGAACTAGAACAAAAAAAATTCACAAGTTGTATGGAAACACAAAAGACCCTGAATAGCCAATGCAATCATGAGAAAGAAAAACAGAGCTGTAGGAATCAGGCTCCCTGACTTCAGACAATACGACAAAGTTACAGTTATCAAGACAGTATGGTAGTGGCACAGAAACAGAAATATAGATCAATGGAATACGATCGAAAGACCAGAGATAAACCCACACACATATGGTCACCTTATCTTTGAAAAAGGAGGCAAGAATATACAATGGAGAAAAGACAGCCTCTTCAATAAGTGGTGCTGGGAAAACTGGACAGCTACATGTAAAGGAATGAAGTTAGAACACTCCCTAAAACCATATACAAAAATAAACTCAAAATGGATTAAAGACCTAAATGTAAGGTCTATAAAACTCTTAGAGGAAAATATAGGCAGAACACTCCATGACATAAATCACAGCAAGATCCTTTTTGACTCACCTCTTAGAGAAATGGAAATAAAAACAAAAATAAACAAATGGGACTTAATGAAATTTAAAAGCTTTTCATAGCAAAAGAAACCATAAACAAGATGAAAAGACAACCTTCAGAATGGGAGAAAATATTTGCAAACGAAGCAGCCAACACAGGATTAATCTCCAAAATATACAAGCAGCTCATACAGCTCAATGTCAAAAAAACAAAAAACCCAATCCAAAAATGGGCAGAAGACCTAAATAGACATTTCTCCGAAGAAGATATGCAGATTGCCAACAGACATATGAAAAGATGCTCAACATCACTAATCATTAGAAAAATTTAAATCAAAACTACAATGAGGTATCACTTCGCACTGGTCAGAATGGCCATCATTAAAAAAATCTACAAACAATAAATGCTCAAGAGGGTGTGGAGAAAAGGGAACCCTCTTGCACTGTTGTTGAGAATGTAAATTGATACAGACATTATGGAGAACAGTATGGAGGTTCCTCAGAAAACTAAAAATACAACTACTATATGACCCAGCAATTCCAGTACTGGGCATAAACTCTGAGAAAACCATAATTAAAAAATGTCATGTACCACAGTGTTCACTGCAGCTCTATTTACAATAGCCAGAACATGGACGCAACCTAAGTGTCCAAAGACAGATGAATAGATAAAGAAGATGTGACACACATATATACAATGGAATATTTCGCAGCCATAAAAAGAAACAAAATTAAGTTATTTGTAGTGAAGTGGATGGACCTAGAGACTGTCATACAGAGTGAAGTAAGTCAGAAAGAGAACAACAAATACCTTATGCTAACACATATATATGGAATCTAAAAAACAGAAAAAAAGGTTCTGAAGAACCTGGGGCAGGACAGGAATAAAGACGCAGATGTAGAGAATGGACTTGACGACAAGGGGAAGGGGAGAGGTAAGTTAGGACGAAGTGAGATAGTGGAATGGACATATATACACTCCCAAATGTAAAATAGCTAGTGAGAAGCAGCCACATAGCACAGGGAGATCAGCTTGGCGCTTTGTGTCTACCTAGAGGGGTCAGATGGGGGGATGAGAAGCAAGAGGGAGGAGATATGGGGATACTTGTATGTATAAAGCTGATTCGCTTTGTTATACAGCAGATACTAACACACCATTATAAAGCAATTATACTCCAATAAAGATGTTTAAAAAAAAAGTAAAGGACTTAAATTAAATAAATAAATAAATAAATAAAAATTTAAAAGAAAGTAGTTTAAAGATACCTCTGGAATGGCATGAAGCTTACCAATATTCACATTATAAAGGTCCCAGAAGGAAAAGAGAGAGAGAAGGGGATCAAAAATGTATTTGAGAAAATTATAGCTGATAAATTCCCAAACCTAAAGACAGAAACAGATATCCCCATAGAGAAAAAACAGGTCTCAAACAATATAAACTCAAAGAGACTCCTACCATGACATATTATAATTAAAACTGAAAAAGTTAAAAATAAAGAATTATAAAGTCAGGAAGAGAAACATAAAGAATCATACACAAGGGAATCCCCATAAGACTATCAGCTGGTTTCTCTACAGAAACTATGCAAGCCAGGAGAGAGTGGCATGATATATTCAAAGTGTTGAAAGGGAAAAACTGTATTTTAAGATACTCTCCTCATCAATATTACCATTTAGAATCAAAGGAGACATAAACATCTTCTCAGACAAGCACAAACTAAGAGAGTTCATCAATACAAACCTACCCTAAAAGAAATGTTAAGTGTCTTCTCTAAGTGGAAATGAGGTAAGAATCTATAGAAAAGGGAAAAATACCCCAAGAAAGGTAAATATATAGTAAGGATTGAGCATCAACCACTTAAATAAGCCAGTACAAAAATTAAAACAAAAAATTGCAAAAGCAAGTATAACTACAAAAAACAGTTAAGGGATAAACATAAAGATATAAAATATGACATCAAAACCACAAAATGTGGGGGAGAGGAGCAAAAAATGTAGATCTTTTAAAATGTGTTTGAACTCAATGACTAACAATTTAAAACATGTAGATAAGTTATAGGTCAACATATAGGAACCCCATGGTAATCACAAATCAAAATCCTACAATAGATAGACAAAACTAAAACTAAAACAAAACAAAACAAAAAGAACAGGAGCCCAAACATATTACTAAGTAAAATCATCAAACCACAAGGAAAATAAATTAAGAAGAAATGAACAGAGAAGAACAACAAAAACAACTGGAAAACAAGTAATAAAATACCAATAAGTATATACCTATTAACAATTACTTTAAATGTCAAAGGACTTAAAGATCCAATTGAGAGACATAGAGTAGCTGATTGCATAAAAAAGTAAGATCCTTCTAGGGCTTCCCTGGTGGCACAGTGGTTGAGAGTCCGCCTGCTGATGGAGGGGACATGGGTTCGTGCCCCAGTCTGGGAGAATCCCACATGCTGTGGAGCAGCTGGGCCCATGAGCCATGGCCACTGAGCCTGTGCATCCAGAGTCTGTGCTCCGCAATGGGAGAGGCCCATGTACCACAAAAAAAAAAAAAAAAAAAAGGAAGATCCTTCTATATGTTGCCTACAGTGGCTCACTTCAGAGGTAAAGACTCACACAGATTGAAAGTGAGGGGATGGAAAAAGATATTTCATGCAAATGGAAATGCCAAGAAAGCAAGGGTAGCATTCCTCATATCAGAAAAAATAAACTTTAAAACAGACTATAATAGAAGACAAAGAAGGGCATTATATAATGATAAAAAGATCAATGCAAGAATAGGATATTATACTCATTAACATATATGCAGTCAATCCAGAGCACCTAAATATGTAAAGCAAATACAAATAGACATAAAGGGAGAAATTGACAATAATACAATAATAGTAGGGGACCTTAACACTCCACTTACATCACTGGACAGATCATCCAGATAGAATATCAAAATGGCCACAGTGGTCTTAAATGGCACAATAGACCAGTTGGACTTAATAGTTACCTACAGGACATTCCACCCCAGAAACAGCAGAATACACATTCTTTTCAAGTGAAAATGGAATGTTCTCCAGGACAGATCACATGCTAGATCACAAATCAAGTCTTAACAAATATAAGAGGATAGAAATTATATCAAGTATTTAGTCCAACACAGTGATATAAAACTAGAAATCAATTACAGAAAGAAAAATGGGAAAAGAGCAAACACGTGGAGACTGAACAAAGTGTTACTAAAAAAGCAATGAATAAATGAAAAATTCAAAAAAGAAATCAGAAAATACTTCAATATAAATGAAAATAAGAACTCAACTTTCCAAAATATATGGAATGAAGCAAAAACAGTTCTAAGAAGGAAGTTTATAGTGATACAGACCTACCACAAGAAACAAGAAAAATCTCTAATAAACAACCTAACCTACCACTTGAAGGACTTAGAAAAACAAACAAACAAAAAGAAACCCAAAGTCATCAGAAGGAAAGAAATGATAAAGTTCAGAGAAAAATAAAATAAAATAGAGACAAGATAAAGAGAAAACATCAAAGAAATGAGAGAGCTGTTTTTTCAAAAAACATAAACAAAATTGATAAACTTTTAGCAAGACACACCAAGAAGGAAAGATGACCCAAATAAACAAAATAAGAAATGAAAGTGGAGAAATAACAGCTGATGGAACAGATATAAAAATATTATAAGAAAATACTACAAACAGTTACATACCAACAAATTGGAAAACCCAAAAGAAATGGACAAATTTTCAGAAACATAGAGCCTGCCAAGACTGAATCAAGAAGAAACAGACAATTTGAATAGACCGATCACTAGTAGTGAAATTGAATTTGTAATAAAAAAAATTTAAAAAAAACCTCCGAGTAAACAAAAATCCAGGACTGGATGGCTTCACAGGGGAGTTCTACCAAACATATAAAGAAGAACTAATATGTATTTTTCTCAAACTATTTCAAAAAATTAAAGAGGATGGAAAACTCCCAAATTCATTCTATGAGGTTACCATTACCCTCATACCAAAACCAGACAAAGACACTACAAAAAAGAAAATTACAGGCCAATGTTTTTGATGAATATAGCTGCAAAAATTCTCAACAACATATTAGCATACCAAATCCAACAATATATAAAAAGTATCACACAACATGATCAAGTTGGATTTATTCCAGGGATGCAAGAATGGTTCAACATTTGCAGATCAATCAATGTCACACACCACATTAACAATGGGAAAGAGAAAAATCATGTAATCATCTCAATAGATGCAGAGAAATCATTTGACAAAACTCAACATCAATTCATGATAAAAACTCATCGAAGTGGGTACAGAGGGAACATAATCCAGCATAATAAAGTCCATTTATGAAAAAACTCAGCCAACATCCTACTCAATGTTTAAAAACTGAAAACTTTTCCTCTAAGGTCGTGAACACAATAAGGATACCAACTCTCACCACTTCTATTTAACATAGTATTAGAAGTCCTGACCACAGTAATCAGAGAAGAAAAGGAAATAAAAGGCATCCAAATTGGAAAGGAAGAAGTGAAACTGTTACTATTTGCAGATGACTTGATACTGTATAAAGAAAAACCCTAACGTCTCCACCCAAAAACTATTAGAACTAATAAATAAATTCAGTAAGTTTGCAGGATACAAGATTGATATAAAATGCATTGCTTTTCAATACACTAATAATGAACTATCAGACAGATAAAGTGAAAAAAAATCCTGTTTAAATTGCATCTAAATGAATAAACTACCAAGGAATAGACTTTAAATACCCAAGAATAAACTTAACCAATTAGGTGAAAGACCTATACTTGAAAACTACACAGCATTGATGAAGAAAATTGAAGATGATACAGAGAAATGGAAAGATATCCCATGCTCTTGAATAGGAAGAATTAATATTGTTAAAACAGCCATACTACCCAAAGCGATCTACAGACTCAATGCAATCCCTATCCAAATACCCACAACATTTTTCACAGAACTAGAACAAATAGCCCTAAAATTTATATGGAACCACAAAATACCCTCAATTGCCAAAGAAATCTTGAGAAAAAAGAAGAAAGCTGGAAGTACCACCCTCCCAGTTTTCAGACCATACTACAAAGCTATAGTAATCAAAACAGCATGGTACTGGTACAAAAACAGACACATAGATAAATGGAACAGAATAGAGAGCCCATAAATAAACCCATGCACCTATGATCAATTAATCTAAGACAAAAGAGGCAAGAATACACAATGGAGAAAAGTCTCTTCAATAATTGGTGCTGAGAAATCTCAACAGCTACATGTAAAAGAATGAGATTAGAACATTTCCTCACACCATATACAAAAATAAACTCAAAGTGAATTAAAGACTTAAATGTATAACCTGAAACTATGGAACTCGAAGAAAATATAGGCAGAACACTCTACATAAATCATAGCAATACTTTTTTTCTGTGTCTGTCTCTTAAGGGAAAAGAAATAAAAGCAAAGACTTTTTAAAATGGGGCCTAATTTAAAAAGCTTTTGCACAACAAAGGAAACCATCGACAAAATGAAAAGGCAACCTACAGAATGGGAGAAAATATTTGCAAATTATATAACTGATAAGGGGTTAGCATCAAAATTATATAAATAATGTATACAACTCAACATCAAAAAACAAACAAACAAATCAAAACAAGTGCAGAAGACCTGAATAGACATTTTTTTCCCAAAGACCTACAGATGGCCAATAGCCATGTGAAAACATACACAACATTCTTAATTATTAGAGAAGTGCAAATCAAAATCACAATGAGATATCATTTCACACCTGCCAGAATGGCTATCATCAAAAAATCTATAAATAACAAATGTTGGAGAGGATGTGGAGAAAAGTAAACCCTTGTACACTGCTGATGGGAATGCAAATTCTTGCAATCACTATGTAAAATACTATGGAGGTTCCTCAAAAATCTAAAAGTAGAACTACCATATGATCTAGCAATTCCACTCCTAAATATATCCGGAAAAAACAAAAACACTAATTCAAGAAGATACATCTCCCCCAATGTTCATAGCAGCACTATTTAAAATAGTCAGATATTGATGCAACCCAGTGTCCAGCAGCTGATGATTGGATAAAGAAAAAGTGGCATATATATACAATGGAATATTACTCAGCCATAAAAAGAATGAAATGCTGCCATTTGCAGCAACATGGATAGGCATAGAGAATATTATGCTTAGTGAAATAAGCCAGAGAAAGACACATACTGTATGATATCACTTACATGTGAATCTAAAAAATAAAACAAATGAATATATATAACAAAACAGAAACAGACTCACAGATATAGAAAACACACTAGTGGTTACCAGTGGCAAGAGGGAAGTGGGGAGGGACAAGATAGGGGTATGGGATTAAGAGATACAAACTAGTATGTATAAAATAGGTAAACAAAAAGGATATATTGTACAACAAAGGAAATTTCAGCCATTATTTTGTAACAATTTTACTGGAGTATTATCTGTAAAAATATTGAATCACTATGCTATATACCTGAAACTAACACAATATTGTAAATCAATTCTTCTTCAATTATAAAAATAAATAATAAAATAAAACAAAATGACTAATTATGTTTCATAAGTTTCCTGCTTTTTATTTTTCAAATTATACCAAAAGAAACTCTCTTTACTATGTAAGTAGTAGTTACCATTCTATACTAAATATAAGACTTTTTATTGGCTGGTTGGTTCATTCAGGTTTTTTCTATAAGATAGCTCTAGTAGCACTTAGTTGTCTTCAAGTTCATTCAAAGCAATTTTGTTAAGTTGTATGTGACAGCTGTCATATCAGCGTGCATTCGAAAAAAGACATCAAATCGGTGAATTTTTGAGTAGCAATTTTAATATTGAAGATGGAAAAAAAAAGCAACATTTTTGGCCTATTATGCTTTATTATTTCAAGAAAGGTAAAAACGCAAATGAAACACACACACAAAAAAAGATTTGTGCAGTGTATGGAGAAGGTGCTGTGACTGATCAAATATGTCAAAAGTGGTTTGTGAAGTTTTGTGCTGGAGATTTTGCTGGACAATACTCTATGGTTGGGTAGACCAGTTGAAGTTGATAGTGATCAAATCAAGACATTGCGAACAATCAGCATTCTACTATGTGGGAGATAGCCAACATACTCAAAATATCCAAATCAAGCATTGAAAATCATTTGCACCATCTTGGTTATGTTAATTGCTTTGATGTTTGGGTTCCACATAAGTTAAGTGAATAAAACCTTCTTGACAGTATTTCCACATGCAGTTCTCTACTTAAATGTAATGAAAACATTCTGCTTTTAAAACAAATTGTGACAGGCTGTGAAAAATGGATACTGTACCACAATGTGGAACAGAAGAGATTGTAGAGCAAGTGAAATGAACCACCACCAACCACACCAAAGGCCAGTCTTCATCCAAAGAAGGTGATGTTGTGTATATGGTGGGATTGGAAGGGAGTCCTCTATTATGAGCTACTTCCGGAAAACCAAACAATTAATTCCAACAAGTACTGTTCCCAATTAGACCAACTGAAAGTGGCACTCAATGAAAAGCGTCCAAAATTAGTCAGCAGAAAATGCATAATCTTCCATCAAGATACCACAAGACCACATGTTTCTTTGATGACCAGGCAAAAACTGTTACAGATGTCTGGGAAATTCTGATTTATCTGCTGCACTCACCAGACATGGGATCTTCAGATTTCCATTTATTTTCATCTTTACAAGTTTCTTTTAATGGAAAAAAATTTTAATTCCCTAGAAGACTGTAAAATGCACCTGGAACAGTTCTTTGCTCAAAAAGATTAAAAAGTTTTGGGAAGATGGAATTATGAAGTTGTCTGAAAAAAGGCAGAAGGTAGTGGAACAAAAGGGTGAATACATTGTTCAATAAAGTTCTTGGTGAAAATGAAAAATTTGTCTTTTATCTTTACTTAAAAACTGAAGGCACTTTTTGGTCAACCCAGTAACTCTCCAAACTACTAATTGTACAGCTACTCAATCAATTGACATAAATGGCAAAGAATGAATTTTTCTGATCCACAAAGTTTTCATTTTTAGATGCATATGAAATAAAAGCTTTATTTTGCCATAAAAAATCAGTCAAGTGTCTTCTGGTGTTTCATATTGGTGGAATCATTCATGATGCAAAGAATGCAATAAGTCACAATATCATGAATCAGTTGGTTCTTGAGGCTTTGGTGTAATTTTCTGTTTATACATAATTTTCTTCTACATGGTATCAGAGTGATCAGATAGGGATCACAGAATGTAGTATTTCCTAGGCTTTCAGTAAATGCTTTGTGAGAATGAATGGTTCTAGATGTATAATCATAAACAAAGAACCACCACACTTCAGTAATTAGATCAAAATCAGATACAAGAAACAAAGAGAAACTGATATGTAATATCAGTCTGTTACCATGTCATAGATGTCTTCAGGGTTTCAGTCCAAACAGTTGAACCCTTTAACAGAGCAGTGCTTTGTCTTTAAATTCATACTTTTCCCTTCATTTTTTCTTTATTAATAATATTCATTGAAGATCATACAATATGATGAAATAATATGGTTACTCAAGTTAATTATTTTTTTCCCTATATTTGTCTCAATATATGAGTTACTTGTTAAGAGGGAATACTTTCAACAATTTTCTAGGACTTGTTCATTTTCTATTTCAGCATTTATTTTTATTTTCTTCAACACTTACACCATATTTATGAAAAGATGAAAAAGAAACTAAGACATTTACAAACCAATCATTTCATTTTGCAGGGAGCAAAAAATGTAAAGACACAAAATGGTGCTGCCTACACCACTTATAACCAAGCACAGTGGCTTCTGATTGATAGACAATCTAAAATACAAAGCATTTCTCCAAAGAAGATATACAGAGTGCCAACAAACACATGAAAGAATGCTCAACATCACTAATCATTAGAGAAATGCAAATCAAAACTACAATGAGATATCATCTCACACCAGTCAGAATGGCCATCATCAAAAAATCTAGAAACAATAAATGCTGGAGAGGGTGTGGAGAAAAGGGAACCCTCTTACACTGTTGGTGGGGATGTAAATTAATACAGCCACTGTGGAGAACAGTATGGAGGTTCCTTAAAAAACTACAAATAGAACTACCATATGACCCAGCAATCCCACTACTGGGCATATACCCTGAGAAAACCATAATTCAAAAAGAGTCATGTACGAAAATGTTCATAGCAGCTCTATTTACAATAGCCTGGAGATGGAAACAACCTAAGTGTCCATCATCGGATGAATGGATAAAGAAGATGTGGCACATATATACAATGGAATATTACTCAGCCATAAAAAGAAACGAAATTGAGCTATTTCTAATGAGGTGGATAGACCTAGAGTCTGTCATACAGAGTGAAGTAAGTCAGAAAGAGAGAGACAAATACCGTATGCTAACACATATATATGGAATTTAAGAAAAAAAAAGTCATGAAAAACGTAGGGGTGAAACAGGAATAAAGACACAGACTTACTAGAGAATGGACTTGAGGCTATGGGGAGGGGGAAGGGTAAACGGTGACAAAGCGAGAGAGAGGCATGGACATATATACACTACCAAACGTAAGGTAGATAGCTAGTGGGAAGCAGCCGCATAGCACAGGGAGATCAGCTCGGTGCTTTGTGACCGCCTGGAGGGGTGGGATAGGGAGGGTGGGAGGGAGGGAGACGCAAGCGGGAAGAGATATGGGAACATATGTATATATATAACTGATTCATTTTGTTGTGAAGCTGAAACTAACATACCATTGTAAAGCAATTATACTCCAATAAAGATGTTAAAATGAAAAAAAAAAAAGCAAACACATATTAGAAGTATTCTTGCAGGTTCAATTGCCTTGCTTGGGACAGAGTTTGTGTACTACTTGGACAATATGTTAAGGACTGACAGAGCACTTATTCTGTCTACTAATCCGTAATGCTACTTAATTTTATCCTGGAGTAATGCAAGTAAAAATATTTCCTTTCTTCTCACGATTATAGTTGGTAGACCTATTTTTCTGTGCATTTTCAGGTAGCAGTCACTCAAATATAATGATCTAAACAAATTCCAAATATTGATTTCTTGGCAATGATTCTCCTACTGCCCCAGAAAAAAAATTGCATGGAAAAACATTATACATAATCTGTTCTCTCTGTGCTTTGTGTGTATGTGTGTGCTGCTCCAACATATTGGTCATTTTTTCTTTTTTCCCAGAGTAACAGTGACACAAGCTGCTTGAATAGATGAACAGTTTTCAAATCAACTGTAATTCTTTAATTAGAAAAAGAAGTTAATACAACAATGCAAAGATAAATAAAATAAAATGGAAGAGCTGGAGGGGCAAAGCACTTTTATCATTTTCTATAATGTAATAACACTGCTAACTGTATGAATGAAAGTTTAGTCAATCTTCCTTAAGCAAGCCAGAAAAATATCCTTAATGACATGTTAAGATCCATGATAGGAATGGAAATCCCACATAGTAAAAGTTTTATGCCTTAATTTTTCAATTATCCATTCAACTAACATTATTGAGTACGTATTTTGTACCAAGTGCTCTTGCAGGAACTAAAATATGTATTAGTAAATAAAGCTTAACAGCTAGTGGACAAAGATAGAAGTAGATAAATTCACAAATAAATACATTCTTTTTCAGATAATATTACACACTATGGAGAATAAAAGTAGGTAAGTGGAAGGAAGATATCAGGGGGAGATTCTGGGAGAGGGAACACGAAGTTCCCATGTTCTGAGATGGAAAAGTGTCTCGCATGTTGGAGAAAAAACATGGAATATAATGTAGAGGTTAGAATTATACTGGGTAAAATTAGGGAGGTGCATGTTGTTCAGGGGTTTTTTAATTGTGGAAAAATATACATAAGATAAAATTTACAATTTTAACCATTTTTAAGTGTACCATTCAGTGGCATTAGGTTTATTCACATTGCTGTGGAATCATCGTCACTATCAATTGCCAAAACTTTGTCATCATTCCAAACTAAAACTCTCTACCCAATAAATAATTATTAACCATTGTTCCGCCCTTAGCCCTTGGTAACCCACTGTACTTTCTGTGTCTATGAATGACTATCCTAGGTACCTCATATAAGTGGAGTCATACAACAGTTGTCCTTTACTGACTGATTTATTTCACATGACATGTCTTCCAATTTTGTCCCATATTTTAGTACGTGTCAGAATTTCATTCACTTTTGAGAATGAATAATATTCCATCATATATATATAACAAATTTCATTTATCAGTCAGTGGAAAATTAGGTTGTTTCCATTTTTTTGGCTATTGTAAATAATGCTGCTATGAACACTGGTGTACAAATATCTACTCAGGTCCCTGCTTATATCCAGAAGTGGAACTGTTGAATCATATGGTAATTCTATGTTCAATTATTTTAAGAACTGCTATATTGTTTTCCATAGAAGTTGCCTAATTTTATTTCCCCAACAACAGTGCAAAAGTGCTCCAATTTTTCCACAACCTTGCCAACACTTGATGTTTTGTGGGGGTTTTTTTCTTTCCCAATTGCTTGCTTTTTTTTTTAACATCTTTATTAGAGTATAAGTGATTTACAATGGTGTGTCAGTTTCTGCAATTTTGTGGTTTTTTGATAGTAGCCATCCTAATGTGTGTGAAGAGGTATTTGATTTTGATTTGCATTCCCTAATGATTAGTGATGTAGAGCATCTTTTCATGTGTTTTTGGCTGTTTGTAAATTTCTTTGGAGAAATGTTTAATCAAATTCATTGATCATTTTTTAATCAGGTTGTTTGGGGTAGTTTTGTTGTCAAGTTGTAGGAGTTATTTATATATTTTGGATATAAATCCTGAATCAGATATATGTGAAAATATTTTCTTCCATTCTATAGGATGCTTTTTACTCTGTTGATAATATTATGTGATGCACAAAAGTTTTTAATTTTGATGAAGTCCAATTTATCTATTTTTTTGTTTGGTTGTGCATTTGGTGTCATAGCCAAGAAATCATGCCAAGAAATTATGCCAAATCTAATGTCATGAAGCTCTTCCACTGTATTCTTACATGAGGTATAGTTTTAGCTCTTACATTTAGTTTTATTATCTACTTTGAGTTAATTTTCATATATGGTAAAAAAAATAAGCATCTGACTTGGGCATGAAATATAATCCTTTTAACATGTAGCTGAGTTTGGTTTGCTAGTACTTTGTTAATGATTTTTATATCAATATTCGTAGTGAATATTTGGTCTGTAGTTTTATTTTGCTTTGTTTTATCCTGTAGTGCCTTTGTCCAGTTACAATATCAATATCAGGGTAATACTGTTTTCATAGAATGAGTTAGGAAGTGTTTCTTCCTCTTCAATTTTTGGAAGAGTTACGGAAATATTGGTGAATAGTTCTTCTTTAACTGTTTGGTAGAACTCACCCATACCAATGAAGCCATCTGGTGCAGAGCTTTTCTTTCGGGGGAGGATTTTTATTGCTGACTCAATGTCCTTACTAATTATAGTTTTATTCCTATTTTTTCATTTCTTCAGTTTTGTGTTTTGTGATTCAGTTTTGTTTTTCTAGGAATTTGTCAATTTCATCTAGGTCATCCAATTTGTTTGTGGACAGTTGTCCATTGTACTCTCATAATCCTCTTTATTTCTGTAGAGTTAATAGTAATGTCCTCAGTTTTATTTCTAATTTTAATAATTTGTATCTTCTTTCTTTTTTTCTTATCCAATCTAGCTAAAATTTATCAATTTTATTGATCTTTTTGAAGAACCAACTTGTGGTTTTGTTGACTTTCTCTAATATTTTTCTATTCTCAATCTCTAATCTTTATCATTCCCTTTCTTCTGCTTGCTTTGAGTTCAGTTTATTGTTTTTATATTTAGGGTGTTTTTTAAGGCTATTGTATGGACTTTGGTTTTTACTCTGAATGAAATTGGAAGCTGTTAAAAAGTTTTAAAACTGAAATAACATAATCTGACTTTTGCTTTGTGCTGGAAATAGATCAGAGTGATATAATTGCAAAACCATAAGGCCAGTTAGGATCCAATCTAGGAGGCAAAGTAATGATTATGTTGTCTGTAATTCTGGTATTCTGGAAAAAAGTTGAAAATTGTGGAGCAAGGTTTTTTAATATATCTGACATGGGATGTGAGAGGAAATGAGGTGCCAAGGATCATGGCTTCAAATTTTTTGGCCTTAGCAACTCGAAGAAGAGGGTTGCTGTGCTGAGATGAGAAAGAAGTGCATTGGGAGTTTTGGAGAAGATCAGCAATTAAATTTTGGACATATGAATTTGTAACCTATACTAGACATCCATTTGGAGGTATCAGATAGATACTTGGATATATAAGTCTGAGATTCAGAAGTAGAGATATATATTTGGAAACTATCAAACCAATATTTACAGCAATGCATTTGAATGAAATTATCCAGAAGTTAGGGTGTATTGGGAAGAAAAGATATCAAAAGATTAATTCCAGGGGTACTCTAAAATTTAGTCAGGAAGATCAAATGACATCAGCAAAAGGACTGAGAAGCAGCTGCCAAACTGCCAGTGAGATGAAAAAATAATAAAGGGATAGTGATCTCTTGGAGACAATGTCAGGGGGAAAAAAAGGTGTTTCAGGAATGGGAGAATGATCAACTACACAAAATACAATCAACTACATAAAATCTATATCTATGTTTATATCTATCTAGATATCTTTTAGAAACTGGGTGGAGCTAAATGTGAAGTCAAAAAAGGGTTTTACTTAAAATGAGCAATTCAGCAGGATTTCTGCCTGATGGAAATGATCAAAGAGAGGGGGAGAGGGCTTCCCTGGTGGCACAGTCATTGAGAGTCCACCTGCCGATGCAGGGGACACGGGTTCGTGCCCCGGTCCGGGAAGATCCCACGTGCCGCGGAGCGGCTGGGCCCAGGAGCCATGGCCGCTGAGCCTGTGCTCCGCAACGGGAGGGGCCACAACAGTGAGAGGCCCGCATACCACAAAAAAAGAGAGGGGGAGAATTAACAACAAAGATGGAGCAATGACTGAGTGATAACAGTGGCTGGGGTCTAGGGGTCAAGTAAAGAGCTGGCTTTTACTAGCAGGACAAAGAGTTCACTCATAGTAACAGAGTCAATGAGTTCTGCAGCTGGTAGGTGTGTAACAGTGGTTGTGAAAGCATGTAGAAATTATCTTCTGGGTTTTTTTTTTCTTAGCAAAATAAAACACTGGGAAGTTGGTTGAGCCTGGAGATGGGATAGAAATTCCTAGAGGTTTGAGGAGACTGTAGAGATGTGACGTCGTCCTTTGGAATGGTAAGGCAGTGTGGAGACTACACAAATGTAGTAGGATGTTATATAGAGCTAGGGATTCCCCAAAATTGACAGTTAAAACCCTAAGACCAGTCAGTAAGGTAGATAATTTTTGTGACTGTATTATACAGCATGGGTACAGACCTGAAGTAGGTGGAGAGTTAGAATAAGCAAGTGAGTATAATAAAGTAAGAGAAAGGAAATGTGATTAGTATAATAATGAGTAAAGGGATTCAAGATAAATAAGAAAGAGAGCATGTTTATATTAGTTTCCCTTTGCTGCTGTATCAAATAGCATCACAAGATTATTATCTTACAGTTCTGGAGGTGAAAAGTCAGACTCAGGTCTCTAATCAAGTGTCAGAAAGGCTGAGGTCCTCTCTAGGAGGCTCATAGAAAACACTTCTTTGTGACTTTTAGTTTTTAGAGATTGCTCACATTCCTTAGCTATTGAACCCTTTCTTCCATTTTCAAGTCCAGTGATGACCAGTCTGTCTCATGTCTCATAACTGACACCTTCTTCTGCTTCTCTCTTCCACTTTTAAGAACCCTTCTGTTTCTGTTCAGCCCACTCAGATGATCGAGAATAATCTAACAATTATAAGGTCTTTAATATAATTACATCTGCAAAGTTCCTTTTGCCATGTAAGATAGCATATTGACAGGTTTCAGGGATTAGGACATGAGCTTTATTCTGCCTTTCACAATAATGAGGGAAAAATAAGTGAAAGATAAGAAGAAGGAATGGATTTTAGTTCCCAATGAGTTTTGAAGACTGTTAGAATATGTTCATTAGAAAGAATGATTTGATGTGGCCGAGTTTACCATTGATCTCCAATATCTTTTTTCTGTTATTCTTCCTGGGTACACAGCTGGATACACTTTCAAGCCTCCTTTGCAGTTAGATGTAGTCATATGACTGAACTCTGGCCAATGGAATGTGAGTAAAATTGATATATATCACTTTCAGTCCTGGCCCACAAAGTCATCGCATATGTGGTCTTCCATTTTTCTCTGTAATACTTGAAAAAAAAAAAAAAACTATTTATATTTATATTCAAATTAATTAAAATTAAATAAAATTAAAATTTCTGTTCCTCAGTCACACTAGCCATACTTCAAGTCTTTAATAGCTAAATGTCACGTTTGGCTACCGTATTGATCAGTGCAAATATAAAACAGCTGCATCATTGTAAAAAGTTCTATTGGGTAGTGTTGACTAAAGGAAGGAATAAGCTTGGTTCTGTAGGTGACTGAGTATAGAAGAACTCTATTCCCACTTCTTATTACATTGGACTGTACCAGGATGAAGAAATAAAATTTTCTTTTGTTAAGTCAGAGATTTTACATTCTTTATAATGGCAGTTAACACTCTTTAACTAGTACAGCTGGAAAGAACAACTGATATGGTGGACATTATGAGACACCACATGGAATTCCCTTTTGGGAATAACACACTTGCTAGCCCAGCTATTGAGTCTATTGCATCCAAAGACTGAGGAGGTATATAGGCCTCAGTCTCTTGCTTCAACTTGAGGTAGCTCTGACTAGTTATCCAATGTTCAGCATTGCCTGAAGGGTCATTTGAGACTTCCCTAGAGACTCCATGACAGCTTGCTTTCTTCTGCTACTCATTCCTATTTATTTTCCTTCCCTTCTACAGGTGTTTCTGTTTTTTTTTTTTGTTTTTTTTTTTTTTTTTTTTGCTTTGCTTTGTTTTGTTTTATCGTTTTCAAGGGCACTTGCTAATGTACATCCTCCTGCATGTTAAGAACCGTCTCAGACTTTGATTCCTGGGAACACAACCTACAACAATTGGTACTGGAATTGGCCCAAGGAAGTAGATGCTAGGATAGGATATAAGAATTGCATCACCTGTCATCTCAGTGTTAATAAGGACCCCATCACTCGTGGTAGATAATGCACAGAGAAACTTCGTTACTAGTGGATGGTTCAATTGTTAAAGCTTTCAACAGTGGTGAACTGAGATGGTATATTGTTGGAAGGGAGTGCATTAGCAGTTGCCAGGTATCAGATATTTGAGGGAAATGGCAGAAAGGGTAAATGTAAAGATGATAGTATTGGATGGCTATGGTTGAGTTTACTTGATGTTTTGAAGAAAAGATAAGGAAAAACTGATGGTACCACAACTAAAAGCTAGAACTGAAATCCAGAAGGCCTCCTTAGTAGCATGCAAAAAATCTCTCATCTCCTGCAGTAGGAGAGCAGACAAAGCTGAGGATCAAGCCCAAGATTTAATTATAAGAACATCAAAGCTCCCAGGAAGGTTAAACTCTCAAGCAAGGCAGGCCAGGGCCCAGATTAAGAAAGAGTAACCTTTATATATGGGGTAGAAACATCTTGAGGATCCAAATCCTACCCCCCAAAAATGAATCTCAAATTCCCAGATCTCTTAAACTCCCTGAGTCTGCAGAAATGGCCCACTTCTCCCTATTAGGTCTAGCACTCTCCTTTCCTTGAAGGCAAAGTAGACCCTTTCTCCCTGAAGACAGCATTTCTTTTCCTCAGAATCTGCCCCAAAAGGTCCACCCTGACCATGGGCCAATAATTAAGGTCAAATCTCAACATAATCTGGCCAAAGGTATGTTGGACCTGATTAGAGAAGAAAGAGACTATACCCCCAAAGGAACTCCAAGATTTGTCTCACTTGTGTTAGCAGTAGCCAAGGAAGAATATATGAGACACTTATTCCATTTGTGTGCCATGTAGCATAATCCAATCACAGAAATAATCTGTCAGATTTATAGTCCAAAGGATTAGACAGGGCATTTACATCAGGGGTGGGAAATCTCGAGGAACATGGTAGAATTCTTCCTACTCCAAGGACATTACAATTAAAAAAGAAATTCTGCAAGCACTGAGTCATTGAACTTTAGCCTCACTATAGTATAGGTTAGGTGCAGCAAGAATTATTATCATCATCTCATAGGTAAATAAGAAGTTCAAGATATGAAAGCAACTTGACCTTATTCTAGTAATTATGGTGGGTGTGGAGAAAGGGTTTAAATAGAAAGATTTTGACTTCAAGTCCAACATTTTCTTTGCAACACTTCATAAACTACATTTGGACTTATATGTCTATATCATTACTGTATTGCATGTTACCTGATTATAAAATGATAATGTTAAAGTATCACATTAGTATAAGAATTTAGAATTTTTTAAATGATTTTATGTAAAATTCTCTCTTTGATGTAATATGAAGAGCAGAGGCCAATTATTTATTCCTCACATATATTCATCATCTTGGGCTGTTATAAAAAATACCATAGATTGGGTGGAATAAACAATAGAAATGAAATGTATTTACTCACAGTTCTGGAGGCTGGAATTTGGAGATCAGAGTGCCAGTGTGATTGGGCTCTTATGAGAGCTCTCTTCTTGGTTTCCAGATGGCCACCTTCTGGTTGTGTCCTAACATGGCAGAGAGAGGGAGAGAGATCTTTTCCTCTTCCTATAAGGCCACAGGTTTTATCAAATTAGAATCCCACTCTTATAGCCTCATTTACTGTAGTTACCTTCTAAAAGCCCTATCTCCAAATATAGTCACATTGGGAGTTAGGGCTTCAACATATGAATTGTGACAGGGACACAATTCAGTCCATTACACCACAATATCAAGCTTGGAACATACACACAACAATTAGTGAACAAATATTCATTCGTTTTAATTTTAATTCATTCAATTGATACGTGGTCAAGCCATACCCACAGAGAATCAGATAATTATATATATATACATATATATATATATATTTCAACTCACTCAATTCTGATAATTAATGGAAAAGAATTAGAGATTGAAAACCACTAAAACTTTAAACTCTATATAGTTATAGATAAAACTTTTTGAATTAAAAAATAGATGATTATCAACTCTCATTTTGGCTGGAAGGCTTAGGCTTGACAAAGAACTTAAAATTTTCAATGGCTTCAACAGTTTCATATAAAATATCTTCAGTTAAAAACACTGGTTAGATAGAAATATCATGATCAAGGTAGCCATATACATAATTTGTTTGGCATATATTCAGTAGCTTAAAATTCCTATATTCTAAGTTATAGTATTTTTGACATGACCTATGGTGCTTAATATATGTTGAAACTGGAGTCTGGGGGGGAGGGTAATTATCAAAATTCTTCTTCAAATAACATTACAAAGTCATGACATAGTTTGATATTACAATGGAAATCACACTATACACACTTCATCCATTAAGCAACTAATATTTTTGCCTACAAAATACTCTATCAAATGCCAAAATGGCACTATCATGACAAAGCCAGAATGGGGGAATTCTAAACTCATTAACTTATGACAAGATGGCATTTGTTTTCACTTTGCCAAATCAAGAAGAAGCAAATAAACTTGAAATGTTACTATTGGGAGAGACTGACCATTACTTTGACCTACTTTGGTAATTCAGATACTCTTATGCCAATACTCCTGTGGAACTGTGGAAAAGATGTTGAGCACATTGTAAAAATAAGGGAAAAAATCTCAAGAAAATTAACATTTTTTAGCTATTAGATACAGTCATTAGCAATATTCAGAAATATTCTGACAGCTTTCACTACAATTTCCTTTCCTTTTGTTTTTAAAAAATCTACTCTAAAGAAATACATTCAGCTAGGTTATAATTAACGTGGCTGTCAAAAGATATATATCATCCACTGCTTACCATCCTAAGGTAGCAGTACTATTGTTCTCTGTCTAATCAGGTCAAAGCAGTGACAACTTTAGTTAGAGTTATTGTCAAGACACTGCCTAAATTCTCTAACAGCAAACTATGTTATATGTTTGCTCCTGCATCTTTTATTTTAACCTTGTTGGGAGAGGGGAATTTTTTTTTTTTTTTGTAAATTGGCAAGTCCCTTATTATATGTGTCCTAACAGCACACTTTCTTGTATTTCACAACCAATGACCTAGCAGCTGACCTACCAGTTCTACCAGAATGTTAAAAGTCTAATGAGCTTATTTTAATAATATATCAAACAATTTGACTTCATAGCATAAAATTCATGAGAAATGGAACAAAATATATGTGGAAGAAACTCTTCCTATATAAATTACTATATTCTAGGGAAAATGCATTTTATAAAAATGCTAAATAATTGATTATAAAAATGATTTGAGCTTATTACTGAAAGTTTCAAGTTTGCAGGAACATTTATCATTTAAACTGGCTGTGAACATAAACTCTGTTCTGATTTCTCTCTTTTTTTTTTAAAGTATGGTACATGACTTTCAACAAGAAAGATATTTTATGCACAATATATGTTCTTTTAATTGAGAAAATTTTAGATAATTCTGTATTATTTTTAGATAGATTGACCTCTCAAGTTTTTATCCATTCATTATCCCTGTACAATTTTTGGTTAGGAGAAAGATTCAGAGTAAAATAAGAAGCTTATCTTAATACAGATAAATCCAGTTCATGAAAATAAATATAAATTATTTTGTCCTTTGTAGCATATGTATTGTTTAAAAACTGAAGAACATTTTGATTTTTTTTCTTTGGCTGCTAATTTATTCATTTTAGTTATGTTAATTTTCCAGGAAATTATGCTCACCTCTTTAAGGAAACATTTCTGGTTACATACTGACTTTCAGGTCATGGCATATGCAGCTTAAGATAATAAGACTAGCAATTACTTTTCTATTTTGACACACTATTCCAAGAACATTGTGCTGCATTTAATGAAGTAGGCCATTGCTGCCTTTAGGATGTATTCAGGCAGTCCTTGACTTAGGTGGCTTAGCTGTCCATCACACATAAATAATCAACCAAGAATGACCAGTGGACGTTGGAAAATCTGCTTCCCTCTCCCAATAGCCCCCTTTTCATTATTTCTTCTTACTCTTTCCAGAAGACAATGCCTGGAGTGATCTGTCTCCTCTCTTCCAATGTGCACTCTCTCCTGGAATTTCTAGTCTCACCTCTTCACTGGATTTGTAGGAAACATTCATGATCATGGGCCTGGGCTGGCTGTTGGAGGCAAGAGAAAGTAATAAAAAGAGATAAACTGTATCCCCATTAACTTTCCACTGCCGTCCCTCGGCGCCACCTGAGACACCATGCCTCCGAAGAACACTGTTCTAGCTCCTCAATACATCCGGTGAATACTTAACTTCATAGGCACTTGACAAATCTTTATTAAGCCATATCTTTTTACTCCAGAATTACACATCCCACTCCACATCTTAAGAAAAATAGACCTAGGGTAACCTAAAATGTAAAAGAAAGAGAGGGAGAAGGAAATGGAGACAGGGAAAAAGAAAAAAAGAGAGAGAGATTATTCTATTTCTAATTTGACATCTAGTCTGTCAATGAGAGACACTTCAAATGAAGACCAAAAACAGTGAAATTAGTCACTTCTTGAGGTCTTTAATAAGAAGAAAATAACAAAAGCTGTCACCTGACCTGGCAAATTAGGTAGGATTTGAAGAAAGAGATCATCATCCTTGCTGTTCCTCTTTACCAGTTTAAAGCTCTTAAATGTCAGGAGGTCTGTTCCTCATTGTTCAGCATTTCCATTCAAGTCTTTCATTGTCCTAGACCCGCCTACTATAGCCTCTGCCTCAGGCTATCAGATGACTGGCACCAAGAATTTTTATTCTCCTTGACCATGAGTGAGTGAGTGGAGAGCGGGGAGAAATAGGAGAGACCTCAATTCATTGAAGGTGCCTAAATTGCTTTCCTTGTGCTGAGGTTCTATAGTGCTGTAGGAACAGTGCTGTACTTCTGGCATTTAGCCTCCTAAATGGATAAAAGAACCTAACCAAGACAGATAAACTATTCCTCCAGGCAAAATGTATTTTGAATTTCAAATACCTGAGTTATCTATAAACTGCTGGAAAATTTTATGGTTATAAATTGGTTGTTGTTTTGGAAACTTCCACAGGAAGTTTACTGAGTGATTCTGAAACTCAAGCTTGCTCATCTTTGAGAAAGCTTTGCCTGATAGTGGAGTCCTGTGAAGAGAAACAGGAGCAACACAGACTTCAGCTTAAAATTATGGTTCTATTTTGCCTCTCTTCTCAACCTGCAAAGCCTTCACCCCTCCTTTTTATGATACTCCTTTTGTTTTCAAGTATAATTCCTAGTCATTGGTATATGTATTAGGGGGGCAGGTAATTTGTTAAAAAGCAGTGTGAGTAATCTGGACTTTACAAGCTTAAGCCATTTGAGCAAGTAGCATTCACTTCAGCCAGGACAGCAAAAGGCTCCTGCTGTTAAAAATTTTGAAAGGAGTGAAGTGAGTCAGAAAGAGAAAAACGAATATCATATATTAATGCATATATGTGGAACCTAGAAATATAGTAGAGACGAACTGGTTTGCAAGGCAGAAATAGAGACACAGATGTAGAGAACAGGCGTATGGACACCAAGGGGGGAAAGCGGGGGTGGAGTTGGTGGTGGGATGAACTGGGAGATTGGTATTGACATGTATACACTAATATGTATAAAATAGATAACTAATAAGAACCTGATGTATAAAAAAAAAGTTAAATTAAATTAAAAAATGTTTTGAAAAGCAGTAGCTTGAAGTATTATATCTCATAATGTAATATACATTTAAATAGAGATCCCAAGGATCAAAGCCATAAAGCCGGAAAAATGAAGCTTTGAGTCAGGTAACCAGTTAGGAGGTATTTAGAGGAGACCTGCAGAAAAAACTTTTATAGGTGAGGGAAAAAAATTAATATTGAATGCATTTGCAAAAGTCATCAGGGCTCTGTACATAGGAGGATTGTTCCTTTATTTTATCAATAAGTATTTACTGAGCTCCAATATGTCCCTAGTGAACACATATGGGGAATGCAATGATGAATAAGATAGAGGTCCAAGGCCGAAATTATTTAAAAACTACAGAGGAAGAATACAGTCTGATAGTACGAGAGGTCTAAGCAGAGTGAAGAACAGGAGGACAGGAAACTGATGAATTTCAGTTTGTGGGAGTTTGGGTGGGATGGAAGAGTAAAAGGGTGGGTTCTAGAACTTTCCACAAAGGAGAAGTCTAAGCAGGTTGTTTTTCTGTCCCAGTCAATTTACAGCAAACCATAAGAAGTGGGCCACTTCACCTACAACTGTTTCTATTTAGACTTTCATGGTAGTAAGTTTTTGACAAACTTATATTTTAAAACCTGTGTCATCAGGAAGCTGTCATGTGAATCATAAGACACATTCAAGGAAGAGAAGAGATATCCCATTTGAACATGATAGGCTGAAGTCCTTCGATGGCACTAGCCTGCAAGAACGATGAAACAGTTCTAGCTGGGAGGGCCTGCTGACTTGTGCTCTTCCCAGAGAGGTTGGTGGCAGAAGTTCCTAGCCATGGAAACACTGAAAAGGGCTAAAATGGTTTATTTCTCCAGTATGCCTATTACAAACAGCATTCCTTCCCCTGGCAAGGCAAGTTAAACAGAGTGGTTTGGTTCTCAGCAGGACAACACACAGATATCATAAGCTTTCTTTGGCACATTTTTATTAACATCAAAAGCCTCCAGCAGCTTCTGGAACTCATCTTCCCAGAGTAATTTATGAGTTCTTTCACTTGCTTTTTCATCCTTCCCTAGGAGCTCTCAAGCATTCAAGTTGTTACCCACAGCTTACCCACCACTCTCTATTTTAACAAAGAGATGAGAGAAAATAAGACATGAGGAGTATTTTTGACTCTTACTCCTTTGCATTAAATAAGCGCCAGGGCTCGCTTTTGCCTAACTCCTTTGTTACAGGAATTTGGCTTCATCACTGTTCCTGTTTCTGTGGCTGAATCTTTGTCCTCCTGTATCCTCAACATGGTTTTCTGCCCACACAAAGGGGTTCACATTTGCTTTATGATACCACTCATTTGAAACCTTGAACAGAGCCCCAATGTTTATTCACTTAACAATTACTTATTAAACACTTCAACCCAGGCACTGTGCTTGGTGATTGGGCTATAACCATGAGCAAGACAGGGTTCCTGCCTTCAAGAGGCTTGCAGTCCCATCTAGAGGGAGGCATAAAACAATTAATTATAAGATTATTTGAAAAGGGCAATGAGAGATGATAAGCTTTGAGGGGTTCATTCCATGTGTTCTTCACCTTTGCTCTATGAAGCTATACTCCCTAATAAAGAAGTAGCGTACAAGCCCCTTGCCTCTGCCCCTACTTTATGGGGAATGAAATTCAAAAACTGGCCCTCAGAATGGGATATTGGGATGGATTCTCCCTGTTCGTATAGATATTAGGACACCATCATTAGTGGGGCAGTGATAACATTTGGCATACGGTGGCATCACAATTATTAAAGCTTTCATTTATGGTAGATTGGAATGAAATTAAGGGAAAAAGTTAGGCATCAGGATATATGCCAGCTGTGTCACTTGAAAGGCATGGGCCAGGGGTCATTTTAAGGAGCTTGAAGTGGACTGGCTTATTTTAACTGTAACGGAAGCCTTGTAAGAGGAAAATTGTAAGCTAAGTGCATCTTACTGCCTATGCAGCCAAATATGAAATGCTACTTTTGCAGATTTTGAAAATTTTAGGAAGAATATGATCACTTGCAGCTGCTGACTATAACTATAAAGTTAGACCAGGATCTTACTCTAAGTTCTCAGACCTGTAAAGGGGGCTGTTCTTGGGACACCAAGTGACCATGAGATTGAAAGAGCCCATCATGACCTGGGAATCGTGAAATCCACAAAACCTTACGGTTAAGCGGGCACAGTGGAGAACTATAGGACTAAAATAAAGTTATGTATTTGGGATTAGGTTGGAACAGATCTAGAAGGGAAAAGTACATTATGCAAACAGTAAGACAGATAACTTGTCAACCATTTCTATTACACTGATCACTCTTCTTCAACTCATACCTATAGCTAGTGGAGGTAAGGGTTCCTTTCAGCCAAATGGCAGAAGAAAGAATTTGGGCCCAGTTCATAGACTACATTTGGCTGAAGTTTGGTCCTTGTCAAAAATGGGCAACTGATGCATCACAGCCCCATCTGTGGTGGCCTTATAGTACTTTGGTGATGGAGATGCAGTGGTCAGTGCTTCAGTTTTGTACTATTGTCTAATTTGTATAGGAGGAGACATGACCTGAGATAGCCATCCTCTTGCTGGCAAAATTGACCCATGAAAGAGTTTATGCATTGATATTCATGCAATAAACTCAAGAGAAAGGGCTCATTTTTTCTCCTGAAAGTTACACTTTTCCAGCAACAGAGATTGACACAAAACCCTCTAATTATCTTTCTTTCTTCAGAAAAATAGCCAGCCACTTGGTGACAGGTGGATTATATCAAACACTTTATACTCTAGAGGAGAAAGAGATTTGTCCTTACTGGAATTAACAATTATTCCATCTATATGTTCATCTCTCTTACCCACAGTGCCCATGCCAAGAAAATATCTAGGGTCTCAGAAGTCTTTACCACTAATTGAAAGGAGACCTTACACCAACAAGTTGTAGTTGAATGGAATAACAATTATATTACTTATGTATAATCACTGAGTCTTAATATCTTGGTAGCTTATTTGCCTCTGCCTATATGATCTTACCTTGCATTATAGCTCTGAATTGGACAATCACTCCACTTAGCTCTTGGCCTATACAATGCTAATATCCAGTATGATTCCATCTCCTTGACTTATACTTATGCTTGTGAATATTTTTGACATTCTAATATTACTACATAAGAACTGACTCTTGCATTTATTTTACTCCTGTGATCTTTTACTTTATATTACTACAAGCTAATAGTTTAGAGATTTCAAATAATGTTATAAATATATTAAATATTCTGTTTCCAGTTTGAAAACAAAATATAGTTTCCTCATCTGTAAAATAGGGATAGTGTTTATTGCTGTAGAGATTAAATGAGATAATACATATTATTTCTCAGAAGCATGCCTGGCATATAGGAAGCACTTGTAAGTATTTGTATTATTATTCATACATGTATCATTCATAAGGAACTCAAAATATGAATACTTGTATATGTACCAGAAAAAATAAATGAATAACAATGAACTTCAACTTTGATTTATTCACTGAGATTGAGTTACAGTAACCACTAGATAGCTTATAGATGTAGGTAGATGATGGATAAATAGATAGGTAGATGATGGATAGATAGATAGGCAGTTCAATAGAAAGCATGTCTAGCTTTCTATTGAACTGTTATGAACTTTAGATTTAGAACTTCTTAACTGCTGCTAATTTTTTTTATTGGGTACCTCATGGAAATGAATCACAATTCAGCTGAAGATGTGGTAAGATGTCAGCCTCAGTATGATTCCTAATCAGATGAAATAACTTCTAGTTTTCCTGCCAAGAGGAGCGCTTACCTTTTTAAGAACATCATTTAATCATCAGGTACATGTTATAGATCACTTTTCTTCCATGCAAGTAGTAGGCTTCCAAGTTGAAAAAGGAACTGCTGTATACATGTTTTATGGCTTAACATTATCATATACCAAAGGACATATTTTGCTCTAAACTCTTTCTAATTGATAGGTGCATGCAGAAAGGTATTAAATCTTTTAATATCCTAGAGTATTCTTCAATTTCTCATGCTTTCAAGACTTTACATATATTATTCCCTCTTCCTGTAATATTTTGAACTATTTTTTCAAGACTCAGCTCAAATGTCACTTCCCTGTGAATATAAGTTCAAATTAAAAAGTAAAATTTAAAATCTTGCACAATCTGCCCTTAACTCCAACTTCTGACCTCTCTACCCCTCAACCCCTCATACCATCATATCTTTACCCAAATATCACCTCAAAGAGTCCTTCCCCAGACACCATTAGCATTAGTTTCCTGTAGCTGCTATAACAAATTAGCCCAAACTAGGTGTATTAAAACAATAAAAATTTATTCGCTCGTAGTTCTGGAGGTCCAAAAATTCCAGAGTAAGTTTCAACGGACCAAAATCAAAGTTTTTGCAGGGTCACATTCCTGCTGGAAGCTCTGGGGGGGATCTCTTCCTTGCTTCTTCCACCTTCTGTTGACTGGCAGCATTCCTTGGCTTGTGGCCACAAATGTCCAGTCTTCGAAGCCACCACCTTCAATATTTTCTCTGCCCCATCTTCACATTGCCTTCTGCTTTTTGTGTGTTCAGTTTCCTGCGGCCTAGCTTTTTTTTTTTTTTTGGCAACACTGCACGGCATGTGGGATCTTAGTTCCCCAACCAGGGATCAAACCTGTTCCCTCTGCACTGGAAGCATGGAGTCTTAACCACTGAACCACCAGGGAAGTCCCTTGCTGCCTTGCTTTTATTAGAATATTTGTAAATACTTTTAGGGCCCATCCAGATAATCCAGAATAGTCTTCCCATCTCAGGTTCTTTGATCACATCTACAAAGTCTTTGTCATGTAGAATAACATTTACAAATTCCATCAGTTAGGACTTAATATCTATGTGGATGATTACTCAGCCTACTATACCATTAGAAGAAAAAAATTATGACTTGGATTACCACCAGTGCTTGCTGACACTCCATATGCCCCTTCTTTGCTTTATTCTCCTTCAAAGAAATTATAGCTAACCAATATGCCTTATATTTTACTTATTAATCTTGTTTTTTTTTCCTTTTACTCCATTAGAATGTCAGCTCCATGAAATTAGGAATTTGTGTCCATTTTTAAACTATCATAGAATAATACTTGTCACTTAATAGTTCGTCAAACATATTTGTTGAAGAATGAAGGACACAAAGAAGGAATAAATAAATGAATAATTATTTTATGAAGTTTACACCTTTATTTTTAGCTATAGAGCATTAGATTAGACCCTATAAGTGAATGCTACAGTAGTAAATTTTCTAGCCCTAGAATTGTTGCAAAGTGTCTTGTACAACTTGGGAGTATTCTCAAGGGATTTGTATGCATAATAATGGTTAGATAAGATATATATACCTTCCAAATCTAACTAAAATTATTTGAATCAGTTACACAATGTTAAGGCATTTAATATTCTTAAGATCACAAAAGGTTTCTTCTTTCCTTTTCATCTAGGTCTTATCACTCTGGAGAGTGATGTTCTGTGGCTCCTGATTCACTAACTCCCCTTATAAAATCAGTTATTTTTCTGTTTTCAGTAGTATTCAATGCAGAGGGAGAGAAAGTGAGAGAGAGAACAAGAGAAGATTTTCTAAAGATTAACATTTAATTTATTTTTAAATGGTGCCAAGCGTGTTAGATGTCTGCACTGGGTTTGATGGGAAGGAAGAGCCAGGATGGCCCAGTGCCAGATGTTAGAGCCCAGGCAGTGTGAGGAATGCAATCATTTAGGAGAAATGCCTGGTATTACATGTCAGAGTTGAACAACTGGGCCACTGAGCACAAGATACCAGAGCTTGAGGGTGGTGAGTAAAGCGTTTATGTAGGGTGAGGGTGCCTAAGTGAGGGAGACAAAGCTTGAGTTAAGTGAAAAGGGCATTTAGGTGGGAAGGAAGCCAGTATGGAAGTCAGAGTCCAAGTAGAATAAAGAGAGCTTCTTTGAAGTGGAGTTGCCTGACACAGATTGTTAGAACACAGACAAGTGAGGAGGGTGTCAACACTTGGGGCTTGGTGTGGATTGTCAAAGCACGAAGATAAAAAGGGTTTTCAAGCAACAGAGGGGCAGTACACATATATTAGGCATACCTATATTAATGTTGCTATAGATCAGTTATTGGGGTTCATGTCCAAATTACACCGAAATATACACATTTAAATTTCAAGTTCACTACAGAATTTTATAATGCATCTGTAACATAGAATAATAATAATTCAGAATAATATTTTTCTCTCCATTTGATCATGAAACATGAATGGTTGAGTTTTAGACTAGTTTTAATTATTCAGTGTTTCTAAAATGTGTCCAAGTCATCAGTCAGCTATTTGGTAATAGGACACAAAGTTCATAGTCCTGGGAATTGATGTAACCATGAAACTCTGGGCAATAGAAATAAGTTAATAAAGAAAATGAGAATTAAAGGAAAAAAGAAAAGCTCATATGATATCTATGGCATCCATGAAGGTGAATGATTCAGATACTCAGATATTCCATCAAAAATTAAATTGATATTCAGCTGCAAGAAGTGCAAATAGCTCACTCAAAATGGGGCACTTTCAGGGTCTGCTTCAGCTTGCAAGCCAAAGACATGTTTGTCACCCATAGGTCTAAATCAATAACCAAGCTGGGAATGTAATGGGCTTCATAAGGGAAGAAAGAGGCTATATTTCAAAATAGCTGCCAACATTAACTAATATTAATATAATTTAGTAAATTATATTAAATAAAAATAAAAACCGGTTAAAAAGCACAGTTTTTCAGAATGCATAAAAAATATGATACAACTATATTCTGTCTATAAGAGGCACACTTTAGATTCAAAGACACAAATTGTTAAAAATTAAAGTAATAGAAAAGAGTATACCATGCAAACAGCTACCTGAGAGAACAGAAGTAACTATGCTAATATCAGACAAAATGGACTTTAAGACAAAATTGGTTACTAGAGACAAAAAAATACATTTTATAATAAGAGCTTCAGTTCTTCAGGAGGATATATACCAACTATAAATATATGCACCAAACAAAAGAGTACCAAAATACGTAAGCAAAAGCTGACAGAATTGAAGGTAGAAACAAGCAATTTAACAATTGTAATTGGAGATTAACAATTGTAGTTTATGACTGCAATACCCCACTTTCAATAACAGATGGAATAGGCAGAAGATAAACTAGGATATAGAAAACTTGAACATTATAAACAAAGGAGAACTAATGGACATTTACAGAACACTCTACCCAACAATAACAGATATATATTCTTCTCAAGAACACAAGGAATAGTCTCAAAAATAAACCATGTGTGGAATTATACAACAAGCTTCAATACATTTAAAATAATTTAACTCATACAAAAAATGTTCTCTGACTGCAATGAATTTAAATTGGATATCAAAAACAGAGGAAAATTTGTGAAATTCACAAATATATGGAAATTAAACAAAATATTTCTAAATAATCAATAGATCAAAGAACAAATCATGAGGGGAATTAGAAAATAAAACAAAAACGCAACATACCAAGACTTATGAAATACAAAAGCAGGGCTCATAGGGCAATTCAAACCTGTAAATGTCTATATTCAAAAATAAAGAAGATATCAAGTCAATAAAAAACCTTCCACATTTTGTCAGGAATGCCATGTTAGTTTAATATCCAAAAATCTACCACTTTAATATACCATATTAAAATATAAAGGACAAAATCACATCTTGATGTATAAAAAGTGTTTGACAGTATTCAACAGTTTCATGATTTAAACACTCAACAACGTAAGATAGAAAGGAACTTCTTCAACTTGACAAAGGGCATCTATAGAAACAGAAAAAACAAACATACACACAGCTAACATCAACAGTCTTTCACTGATATTTTCCTTAAGATTAGGGAAAGATATTTCTATCTAACATTTTACTGGAAGTAATAAATAAAAGGCATTCACATTGGAATTTAAGAAGTAAAGCTATTTCTATTTGAACATAGCAAGATCTTGTATACAGAAACATTAAGGAGTCTATCAAAAAACTCTTATAACTAATAAAACAGTTTACCCATGTGGCAAGATACTATATACAAAAATCAATTATATTTATAAACACTAGCAATGAACAATCCAAACTGAATTTTTAAAAAAATTCTATTTACAATAACATCCAAAAGAAAAGTACAAGACTTGTGCACTAAACACTACAAAAAATTATCAAAAGAAATTAGACTATCTAAATAGATGAAATCACATCCTATAGTCATTAACTAGAAGATTTAACCCCTATCAAAGTTCCAGTTTTTTTCAGAAACTGAAAAGTTGATATTAAAATTCATATAGAAATACAAGGGACTCAGAATAACCAAAACAATTTTGAAAGAAAAAGTTTAAAAAAAAAAAAACAAAGTTACAAGACTCACATTTCCTGAGTTCAAAACTTACTATAGAGCTAAAGTAATGAAGACAGTTTGGTAGTGGATAAGGATAAGGATAACATAATTGTAAATCATACATGTGTTTATCTAGTACCTAGACATACAGTGTCTAGTATCCAAAATATATTACAAACTCTTACAACTCAACAATAAAAAGACAAATGACCCAATTAAAAAAATGGGAAAATGATCTAAATAGATGTTTCCCCAAACAACTTATACAAATGGCCAATAGATACATGAAAAGATGCTTAGCATTATTAGTCATTACTGGAATGCAAGTCAAAATCATAATGTAATACTTTACAACCACTAGGATGGCTAAAATAAAAAAGACATAAAATAAGATGTGTTTGTAAGGAAGTGAAAAACTTGGACACCCTCATACATTGCCTGTTACTTTGGAAAATAACCTGGCAGTTCCTTAAAATACTAAACATAGAGCCACTGTATGACCCAACAATTCTAGTCATATATATCTATATATACCCAAGGTAAATGAAAACATATACCAATAAAAATCTTGTACATAGTTGTTTATAACAGCATTTTTCTTAATAGCTCCAAAGGAGAAACCACATAAATATTCATCAACTAATGAATAAATAACAAAGTTAGGTGTATCCATACAATGGAGTGTTATTCTACAAAAAAAAAAAAAGAATACAGATATATGCTACAACAGTGATGAACTTTGTAAACAGCAAAATGAGAGAAATGTGGTATAAAAGATTTTTTACTGCATGGTTCTATTTATGTGAGATGTCTAGAACTGGCAAATCTGTAGATACAGAAAATAGATTGGTGGTTCCCTGGAACTGAGGATCAGTGGAATATGGATTGCTACTAATGGGTATGAGATTTCTTTGGGAAATGTTGAAAAGATTCTGAAAGTAGATTTTCATGATGGTCGCACAAACCTGTGAATGTACTAAAAACCACTCAACTGTATACTTTAAGTAGGTGAATTCTGTGGTGGGTTAATTTTGTGGTGTGTGAAATATATCTCAATAATGCTGTACAAAAAAATAACAAAAAAGAATTAACCGTCAAGTATTAGCCAGAGGTGGTTATACCTATTTGACTGAATTTTAAATGGGTTTGATCAAGGAGGTTGTAGCATAAGATTAAATAAGGGAAAGTTTGTTTTTAAGGGACATCTTGACCATGAAGAAGCTGTATGCCAAACATGTCTAGGGAAGTGAGTCTATATGGCATAAGGCATGGTAGCCATGGAAGTGTACCAATGCAATCTTCCTTCAAGAGAGGACTTGACATTCAGTTGCAAGGTGTGCTATTAGCTGAAAGAGTCTACCTAAATCTCTTTTAGGATGCATCTTACCTTTGGAGCCAAGCCAATGACTGGTCATGATGTAGATACAAGAGTAGTCCATTGCTGCAGAACAGGGGTCTGACCTCATGGATAATCTTTGCCTTGGAGCTCCTGGTTTGGTTGTCCAATCTGTATAATGGCTGGAGATTCTCCCTGCTATATTCTTCTTTCCTCCTTTTCTTTTACAGTTGTCAGTTATGTATCATATTCTGAATAATTTTCCTGTCCCCTTCTGCCTTTATCTTTCACATGTGCTACCCCTAATAGACTATTTGCACACCTATCTTACCATGGTCCTTGTATAGAACCCAATGGACATATCATAAAATTTATCAAATTTGGTTGTAATTATATGTGTATCTGACATATTTCTTTAAAAGAACCCAGAATTAAGGATAATCTTTTATCATAAAAACAAGTACATACCAATGCATTTAATTCAAAACTTTTAAAGGTATCATTGTTGGAAATCAACTTTGTAATGAAATTATCTATTTCATATAACTACCTAAGTGGTCATCTTAGATTTTTTCCACTCTCAATGGTATTATTTTTCTATTTTATTGATCATTCACAGAATTAAGGAATTTGGACACAGTTAAATTAGAGTTTGATTGAGTACTTCTGGCACTAAACTCGGAGCAGTTCACTTTCACTGTAGAAACAAAATAAATCATCTACCTTTAATTTAAAGAGTAACAATAAAAAGAACAAAAGAAAAAAACACTAAAGTAGTACTATGATATTTCTAAAAGACAAATCGAGATTTTACTTGTACGTGCCAAAAAGAAGCATAATAAAATTCCCCTATTAGTTTATTGCTGTATAGCTTTCATCTTTTAATTTCACAATGAAAATGTAAATTGTTATTTCCCTGAAAAAGACATTGTGGCAGTGTTATATTAAAACAACATAATTTATAAAAAATAAATTGAGCATGCTTCTAATAGAAGAGTCAGTTTTGGTATCATTGCATAAAAAAGAAGTCACAAGTTTTTTGTTCTCTTGATTAAAAGTCAGCCATCCTCACTATTTATCACATTTATAGCACAGTCTACTGGACTTTGGCAAAGCTGCTGTGATCACAAACTGTTTCTTGAATCAGAGGAAATGAGCAGACTTGTGTGCCAATTCTTGAACAATAAGTTTGGTTTTCTAGCATTTCTGGAAGAAATTGCCATTTTTTGCTTTTTTTTTTATTTTATTTTTTTTTCAGCTCTTGTTCCTCTGCAGCATTCACAGAATACAGATTTTGACCATCTGGGGTCCACACATAGAACAGTATGAGGCATGACATGCCTGCTTGAAACACATTTACCTCCTGGTTTAGGAATGATAATAATAAAAATGTGTAACACAGGATGTTATGGATTTAACTGTGTCTCCCCAAAAAAGATATGTCGATGTCCTAATCCCCAGGACCTCAGAATGTGACCTTATTTGGAGATAAGATTTTTATAAAGGTAGTCAAGTTAAAGTGAAGTCATTAGGATGGGCTCTAATCCAATATAACTGGTGTCCTTTTTAAAGGGGAAATTTGGGCACTGAAACAAACACATGAGGGAAGATGATGCAAAGTCACAGAGAATGCCATATACAAGCCAAGGAATGCCTGAGGCTACCAAAAGTTAGGAGAGAGATTTAAAACCGATTTTCCCCAACAGTCCTTAGAAGGAGCAAACCCTGCTGATACCCGAATCTCAGATTTACTTTTCAGAATTGTGAGACAATAAATTTCTGTTGTTTGTGTCACCTAGTTTGTGGTACTTTGTTATGGCAGCCCCAGGAAACTAATACACAGGCTAAGTTTTAATTCACTGTATGGCATATGAACTTTATTTCAGGAATAATTCATTTTTGGAAATACTTTACTATAATTCCTTTCAGCATATATGGCTTTGAATAAGACCACATTTCTATATTTGTCGTGTACATTGACTTTCCCCATCTACTCCTAAAATCTCCCCACTCCTCACAAAGCAATAAAGGGAACAGTGAATACGTAACATTTGAATAGAAATATCTTTTTTCGTTAAAAATAAATAGTTAACAAACACATTGAATCTAAAGAGCTCGTGTGGTATGTAGCCTTCAAGATGGCACCCTATGGTCCCTGCCTCATAGCATCCATCCTTTTATTTAACCTCCTTTTGAGTATGGGCTCAATTCAATGACTTGCCTCAAAAGAACAGAATACGGCGGGAGTGTTGGGACATTGCATTGAAGTGTAGATCACAAAGGTTGTGACTTCCATTTTCGATGCTCTTATGTACTCTCTCTTTGGACTGTTCACCCTTGGAGAACCTACCATGTTGTAAAGAACCCTATGCAAAGGCCCCTGCATGATGGGAAAAAAATGAGGTCTTAGTTTAATAGTCCATGAGGAAGTGAATCCTGCAACAACAGCTGCCTGAGACCTGATATTTCAACTCATCAAGTTCTGAGATAAAACTGTAACCCCGGCCAACACCCTGGCAATAAACTTGTAGGAGACCTTGAACTCCACAGAAGCACCCCATTAAGTGCCTATATCCACAGACTATATGAAATAATAAATGGTTGTCATTTCAACTCCTAAATTTTGGAGTGATTTGTTACATAGAAATATATAAATAATATAAATTATAATATATAATAATATAAATTATTATAAGAGCTATAATAATTATTAAGCATTTTTCTCCCTTTGCATGATTATCATTATATTACTTTTGAGATTTTATGGAAAATGTAAGTGATGATAATTCTGAGAGTAAAAAGAAATGTGTTGAAGAGGACTAAGAGAACTGTGTTTTCACAACTGCTTCTACCAAGTGAGATTTGCTTTAGAAACACATTTGCAAAGGTTCAACATAAATGGAAAGCATTTAGAATAACCTGCAAGCATATTCTATTTTCTAACACATACCTTGATTTGATTTCTCTCAGGTACTGAAAAGTTAATTTGTTAATTTCTGTTGCTGGTATTATTGTTAACGAAATTATATTCTTACCCAATACATGCTATTAAGATATTAATAATGTTCTATTTAGTGAAAGGATTCTATAATGTTATTAATAAGAAGATTAGACAATTTTATAAGGAAATTATTGAGCACAAAGAAATGTGGCACTGATCAATGACAGACTCATCCAAAAAAAGAAGTATTGTTTCTCTTGTACACTTTTTGGGGGATAACAGATTTTACTGGTTAACAGATGAAATAAATATGTGTTTTATTATTCAATCAAAATAACATAATGAATGTGTTAGTTTCTATTATTGTTGTAAAAATTTCCACAAATTTAGTGTCTTAAAACAGCACTAATATATTATCTTAAGGTTCTAGAGGTCAGGAATGTGACATGGGTCTCACAGGACAAAAATCAAGGTCTTTGTAGAGTATGTTTCTCTTTGGAGACTTTAGGGGGACACTCCATTTCCATGCCCTTTTCAGCGTCTAAATGCTGCCTGCATTTCTTGGTTTCCAGTCTTCAAAGCTAGCAATTATATAGGTCCAGTTGTTCCCACATCACCTCTCTCTGACCCTTTTACTGTTGTCACATCTACGTCTGACCACAACTGGGGAAGTTTTCTGCTTCTAAGGACTAATGTAATTAGAAGAGGCTTACATGGATAATCCAGGGTAATTTTGCCATTTTAAGATCTGTAACCTTAATCACATCTACAAAGTCTCTTTACCAAGTATGGTGATATATCCACATGTTCCAGGAAATACAGCCCTTATTCTGTCTAGTAGATTACAATAGTAGATGTTTGTATTTGGCTAATAAATAATACATTAAAAACTATAAAACTGTGTTGAATTCTGAAATTTCACATCAATGCATATACTCAAGAATGTAAAGAAATATGTAAAGATTTAGGCATGTGTACATTTCAAAAAAATTTAGTATCACATCAAACAAACTTAAGCATGTGTTCCATTTCAAAAATAAAACTTAATATCACTCAAACAAATTTCATTTTAAATGAAAATGCAATACGTTAGATTAGAGAAAGTAAGTTCTAATAAAATAGACTGAATTCCTAGAAACCTTACTAGATTAAAATAAAAACATTGCCATATTATAAATCATTTTAGACATAGCTGGTAGCTGAATTTTCTGTTTCTCTGTTCACTGGAAATCACAAAGATAATCATATTGATCAACATTTAAGTCTGTACTTTTAATAAGAATAACTGATTTCTTTTAGTAAAATTAAAAACGGAATTAGTAACATGTAAAAACCATACCATTAAAAATTATAACATGGAAATGGAAGTAATACAAACCATTGTAAATAGGAGTATAAGTGAAGTTAACAGCCTATTGTCCATTTTTCAGGTAATGCTTTTTGGCCCATTAATATTATAGCAATGTAAGTTTGAGACAGATCTGCTAATTTCTCAATATATCCACTATGTAATATTCATGCTGTAAACTTTGGTTTCTTGTAGTTCTCCATGTAAAAATATAAGTTGAGCCACAAGCAAATATAATTTGTCTTTACAGAAGGCGACTGGTATTAAGGAGGTAACATCAAACACTTTATTACATTTATTAAGTCAGCCTTAGAAAACACAGCTCTAATTACATCAAGGCTGCTTACAAACTATCACTCTTATCTTTTGCTCCAAATAAATGGAAGTACTTACTGTTTCCAGGACATATTTTGAAAAGTGCATGAATTCAAACTATACTTCCCCACCAAGAAATATTTCACTATAATTTTAATCAAGATAACATAAATCCCAAATCCATCAATATCATTATGAGCATCACCACAACAAAATTTGAATTTTACTTTTTGTTTGTGAAAATATTTAATATATTTGTGCTGTTTTAATCAATTGATTACTAACAATAAGTTCTTTAGTTACTCTATGCAGAAGGAAATAAAATAACACTTCGAGAAAATAATAACTATTACTAAAATAAATTTAATTATATATGCACTGCAGAGAAGCATAAAAGGTTGATTAATAAAAGATCTTTAAACACAAATTTAAGACTAAATTTTGTGAGAAAAATGGAGGGAAAAAGCTAGTTACAGGAGAAAATATAAAGAGGTAACAATTCTAAATTTTAAGGGAGATATTTATTATATTTCTGAAAGGAGAGAGTAGGAATCAAATTAATGTCATTTATATTCTACTGGCTAGAGTTGAAGAATGATGTAACATTTTATTTGAAATGTCAATATTGACAAATTCTAAAAATTGCATCATTTGAATCTCTTTAAACATATGATTTAAAAATATATATGACAAGTTCAAAATGCTCAAGGAGGTTACAGAGTTTTTCAAACTTTTTCAAAAAGTTTTAAGATTATTACTCTGAACTATAATTCAGACTCAGTTTTGAGTCATTAGTTACAGATCCCCAACTCTCATGATAAGTTTTCCAGTGAAGTCTCTAAATCTTATTCTGCAGCTGCAAATCAGTTGAAATCATATCACTGTTAACCCTCAAGATAACATTAAGATCTACTGATCTCAATTTTTACTTTTATTTTTTGAGTAGCTCTAACTATTTGTAAGAATAGATATTTCATGAATTTTATTTTTTCTTAGAGGTCTTTGAAAGAACAATGATTACTTATTTTTAATAGAATAAAATTAAATTAAATCTATCTTGCAATTACCATAGGATTCACTACACCTTGTATAAATCTGATACATTATGAGATCTTAGTGATATTGTTTCTATACATTGAAACATTTTTTCTATTTTATCATCTTATTTGTTATTTAAACTGTTAATCATTACTGTTATTATTTACTGATACTCATAAATTAATCCCAGTTGTGTTAAAATAGACTAAGACAATATGGAAACAGAATGATGGAGCCCCTTAAAGAATGACACAGTAGTGAAATAAATAGTCACTAATTCAACCTTTTTTAGTGTTGTTATTGCATAGATTAAAGTATTGCATAAGCTTTCAAGAACCTATAAAAAAGAAAAAGACTGGAAGCACCATATTTGTGGTCTGCTTTTCAACATTCTTTGAACAAAGTTAAAATTCACAATTTGTTATTTTCTGGTCTTAAAGTTAAAGAAAAGTACAATTATCAATATAAGACATTTTACGATAATTAGATGAATCAGAAAATGAATGGAAAAGACAACACTGAGTCTAGACTCTAAGGATGGTGAAATCAGTTGTATAAGTCAAATTTCAGACCATGTCCTTTTTGACGATGATATCCTGCATGGATTTTCTCAAACTCAACAAATGACATGTAAAAATATATGTCTAAAAGCAAAAAGAAAATGTGTTATTCTTTTTAGGGTCATTCAACAGGAAGAACTTCATCACAATCACTTGGATCATCCCATTTTGTTAAAAGAAAATGGGACAGCACTTTTTTATCTTCTTCATGAAATTTTAATGAAAATTTTATGATGAAAATATGATGTTGTTTTCCATTCTTTTATGATATCTGTGCCAAAATTTATTTGATAAAGATTGTAAGTGGACAAATGTTGAAGTTAAGAGAGTATACAAACAGACAAGCAGGAAATAGATTATTTTAAAATGAAATAATTAATTGGTTAGCTCATTTAAGTACTCTTTATAAAACTATAAATCAAAATGTTTTGCAGTTATGGAACAAAGATGGCATGTTCTGTGCAAAAAAATTATCAGCTATCCAAGGTTTCAAAATATTTGTCAAGTATGAAGGTGTATGTGTCAAGATATGATATTTATTGTCTTGATTTATAACTTTTAAATATTAAGATATATGCTAGTAGGCTTTTATTTGTTCTTTGAGATACACAAATATTAGGTGAAAACTTGGTTGAAAAAATCATAACACATACATCAAAAAATATTTAATTTCTAAAAACTCTCCAGAAAGTGGGTTTAGAGGGAACTTACCTCAACATAATAAAGGCCATATATGACAAGCCTACAGCTAACATCATACTCAATGGTGAAAAGCTGAAAGCATGTCCTCTAAGATCAAGAAAAAGCAAGAATGTCCACTTTCGTCACTTTTATTCAACATAGATTTGGAAGTCATAACCACAGCAAACAGAGAAGAAAAAGAAATAAAAGGAATCCAAATTAGAAAAGAAGAAGTAAAACTGTCACTGTTTGCAGATGACATGATACTATACATAGAAAATCCTAAAGATGCTAACAAAAAAACTACTAGAGCTCATCAATGAATTTGATAAAGTTGCAGTATACAAAATTAATATACAGAAATCTGTTGCATTCCTATACACTAACAACAAAAGATCAGAAAGAGAGATTAAGGAAACAATCCAATTTACCGTCGCATCAAAAAAAATAAAATACCTAGGAATAAACCTACCTAAAGAGGCCAAAGAACTGTACTCAAAAAGTTATGATAGGGCTTCCCTGGTGGCACAGTGGTTGAGAGTCCACCTGCCAATGCAGGGGACATGGGTTCATGCCCCGGTCCGGGAAGATTCCACATGCTGCGGAGCGCCTAGACCTGTGAGCCATGGCCACTGAGCCTGCACATCCAGAGCCTGTGCTCTGCAATAGGAGAGGCCGCAACAGTGAGAGGCCCACGTACTGCAAAAAAAAAAAAAAAGCTATAAGATATGGATGAAAGAAATCAAAGATAACACAAACATATGGAGAGATATACCACGTTCTTGGATGGGAAGAATTAATATTAATATACTACCCAAAGCAATCTGCAGATTCAATGCAATCCCTATCAAACTACCAATGACATTTTTCACAGAATTAGAACAAAAAATTGTACAATTTGTATGGAAAAACCAAAGACCACAAATAGCCAAAGCAATCCTGAGAAAGAAAAACAGAGTTGGAAGAATCAGGCTTCATGACCTCAGACTATACTACAAAGTGACAGTTATCAAAACACTATGGTACTGGCACAAACACAGAAATAAAGATCAGTGAAACAGGATAGAAAGTCCAGAGATAAACCCATGCACTTAGGGTCACCTAATCTATGACAAAGGAGGCAAGAAGATACAATAGAGAAAAGACAGTCTCTTCACTAATTGGTGCTGGGAAAACTGGAGAACACTCCCTAACACCATACACAAAAATAAACTCAAAATGGATTAAAGACCTAAATGTAAGGCAAGATACTATAAAACTTTTAGAGAAAAACAGGGAAACACTCTCTGACTTAAATCACAGCAAGATTTTTTAGATCCACCTCCTAGAATAAAGAAAATAAAAACAGAGTAAAAAAATAAAAACAAATGGGACCTAATCAAACTTAAAAGCTTTTGCACAGCAAAAGATACCATTAACAAAACAAAAAGGAAACTGTCAGAATGGGAGAAAATGTTTGCAAATGAAGCAATGACAAGGGATTAATGTCCAAAATACATAAACAGCTCATGAAGCTCAATATCAAAAAAACAAACAACCCAATCAAAAAATGGGTGGAAGATCTAAATAGACATTTCTCCAAAGAAGACATACAGATGGTTAAAAAGCACATGAAAAAGTGCTCACCATCACTAATTATTAGAGAAATACAAATCAAAACTACAGTGAGGTGTCACCTCACACCAGTCAGAATGGCCATCATCAAAACGTCTACAAACAATAAATGATAGAGAGGGTATGGAGAAAAGGCCACCCTCCTACACTGTTGGTGGGAATGCAAACTGATACAGCCACTATGAAGAACAGTATGAAGGTTCCTTAAAAAACTGAAAATACCGCTGCCGTATGATCCAACAATCCCACTCCTGGGCATATATCCAGAGAAAACCATAATTCTAAAAGATACATGCACCGCAATGTTCATTGCAGCATTATTCACAATAGCCAGGACATGGAAACAACTTAAATGTCCATCAACAGAGGAATGGATAAAGAAGATGTGGTACATATATACAGTGGAATATTACTCAGCCATAAAAAGAATGAAATAGTGCCATTTGCAGCAAAATGAATGGACCTAAAGGTTTTCATACTGAGTGAAGTAAGTCAGAAAGAGGAAGACAAATATCATATGATATTGCTTATATGTGGAATCTAATAAAATGCTACAAATGAATTATCTACAAAACTGAAATAGAATTACAGATATTGAAAATAAACTTATGTTTACTGGGGAGTAAGGGCAGGAGAGAGATAAATTGGAAGATTGGGATTGACAAATACACACTACTATATATAAAATAAATAACTAATAAGAACCTACTGTATAGCTCAAGGAATTCTACTCAATACTCTGTAATGGCCTATATGGGAAAAGAATCTAAAAATGAGTGGATATATGTATTTGTTTAACAGGTACAAATGTATGTGTTCACTTTGCTGTACACCTGAAACTAACACAATATTGTAAATCAATTATACCCTAAATTTAAAAAAAATAATAATAATTTCTTTCCATTAGCCTCTTGACACTGTGTAACTATATCTACCTTCTTCCCAGGGAATATTTCTGAAAAATACTTTGACAGAGACAACCACAGCCTTCTTCGTAATCCATCTCTACCAAGCAATCGGTATTTATTTGCTTAAGTAAGATAGGCTCTTGAAAGTATGTTTTAGAGAGGAAAAGAAGTTCTATTCCTTTTCCAAAATGATCACAAGTAACCTCTTAGGGAGAAAAATTACTGGTGGCATCTCCCTTAAAAAAAAATGCTGCTGTACAAAGCAGCTTGGTAGAGAAGATTGGTGGAAGAGACTGAGGCAAGAAATAAGAGAGGAAGCAAAAGCAAGAGAGGGAAAAATAGAAGAAAGGAGAAAGGGAGCAGCTAAAAGATTAGATCCTTAACACTAAACTTATTCATGCATGAAATTACTAAATAATGTTGAACAAAATACTTCACTTTTGAACTTCTCTGATCCACTAAAAAAATAAATAAATAACATATCTTCAAAGAGTAGAGACCAAGATTTAGAATTAAGGATCTTGGATGTCCAGCCCTGCAGTGATATGTCTGACCTTGGAACATGTCATTTTAATTCTGTAAGATTCAATTTATATTCCTGTTTCTTAAAGAAATCAATGCTGATAAAAGCAATGTATGCTTATTCTGGCAAGTTCTGAAAATGAATAATGGTATAAAAAGAAAATATAAATCACCTACCCAAAGATAACCACTATTAATATTTTGATATATTCCTTCCATTCTTTCCTTCTAATGAATGTGCCTGTTTACACCCTTTTTTTCCACTTAAACTTGTGAGCCTTTTCTCATCTCTTAAATATTCTTTTAGAGTACCATTTTTTATTATATGAATAAATATGCCAACACATATTCTGTAATGTATTTATCCTTTCTCATATTTTGGACATTTAGATGGCTTCCAAATTTTTTACTATTATATATAATAGTCAGATGAAAATCTCTATACATAAATCATCGAGTTTATGACTACTTACTTAGGCTATGTTCCATAAAAAGGGTATTAGAGGGTCATAAAATGTGACCTTTCTAACAAGCTCTTGATAGGAATTCCCAAATTGCTTAAGCTTCAGTTTATTGTTAAAATAAGAAGCTTGCATTAGATGATTTCAGAGGTGCTTCTCTCAGCTGTACAATTATATGACTCTGTGTCTTTTAGCCAGCTTACTATGGACTTCACATTAAAAAGTCTATGACTCATTAATCATGTAATCTTCTCTGACAAAATAATAATACCTCAAAAACAATACTGCATCACTGTTATCTATATATTTTTATGCAGTGGACTGGGATCTTGACTTGTTAGTCTCCCAAAAGCTTACTTTGAGCCAAGCATTCAGGTGTAAATGGTTTATTAGGGAAATCTTTCCAGGAAAAATTAGTAAGGGTATGGAAGAAGCTAGATAGGGCATAGGGAAAAGCCAAACAAAGGTGACATTGCAGGTCAAGTCCCAGGCTCTGTCTAACCTCACTGTCTGCTAGAAAACTGCATTAATAGTGCTCTATTCATTGCTTTCCCTTTCTCTCCAACTTCAGTTTTGTCCAGGCTCCAGCTACACTAACTCTTCTTTCACTTCCTCAAATATTCTAAATTCTCTTGTGCCTCAGGCCCTTTGCATATGCTATGCCCTCTCTCTGGGGTCCTCATTTACCTAATTTCTCTCTGTAGTAGATGCCCACTGCCATGGGGTCTTTTTTGTGTTTACCTCGTAATACTGAACATATTTCAATAACTTGTCTACCTACCTCCTTTTGTTTGGGGTTTTCACTTCTTATTTAGAAATAAAATTCATTAAAAAATTGTAAGAAACAGCCACTTTGGAGACAGTTTGGCAGTTTTTTATAAAACTAAACATACTCTTACCATATGATACAGCAATCATACTCTTTGGTATTTACCCAAAGGAGTTGAAAATTTGTGTTTATGCAAAACCAGCACACAGATGTTCATAGCAGCTTTATTCATAATTGTCAAAACTTGAAAGTAACCAAGATTTTTTTCAGTAGGTGAATAGATGAATAAATTAAGGCATATCCAGACAATGGAGTATTATTCAGCTTTAAAAAGAAAGGAGGGAGGACCTTCAAGATGGCAGAGGAGTAAGACACAAAGACCACCTTCCTCCCCACAAATACATCAAAAATACATCTGCATGTGGAACAACTCCTACAGAACACCTATTGAATGCTGTCAGAAGACCTCAGACTTCACAAAAGGCAAGAAACTCCCCACGTACCTGAGTAGGACAAAAGAAAAAACAGAGACAAAAGAATAGGGATGGGACCTGCACCTATGGGAGGGAGCTGTGAAGGAGGAAAAGTTTCCACACACTAGGAGCCCCTTCACTGGTGGAGACAGGGGTGGGGACTGGCAGGGGAGCTTCAGAGCCATGGAGAAGAGCACAGCAACAGGGGTGCAGAGGGCAAAGCAGAGAGATTCCTGCACAGAGGATCAGTGCAGAGCAGCACTCACCAGCCCGAGAGGCTTGTCTGCTCACCCACCAGGGTGGGTGGAGCATGGAGGCTGAGGCTCGGACTTCAGAGTTCAGAACCCAGGGAGAGGACTGAGGTTGGCTGCGTGAACACAGCCTGAAGGGGACTAGTGAACCACAGCTAGTCTGGAGGGAGTCTGGGAAAAAGTCTGGACCTGCCTAATAGGCAAGAGACCACTGTTTCAGGGTGCATGAGGAGAGGGGATTCAGAGCACTGCCTAAACGAGCTCCAGAGATGAGCAGGAAACACTAAGGCTGCTGCTGCAGCCACCAAGGAGTCCACACCTCCTATCCTGGGAGCCTTTGCAGCCTGCCACTGCCAGGGTCCTGTGTTCCAGGGACAACTTCCCCGGGAGAACACACAGCATACTTCAGGCTGTTGCAACGTCATGCCAGCCTCTGCTGACACAGGCTTGCCCCACATTCTGTAACCCGCCCTCCCCCTCCTGCCTCAGTGAGCCAGAGCCCCCTAATCAGATGCTCCTTTAACCCCCTCCTGTCTGGATGAAGAACAGACGCCAGAGGGCGACATATGTGCAGAGGTGTGGACAAATCCAAAGCTGAACCACAGGAGCTGTGTGAACAGAGAAAGGGAAATTTCTCCATGCAGCTTCAGGAGCAGCAGATTAAATCTCCACAACCAACTTGATGTACCCTGCATCTGTGGACTACTTGAATAGACAATGAAAAATACGAAATTGAGGTGGTGGACTTTGGGGGCAACTGTAGACTTGGGGTTTGCTGTATGTGACTGACTATTTTCTGATTTATATGTTTATCTTAGTTTAGTTTTCAGCGCTTGTTATAATTGGTGGATTTGTTTACTGGTTGGTTGCTCTCTTTTTTTTTATTACTTTTTAATTTTAATAATATATTTTTTATTTTATATTTTAATAAATTTTATTTTATTTTACTTTGTTTCTCTCTTTATCTTCTCCCTTTTCTTCTGAGCTGTGTGGCTGACAGGATCTTGGTGCTCCAGCCGAGTATCAGGCCTGAGCCTTGGAGGTGGGAAAGCTGAGTTCATGACATTGGACCACGAGAGAAATTCTGGCCCAACGTAATATCAATCAGCAAGAGCTCTTCCAGAGATCTCTGTCTCAATGATGAGACCCAGCTCCACTCAACGACCAACAAGCTCCAGTGCTGGGTACCCCATACCAAACAACTAGCAAGACAGGAACACAACCCCACCTATTAGCAGAGGGGCTGCCTAAAATCATACTAAGTTCACAGACACACTAAAACACACCACTGGATGCTGTCCTGCCCACCAGAAAGACAAGACCCAGCCTCATCCACCACAACACAGGAAACAATCCCCTCCACCAGGAAGCCTACACAACCTACTGATTGAACATTACCCACTGGGGGCAGACACCAAAAACAATGGGAGCTACAAACCTGCAGCCTGAAAAAAGGAGAACCCAAACACAGTAAGTTAAGTAAAATGAGAAGAGAGAGAAATACACATCAGATGAAGGAGCAAGGTAAAACCCAACAGAACAAAACAAATGAAGAAGAAATAGGCGGTCTACCTGAAAAAGAATTCAGAGTAATGATAGTAAAGATGATCCAAAATCTTGGAAACAGAATGGAGAAAATACAAAAAAAGTTTAACAAGGACCTAGAAGAACTAAAGAGCAAACAAACAATGGTGAACAACAAAATAAATGAAGTTAAAAATTCTCTAGAAGGAATCAAGAGCAGAATAACTGAGGCAGAAGAACAGATAAGTGACCTGGAAGATAAAGTAGTGGAAATAACTGCCACAGAGCAGAATAAAGAAAAAAGAATGAAAAGAATTGAGGAAAATCTCAGAGACCTCTGGGACAACATAAAACGCACCAACATTCGAATTATAAGTGTCCCAGAAGAATAAGAGAAAAAGAGAAGGACTGAGAAAATATATGAAGAGATTATATCTGAAAATTTCCCTAATATGGGAAAGGAAATATATAATCAAGTCCAGGAAGTGCAGAGAGTCCCATACAGGATAAATCCAAGGAGAAACATGCCAAGATATATAGTAATCAAACTAACAAAAATTAAATACAAAGCAAAAATATTAAAAACATCAAGGGAAAAGCAACAAATAATATACAAGGGAATCCGCATAAGGTTGACAGCTGATCTTTAAGCAGAAACTCCGCAAACCAGAAGGAGTGGAAGGACATATTTAAAGTGATGAGAGGCAAAAATCTACAACCAAGATTACTCTACCCAGCAAGGATCTCATTCAGGTTCGACATAGAAATTAAAATTTTAGAGACAAGCAAAAGTTAAGAGAATTCAGCACCACCAAACCAGCTTTACAACAAATGCTAAATGAACTTATCTAGGCAGGAAACATAAGAGAAAGAAAAGACTTCCGAAAACAATTAAGAAAATGGTAACAGGCACATACATACCAATAATTACCTTAAATGTAAATGGATTAAATGCTCCCACCAAAAAACAGAGACTGGTTGAATGGATACAAAAACAAGACCCATATATATGATGTCTACAAGAGACTCACTTCAGACCTAGGGACACAGACAGATTGAAAGTGAGGGGATAAAAAAATATTTCATGCAAATGGAAATCAAAAGAAAGCTGGAGTAGCAATTCTCCTATCAGACAAAATATACTTTAAAATAAAGACTATTACAAGAGACAAAGAAGAACACTACATAATGATCAACGGATCGATCCAAGAAGAAGATATAACAATTGTAAATATCTATGCACCCAACATAGGAGCACCTGAATACATAAGGTAAACACTAACAGCCATAAAAGGGGAAATCAATAGTAACACAATCATAGTAGGGGACTTTAACACCCCACTTTCACCAATGGATAGATCATCCAAAATGAAAAGTAATAAGGAAACATCAGCTTTAAATGATACATTAAACAAGATGGACTTAATTGATATTTATAGGACATTCCATCCAAAAACAACAGAATACACTTTCTTCTCAAGTGCTCATGGAACATTCTCCAGGATACATTATATCTTGGGTCACAAATCGAGCTCTGGTAAATTTAACAAAATTGAAATCACATCAAGTATCTTTTCTGACCACAATGCTATGAGACTAGATATCAATTTCAGGAAAAAAAAACTGTAAAAAATACAAACACATGGAGGCTCAACAATATGCTGCTAAATAACAAAGGGGCCACTGAAGAAATCAAAGAGAAAATCAAAAAATACCTAGAAACAAATGAAAATGAAAACTCAGTGAACCAAAACCTATGGGATGCAGCAAAACAGTTCTAGGAGGGAAGTTCATAGCAATGCAATCCTACCTAAATAAACAAGAAACATCTCAAACAATTTAACCTTACACCTAAAGCAATTAGGGAAAGAACAACAAACAAAACCCAATGTTAGCAGAAGGAAAGAAATCATAAAGATCAGAGCAGAAATAAATGAAAAAGAAATAAAGAAAACGATAGCAATGATCAGTAAAACTAAAAGCTGGTTCTTTGACAAGATAAACAAAATTGATAAACCATTAGCCAGACTCATCAAGAAAAAAAGAGAGAAGACTCAACTCAACAGAATTAGAAATGCAAAAGGAGACGTAACAACTGACACTGCAGAAATACAAATCATCATGAGAGATTACCTCAAGCAACTATATGCCAATACAATGGGCAGCCTGGAAGAAATGGACAAATTCTTAGAAAAGCACAATCTTCCGAGACTGAACAGAAAGAAATAGAAAATATGTACAGACCAATGACAAGCACTGAAATTGAAACTGTGATTAAAAATCTTCCAACAAAGAAAAGCCCAGGACCAGATGGTTTCACAGGTTAATTCTATCAAACATTTAGAGAAGAGTTACCACCTCTCCTTCTCAAACTTTTCCAAAATATAGCAGAGGGAGGAATACTCCAAAACTCATTTTATGAGGCCACGATCACCCTGATAGCAAAACCAGACAGATATGTCACAAATAAAGGAAATTACAGGCCAATATCACTGATGAACATAGATACAAAAATCCTCAACAAAATACTACCAAAAAGAATCTAACAGCACATTAGAAGTATCATACACCATAATCAAGTGGGGTTTATCCCAGGAATACAAGGATTCCTCAATATATGCAAGTCAATCAATGTGATACACCATATTAACAAACTGAAGGATAAAAGTGATATGATCATTTCAATAGATGCAGAAAAACTTTCAACAAAATTCAACACCCATTTATGTTAAAAAATTTCCAGAAAACAGGCATAGAGGGAAGTTACCTTAACAAAATAAAGGATATATATGACAAACCCATAGCCAACATCAATCTCAATGGTGAAAAAATGAAACCATTTCCGATAAGATCAGTAACAAGACAAGGTTGCCCACTCTCACCACTATTACTTAACATAGTTTTGGAAGTTTTAGCCACAGCAATAAGAGGAAGAAAGAGAAATAAAAAGAATCCAAGTCGGAAAAGAGGAAGTAAAGCTGTCACTGTTTGCAGATGACATGATACTATACATAGAGGATCCTAAAGACTCTACTAGAAAACTACTAGAGCTAACCAATGAATTTGGTAAAGTATCAAGACACAAAATTAATGCACAGAAATCTCTTGCATTCCTATACACTAATGATGAAAAATCTGAAAGAGAAATTAAGAAAACACTCCCATTTACCATTACAACAAAAAGAATAAAATACCTAGGAGTAAACCTATCTAAGAAGACAAAAGACCTGTATGCAGAAAACTGTAAGACACTGATGAAAGATATTAAAGATGATACAAACAGATGGAGAGATATACCATGTTCTTGGATTGGAAGTATCAAAATTGTGAAAATGACTATACCACCCAAAGCAATCTACAGATTCAATGCAGTCTCTATAAAATTACCAATGGCATTTTTCACAGAAGAACAAAAAAATTCACAATTTGTATGGAAACACCAAAGACACCGAATAGCCAGAGCAATCTTGAGAAAGAAAAACAGAGCTGGAGGAATCAGGCTCCCTGACTTCAGACTATACTACAAAGCTACAATTTTCAAGACAGTATGCTACTGGTGCAAAAACAAACATATAGATCTATGGAACAGGATAGGAAGCCCAGAGATAAACCCACACACATATGGTCACCTTGTCTTTGATAAAGGAGGCAAGAATATACAATGGAGAAAAGAGAGCTTCTTCAATACATGGTGCTGGGAAAACACCTACATGGGACAGCTACATGTAAAAGAATGAAATTAGAACACTCCCTAACACCATACACAAAAATAAACTGAAAATGGATTAAAGACTTAAATGTAAGGCCAAACACTATAAAACTCTTAGAGGAAAACATAGGCAGAAGACTCTATTACATAAATCACAGCAAGATCCTTTTTGACCCACCACCTAGAGAAATGGATGTAAAAACAAAAATAAAGAAATGGGACCTAATGAAACGTAAAAGCTTTTGCATGGCAAAGTAAACCATAGAAAAGATCAAAAGACAACACTCAGAATTGGAGAAAATATTTGCAAATGAAGCAACTGACAAAGGATTAATCTCCAATATATACAAGCAGCTCGTGCAGCTCAATATCAAAAAAACAAAAAACCCAATCCAAAAATGGGCAGAAGATCTAAATAGTCATTTCTCCATAGAAGATATACAGATTGCCAACAAACACGTGAAAGGATGCTCAACATCATTAATCATTAGAGAAATGCAAATCAAAACTACAATGAGATATCATCTCACACCAGTCAGAATGGCCATCATCAAAAAATCTACAAACAATAACTGCAGGAGAGGGTGTGGAGAAAAGGGTACACTCCTGCACTATTGGTGGGAATGTAAATTGATACAGCCACTATGGAGAACAGTATGGAGGTTTCTTAGAGTATAAAAATACAATTACCGTATGACCCAGCAATCCCACTACTGGGCATATACCCTGAGAAAACCATAATTCACAAAGGGTCATGTACCACATGTTCATTGCAGCACTATTTACAATAGCCAGGACATGGAAGCAATGTAAGTGTCCATTGACAGATGAATGGGTAAAGAAGATGTGGCACATATATACAATGGAATATTACTCAGCCATAAAAATAAACGAAATTGAATTATTTGTAGCGGACCTAACAACAGAACAATCAAATCAGGAAATTAACAAAGATATATTAACTATCAAATTCAGAGTCCATTCAAACTTACCTGATTTTTTTTCCCCATAGGTCCAGGATCTAACCTATCATCACATGTTGCACCAGGATTTAATATCTCTTTAGTTTTATTCAATATAGAACAGGTTTTCACTCTTTCCATTTGTTATCTTCATATTTAAAAAATGTATAGGTCAACAACTTTTTAGAATGTCCCTCAATTCAGGTTGATGTGATGTTTCCTCAGAGTTATGTCCAGATCATGTATTTTTATCAGGAAAGTCACTGAGGTGCTACTGAGTTCTTTTTAGTGAAGAGACACATAATGCTGATCTGTCCTATAACTGGTAATGTTAACTTTTATCCCCAGAGCAAGATAGTGTCTATAAAGTTTTCCACTATAAAGTTAATAATTTTTTACTTATTAACTAATAAGTATTTGATAACTATTTTGTGAGGAAAAAATATATTTTTCTTCCTAAAATTTTTACTCCTTCATTTAATATCCTTGTTGTTTCTTGCCTGAAGCAATTATTACTATGATAATTTCCAACAATTTCCTAATCTTGCCATTAATTATATTTATTTATTGGTATTCCCTGTAAAGTAAAGCTTTCCCTTCTCCTTTTAAAATTTTATTTATATATTTATTCCTTTTAAAATGTATATTAGTATGACCTTAGAGATTCCTATTTTATCCAGTGAGTTATAGTTTGTTACTATCTTGCTTTATTTTGATGCTTAAATTGGCCCAAATTTGGTCAGTGAGATTCTCTTCAAGTTGGTTTTTATGTCTTTTTAATGTAATTTTTTGTGAGACCAATTCCTTAACTTATGCTATTCTCCCTCTCTAGTTCTGAAACAACTGGTTCTCCAAAGAGTCTTGGTTTATTTTGGCAGAGAACAGCATTTAGAAAACAAGATCTAGGTGCTAATAGTGATCATTGCTACAAAGGGTTCATTTTTTTTTATTAAAGTATAGTTGATATACAAGGTTGTGTTAGTTTCTGGTGTACAGCAAAGTGAATAAGTTATATATATATATATATATATATATATATATATATATATATTCTTTTTCATATCCTTTTCCATTATGGTTTATTACAGTATATTGAATATAGTTCCCTATGCTATACAATAGGACATTGTTGTTTATTCATATGGAGATTTCTTTTCTTCTAAGTTCTCCAAGTTGACAGAGCAAGAAAATACATACCCTAAATGAATACCTGTGTGCGCGTGCGCACACACACTCACCCACGCCTACATATTTATAACTATCTAGCTATTGAGAGAACCATCTAAAACCATGATTTCTCTTGGATGTCTCCAATCCAAATTGAAAAAAAAAACAAGGCTTATTTTTGCCTCTCTTTTTCCCCCCAACACACTTATGGAACTCTTCCTTTCCATGAGAAACCTGGCTTTACTTCCCTTTAATCATTCTACATATTTACTCAATACTTCTCCACCCATATAACCAATTTCCTAATCACATAGAGCTCTACCAGCCAAACTTTCTCCTCCAACCAAGGGTGGTGGGGAAGAGAAAGAGAAAGAAAGATTTTTCTCCTCCAAAGTGCATCCTTAACCAAGTTCATAGTAATTCACTAAATCACAGAATAAACACCTTTACATATATTATAAAAATCCATCATTACTCTGTGATGGTTTCATCTAAAACAACTATACTTTTGTTAAAATTTTATGCAATAACCCAGTTTTCTAGTTGCATAACAGGTACTTAATAAATATTTATGGAATAGTTAATAGAATTAAAGTTCTGATTTGTATGTTTATAAATTTTTAACCACTTGTCTTACTTGTTTCCATCTTTTCCTATAAAGAATCAACAGTTTGCCTAATATTCCAATGAATTCCAATGATTTTATTGGAAACTGTGAATGTTTTTAAAGCATTTAATGGATTGCTAAAATGTCCTGCCAGTATGAAATGGAGCATCTCCTGAAACAACGAGGGTAAAAAAATCCTGGGGGAATTACAAAATAGTCTGGAAAAATATAAATAGATAAATAGCCAAGATAAGCAACTGCTACCATATTCTGAGCACCTGCTCTATAGTAAGTACTAAATTGGGCATTTTAGTTGTACATCCTCTGTATGGTAACTATTATTATGATTATTTAAATATGAAAAATACAGATAGAGATCTAACAACTTGTACAAGGTCACTCAGCAACTGAGGGACTGAAGCAGAATTCAAATACATCTAACTCCAAAACCTGTGCATTTAACATTCTTTTTGAAATAATAAGGACAAAAGTGCCAAATACTATTTGTCAGGCTGTGACAGGTACGATCTTTTCTGCATCTCCTTTTGGGCTCAAATCTCTACCATAATTAAAAAACCCTTTCTTCCTCAAGGCATGCAATGGAAAAAAATCCTGGGCAAGCCTCATAGAGAAAAACTTAATTCAGGTTATAAATTTAAACATGGTTGTAAGATTATTTGGAAAGACAGACATAAAGGAAAGCATTCAGAAAGAAAAGGCATCGTGCATTTTTAACAATTAAAAGTGCAAGGAGCTAAATGCTCTTGGCCCAGTCAGAGTCATGGCTTACTCTTCTCATTTAAACCATACAATTATTATAAAAATTGGAAAATCAGACTGGTATGGCTTTCATTTATTTATTTATGTAATGAAAGAGAGAGCATGAGAGAGAGAGAAAGATTCTATAGAAGTATAAAACCTATGATCCACCCACACTGGACTCCTTTATGTTCAGATGGACCAAGCCCTTTCCAGCTTCAAGGTCTTTGAATGTGCTGATCACACATCCCAGATCAATTCCTCTACTTCTGTATGATCATCTTCTTTATTTCATCTGGGTCCCAGAAATAACCATTTCTACAACTGGGCCTTCTCTTCAAAACCTATCAAAGGACAATCTCTTCCCTGCCAGTCCTTGTTAATTTATAAATGGAAGTATGACATAAGACTTTGCTTCGTTTATTTATAGTGATTATCATATTCTGTAGTGCTTTTTATTTTTTGCTTGTTTGTTTATCACCTATTCCCATAGGTGCTCTCATGTTTTGAAATTATATATTTAGTTCCTCAGCACTTAGCATAATGTCTGGGATAGACAGCTAGATAGATAGCTGGAGATATATAAATATGATACTGAATAATTAATTATTGAGTTAATAAACTAAGTCTATTAATTCTTTGCCCTTATAAAGTTTCAAAAAGTATAAATATTAAATAAAGACTACTAGGGATATTCTTTGTATAAACACAAAATTTATGATTTTATGTCTGTAGGCTAGGCATCATTTTTGGCATAATAAAATCAATGGAAAACATCTAATCAGAATTTTAAAAATTAACTTCTGAATTAATGCTATAAACTATCACATCTAGAAGAATAAGTTGTTTTTGTTTTCTGGCATATTTGTCATTTTTTTTAGTATTTTAACTTAAAATGATATAAGAAAATTATAGGCTAAAAGAAAATGAATCCATCTCAGGTCATGTCCTATGTAATAGCCTGGTTACAAAGGCTGTGACTTCAACTGACAACTTCGAGTTATTGGTCTGAGAAATTTCATGATTAGGCAATGTCTGCAAGGGCTTATTATTATCATGACCCCTAAACATGAATACAAAAATAACTGTGGTATAGCTAGCTGTTGGCAATTTACTTGTTAAAATTGTTCAAGTTTGTAGCTCTGAAACCATAGTCAAGAGTAAATGGTGCACAATATAAAATCATAATTTGGGCAAAGTTTATGAAACTCAAGATAATCCCTTTATTTAACCCATTAAAATTAAGAACTTAGGGAATAATGCCAACAATGATATGTCAGAAAATGAAAAAAAAATGTTTTCTCAGAATTCTATTTTGAAATATTCTGGTATTTATTTTCTCAAAATTCTATGCCATTTTTCTGATTTCTAAAAATTGAAAGGCTAGTAAGAATTAATGAAAATTTGAATAATGTATGCTCTAAACAAACTTTCTATAAAAAATACTGTGGGGATCTATATAATCTAAATTTTTTTGACAATATAACCCATGTAAACCTAATTGTCACTGTCTTCTACTTAGTTTATGATATAGGATATCACAGATTCCACTGACAATTTTTCAATAATTGTCTTTGACATAAGCATTTTTTATAGATTGTGATTTCCCTCTGAAAATCTGATTGTATCAATCAATCAGGCTGATTTCAACTGCAAGTAATGGAAAACCATGACTTAACTAATTTAAACATTAATAACATTTATTATCTTACATTAAAAGTAGTTCAGAGCTGTGTTAATTAAGCAGTTTACTAACATTATCAAAGACTTAGGTTCTTTCTATTTGTCTTTATGCCAACCACATATGTTGGCTTAATCTAAAAATGTGTTCCATTCATGGTTACAAAATGGCTGTCATGGACCATGGGCCTGCTGTACTCAAAGCCTCATATCATATTTATACAAGTCATCCAGGCAGAATCCCTACACCCACATGGCATTTACTAAATCTGATTCCATACTCACTCCTACACTAATCATAATATAATTAGCTGATTAGAATAGATTCATTGGAAATGTCCCCTTAAAGAAGAATAGGGTCATTCTTGAAAAAGTTCAGAGTTCTATAAACAAAAGGTAATAGAGGAGACAGCTATTAGGTAGGCAACAAACTGCTTCAGTGACTCTTAAGTGAATACATACAACAAAAAGAAATTTGATATATCCCACATTCTAAAAAAACTGATGTAATTTGGTCTAAGTTAGTGACAGGGTTACTAAAATGAGATTTCACTGCTTTCCAGCCCTGAGTTTTCTTTCTGTTAATTTTCATCACTTGGTTTCTCCTGCAGGCAATAGCATTCTAAGCTGTACCCCAGAGAAGTCAAGAATTGTCTTCAGTCTTCATTAACATGTAGTATGTATTTGAGTAGTTTTGTTATTCATATATTTTGCTGATATTTATACTCAGTTCATTATGAACTTTTATAGGTGAGAATGTATGATTTACAGTATTTACTGTGGCTCCATAATGGTTTTATTATGCAGGCACGGTTAAGGCAAAAAAAGTAGAGCCCCACCTCACCTTGAGAGCCTCTTGCTCTCACTAAGGCTTTTATTAAACATTCTGTGGCCATGGTAGTTAGCGCCAGTGACATGATTCCCCTGCAGAACAAGATTCTGGGGGTTTGTTCACAACAGATGAGATGATACAGTTCCCCTTTTCCCATTGTTGGACGTAGTGTTTTCTGAAACCAGATCTGAAACATCAGAGGTTATTTTTGCTGAACATCACACACTAGCACATTTGTCCAGCTACAATGAAAAACCCTTTAAGAATAAAGATGTGCTTTATTCCAATGGCATTTCAGGAAATGAAATTCAAAATTTTTGGCACTGAGCTGTACTTTTTGGGAGTCAGCTTCTTCCAAATTTTCTTGCATCACATAAAAAAGGTCAACTGTGGGTAAAACTGGAAGGCAGTCGTTTATCATACTTCTCACTCTCTGCAGATCTTCTAATGGTTAACATAATCAAAAGGTTTTTGACTTAAACGTTTGTCCCCTTCCTGGTTCTCAATGTTTCAATGCTATGTTACATCTCTAAGCACAAAGAAAAATCTCTATGAAAGAGTATATTTACTGCAATCTATTTTGTATTCATTTTCATATATTTGCAAACCAATTTCATACAAACATACAGAACCTGAAACAAGAATTTTCATGGAGATATATTCCTAAAACGTTACATATATTTTTAAGACATTTTGTAGATTAAAGTTCGAAAGCTGTACATACCCTGAAACTCCAAGTAATAGACATCTCCTTTCTTAGTACCTCATCCATATTGTCTGAATTCTGATCATCCTACCTACATTGAACTCTAAACAATATTTCATCTCTGCTTTTATGAAATATCAAAATGTGGAAATGTCTTCCCCTCCATTCAGCTTTTTGACAATGGCTAACAGCCATTTAGCTGATTTTCAGTTTAGCTCTGCAGCCATTTATTGAGTGTATACTCAGAGCATGACATGGTATTAAGTACTCTGGGAAATACTAAAATGAGTAATAACAAGAAGCTTATGTTCCAAGAAGGTAGATAAAAAATAGACACATATGATTCACTTGTCTACCAAGGCAGCCTTTAATATGTGACATAAATGGTCTATGAGTTGAAGATTCTCATCTCTACCACTCACTAGATGAATAATTACATGAAACACTTTGTTACTGTTTAATGGATCAAAGCATTTGTTTGATTAGCATTGGGTGCAGGGGATGGGGGTGTCTGGCAAGTTGCTGTTAAAGCTAGGAAATGAGGAAGGTGATATTTCCCTTTGAGAATTAAAGCTTGGTATAAAGCCCAGGGGAGAAATAGATTCCCTGAACAGTAGGACTTTGTTGAAAATGCTAATATACAAGTGAAGGATTTATTTTATCAAAAAGGGGAACTACAGAAAGAGTCAGAGACACTTCAGTTCAGTGCTTAATTCAAACATTGGCTAAGAGAGTGGATGTATTAGATGCATTATCCATGGGAACTTGAATATTTTTCATTCTAATGTCCAGGTTATCACAAGAACAAAGCTGAATATCAATCACAGGAGTCAGTAAATACCATTTCCCACTTATTGACAAGACAGTACATATCATCAGATGGCCATGGCTGGCTAGCTAGCCTAACCTGATGCCATTAAACACTCAAAACAACCAATTCCCCTCATTTTGAGTTTCTACTCAATATGTCATTTTTAATTCCCATAAAAATCTACTTTCTAAGAAGTGTTCATTCTTTGTTTATTATATTTCTTATTTCTGTGCCCTTGAATTTTCATAGAAAATCAAAATTGATTATGTGGTCCTTCCCCATTGGCATTTGGTGACAAAAATATTCTGATCCATGTGGCAGCATTTTCATTCTGGTGTCTCTCTCAGTCTCACTATGTTTTTAGTTAAGTGTGATTCAACCACGTATGGCCAAATTTCCCCTGCATACTGATTAAATTTGGTCTGGACTTTTAAAGAACCACATTTCATCAGCCTTTCCTAGGACCAATGACTAAGACCAATGCAGTGACTACCATTTGCAAATGCACTTCCCTCTCTACTGACCTCCCCAATTGGCAAGCTGCTACATTTATGGTTATTTGACTCCACCAGTTTTCACTTGCATCAGTTACAAAAGGACATATGGCATTACTAAACTTAGTCTAGCAAGTAAGTGAACTAGTTACATCAGTGAAAATATTAAAGAAAGAACATGTCTTTGTGCATTCCTGGTATAAATATCTGTAATGTATATCCCATTAGGATATCTGTTTACCTTCATTTGTTGCAACATATTTATGTATCATTCATTCCATATGTGTACATAATTTATATATTATAATCACTGAGAATTTGATTAACCAAAAGTCATTTTAAGGGAAATTATTTGTGGAGACAACTTTAAATAAAATGTGAGAATAAAAAGACTAATGGCTGTTTTCTGCAGGGTCAATGCAATATTCTCAAGGAGTTTTTATGTTTTGTTTTGTTTTTCTATCATAAGTGAAGGAGAAAACATTGCATACTATTATTGACAATTAAAAATGGCAAGATATATCTTAGATTAGTGAAACAGTACAAAGCCAAAAAAGATTATAAGATTAATAAGCATCAACACAGGAGCAGTACGAGATAATGGAAGGAAAACATGCTAAACAGATTTTATTATCAGATGGACCTAGTTTAATATTTTATCGTGTTTGGGGAAATTTCAATAATTTTTTAAATCTCATTTGTGTTATATGTAAAATAGAAATATTAGTACCTGCCTGTTTTATTATCATAAAAATTAAATTGTAATTTTTGCAAACTGCACTATAAAGTGTCTAGCATTTGGCAAAATTCATGTAATGGTAAATATCAATATTATAAATTCTTTCATGGTAATAACTTCAATGGTGTAAATATTTATTTAAGGAGATGATTCCAATTCCCTAACAGATAACTTACTATGGATAGAGGTACAGTGCTGAAAAATCTAAAATTCAAGAACTTCTGGTTGTTGAAATGGGAAATTGTAGGTGTTTGAGGAATTTGGGCTGATAAATTAATTAAACAAGGAGGTCATTAGACTGAAGTGGCTGTAAGGATTTAGTGGCCTCGGTAAGCAAACCAAAACCTAGGTCTTTAAATGCCTCAAAGTTGAGAAATTAAAACCAAAGGACAACTAGTACAAACGACCTTCTCTATATAAATCTTTTTCCCATCTCCTGTCAGTAGATTGCACCCAACCACTTCTGGTTTGTCACTGCCCATTAGAATCCATTTTTGCTCAAATAAACTCTTAAAATTTGTAATATGACTCAGTTTATTTTTTAACAGGGCTGATCAAGAAAAATTATATGGCTACATGAGGCAGTGACAAACAAGGAATTTCATTGGGTCCCTCATAGAGTGACATTGTCCAGAGGCTTAGGCAAGGGGCCACCATCCAGAAGAAAAGGGGGGCAAGGGCGCCCCTAGGGGGAGAGGGGATGATGAGAGAGATTACTTATATACGGGATGTATGGCAATGTCTCTCAGCAGCACCAGGAGCCTCTGAGTCACAGGACTCTGTAGGGTCAGGGCCAAAGGGCTGTAGTGGTTTGGGACCTTACAACTACAAGACAAGACAGGCATACTTCATTTTATTGCACTTGTCTTTATTGTGTTTTGAAGAGGTTGGGTTTTTTACACATTAAAGTTTTGTGCCAGCCCTGTTTCATTAAGTCTATCGATGCCATTTTGCCAACAGTTTTCCTCATTTCCTGTCTCTGTGTCACATTTTGGTAATTCTCGCAATATTTCAAACATTTTTTTATCATTCTTTGTTATGGTGATCTGTGATTAGTGACCTTTGGTGTTACTACTACAACTTGCTGAAGACTCAGATGATGATTAGCATTCTTTTAGTAATAAAGTATTTTTTAATTAAGACATGTACATTGTTTTTATAGACACTAGGCTATTGAACACTTAATAGACTACAGCATAAAGTAAATATAACTTATATGCATTGGGAATCCAAAAAAATTTGTGTGACTCACTTTATTGTGATATTCACTTTATAATGGTCTGAACTGAACCCACAATATTTCTGAGGTATGCCTTCATTACCAACGGATAAGAGCCACTGGGTGAGGTTTTGTGGGATATGTAAAGCAAACCGGTTCTAAATGGCTAAAACTCTTCTCATTTGGGCTATTTCCAAATCAATTGGAGGTATAAAAGTTGAGTTTGTCGGTCAGCATTTTGTGCTAAGAGGCCTCAACCTGCAGTGAAGAAATCAACAACCTTCAGGGCAATATGCAGGCCATCTCTAGGTCATTTATATAACAGAAATGTAACTTCATATTACAAACTTGAATTGGAGGGTGTGTCAGTTATCTGCTGCATCTATGATTTGCATAGTCTAACTTGTAAACAAGCATGTCTTAAATCTGAGTTTGTTGTCATGAACGATACAGCATTTATCTCAATTGATATAGAAGGCAAAGTTACCTCAGTTTTTACTGCTAAAACTCTGAAAGATGGGGCTTCCCTGGTGGTGCAGTGGTTGAGAATCCGCCTGCCAATTCAGGGGACACGGGTTCGTGCCCTGGTCCGGGAAGATCCCACATGCCGTGGAGCGGCTGGGCCCGTGAGCCATGGCCGCTGAGCCTGCGCATCTGGAGCCTGTGCTCCACAACAGGAGAGGCCACAACAGTGAGAGGCCCGCGTACCGCAAAAAAAAAAAAAAAAAAAAAAAACTCTGAAAGATGAAATACCCATGGTAAGTCAGATATTTTAGGAGATTCATTAATTTAGCAAAAGTTTATGGAATTGTGGAATTTTAATGGCAAAAAAAGTTTATATACTTCCTAAATAAAAATATTTCACAGGAAGTAATATGAGCAATGTAGTAGAATAATGGCTCCCTAAAGATGTCCACATCTTAATCCCCATAACCTGTGAATACATTATCTTACATGGCAAAAGAGAATTTGCAAATGTGATAAAGTTAAGGATCTTGAGGTGGGGAAATTACCCTAGATTATCCAGGTTGTAAATGTCCTTATAAAAGAAAGAGAGAGGCAGGAGAATCAGAGAGAAGGAGATGTAACAATGGAAGTAAAAGGTCAGAGAGAGAGAGAGGGTAGGGGGAGGGAGAGAAAGAGGGAGATGGAATATTGAGATATTGATGTTGAGGAAAGGACCACACACCAAAGGATGCAGCCTCTAAAACCTGTACCTGTTCCAAGTGAAGAAATAGATTCTCCCATAGAGTATCCAGAAGGAACATAGCTCTGTCAACATCTTGATTTTAGCCCATAGACCCATTTTGGATTTTTGACTTCCAGAACTGTAACATAATACATTTGTGTTGTTTTAAGCCACTAAGTTTGTAGCAATTTGTAACAGCAGGAACAGGAAACTAATAGAGTGTGAGTTTTTGAATAAAAGACTATAACTTAAAATTATATAGGAATTTTAATAAATCCATTTAAATTAGCATTTTATTATCATAAAAATATGTTAAAAAAATCCACCACAATGTTGAACTTAAAGAGCTTTTAAATCCTCTAAGTGATGAGATAGTGAAGCCTTAACCCCCAATGTGACTGTATTTGGAGATAGGGTCTTTAAGCAGGTAATTAAGATTAAATGATGACAGAAGAGTGGGATCTTAATGCAATAGGATTGGTGGCCTTATCAGAAAAAGGGACACCAAAGACCGCTCTCTCTCATTCTCTCAGCATATGCACCTAGAGAAAAGGCCATGTAAGGACACTGAGAATGCACTATCTGCAAGACAAGGAGAGTGGTCTCACCAGAAACCACACTGCTGGCACTTTGATCTTGGACTTCCAGAACTGTGAGAAAATAAATTTCCATGAGAAAATAAACCACCCAGTCTATGGTATTTTGTTACGGGAGCCCATTCCACTAAGAGTGTCCAAGGAAACTGAAGGGTGAATAATCTTCCAATGTTTAGTAGAATCATAATCTTCTAATTTGAGGTAAATTTGTAATACCGTTTTCTTGAACAGGAAATTCATGATGGCCATGTTAGGTTTCTGAATAAACACACTCTAAAAAATTCTTTAAGTATAAAAAAAAATTATGAAGATATTCTCCTAAAATAATTACTCCTATAATAATTCATCATACTTTAAAATCAGTAGGAATTTAAACCTCACTATAACCTTCATTATTATTACCTAGAATTTACAATTTAATGGCAACATGTTTCTAATAACCACCATCTCAGAAATATCATGTAATTCTCTAGCCAAGTACCTTGGTTATTTTTTATACTCTTTGTCACTATCTGAAATTATCAATTTTTACCTTCTTGGTATCTGTCTGGCTTACTATAATGAGAGAATAAGTGAGAAGACTTTTTCTGTCTCCTTCTCTGCTATATCCCAGAAATTAAAACTCAGTGTAACACATAGTAGGTACTCAATAAATATTTATTGAAGAACTGAGTTAATTAATATAAAAATTAATTATGATTCCATATTAATTATGAGTCTGAGTCCATGAAAATACTTTTAACTCTCCTTTTCTCTTTTATATCTAATATTTACAATGATGTGTTTCTTTAAAAGATACTTCACTCTACTATATGGGGTCCTAATTTTTGCCAGAAGCCTGGTTCAAATGAGACAGGATAACTTCCAGGTTCTGGAAACCAATTAATACACAGACCTAACTAGATTGCAACAGGTCACCAATGAAGGTCCAGATCTCGAAGGGCAGAAATTACAGAATCAAGTGAAGCTAGCAGACAGATGGCAGTCACTGAGGAGTTTGATCAGTATGGAGATGAAACAAAGGGAGGTCAAAACATAGTAGAAATAGTAGTAGCTAAAAAATTACTGAACATTTGCTATTTTCTAAATATTTACAAGATCTTTTACACATGTAAGGAGTACTATTTGAAAATTTTATGCCATGAGCTTTCTTTTTCTATGCCTACTGTCCTGTGACTACTATCTACTGGAGTATTGTCATATATTACTCTGTATAGAGAACAGATACAGCCTGGATAAAATAAATTAAATTAAATTCTAAGTGAATTTTTTGCTATTAATGTTGTGTTAGTTTCTGCAAAGTGATTCATGTATATATATATATTCATATATATATTCATATATATATTCTTTTTCAGATTCTTTTCCATTATAGATTATTACAAGGTATTGAATATAGTTACCCTGAATGATTTTTTTTAACTCACAGGAAGCAAAATAGCCTAAAACTAAAGCACTTTTTGATTTGCAATGATTTATTATTTGAAGAAATATGGATAAGTTTGCATCTAAGAGATGATAAGGGATAAGGGGTGAAATTAGAGAGAGAGCAGAGTTTTTACTGAAAGCCCTGAGTGGAGAATGCAGGGTATGGCAACACTCTCCCATCTAACAAGAAAGGGAACACTTATATTTCTAAATTTAAGGAGAGAATTAGAGAAGGACTGAAAAATGGAGAAGAATGCAGGAAGGAAGACCCATGTTGAGACTTTCTTGAGGCTTCCTTGCTGACTTCATAGGGCCCATTCTACAAGGATGAGTAGAGAATCCCAGGGAGCTGGATGAGTGCCAGAGCAGGAGAGCTTCTTGCGTGAATTCTGCAGTTAAACTGACTCATCAGCAGATCTGTCCATGACACTCTGGATACGACAAGCTGCCTAGAAATATATAAAACCTAATTGAATTTTCATTCCAAATTTACTTTGAATCGTGTACCAAATCTAAGCCATCAGACATAGGTTAGTATCTAACCAGGAGAAAATGATGTAAACCATTCTGCATGCAAATACTTTATACTCACACTCTAGGGAACATATTAACTCATGTGTGTGTATTCATATCTCCATGGCACATCAACAAATTCACTAAGAATAGAGCTGTGTGACATGGCATAACCTCTGAAATGTATTTGATGAAGTGTTTTTTTTTAATTTTAGTTGATTCTGCTGGCTAGTGGGCAAGGCATTACCTAGGTCTTCAAGGGTCCTTCCTCCTCCTAATGATGACACAGTGCATATGGATCACGAGTAAAAATAGCATGGTGAGATTTTTAGCCTGATAAAGGGTAAGAATTAGCCTATAGGCCGTATATGGTATGGAAGAGGTTCAAATTCCCCCACATGACTCAGAGATGGTTGCAGAAGGGCTGGATGAATGGGTCATGGAGAGAAGAATTTAGGGTAGGTAAAATCCAAAATAGGTAAATCCCATAACCAGAGGCTAAGTTAGGAAGCAGAGACATTTATAGCCAACACAATGAGAGAGGAATTGCATGAGAAGCAGGTGCACAGGGGACAGAGGCAAATACACAATGGCAAAGCTTCAATCAACCCAGGAGACACAGGAAAGAAAGAGGCGACAAAATGCAGAACAGCCTCCTGCCTCTCAAACCTTTGAAGTTATACCAATTTTTCCGCCACACCAAGAGGTATCCTGAGAGCATGAGTAGTAGAAGAAAGAAAAAAATGAGGAAAAAATGGAGAGAGTTTAAATGGGAAGACAGTCCTAATATCAAGTTGAAATTTGAATTCGTTTAGTTTAAATATTGGCTGAGACTAAACATCTAAAAGAAACTAAATTTTAAACTTGAATAGCTAAATTACTTTTAATAGACTGAATATTATTGGACTTCAAGGTGGTCAGCAGTGCAGTAATTAAATGAGGCAGTGGGGATTACCAAATTAGAGAAAGGACACACCTTGATGGGCTTTTTGATATCCTGACCATTTTAGATAATTATTTTATCTGATAGATATTTTATGTGATAGAATTTCTGGATAAGATCTCAGTTCTTATACAATTTAGTTTTTTCAGTTAAATTAATAAGTTACTTAAAGTTCCCCATAAATTTTTATTTTTCTGTAAAAAGGGGGATGTGATTATAGTAATAATATCCAAATAATATCAAGGATGAATAAGTGAGACTTTATAAACAAAGCACCTGGTACACTAAACGTGCTTTTTTTAAAAAGCTGTTTCCTTCCACTCAATTTCAGTGTTTGCTATGTTCTAAATGATAACTTGCTAATACATCCCTCAGAGAAGTCATCAAATATGCTAGACTAGGTGTTAATACACTTGCTAAACCACATGCAATGTTTCTGAGCAAGCAGGAGCCATGGAAACTTCTGGGAGATAAAAGTCTCCTTTCTAGAGAAGGATCATCAAGCTAAAGGCTACAAGAACCACCTTAAAATGGTTTTTAGTATAAAAAATTGGTATCATAGCTCATTAACTCACAAGGACAAGTTGATTGAGTTAGGTAGTGGTTCATTCGATTTATAAACAATACAATAATTTGAAAACAGTTGTTTTCTGCATTTTGTTCTATTTCAGTTATTTGTAAGATTAGATTTTATTTCAAGTTAACCTCAGCAAATGCCAGTGTTTGTGACAGCATCAAGCTCTGGGCTATTAAAATATATCTTGCCTATGGCACCACACACTGAGACCTTCTGTCTTCATTCTGGGTGAGATTAATACTGTGGCAGTGGGATGCAAAGGTTACACACCTTCTTGTTTTACCTCCAGAAACAGTGATAAAATGCGTATAGAAACCCCACTGGCAAAGAAACATGGTTTTAATCACTGTCTACATTTTTTCGCTTGCATATTCCTCCCTCTCACTGAATATCAAAGTGCCTCTTTAGTCAAAACAAAACAATTCCTGCAGGTGTTCATTTCTTCTCTAACACATTTTATCTCTCCTTAGGGACTGTGGTCACCAATGTTTCCACACCATGGGCTATGTTGTTAAAAAAAAAAAAAAGCCCCTTATGGTGACAACAAAACTATTTAAATGAACCCTCACAGGGGGAAAAAATTCACTTCTGTGTTATAAAATACTTAGTATGTCACAGATTTCTTTGGCTAAAAAGTCAGCAAATACATGTGAGTAGTAATATGAGAGTCAGTAGAAATAGTCACATAAGGAGCAGGACAGATTTAATACATTTTTTTTGCACTTTGCTAATAATAAGTGTACTGATTATTCAGTGCTTCCACTATTAAATATGTCTATAATATACTATAATATATATACTATAATGCAGTTGCTAGGGATTTACATTATCTTTTTGACAAAAGCAGTGGAAGAAATAATTAATGGGAACCTAATTTCTTCTAGTTAATAGTAAATTAAGCAAATGGCAATCCTTGGTAATCAAGTGGTGTGTCATGCCTTCACACAATAAAAATCATAATTATCAATTTTTTTCTTCTCCAAACTCTATTAACATTAATATTGTTTGTTTCTTTATTCTCCTTTAGACTCTTCAGAAAACGTACTTAAATCTCTTTTTTTATATGAAACATGAGTCTTCCAAAGAGCATGTAAGATAGCTTATACATCTGTAAAAAAAAAAAAAAAAAAAAAAAAACTTGTGGTAGTTATTTTTGGTACTAAAGTTGTGGTAGTTACTTTTGGTATTATCTTTCCTCTTAATGGAAAAATCAAGATGATTCATTCACTGATGCATTCACTGTACATTTATTCACTTAACATATTAAATGTTTAACCATCTAAAAGACAACAGTATCATTTCTCTCCAGTTATTCATTTGGCAGGGAGAAGTAAATAATTAGAAAAGTATGAACAAAGAGTATTATGAAAACATGTTATATACATGTGATAGTCATAGTAATTTTGCTGCCAACAACTCTTTTCAATTTCCTTCTTTGTGAAACTCCTTGGAAAATTTTCCCCACACCATTATATAGTAAAGGTGGATTTTCCAGTCATGGTCCTCCATTCTTCCTGGACAAAAATTGGGCATATTTCTCATTCTAGGCCAGTCTTAGTGTTCCTGGAATATTGATTGATATTGTTTCAGAATGGATACCTAAGTCAAGTAGGACCCAAAAAATATTTTGGAGGGTTAAATAAGACATCAGAAGAAATATTTTGTGTTTGTGTATATGTATGTGTTCTCCTAAAATTCTTATGTTTACAAAGATGGAATAAAATGAATGTAAACTTATAGGCAATCATTTTCTACATCATATGGAAAGAACCTTTCATTATCACAGGGGCAATATTCACCAGAAAACAGAACCTAGTAAGAAAGAGAAAAAGAGAATGAAAACAGTAATAATCAGAAAGAGAGAGGGAGAGAGATAACTGTTGGCATAACTTGAGCTCCTGGAACCAAATGTAACTAAAGCCAGATTTCTCCATCTACTTCCCAATTACTGGAATCAGTAAGTTTCCTTTAAAACTTAATAATAATAGCACTGTTGAATGTTAATGTAACAGAATGTGAGCAGTAATCTTTCCCTGCTGTCTCAGATTTTTGCAGCGGGCTCAAAGGTAGAGGACAACGTTTTCAGTGCTGCCTCAGGTGAGGTTCTCATCTATCTTACAGATTTGCTAAAGGATCCTCTAACTCATTCAGCCTGCACTTACCCTTTACCCTGAGGCTATTTGAAAGAAGGAAAACATTCTTTGGAGTTTGAAAAGGCCAAAGGTGAGGATTTCTTTGGAAAGACTTGTTCCTATACTGTTTTCCCCAAGCCCTTCTGCCTTAGGGAAGGAGGGGAAGATACTTCCCTCTCATTTCAATTCAAGAGAAGGGGACTGAAGAAAAATCATTTTGAGAGTTTTACATCGTCCCCCTGGAGGAAGAGGAACACAAGGCTGGGTTTCTGATTTTCACCTACTTAGAGAACTCTGAAAACGAAAGACTGGCTGAATCATGCTCTCAAGGACAAGTGAAAGACCCAGGGCATGAAGTGACCACAGAGAAATGACTCACTAGAAGCCATGGGACTGAGGGGAGAGCCTCCGTTGGTCAGCAGCAGGATATAGCTACATCAGTGGAACTTTTCATAAGAGAGTTTTGTGGTGGTTTCCAAACAACTCTAAAGAGAATGAATGAGCTTTTGAAATCTACCTCATCCAGGATGCACTAACCCATGATTATCATGGGACCAGTAAAGATCTTTATTTTTCTTTTTCCTGCACCTCCAACTATGGAGGAACCAGATAAACCCCTAGGCATGAAGAAGGAGGAATTAAAGATCCATGTATAAACACTGAGAAGCAGCTCATGCCCACCCTTCTGACCTGCTTCCCAATTCCAAGAACAAAGGGTTTTCAAGTCTTGGAGAAGGAGAGTCTTTAAATCTCACAAAACTTTAAAGGAAGGAGGTCATATGATTTAATACTGGTCCTGGTTACACAAAGGAAGCTGTCATGTGTTCATTTCTTTACTGAATATTTATTAAGTGCCTCCTAGATGCCAGGCACTATTCTTGATGGTGGAATAAAACAGTAAAAAAGCAGAAAGTTGCTGCCATCCTGGGGTCTACATCCCATTGGAAGAGACAGACACAAATAAAATGACACAATAAACAGTACTACTTTGTTTAGTGTTATGAAAAAAATAAGGAGAGCAAAGGGAATCAAGAGCAATTGAGGGTCAGATTACACATTCTAATCTGGGAAAGCCTCTCTAAAGAACTGAGGAAAGAAAAGTAGACCCTACTGCTAATCCAATCCCGGTGTTCCTACAGAACGTAAACAACATTTCCAACAAACACAGACAACCCCAATGACACATAATGTTTCTACCAAGGTGTAGACAAAACAGAACCTCACTTACATGAATGAGTAGCTTTCCCTTCTTTTGAGTAATTGCTGCTTTATTACCAGGATCACACTCTGCCTTGCTTCCTTTTCCTCTACTGCCATACAAAATTCTTTGCATGTCTACAGAAGAGCCAGAAGGCCTGTGCTTGAGGATCATAATTAAGGAGGAAAAGAGGAGGTAATGTCAGAGAGGTTTTCAGATTATTAGGACGTGTAGACTAAGGAGACTGGATTTTATCTGATGTGAATTAAAGTCCTTTGAAAGACTGTAGGCAGAGGAATAAAACAATCCAACTCTAAAAGATTACTCTCATTAATGTATGCAAAATAGATTGATGGGATGGGACATGGAGGTGATGATGATAATAATGGAAACTGTAAAATCAATACCTTTTTCAATTGTCTAAGTAGGAGATGATGGTGGTTATAACTGGTTGTAGAAGTAAAAATGGTAACAACTAGCTGGATTACAGATATATTTTAAAGGTATGGCCATTGGACTTTCTAAAGGATTTGATGTAAAGGTGAAGAAAAGTGAGAAATTAAAGACAATTTTTGGATTTTTGCTTGAACAACTAGGTTAAGGTTGGTGCTAATGGCAAAATGGGAAAATGTGAGACAACTAGATTTAGCAGAAAAATAGACTTATCTTTTGATGAGATTCAAGTGAATATGTTGAGTACATCATTGAACATTAAAGAATTTGAAACTGATGGGTATGTTGATATCCAGACTCAATCAGCCTAAAGGTGAAACAGTCGTTTCCATGATGTCACATATGCATTCTTAAAAATCCCTGTACTATGGTTATGCTAAATTGTATAATGAAAACCACAGACCTGATGAGAATGCAAAAAGAGAATTTAAAACCAGCATAAGTGATACGATAATAATTTTGAAAAACCATAGGAACCTAATAAAAACAGTAGCACACTTTTACACAAGTTAATTGGTTAAGAAATACATAACTACTACAATAAATATGGCACTTTACCTTGAAAAAGACCTGGAGTTTGCTTATGGAATTTGTTTACTGTGTGCAAGAGGAAGAGTTCAAAATAAATGTAGGAAAAGAATGAAATAAAAAAGAAACAGGGCTTCCCTGGTGGCGCAGTGGTTGAGAGTTCGCCTGCCAATGCAGGGGACACAGGTTTGTGCCCCGGTCCGGGAATATCCCACGTGCCGCAGACTGGCTGGGACCGTGAGCCATGGCCGCTGTGCCTGTGCATCCGGAGCCTGTGCTCTGCAATGGGAGAGGCCACAACAGTGAGAGGCCCACGTACCACAAAAAAAAAAAAAAAAAGAGAGAGAGAGAAAGGGAGGAAAACAAAACAAAAAATGGGATAAGAGGAAGGGAAATTAAAAAGGAAGTTGGAAATGGAGTCGTGAGGCCATGGTGGCCATAGGAAGGGTTACAGCTTATAGGCTGTTGTGAAGTGCTGCAAGAAAGATTACAGAAACTGAAAGGAAAGTTGTAACACCAGGTATAGATACGTGTGTCTCATTGTCCTCTCATTGTGTGCATTTTGTGCAGTCCTGTGCAGCTCAGTTCAACTGTGTGCAGTTTTCTGCATTTACTTAGTGTTTCCCCCAATGAAATTATGTACAAGCAATTGTGTTCAAATTGTTTCCTAATATATAAATTGCATTGAGCAAGTTTGTGTTTTCGAAACAAACATTAATAGCAGAACTATTGAAGCCAAGTAGCTAGATAACAATGATAATAATTATTATAATTACTATTATTAAAACCATTATTATGGATACATGGTACTTAGTATATGTGACAATATTCTAAAATTTTTATGCATATTTACTTATTTAAATCTCACAAAAAGGCCAAGGGGAGAAACTATATCAGCAAGAAAGAAGTGGATTTTTTGTGATGGAACTTGTTGGTAACTATGATGAAGGTGGTTTCAGAAAAAAATGACTCATATCCTTTTGGGAAAATGTTTCTCTAATTGCAACTGCAATTCACAAAATTAGAGGCACACATGTCTCAACTGTTTGAGTAATTTTACTACCTGATAGAGAATAAACTCAATATTCTGATGACTGAGAAGTATTGTTAAGCCACATGATCAACTATCCTTGAATCTTGCCTATGGCAGATATTAAGCTTTGACTCAACTCCAACTCTAGAAGCTTTAAGGTATGTATTTGTATATATATACACACAGATATACATAACTTATATATGTATTCTATACATGTGTATATACATATGTGTAAGATATATATACAATGTGTCTTTCCTGCAATGTATATTTTCAGTTTCTCCCATCAAATTTGGAGTCAATTCTCTCATCCCTTGAGTCTGAACTGAACTTGTGACTTTCTCTGGTCAGTGCTGCAGAAAGGTTAAGGGCTAGTTCTAAGGCATTACTAGCTTCTGCCCTCTATCTTAGAACCTTGTGATCATTTTGAAACTATATCTAGGATGGCCTGATGGAAAATATAAGAACATATTCACCCCAACAGAAACCATCCCAGATAAACCAACTCCCAACAGATCTGCTAGACAGCTACCAGACATAAGAGTCTAACCAAGACCAGTCATTATCAGTAGGGCTGCCTAGTTGATCCATAGACTCTTCAGCAATGATTAATAGTTGTTATTTTAAACCACCGAATTTTAGAATGTTTGTAACACAACATTATTGTGTAAGTAGATGAATTTAATGATCTTTTATATTCTGTGACAGCAGTAACAGAAGGCCTAATGTTGGGTCTCTAAATTCATGGTTGTTCAGAGATAAGAAATAGAACATTCATATTGCTGGTATGGTACAATATGTTGAATAATGTTCTCCCCAAATTAATGTCCACCCAGAACTTCAGAATATGACCTCATTTGGAAATAAGGTCTTTGCAGGCGTAATTAAAGTAAGGATAGAGTGGAAATCATACTGGATTATGCTGAGCAAGTAGACTGTCAATACAAGAGTGAAAAGAACACACAGAGACCCAAAGAAGATGGAAGCAGAGATTGGAGTGATGTGTCTGAAAGCCAAGAAACATCAAAGCTTGCTGGACACCACTAGAAAGTAGGAGAGAGGCTTGGGATGGTTTCTCCCTTAGAGCCTCTAGAAGGAACCAACCCTGCTGACACTTTGATTTCAGAATTTTGGCCTGCTGAACTGTAAAGAGAATACACTTCTATTGTTTTAAGCCACTCAGTTTGTGACACCTTGTTACAAAAGCTCTTGGGATCTAGTACTCATGGTTAACAGTAGAGATGGCATTGTTCTGGAGTCTCTGTTTAAGAGACAAGTATCCTCGGTTGCAGCTTCAAGATGGTAGCAGAGTTAGCAGCATCCCTGGAATACCAGTCATGTGGTCAGGGAGACATTTTTGGAAACTCAGTCTACAGCTTAATTTACCAGGCTTTTCAATATTTGTTCTAACCAATCCTTTGTATTAAATCCCTTTGTATTAAATCTCTTTCTTTATACATTAACCTAACTGTTGTTGTTTTTTCCTTTTAATTTTCAGTTGAATACTGAACAATATGCTCCTCAAACTCCTGATTCCAATTATGAAAAGTAATACATTTTCTTATGGTTTAAGCCACTTTAAGGCAGATCTTTTGTTTCTTGAAAGTCAAAAGCATCCTTGCATTAGACATAGTATAACATTATAATAGGATGAAGGTAAGAAGGTAGGTTTGTTAAAGGGGTAATAAATTAATCACCCCCTAACTATTTATATATATATATATATATATATATATATATATATATATATATATATATATATATATATATATATATAAAACAGAAAGAATTTGAGGAGAATTTTCAGAAAAAAGGGTGATCTTATAAGGAATTTGTGAGTAGGGAATCTCAGATAATGGAATTTGTGAGTAGGGAATCTACAGGTACAGTAAGTCCCCTACATATGAATGAGTTCCATTCCGAGAGCATGTTTGTAAGTCCAATTTTTTCGTTTAGTCCAACAAAGTTAGCCTAGGTACACAACTAACACAGTCGACTATATAGTACTATAGTACTGTAATAGGTTATAATATTTTTCATACAAATAATACATTAAAAAAACACAAAAAATAAAGAAAACATTTTTAATCTTACAGTACAGTATCTTAAAAAGTACAGTAGTACAGTACAACAGCTGGCATCCAGGGGCTGGCACTGAGTGAACAGGCAAGAAGAGTTACTGACTGGAGGAGGGAGAGGAGGTGGGAGATGGTAGAGCTGAAGTATCTCAGCAATAGGAGATGGAGGGCAAACTGTAATTTCACTCATGCCTGATGTTGATTGAACGCAGTTTGCATCTTTGAAAGTTCACAACTTGAATGTTCGTATGTAGGGGACTTACTGTATCTCACAAAGGGCATGAGAAACAGGAGGAAGACTGAATCACCACCCTTCAGGCTCAGAGGGGAATCAAGGTCCAGCCATGATCCTGCCACAGAAACCACCTGCTTGGGTCCCACATGGAGTTGCCTCACTGGATACTCTCCTCCCCTCTGCTGGCCTCTTGACTCCACTTGGCTTTATTTATGCATCTCCAATCAAAAGTCCTGTTGGGAGTATTTGAACAGGTGCTTTTGAGGTAATTACCTTGCAGGGGCTGTTACAGATTCAACATCTTTTTTTCCTTTTTCTCCTAGACAAAATATTTCCCAACCTACCTAAGTAAGATGTGACCACGTCCCTGAGTTCTGGCTAATGGAATGTGGATGTGGACAGAGGTGATTTTTACCACTTCCGGTCTTGGCTCATAAGCTCTCCCATGTGAACTTCCAATCTCTTGCTTCTCCCCTCCTGTTTGTAAAGTGTCAATGGACAAGACAGCCTGAGAAGCCACATGTTAAGGGTGACAGAACTTCTGTCATCCTGTCTTTCAATGACTTTACGTCATGGAGTCCCAAATCAACAAGCAACCTTTTATCTACTCTCGGTTTTACAAGCTGTTCTGGCATCTCTTTACTGGAATGGATAGGAGAAATGCCAAGATGAGTTCCCACCAACTTGCCCTATCACAGAAGTATTTACTGAGGGCTAATTACCTAAAAGACACCCTGTTTATTGTTTTATATCTTTTTCTTTCATTTATGTTTTCTACTGCACTATTCTGAGAGAAAATGATAAAAACATAGTGGTGAGAAGAAGGCAATCTTATGTTTTTATTATAAATCTTTGGCGTCTGATTGAGGTGCCTGGTGTAGTTTGGGATATTAATAAATGGAATTTTGTTACAGGATCAAGGAAAGCTCAAATTCATAATTTTCCTTTTTTTTTTTTTTTTTTTTTTTTGTGGTACATGGGCCTCTCACTGTTGTGGCTTCTCCCGTTGAGGAGTACAGGCTTCAGACGCACAGGCTCAGCGGCCATTGCTCACGGGCCCAGCCGCTCCGCGGCATGTGGGATCTTCCCAGACCGGAGCACGAACCCGTGTCCCCTGCATTGGCAGGCGGACTCTCAACCACTGCGCCACCAGGGAAGCCCCATAATTTTCCTTTTTAATGCAGTTCTCTAGAGGAAGAACAACACACCAAAGAGTAATAAGAAATTGAAAATACAGCTACAACTCTGTTGTTAACTGGGTGGTACCTCCTTCCACATTCAGGTCTCTTTGGTAAACCTTTTAATAGGCTCCAAGTCTCTTACTTACTTAGTCAGTCAAGTGGTAGGAGAAAGCAGAAGAATAATGCTATACCCGTGGGTTTGAATGTTTAATGCAATATCGCTCCAACTACTACTAAATGTGTCTAACTTACTGTCCTGAAACTCTTTCAAATAGGTCCCTCTTAACATTGTAGCAAGCAAGACAGAAAGGTGAGCAGAAGAAAGACTTTCTCTCTCTCTTCAAACATATAATAAGCTTTTTAAAAGAGTCTCATTTCCAATGCTCACTCTTTGAAATTAAGCTCTCTTTTAAAACTCCTTTCTTTTAACTTAGCCACTCTCTAATTACCACCAACTTGTTATTATCACTGTGACCTGTAGTCCCTTGACCTACTCCCTAGGAGACTCGGCCAGTATTTCTCAATGTGTGATTAGAGCAATATCTCTCAATACATGATTCAGAGCACCTGTGTCAGAATCACCTGGGTACTCATTACAACACAGAAATCAGGCTGCACCTCATTCTCACTGAATTAGCAAATCTACGGTGAGGCCAGGGAAATTTTTATCAAGCACAACAGGTTAGATTCATACCTGGAATGACACATGAGAATGTGAGACTCAAACCCTCAGACCATTTCAGTCCATGAGCAGTACTGTACTTCACCCTGCCTCTAGATAATACAAATAAGAAGCCTTTTGAAGAATGCATCCACTACAGCTCAAAATCCCACAATTTGTGCTGATTGCCAGCTCTGGGAAGTCCCCATTTTCTGTATTCACTACTTTCTTCTAAGTTACCTGGTATTGCTAGGGAAATTTACAGAAATTCTGCTAATTGAATAGATTGCAAATACTTGCTTTCTAATCTTGGCTAGTCAATTTCTGTTGCCTGTCAACTGCCTACTACCTGTCTCTCAGAATCCCAAAAAAAGACTCTTCCAAACTTTTTGCATCCTCACCTCAAACTTTCATGCCCATCCATAATGTTTTCACTCTCATCACACAAAATTGGTTACTGATAGAACTGTATGAGAGCATTGGCCTTCCTCTGCCACTCAGAGTATCTCTGCTGTAAGCCCTCCTGTCAATGCACAAATCTGAGAAACAAATTTCTTTCTTTTTTGCCAAAGCCAACACTTCTACTTTTTTCCTTGGATATCCTTCCCTTTTGATAGATGCCTCAGTTCCTTTTACTGGTCCCTTCCCTATGTCCCATGGCATGTTGCTCCATTCCCTAGAGAAATTGTTGCTGTCTTTCCTTATAAGTGTGTCTCCCTCCAGCCAGCACACTGTGCTCTTTTCATCACCAAATATTGTAGTAGAATAGCTTATCCTCATTGCCTAACTCCTCTTTCCTTCACTTACTTTTAAAACTTTGCAGTGTTTTCTCCACACCTCATCAGAGAGAAATCGTTCTTCTCAAGGAGAAGATCTTCCTGATTGTGATATTCAATAGTGGTTCTTCTTCAAACCCTTTTTAGCAGTTGATGCTGCTGCAGCCTCTTCCTTCTTTCAACTCTTTAGTCCTTTGGTCCCATGACATGTGATGCGTTCCTGGTCCTTCTCTAACAACTTAACTACATTCCTCCTTATCTTAAATGTAAATGTTTCTCACAGTTCTGTCCTCAGCTCCCAGGCTGTCACTGAGGAGAAGACACCAGCAGGAAATCAGAATTCACATGCGTTAGGAGCTCTAATGGGAATGAGCCCAGGGTGCTCTGTGTGCTCACAGCAGAATCATGTTCCCAAGCCTTTGGAGAGTTGTCTGGCTGAACTCGAACAATGAACACGAACTAGAAATGACAAAGGCAGGGAAGGCCTTCCGGCAGAGCAAATGAAAAGGAAATACAACACCGTATAAGAGGATGGGATCAACGCTTTTAAAGATCTTTGGTTAATTTTTACTCTTTTAAAGCCCCAAAATACACTTTCTTCAATCTTTTGTGAAAATGAGCTTCTACTGACAAAAAAGAGGAAGGAAAAGAGGGAGGAGAAGAAACAGGGAGAGGAGGGGAGGACAATTCCAAAACCAGTCCTGAACGCTTGCTTTGAAAAGCATGGAAGTAGTTTGAGGTAAGTCAAAATTCTTACACATATTTTCATTACTTTTTATATGGGACCAAACATTAAGAAAAAGCAATTTTTTCCTTTTGTTTCATGTCATATAAGAGATATTAAAAGGTTTAAATTCCATTTATCAAGGTAAACCAACTTTTTTCCCCCTCATGGCATGAGAGCTTATGAAAAATAAATTTCCAACAACGTTTTCAGAGGTATTATTAGGTAGGTGCTTATTTGCTATTGAAATGACAAGCCACAGGTTCTCTTATTCCCTTATTCTTTTTCATCGAGGCTAAAATAAATGGAACACATCACCACTGATGGAAAACTCTTTTGGCAGACTCTTCCTTCTCACCTGTCAGCATTTTAATACCATTCAGACTGAGTTCAAGAGGGTTACTTTTTAATAAATGTAGGAACATGTAAATGCTTTTATAAATAAAACTAAGCCATTCTGCCTTTTGTTAGCTTGCTCATGTTTTACAAAGCGTTCTTTCCGGTACCCATCACATTATTTCCTTTTACTTTTCTCAACCCCAACCTCACAACATACTAATGGACCAAGCTTATTTCACACCATGTAATACCTTGCACTATTTAAGTATTTGTTTAAAAAGCCATCACCTTAAAATAGAGTGGAGGGAGAGGAAAGTGCAAAAGACCAATTCTGTTCCTTAATATCACTAATGGAAATATTTATGATCACTGAAAATAGTGTATTGCCGACAATAGCTCTGGTGAAGCCACATCTGTTTATCCTAATGCATAAGGAGCAGGACGTGTGACGGGGAATGAGAATATGCCATTTGATTTGCAGCTATTACCTGACTTCAAAGACAATGGGTAGGTGCATAAATAAAGACAAATAATTATGACAGTGCAGCAACAGGACCTCACTGCAAACAGCTGAAGCCCAGGTTGAAGCAGAATACAGGCTTCCTGCTCCACAGTAAACAATATTTTAATACATTCTCTTAATGTCAGGACTTCTCTTCCTCAAATAAAATTGCTTAAAAAAATACTTTTAGAGATGGCTTTTAAATGTCATATTTAATGTGAATTTCCTTTTATCATTTTATAAAATCAAATCAGATAATGTCTTCTCTCTCAAGAAACTTTTACTTTTCTTTCTAAATCATTTATTGGTGTATAATATAACAGTATATTTTAAAGTTACTCCATCTTGACAAACAAATAATACTTCCTTTTGATGTGGAGGAGTCAGATATAGAAGGCTTTTGGATGTTGATTGAGATGAAAGAGAGTTCATTTAAAGTTTAAAATTGGTTTTAATAGAAGATCTGATGATTTCAAGAAAAAATATGGAGTCTTAGGGAAATTATAAAATTGTAAGTACAACACAGGTTTGGAGATAAATTTTAATTCTGAGAATCAATAATTGCTAAGGCCATCATTTGTCATTCTCATTTAATTCCACAAGGGAATTAGCCAGGACCTATAACTACGTCTTTCTTAATGGTAGAGTGCTCTAGAAGTAATACAAATAGCAAATTTGTAAAATAATACCTTTATATCTCTCAGCTTATTCATATGCAATCATTTGCATTCCTCAAATAACTTAAATTTCTAGAATGGAAATAATAATAATTCTAGGCATTTTAGTTAGACAATAAAATTAAAATATAGAGCAAGTAAGTCCATTTATAAACTTATTTTCATTAGTCATTACCTACAGTGACAGTGGACAGACCAGATTCAAACACCAAACTGTCACTCTTTAAATAGTTTCCATGTGCCAGGCACTGTGTTAGATGGTATATGGGTTACTTGGATGGAAAAGACATGGCTACTCTGAAAAGAAGATCATTTATCCAAGAAAAACAGAAATTCAAACAAGTCACCTTAATTAAGCAAAGGTAATATGTGCTGTGAGAGAACTATCCTGCTTGGGAGCCGAACAGAGAGCGTTCAATTCTGCCTTGAAAGGGTAAAGGAATTCCAGGCCTTAGAGAATGAATAATTTTTAAGTCATTGAAAAGAGCAGAGAGAATTCAAAACAAAAGATAATATTCAGAATCAAGATACAGGAATGATATTGCATGGCATTTTCTGGAAAGTGTGATGAGTGTTTACAGTATATGAAAGACAGGGAGGTAGCATGACTGTAAATAAATCTGGAAATGTAAAAGTACCCTCACCTTAAACTATTAATATGTGTTTTGAGGAATCTGAGTTAGATATAAAGTTGGTTTGAAATAACATACATATATACTTTATATTTCCTATAGCCGATCAGAAAGAGGCACTTAAATACAAGGGAACTAACATAAGTTTATCATTGATTTCCTACCATAAACTTAGAACTAATATGTTCATCGTTCTTTATTTGTTTTGATCCTCTCCACTACCTCAAAAATTTTTATTTCCCCCATTTCACAGATGAGGAAACTGAGCCTTAGAGGGGTGAAATTGGAGTCTAATAACACTGACAGTAAAGGCAGAGCAGATTAGTGAATTAGGAGCACAAACTCAGCAGCCAGAATGCTTAGGGCCAAAACCCAGCACCCACACATATAAAATTTGTGACTTTGGACAAAGGCTTAACATCTCTGTAACTCAGTTTCCTCTTTATAAATGGAAATAATAATAGAACTTACTGGTAGGGTTGTAAGAGGTACTATTTGTAAACCACTTAGAATAATGTCTGGCACATAGTGATGCTTAAAGATTTGTTGTTGTGTTGTTAGCATCACCATTATTATGCAGGAAAGAACAAGATGACAATGCAGATGACAAACTATCTCTTCAAAGGAAATTAAGATTTGAAGATGACTACCTCTTCCCAATCAAATATATACTTTCTGAAAATGACAAAGAACCTATTTAAGCTGTACACACGTCATCCCCATAAACTTTAAAATCGGCACCATTATATTCCCCACTTTACAGAGAAATTTTAAATTTATGGAAACCAAGTAATTTGCTCAGGTTTCCATGGTTATAATGGTAACTGAGTTGGAATCAAATAGTGGCTGCTGCAGTTGCTACCATTCTACCAACCTCTGTCTGGTTGAGAGAGTCCAATGTCTTCAGGGGCCAGGAGCAGGGTCAGGGGAGACTTCACAGAGGAGGTTCTAAGTAAATTAAGTTTTAAAGGGTGAATAAGAAATGAAGATACAGTCAAAGACAAGGAGAGTTTGCCAGAAAAAGGCAATATCCAGTGCAAAGAGGCCCCAAATAACACACTGCTATATTTAAAATGGATAACCAACAAGGACCTACTGTATAGCACAGGGAACACTGCTCAATACTCTATAATAACCTAAATGGGAAAAGAATTTGAAAAAGAACAGATACATGTATATACGTAACTGAATCACTTTGCTGGACACCTGAAACTAACACAACAGTGTTAACTCTACTCCAATATAAAATAAAAAAAATTTTAAATAAAAATAAAAAATAATAATGAAATAAAATGGGAAAAAAAGGCTAAATAAAACCAACCTGTACATCGAAAAAAAAGTACATGCATGGGGCTTCCCTGGTGGCGCCGTGGTTGGGAGTCCGCCTGCCGATGCAGGGGACGCGGGTTCGTGCCCCGGTCAGGGAAGATCCCACATGCCGCGGAGCAGCTGGGCCCGTGAGCCATGGCCGCTGAGCCTGCGCGTCCGGAGCCTGTGCTCCGCGGCGGGAGAGGCCACAGCAGTGAGAGGCCCGTGTACAGCAAAAAAAAAAAAAAAAAAAGTACATGCAGGGAAAAGGAAGCCCGATTTTGTGGATGATGCTCATGATACGTTTGAGGAAACGGAGGCAGAAGAAGGAGAGGAGGTCAGCGGATACCCAACCTAGCAGGGCTTTATGTGTCATCCTGGGGTTTTGACTGATTTTCCCTCAGAGATACGGGGAGTCATTAAAGCTTTCTGAGCTGGAGAATGGTACAGCTGCACCTATAACCACACAGGTTTGAACTGTGGGGATTCTTGACTGGGCAGGGGTTTGTTCCCTAGCCCCCTGGTTCTTCAAGGGTCAACAGTAATCAGATTTGGATTTAAAAGAGCTCACTCTGGTGGAAGTGTAGAAAGATCTAGGCTATAGACAGGCAGCCTGGTTAAGAAGCAATGCGATGAATGAAGGAACTGGCAAGGAATACTGAAAGAAAGAGTGAGTACACAGATATATTTGGATCTAAAGCTTTCTTAATTTTTCCAAAGATCAACACCACCCCCATCATCATCTCTGGCACACTGGTGTTGCCTTACGGGAATAGTCATTTTATCCTAGCTAGGGCTGTCTTTCTGAACAAAGGATAATTTATTTCCTTTTTAAAATATTTTCTTTAATTATATCAACTTACTTGTACCACTTTTCACTACCTAATGTAATACTACTTTCAATTTACATTTGCATTTTAGCATAAACACTTTCCAAACTATTCCTAAATTGAAAAGATTCTTCCTAAACTTAGAAGTTAAAAATATTGAATTATGCTTTTTGATAATTAGAAAAAACAACCATGTGAAGGTTGCCTTGTGTTCTTGAAGGATCTCACAGTTGAACTTGGACATTTTGGCCAAAAATATTATATTCAAGTGTTCATCAAACAACCTTAAACTCATGTTGTGTCTCAATAGTGGACTGTAGCATCTGTAGTTGAATTAATGCTCTTACAAATTCTCTAATGATGTCAATTACATCATTTTATTTCATTTTAATTTAATGTTAAATGTTCATGAATCCAATGTAAACATTTCAATTTTCTAAAATTTTATGATTTTATTTGACACTTACTTACTTATATTATACCAGGAAACTCAAAATATAGAAGTATCCCAGGCGTCTCTTCAAAGCCTAAAAGACTTTCTTTACACATTCATTCGACATTCAGGTATTAAATGCCGTACAGTGTTTCTAAGTGCTAAAGGTACAGTCAGTAATTTTTTCATCAAATTTAGTGTATGCCAGTCAGTGTTTAATCATTGAGGATAAGTAGACATAGCTCATGATCTAATGCAGTTTTCCAAACTGTGGTCACAAACAATTTGTGTGTTGGATAATGAAATCAATTGGGTTGATCTATAATGAATAATGTATTTCAAAAATCAAAATATAATAAAATGGATTAGAAAATATCAGAGTGCTTACGCCGCCAACCTCAGAGTGTCTAACACAAAGCAAGTATGATATTATTTTTTGATAATTTAGTTTCAGTTATATATGTAGAGGAAGGAGGGGTACACTGGCTTGAATAGTAAAATATACCCTTTCCTGAATATCAGAATCCTTTAAAAAGTTTGTAAAGCTCTTATATAAATTAATGAGTTCATTGATACATATATATATATATATCATTTTATCCTCAAAGGAGCTTGGTGCTTAGTAGAGAAAAGACATGTTAACAGGTAAATTAAAATGTAGAGCAATATATGAAGCTGTAGCAGCATATACAAAGAGCAGAGGAAGTATAGAAATTAGTTCCATCTCTTTGTGCCAGGAAAGGGCTTGACCCTGTTTTTCTTTTTTCTTCTCCTCCCCCTCCTCCCTCTCCTCTCCCTTCCCCCCTCCTTCCCCTCCTCCTCTTTCTTCTTCCTCCTCCTCCTCCTCCTCCTCTCCTTCTCCTCCTCCTCCTCCTCCTTCTTCTTCTCCTTCTCCTCCTCCTCCTCCTCCTCCTCCTCCTTCTTCTTCTATTAAAAAAGAAAAGCCATTGGACTTTTGGACTTAATACTCAATTTTGTAATTATTAATGTCTATTGCCCTAAACTTTGGGAGAAGAAACTGCCTACATTTTCTTCCTTGGGAGTGTTCTCACACATTTCAGCCTACATTCCACTAAGGGCAATATTTGGATAGAGTTGTCTTTGCCAGCAATGTAACCTGACAGATGGAAGTTCAGAAGGCAGGTATCTCAGGCACACATTGAAAGCCTTCCCCCTGCAAGCTGATCATTGTTTCTGGCTAAACATCTTTAGTTCTACCACATCTAGAGATCCCACTGCTCCCTTTGCTATCTAGACCTTCACAAATTTCAGGGTTTCAAGGCATTCCTAAATTATCACTTAAATAGTTTGTGTGGTCAAATTATTGCTTACTTAACACAAATGTAGACTCCTTTTCTGTACTAGGTACTAGGTTATGTGCTAAATAAAACATTGATGAGCAAAAGAGACAGGATTCTTACCCTCAAGGGATTCACCCGCTATTGTCAATAATACTTTAAGCACACAATATCAAACATAAATATATTATTATGTGCTATCATATAAAATGTAGAAAAAGAATATTTCTGGGAAGACCGCATTTAAATTTGGGGTGGAATTCACAGAAGATCTTACCAAAACCACCATCTTTGACTGAAACTGAAGGTTGCATTAGGAGAAAATAGAGGGGTGGATGATGGAGGGAGTGGTGAAGGGGAAGGCATTACTGGTAAAGGAAAGGATATCTGTGACATATATGTAAAGGCCCTGAGGCGGAAACTGGTGCATTTCAGGAGCTGGAAAACTGGCCATGGTGTGAACCAGGAAGAGACTGAGTAGAAAAACAACACAATGTACGACTGGAGATAAAGGGAGACAGGGACTAGGCTGTGCAGGATCTTTTGTGTATATTTAAGATTTGCGGTTTTTATTTTAAGAGCAATGGGAAGTCATCAAAGGGCTTTAAACAACCAAATTTGTGGACACAAATACAAAATATGAGATGTGCCTAATATCTTTTCTTTACAGTAGCTCATTGCACAGACATTGTTTGGCTTATGGCAACTATGCCCAGTCATATATTTATAGGTTCTTAGTTAAAAATGCATGAAACATCATGCACACATAAAATTTATGAAGAAATCATTTAAAGAGATTATTTTATGCCTCCCATAAACAGTAATAGCATACTCTGTAGTAAATAAATTGGTGTTCAATTGAGAATACTGTACTTGTTTTGTTTCTTTATATTCATTGGCTCACTGATCATTATCACAAGATGATATATTGAAAGTGTCTTCCTTATCATTGTCTCGATTTTTCCTACTCAAAGTGATTTCTAAATACCAAAGTGCACAACCAAAGAAAACAACTTCATTTCATTACCAGCTCACATTTACTTTTTCTCTTTTCCTTAAAAGTGATTTCCCTAAAATTCTCCACAAAGCAAGTTTTAATTTTTTCAACTCACATGTGATCCCTTCTCAACTAATATAAACAAACACCAGTTTTATCAATGGGAAATAACACTATCTTAATTATTCTAATTGTAGAATCAAAACCTCCCAAGTATGCTTATCTCTGTAAGGTAGTTTGAGAAAAAGGCAAAGGAGAGAAGACTGGAAGGTTGAATGGTATCCAAACTCTAGACAAAAAAATGTTTCACAAAACAATACTTAACTCATAAATCAGAGTGGTAAAGATATTGCAGTTATATAGCCTAACTTATTCCCTCAAAATAGTCTCTAATGTCTTTTGGAGACTGGGTTTGGGATTAGAGAAAAAAACAGAAAACTCATGGATATGTAGTCATAATTCTGCAGGAAGAAACATGTTTTATTACCTTATTTTCATTTTTGAGATATTGATACAAATTTCACAGGAGAAAAATACTACCTTTGATTTCAAATTCTCAAATAGAGAGAAATAAATACAAATTATTCCACTGAACCACAGCTCTTTGTTTTATGCATAGCTGTGTTGTAAAGGAATGTGAATTGAAAACATGTTTCTACAGGCTAAGTTTAGGTTGCCCTTTATGGATCTAAATTTCAGATATGTGGGCGCTGCATTTGTGAGCTGCAGTGAAAGCTACAGCATTAAGATGTCTAGAGAAAAGGAATTTGGCTCCTGTAGGGCTCTCCCACGATGGCAGCTTTAAACCCAAATTGACATTTAACATAGACAACTGAAAGGCTAGAAAAGACCGTACTCTGAAACTGTCCTCATAAATAAAGGTTAAGTATATGAATATTGTGATGCTGAAATCCGTATTAAACTCTATTATAGAAAGATGACCTGATCCTGAAATTTACCAGATTAAAAATGTGCTCCCAAGCTAATGAAAAGCATCATAGATACAGTGACATTTGCTTTCTCTTGCCTTCTCTCCTTCTTCCTTTGGCACCATCAAAAAAGCCTTGCTTCTTCATGGTCCTCACCTACATGGAAGAATCTCTTCTTCTCCCCATAAAGTGTACTGGAGGTAGAGATAATTTTTGTTTCTCCAAAAGAAATGTGTGTGTGTGTGTGTGTGTGTGTGTGTGTGTGTGTGCGCGCACATACAGTGGAGTACTCTGTACAAAGTCTGGGGTCAAGGACTCATGGAAATAATAAAGTTTGGGGAGTTGCAAACATTTTCCCTCTAAGAGTGGGGGAAAGTGATCATCCCCCATCTGATGTTGAACAGTGGAGGAAAACATCCTAGAAGTACATTAGGGACAGCAAGAGCAGAACAGGACAAGAGTACTCCACTGTAAGTGAGCAGTCCCTAAGTGACATAGAAGTTGAATCCTACATGAGGTCACAGGTGTAGGGGTTGACAGTGGAGAATAACAGGATTGAGGGCTACAACCTCTCTTGGATGAACACAGCAGGGGAGTAACATGATGGTGACACAGAGTAATGTGGCACAATGTCACTTAGCCAAGGTGAAGTCATGAATTTTAAAACTCTAACATTTACTGAGGTTTTATATTGTTCTTGATTCTCTACTTACTTAATTCATTTAATCTTTACACACACACACACACACACACACACACACACACGCACACATACAAACTCACCGATTGAAGCAGGTAGAATCTTAACCAATTATTTACAGATGGAAAAACTGAGGCACAGAAAAATGGCATAATTTGTCCATGGTCACACTGCCAGTACATGCTATAGGTGGGGTCTAACCCAGGCAGTATCTCTCCTGAGATATGGTCAAATCATGTCAGGTAATGCCAATGTCCCTCTTCACTTGAAACCATTCACACAGCTAGACTGCAGTGAAAGGAACACAGGAGAAGCATTTTGAGTTGATTTAATTTTGAATTTTTCCCATGAGTAGAATAAGTGCTTAAAAATAAAAGTCTGTTTTAATACCTGAGAGTATTTTAAAAGATATAGAATTGGGATAAGATACTGTCATGATTTTGTAATATCTTGCAGGGCAATAAAGATTTAACAGAGCACAAGTATTGGTGTTCACGGGGAAAAAATGAAGCCATTTCATGTTTCTACATTCCTACGTTGATACTCCTCAGTAAGCTGGACACAAACAGTTGTCTCACAAAATGAGGCAGTTTTAAACACAGGTTTTGTAGTGAGCAAACTTAGTTTGAAATATGCACTTTTGCACTTTTGTCTTAAATAATTCGGTTCCCTCATTGGTAAAATGAATATAATTATACCTATTTATCAATATTGTCATAAGAAGTAAATGAGACAGTGTAGGTAAACTATGCTGCTTAAACAGTAAGGCCCCATTTCAGTGGCTTAAAAGACTAGAATGTTATTTCCTATTTATACAAGATTCTTGGATGAGTATTCAGGTCTGGTAAGTGACTCTCCATCTTGTGGCCGTCAGGGAACTAGGCTGACTACAGCTAAGTCAGCAAAAAAAAAAAGAGAGAGAGAGAGAGAAAGGAAAAGGATAATAGCACATGGCAGGTTTTGTGGGCAAGGCCCACAGTGGCAAATTATTTCTGTAAAGATCTTAGTCACATGACTGTACTCACCTCCAGGAAATAGTGGGAGATATAAACTTTGTGCTTAAGAATGAATAAAGGAGGTTGTGGATAGCTGGCAATTTTTGTCACATGTACCTAAAATGCTTAGCAGAGTGCCTGACACAAAACTGCATTCAATTTAGCTGTTGCTGCTATCTCTCAAAGCCCTTACGGGTTTAAAATTCTAAGAAGTAAAATGGAAAATTATTTTAATTAAACCATAGATAACAAAATTTCTTGTAAATAGAACACTCTGAGCACTGTGATAAATTATTTCAAAGATAAGTACATGCATATTGAAGGTAAGATGATAATTACTCCAGAAAAATAGTAGTTGTATCATTATATAAATCTCTACTCCCAGAGATGTTGAAAGCAGATATTAAAATTTGACAACAAGAAAGGAACCAGAAAAAAAAAAATTTCATGAGAAAAAAAATTGTTAGACAACAAGGACCTACTGTATAGTACAGGAAACTATATTCAATATCTTATAAAAACTTATAATGGAAAAGAAACTAAAATAGAATATATTAATATACTTATAACTGAATTGCTTTGCTATACAATTGAATCTAACACAACATTGTAAATTAACTATTCTTGAATAAAAAATGGTTTAAAAATTGTTAGAAGACTTCCCTGGTGTTGCAGTGGTTTAGAATCCACCTGCCAATGCAGGGGACACAGGTTCAAGCCCTGGTCTGGGAAGATTCCATATGCCGCAGAGCAACTAAGCCTGTGCACCACAACTACTGAGGCTGTGCTCTAGAGTCTGCGAGCCACAACTATGAGCCTGCACACCACAACTACTGAAGCCCACATGCCTAGAGCCTGTGCTCCACAACAAGAGAAGCCACCGCAATGAAAAGCCCGTGCACCACAACAAAGAGTAGCTCCTGCTCACAGCAATGAAGACCCAATGCAGCCAAAAATAAATTTAAAAAAAAATTGTTGGAACAGTATAGCATCCACTTTACAAATCTCTTGTAAATTTCTGCTGAATAAAGTATAGGAGGGAAACAGATCTACGATGGCATAATATCAACATACACCTTTTCTTTGTAAGAGATGATCTTTCCACAGTTCTATTTCTGGTCTCTTCAGGCTGTGATCTCTAATGTGCTAATACTGACCTACATCCATTAACTCTCAAGTTTTTGAACTTATATAAAAGATCTAACATCATCCATGTAAATGTTTAAAGGAATCAAGAGAAATTCACTTATAGTATTTGGTAGGTAATAAAGTAATGGAATAGACCTCATTTTGTTCAAGAGTGGGTTATTGGGGGGACAAAAATGAAAAAATCAATATTAAAAAAAAGCTGAGGTAACATAATGGGAAGAAAAGGACATAGTTACCTGGGAAAGTGAAATTTTCTGTAGTATCTCCTTAGAAATTCCCATGAAGTTAAACAAAACATACACTTTATGAAGCTATAGATAAACGGTTGGCTGACGATATACAGACTGAAATGGAACATTAGCCATCAGATTTAGGGAAGAAAGCTAAGGAAACAAATGATGCTTTAGCAAAAATATAAATGATACAAGAAGTAGGATTTGGAGGAAAATACCCAAATGTAGATATGAATTCCTCTGTCTCTAGCCATGTGATGATTTTTCCCATTTATGGGATAGAGGAAAACAATATAAATATTTTTTTTCTGTAGCAAGGTGGGTTTAAAGTTTCTACAGCATATCTCATGAGGCAGGAGTTTTCAAACTGTGATAACTACTATCTAGAATGAAGACATCGTTTTACATCATGACCTTATGCACATAAAGACACAAACACACAATGACAGTCTTCTGAAGACTATGTGTAATGCTGTCTGGAACTTTCTCTTCTCTTCTCTTTTCTTCTAATTCATTTAAAATAATGCTGATTGAGACGCATCAATCTGATTTCCTGAGAACCTAATGAACCCTGACAACTGCTAAAGGTGTCTGTGAATTCGCACTGAGAAAGAAAGAATACTGATTCCATGCTTGAAGTTTCTTTTTGTTTGTTTCCTGGTGATCCTTCTGTGTGTACCTAATCTACTTAGGAGCAGGTCCATCCCTTTCTTTAAGCTCTAAGAGGATTCCTCTGAGCAATGCTTAATGGGAATTTACTTAGAAAATGTTGTGAGGAGAGGGGGAGGATGTGAATAGATTCTTCATCAGCTCAATCTGTATGCTTCTCAAACCCCAGGGAACTCAATAAAGGGAGAAGACTAATTAAAGTGGGAGACCAAAATCTCCTCTTGAGACTAAGCTGAAGGCTAGAGGCATCCCCTCTCCATTTGTCCCTAACGAGAGTGAGCAATGCCAGCTCAGGTCTCCAGACATTTTAACAGTATCGCTTTCTTAGTCAGAGTGCTAAAAACAGTGTACTCTAATCTCATTCAGTACATTTTAAACTGCAGGAAATCTCTAAATACTAAATCTTGAAATAAATGTATTGTGTTATGACAGCATTTTAAAATAAGAAGATTAAAGAGAATGGAACAAAAATATCTGATGGCTTTGCAGATTTTATATATGTTATTTCACATTTTTTAATTTACTTAGATATACATCTGTCTAAACATGTATGTAAGTGTGTACTAGTTTATGATATAAACTATTTTGCTTATAGTAAAAAGCATTGTAAACTGCTATAAGTTATTTTGTCACTGCATTTAAGTGGAAGTAAAAAAAATGTGAAAACTGACTGGTTTCTTTGTGTTGGGGTCATAGAATTTTTATTTTATTAGTATCAAGATTAAAAAAGAAAATGTCAGTCTAACCATTCTGAATCATCTCTTCAAAAAAATGGGCAACAAAACAAGACTATAATCATAACTACACTGTAAAAAAATTGAGATTTATTATAAAAATACAGTGTAACAGTTCCATAATACATAACAACACTACTATGAATTTTAAAATCAGAGAATTAAAAATACAGAAAACTAAAAATAGACATATAATATAAAATACACTGGTAATTATTATCATTATGTGAACAAGAAGTAGAATAGAAATATATATTTTTTTAATCTTAAGAGGAGGAAGACTAGTATTTAGCTGTTTTGAAGGAGTTTATTACAAGCCAAAAGAAATTTATACTGACCACCAACTACACTAAATCCTTCAAGTATTTTTTAAAAATATTGTTTAGATGGGAAGAAAAATTAGGTCAAATGATAGCTAAATGGAGTTTTAACTATATTTCTACTAAAAACACAATCTAAAATGTAAAGTATGCTTTACAAATAATTAGGACAAAAAGAAACTCATTGAAAGAAAAATAATGGCTCTATATAATAAATGGGAAACAATGGAAAAACTAAAGAGTCATAAATGTGAAATGCTGACAGAAATGAAGAAAATTATTTATTACACTATATATAAATGAGTTAGCATTTCCTATTGAAAACTCTAAATGCTGCTCATTAGAGAAACTTAAAGCAAATGAATAAAACAAGTCAAAGTGAAGTCGTAGGAGGGAAAAATCAGATGGTTACAAATATAAACAGAAAGCAGGACAAACAATAATTATATCAGGTGAAAAATCATGAAGTTGAGTAGGAAACGTATCTTTACATGATGAGGGGACAATTTCCAATTCAGAGTCCTGGGAAGTGGAAGACATGACAGTGTCATACTTTACCTGAAAGCTGTGCTCCTGGAAAACAGCAGTGATTATCACTAATTATTAGAGAAATGCAAATCAAAACTACAGTGAGGCTCTCGTACTACAGGGCACCTGGGTGTTCAGAGCCTGAGGTCGACATTGCCAGGACTGCAGTGGGAGAGGGGCTCTGCTCTCGTCTTTCAATCAAACTGTTGTTCTAATTCAAAACAAAACAAAACAAAACTGCAATGAAGTTTCACCCCATTCTGGTCAGAATAGCCATCATCAAAAAGTCTACTCTACAAATAATAAATGCTGGAGATGGTATGGAGAAAAAGGAACCCTCCTACACTCAGTGGGAATGTAAATTGGTACAACCACTATGCAGAACAGTATGGAGGCTCCTTAAAAAAACAAAAATTGAGCTACCATATGATCCAGCAATCTCACTCCTGGACATATATCTGGAGAAAACTCTAATTTGAAAATATACATGCACCCCAATGGAAGAAAGTAAAATATCCATCGACAGATGAATGTATAAAGATGTGATATATATACACAATGGAATATTACTCAGCCACAAAAAGAATGAAATATTGCCATTTGTAGCAACATGGATGGACCCAGACATTATCACACTAAATGAAGTAAATCAGACAAAGACAAATGTCACATGATATCACTAATATGTGGAATCTAAAAAAAAAAAAATGATACAAATAAACTTATTTACAAAACAGAAACAGACTCGAAGACATAGAAAACAAACTTATGGTTACCAAAGGGGAAATGGTGGGGATAAATTAGAAGTTTGAGATTAACATATATACACTATCATATAATAAGTAGATAACCAACAAGGACCTACAGTATAGCAGTAGGGAACTATACTCAATATTTTGTAATAACCTATAAGGAAAAAGAAGCTGAAAAAGAATAGATATGTATATATATATATGTGTGTGTGTGTGTGTGTGTGTGTGTGTAACTGAATCACTTTGCTGTATACCTGAAACTAACACAACATTGTAAATCAACGATATTTCAATTAAAAAACAAGAAAGAAATCCTTCCAATATTTGTATTTCAGGAGACCACTTAATGAATAGAAATATCCTTTTCCATGTGACTTAGGAACTAATAGATAATCCAACTGTTTGCCTATAAATAGTGTCAGAGACAGACCTAAATTCCCATTGTTTGACTCATAAATGATTAGCTGAATTGTCTGTCCCTATTGGGACAAACCCAGTCTGGACAAAATACCCACTAACTTGACGTAACCTAACTAGTCTCATTTCTACCCTCATCACAGGCCCTGGGAACTGGAGATGCCTTTGAGTGCTGGAAAATGGAATACTCCCTATTTAACAATCCCTCCAGAAATCAGCTGATGTTAGAAAACACATTCCCCAATCAACTGTCTGATGAACCCCACCTGACTTTCTCATTCCTCTTCATCTCATTCTTTCTAGCCTTATTTACTCCTCATTGTAAAATAAGAGCCCTTTCTTTATGTTTCTATGAGTTCAACTTTTTTTTATAGATTCCAAATATAAATGATACCATGCCATGCAGTATTCATCTTTCTCTATCTAGTTTATTTCACTTAATATTAAAACTCTCTAGTTCCATCCATGTTGTTGAAGACAACAGGATTTTCTTTTTTCTCATGGCTGAATAACATTCCACTATATATATATACCACATTTTCTTTATCCATCCATTCCATCAATAGACACTTAGGTTGTTTCCATATCTTGGCTATTGTGAATAATGCCACAATGAACACAGGAGTACACATATCTAATATCCTGTTTTCATTTTCTTTGGATATATACCCAGGAGTGGAATTGCTGGATTATATGGTAGTTTTATTTTTAATTTTTTGAGAAACCTCCATACTGTTTTCCATAGTAGCTGTACCTATTTATACTGTTAGCAAAAGTGCATAAGGGTTCCCTTTTATCCACATCCTCAACAACACTTGTTATGTCTTGTCTTTTTTTGATATTAACAATTCTAAAAAATGTGAGGTGATATCTGATTGTGGTTTTGATTTGTAATTTCCTGATAATGTGTGATGTTGAGCAACTTTTAATGTACCTGTTGGCCATTTGTATGTCTTCTCAGGAAAAATGTATATTCAGTTTCTCTTCCCAGTTTCAGTCACATTGTTTATTTGCCATTGAGTAGTCTGAGTTTTTACATATTCAGCTATAAGATGATTAAGGCCTGAAGATCAGATGAATAATATGGTGACTATAATTGATAATAATGTATTTATTATACAAATAAAATTTGCTGAGAGCAGACCTTCAAGATGGCAGAGGAGTAAGACATGGAGACCACCTTCCTCCCCACAAATACATCAAAAATACATCTGCATGTGGAACAGCTCCTACAGAACACCTACTGAATGCTGGCAGAAGAACTCAGACTTCCCAAAAGGCAAGAAACTCCCCACATACCTGGGTAGGGCAAAAGATAAAAGAAAAAACAGAGACAAAAGAAAAGGGATGGGACCTGTACCTCTGAGAGGGAGCTGTGAAGGAGGAAAGGTTTCCACACAATGGAAGCCCCTTCACTGGCAGAGATGGGGGAGGGCAAGGGGGAAGCTTCGGAGCCATGGAGGAGAGCACAGCCACAGGGGTGCAGAGGGCAAAGCACAGAGATTCCCGCACAGAGGATTGGTGCTGACCAGCACTCACCAGCCTGAGAGGCTTGTATACTCACCCATTGTGGCAGGTGGGGGCTGGGAGCTGAGGCTCTGTCTTCAGAGGTCAGATCCCAGGGAGAAGACTGGGGTTGGCTTCATGAACACAGCCTGAAGGGGGTTAGTGTGCCACAGCTAGCTGTGAGGGAGTCCAGGTAAAAGTCTGGAACTGCCTGAGAGGCAAGAGACCATTATTTCAGAGTGCATGAGGAGAGAGGATTCAGAGCACAGCCTAAACGACCTCCAGAGACAGGTGAGAGCGCAGCAATCAGCGCAACACCAGAGACAGGCATGAAATGCTAAGGCAGCTGCTGCAGCCACCAAAAGCCTGGGTACAAGCATAGGTCACTATCCACATCTCCCCTCCCGGGAGCCTGTGCAGCCTGCTACTGGCAGGGTCCCGTGAAGTAGGGACAACTTCCCTAGGAGAACACACTGCATTTCTCAGCTGTTGCAACGTCATACCGGCCTCTGCCACTGCAAGTTCACCCCACATTCAGTACCCCTCCCTCCCCCTGGTATGAGTGAGCCATAGCCCCCTAATCAGCTGCCATTTTAATGCCATCCTGTCTGAGTGAAGAACAAACTCTCTCAGGAGAAATACAAGCAGAGGCAGAGCTAAATCCAAAGCTGAACTGCAGGAGCTGTGCGAACACAGAAGAGAAAGGGAAATTTCTCCCAGCAGCCTCAAGAGCAGTGGATTAAATCTCCACAATCAATTTGATGTACCCTGTATCTGTGGAATACCTGAATAGACAGTGAACATCCCAAAATTGAGGTGGTGGACTTTGGGAACAACTGCAGAATTGTGGTTCGCAGTATGTGACTGACTAGTTTCTGATTTATAGGTTTATCTTAGTTTAGTATTTAGAGCTTATTATCAGTGGTAAATTTGTTTATTGATTTGGTTGCTCTATTCCTACCACAGAGCAGAAAAATGAAAAAAAGAATAAAAAGTATTGAGGAAAGTCTCACAGACCTCTGGGACCACATTAAACACACCAACATTTGAATTATAGGGGACCCAGAAGAAGAGAAAAAGAAAGGGTCTGAGAAAATATTTGAAGAAATTATAGTTGAAATCTTCCCTAATATGGGAAAGGAAATAGTCAGTAAAGTCCAGGAAACACAGAGAATCCCATGCAGGACAAATCCAAGGAGAAACACGCCAAGACACATATTAATCAAACTATCAAAAATTAAATACAAAGAAAAAATACTAGAAGCAGCGAGGGAAAAACAACAAATAACATACAAGGGAATCCCCATAAGGTTAACAGCTGATCTTTCAGCAGAAATTCTGCAAGGCAGAAGGGAGTGGCAGGACATATTTAAAGTGATGAAGGAGAAAAACCTACAGCTAAGATAACTCTGCCCAGGAAGGATCTAACTCAGATTTGACAGAGAAATTAAAACCTTTACAGACAAGCAAAAACTAAGAGAATTCAGCACCACCAAACCAGATCTACAACAAATGCTCAAGGAACTTCTCGAGGCAGGAAACACAAGAGAAGGAAAAGACCTACAATAACAAACCCAAAACAATTAAGAAAATGGTAATAGGTACATATATATCGATAACTACCTTAAATGTAAATGGATTAAATGTTCCAACCAAAAAACAGAGACTAGCTGAATGGATAAAAAACAAGACTATAGGGCTTCCCTGGTGGCACAGTGTTTGGGAGTCCGCTTGCCGATGTGGGGGACACGGGTTTATGCCCCAGTCCAGGAGGATCCCACATGCTGCAGAGTGGCTGCTGAACCTGCACGTCTGGAGCCTGTGCTCCGCAGCGGGAGAGGCCACGGCAGTGAGAGGCCTGCGTAATGCAAAAAACAAACAAACAAAAGAACCAGGACCATATATAGGCTGTCTACAAAAGACCCACTTCAGGCCTAGGGACACAGACAGACTGAAAGTGAGGGGATGGAGAAAGATATTCCATGTAAGTGGAAATCAAAAGAAAGCTGGAGTAGCAATTCTCATATCAGGCAAAATAGACTTTAAAATAAAGACTATTACAAAGACAAAGAAGGACACTACATAATGATCAAGGGATCAATCCAAGAAGAAGATATAACAATTGTAAATATCTATGCACCCAACATAGGAACACTTCAATACATAAGACAAAAGCTAACAGCCATAAAAGGGGAAATTGACAGTAACACAATCATTGTAGGGGACTTTAACACCCCACATTCACCAATGGACAGATCATCCAGAATGAAAATAAATAAGGAAACAAAAGGTCTAAATGATACATTAAACAAGATGTACTTAATTGATATTTATAGGACATTCTATCCAGAAACAACAGAATACACTTTCTTCTCAAGTGTTCATGGAACATTCTCCATGATAGATCATATCTTGGGTCACAAATCAAGACTTGGTAAATTTAAGAAAATTGAAATCACATCAAGTATCTTTTCCAACCACAGCACTATGAGACTAGATACGACTTACAGGAAAAAAACCTGTAAAAAATACATATCGAGGCTAAACAATACATTACTAAATAACCAGGAGATCACTGAAGAAATCAACGAGGAAATAATAAAACCTAGAAAAAAATGACAGTGAAAACCTGATGACCCAAAACCTATGGGATACAGCAAAAGAAGTCCTAAGAGGAAAGTTTATAGCAATAAAATCCTACCTTAGGAAATAAGACACATCTCAAATAAACAGCCTAACCTTATACCTGAAGCAATTAGAGAAAGAAGAACAAACAAAACCCAAAGTTAGCAGAAGGAAAGAAATCATAAAGATCAGATCAGAAATAAATGAAAAAGAAATGAAGGAAATGATAGCAAAGATCAAAGAAACTAAAAGCTGGTTCTTTGAGAAGATAAACAAAATTGATAAACTTTTAGCCAGTCTCATCAAGAAAAAAAGAGGGAAGACTCAATTCAATAGAATTAGAAATGAAAAAGGAGAAGTTACAATTGACACTGCAGTAATACAAAGGATTATGACAGATTGCTAAAAGCAACTATATGCCAATAAAATGGACAACCTGGAAAAAATGGACAAATTCTTAGAAAAGCACAACCTTCCGAGACTGAATCAGGAAGAAATAGAAAATATAAACAAACCAATCACAAACACTGAAATTGAAACTGTGATTAAAAATCTTCTAACAAACAAAAGCCCAGGACCAGATGACCTCACAGGCGAATTGTATCAAATATTTAGAGAAGAGCTACCACCCATCCTTCTCAAACTCTTCCAAAATATAGCAGAAGGAGGAACACTACCAAACTCTTTCTATGAGGCCACCATCACAAAACCAGAGAAAGATGTCACAAAAAAAGAAAATTACTGGCCAATATCACTGATGAACATAGATGCAAAAATCCTCAACAAAACACTAACAAACAGTATCCAACAGAACATTAAAATGATCATACACCATGATCAAGTGGGGTTTATCCTAGGAATGCAAGGATTCTTCAATATATGCAAATCAATCAGTGTGGTACACCATATTAACAAATTGAAGTTTAAAAAATCATATGATCATCTCAATAGATGCAGAAAAAGCTTTCGTCAAAATTCAACACCCATTTATGATAAAAACCCTTCAGAAAGTATACATAGAGGGACCTTACCTCAACATAATAAAAGCCATATGTGACATACCTACAGCCAACATCGTTCTCAATGGTGAAAAACTGAAACCATTTTCACTAAGATCAGGAACAAGACACAGTTGCCCACTCTCATCACCATTATTCAACATAGTTTTGGCAGTTTTAGCCACAGCAATCAGAGAAGAAAAAGAAATAGAAGGAATCCAAATCAGAAAAGAAGAAGTAAAACTGTCACTGTTTGCAGGTGACATGATACTATACATAGAGAATCCTAAAGATGCTCCAGAAAACTACAAGAGCTAATCAATGAATTTGGTATAGTAGCAGGATACAAAATTAATGCACAGAAATTCCTTGCATTCCTAGACACTAATGATGAAAAATCTGAAGGAGAAATTAAGGAAACACTCCCATTTACCATTGCAACAAAAAGAATAAAACACCTAGGAATAAATCTACCTAAGGAGACAAAAGACCTGTATGCAGAAAACTATAAGACACTGATGAAAGAAATTAAATATGATACAAACAGATGGAGAGTTATACCATGTTCTTGAATTGGAAGAATCAACATTGTGAAAAAGACTATACTACACAAAGCAATCTACAGATTCAATGCAATCCCTATCAAACTACCAATGACATTTTTCACAGGACTAGAACAAAAAATTGTACAATTTGTATGGAAACACAAAAGACCCTGAATAGCCAAAGCAGCCCTGAGAAAGAAAAATGGAGCTGGAAGAATCAGGCTCCCTGACTTCAGACTATACTACAAAGCTACAGTCACCATGACAGTATGCTACTGGTGCAAAAACAGAAATATAGATCAATGGAACAGGATAGAAAGCCCAGAGATTAACCCATACACATATGGTCACCTTATCTTTGATAAAGGAGGCAAGAATATACAATGGAGAAAAGACAGCCCCTTCAATAAGTGGTGCTGGGAAAACTGGACAGCTACATGTAAAAGAATGAAATTAAAACACTCCCTAACACCATATAAAAATAAACTCAAAATGGGTTAAAGACCAAAATGTAAGGCCAGGCACTATAAAACTCCTAGAGGAAAACACAGGCAGAACACTCTATGACATAAATCACAGCAAGATCCTTTTTGACCCACCTCCTAGAGAAATGGAAATAAAAACAAAAATAAACAAATGGGACTTAATGAAACTTACAAACTTTTGCATAACAAAGGAAACCATAAACAAGATGAAAAGACAACTCTCAGAATGGGAGAAAATATTAACAAAAGAAGCAACTGACAAAAGATTAATCTCCAAAACAAGCAACTCATGTGGCTCAATATCAAAAAATCAAACAACCCAATCCAAAAATGGGCAGAAGACCTAAATAGACATTTCTCCAAAGAAGATATGAAGATTGCCAACAGACACATGAAAGGATGCTCAACATCACTAATCATCAGACAAATGCAAATCAAATCTACAATGAGGTATCACCTCACACGGTCAGAATGGCCATCATCAAAAAATCTACAAACAATAAATGCTGGAGAGGGTGTGGAGAAAAGGGAACCCTCTTGTGCTGTTGGTGGGAATGTAAATTGATACAGCCACAATGGAGAGCAGTATGGAGGTTCCTTAAAAAACTAAAAATAGAACTACCATATGACCCACTACTGGGCATAAACCCTGAGAAAACCATAACGCAACAAGAGTCATGTATCACAATGTTCATTGCAGCTCTTTTTACAATAGCTAGGACATGAAAACAACCTAAATGTCCATCAACAGATGAATGGATAAAGAAGATGTGGCACATATATACAATGGAATATTACTCAGCCATAAAAAGAAACGAAATTGGGTTATTTGTAGTGAGGTGGATGGATCTAGAGACTGTCATACAGAGTGAATTAAGTCAGAAAGAGAAAACAAATACTGTATGCTAATACATATATATGGAATGTAAAAAAAAAAAGTTATTACTAACCTATGTGCAGGACAGGAATTACGATGCAGACAGGCATAGAGAATGGACTTGAAGACACAGGGAGGGGGAAGGGTAAGCTGGGACAAAGTGAGAGTGTGTCATGGTCATATATATGCTCCCAAATGTAAAATACCTAGTGAGAAGAAGCTGAATAGCACAGGGAGATCAGCTCGGTGCTTTGTGTCCAGCTAGAGGGGTGGGATAAGGAGGGTGGGAGGGAGATGCAAGAGAGAGGAGATATGGGGATATATGTATACATTTAGCTGATTCACTTTGTTATACAGCAACCACTAACACAACATTGTAAAGCAAGTATACTCCAATAAAGATGTTAAAAAAATTTTTGCTGAGAGTACAACTTAAATATTTATATTTGTATACACACATATATATATACACACAGAGAGAGACAGAGACAGAGTCAGGGAGACAAAAAGAGAGAAAGAGATATAAATAAATATATTTATAAAGATACACAGAGAGAGACGAGAACTTTCATGTTCTAGTGAAAGGATAAATTTTTCTATAATTCTTTTTAAAACTGTATCTGCAAATAAGGGATAAAACAGTATTTTTAAACTTTATTTTCTTTTAAAATAAATTCAATTTTCACTAAGAAACCATAAAGGACCTAGAAAAATATTGCATACGTTTATTCATGGGTTAAGGAAAGCTTTTCTTTGTAGTACACAAAGATAGGAAACTCCAAGAACTGATTGATAAATCTGGTACATGAAAAAATATGTACGTGTATATGCATGTATATATATATATATGTGTCAATTTGGGCTGCTTTAACAAATTACCATTGACTGGGTGGCTTAAACAACAAGTTGTGGAGGCTGGAAATCCATGATCATGGTGTCAGCATGGTTGTGTTCTGGTGAGAGCCCTCTTCAGGTTTGCAGAAAGTTGACTTCTCACTGTATCCTCACATGGGAAAAAGTGAGCTAGCTCTCTGGCCCCTTCTGATAAGGGTATCAACCTCATTCATGAGGGATCCACCCTCATACCTAATTGCCTCTCAAAGACCCCACCTCCAAATACCATTACATTGGGGATTAGATTTCAACATAGGTATTTGGCAGGGAGGGGACTCAAACATTCAGTCCATAACTATATATAAAATGTAAGTACACACACATATTTATATATGTACATGTATATAAATATGTGATGTGTATATATATACAAACACATAATATATAAATACATTATATATATTATATATATATTTTATATATAATATATATATATATACATACAAGTAAAAACAGATTAAAAGAACAAAGTCTCTGAAAATACTTTGAAACCTATGTTTTGACCAAGTGCTAAAGCCTTAATTGGTCCTTATATGTGTAAATTGTGTATGACACCACTCCAAGGGACAAAATTTGCATTCGTAGTGCTTGTAGATTTGTTGATGTGAATACTGTAGATTTGTAAACTTGACAGTTTGCTGGCAGATTGCAGGCAGTGAAGTGTCCTGAAGAGGAGCTGTTTCTAATTTCTGGAATGTGCTATTTGGGGGAATGATTGTTGATCCTGTCAGAGGAGCGAACACACTCCAATTTTTACTATGTACCACACTTTTATATTCAGGTTTACATCATTTGCCAGTTGAAATTATGAAAACAATATAATATGCTTCTGTTCAAGTGAATATTTACAAACATCAGGCTCTGCTGTTTCCTGAGTCAACTTCCAAGGCAACAGCAAGGTCACAGGCCAGCCTTTCAGCATCTCAGAAAGTTTCCTGCCATTTAGCATCCTAAAGTAAAGGAAAATAATTATAAAAGTTGAAATAAAAATAAAGCCCCATCTGATGAAATTGAATTGAATTCAGTGCCACTGTTACTAAAGTAATGAAATCAAAAATATGAGATGCTATTTTAGAGCTACCTAAATAAAAAGTTAAAAATAATAAAAATCCTACTTTCATAAGGGTGGGCAATTGCTAATCTTTAACATCATTAATGCTTATATAAATTGACTATTTTTCCTGAAACAAATTTTATAATATTTCAAACTTTTAAAAAATATTATCGTTTAATTCTAGGAACTCACCATAAAGAAATAATATTCAGAGATACAAATGAAGATGTATATATAACAATACTATTATTTTTAATAGCAAAAACCCCATAAATCTCTTGATTAAAAATGAAAATATTTATTAAATTGGAAGTTTAAAACACATATCCATGTTCAGTAAGGAGGTAAAAATTTGTAAATATGATCATTATTACATTTTAATAATATACAATATATTTAAGTTATCTAATAGATTATATAATCTATAGCTATACTATATAATATCTTATCTGTTAGACCTAAAATGTTGTATATTATGTTATGATATATACTATATCATGTATAATATATTATCATGTAAGATATATTGTATATTATCTTAACATATTATATAATAAAATATATGGTATATAATATGTTATATACCATATATATAATTTACTGTATTTGATTACATTATAAATTTACTAAATATAGTATAATTAAATGTGATACACTTTATATAATATATATACTTGTATATTTAGCTTCTGCTATCGATTGAAGATTTGTGTCCTCTTCAAACTCATATGTTGACACCCTAACCCCCAATGTGACTATATTTAGGCCCCTATCTCGGGCCTTTAAGGAGATAATTAAGGTTAAGTGAGGTCATAAGAGTAGGGTCCTCATCCGATAGGTTTAGTGCCCTTAAAAGAAGCAATACCAGAGAGCTTACTCTTGCCCCAGGTGCCTGCACACAGAGGTAAGGCCATGTCAGAGCACAGCAAGAAGGCTGCCATCTGCAAACCACGAAATAAGCTCTCACCAGGAACCAAATCTGTCAGCACTTTGATCTTGAATTTCCCAGGCTCCAGAAACTGTGAGAAACAAATTTCTGTTGTTTAAGTCACCCAGTCTGTAATATTTTGTCATGGCAGTGTGAGCTAAAATAGCTTCTTCCAGATTTTCAAATTTTCTACATTTTAAATTTTTATAATGATTTTGGTTGTTTTACGTAGAGCTTCCCAGATTTATTATGCTTTAGCAGCAGTCTCAGAATACCAAATAAAGGTAGGCTGAACAATAAAGGCATTTAGCCTCTCAGTCAATCAGGAGTAAATTTAGTGGAAAGCAGTTCCAGTCTTGGTCCAGTGGCTCAGTGATATCATGAAAGACCTTGTCTCTTCTCATCTTTCTCCCTGCGATCCTGTTCCAAACAGGGCTAGTTTCTGTTCACACCCATGTGTCCAGGGACCTGCCAACCTGTTGTGGATGCTGTGGTCTCCATCCACCCTTCAGGATAGAGCCACACATTCCCCAGCTGCCAGCAGTGTTTGTTCAAAATGATAAACATATGAGACTGTATTTTTTCTCATGGTTTCTCTGCAAGTTTCCATTTCCAAATTATTAAATAAGAATATCCTTTTACTCCCATACGAGTTTAAAAAAATGAATATATCTCAGTTGGCATGAGGTTACTTTTCTAAGGCAAAAAACATTTAATGTATTTTATATAGTTTTGTTTTATTAGTGTAAACTGTCACCCCAAACATTCATAACAGTCTTTAATACCTATAAAAGCTTTGTGGCAATCAGGGAGTGAGGTCCAGATAAGGTAAAATCTAGCATAAGAAAAAGAAAACAGCCATGGAAGATGTGATGGGTAAAATAATAGTCCTTCAAAGATGTCCATATCCTAATCCCTGGAACCTTTGAATATGTTACCTCCCATGGCAAAAATAAATTAAGGTAGCAGATGAAATAAAGGTTGCTAAATCAGCTGACCTTAAAATAGGGAGAATATCCTGATTATCTGTACAGGCCCAAAGTAATCACAATGGTCTTTTAAAATAGAAGAGCTTGGTCAAAGAGGTCATCAGAGTGATGCAGTGTGAAGGTTTCAACCCACTCTTAGAGGATTGATAGAGGAAGGATGCCAGGACACAAGGAACATGGCAGGCCTCTGGAAACTGGGAAGTGCAAGAGATCTCTCCCCTAGAGCCTCAAGAAAGGAATGCAGCCCTGCTGACACGTTGATTTTAGCCCTGTGACACTTCTGACCTCTAAAACGTTGAGATAATAAATTTACTTTGTCTGAAGTCACTATGTTTGCGACAATTTGGCATAAGAGCAATAGGAAACTAACACAGAAGGCTGGATGCGATTGGGTTAGGGATTGAACCCACGGGAATGTAAGGGCACAAAAATACACAGAAATTTGGGGTAGGGGGAGCATGGGGATTGCCCAGAGAATAGAAGTGGGAGAATTGAGCCAACTTCATATATGCCTCAAAAGGTGAGTTAACCTTACCTTAACACTAACTCAAGATTTAGCTGTAAAAGAAGGCCCTGTTTCTGTTTCTATTATGACTGTTGCTATTGTTACCACTGGTGCACTGCCTGACTTTGGACATTTATATTTTCATTTTACCCAGTTCTGGGTTTGGATTCATGATCCTATGTTCACCCTACCCTCTAAAATCAACCTCAAGGCTATAATTTCTCTTTGGCCATGTTTTCCACAAAGACCACAGCCCAGCTCATCTTCTAAAGCTGCAGTTCTCAAACTGAAGTATGCTAAAAACGGAGATATCCAGAGACTAGCCTGGCGTAAAGCAAGGGCATATAATCTCCAAAAATAATCTTCAGGAAATATCAGCACTTTTTAAAACATCTTTATTGAGGTATAATTGCTTTACAGTGTTGTGTTAGTTGCTGCTGTATAATAAAGTGAATCAGCTATATGTATACATATATCCCCATATCCCCTCCCTCTTTTGTCTCCCTCCCACCCTACCTATCCCACCCCTCTAGGTGGTCACAAAGCACCAAGAGAGCTGATCTCCCTGTGCTATGCAGCTGCTTCCCACTAGCTATCTATTTTACCTTGGTAGTGTATATATGTCAGTGCCACTCTCTTACCCTTCCCCCTCCCCGTGTCCTCAGGTCCATTCTCTATGTCTTCATCTTTATTCCTGTTCTGGCCCTAGGTTCTTCAGAACCATTTTTTTTTTTTTTTTTTTTAGATTCCATATATATGTGTTGGCATACAGTATTTGTTTTTCTCTTTCTGACTTACTTCACTCTGTATGATAGACTCTAGGTCCATCCACCTCACTGCAATAACTCAATTAGTTTTACTGTATGACCTTAAAGAATTTGTTTTTTGACATTAAAACTGGGCAAGCGGGGCTTCCCTGGTGGCGCAGTGGTTAAGAATCCGCCTGCAATTCAGGGGACACGGGTTTGAGCCCTGGTCCTGGAAGATCTCACATGCCGCGGAGCAACAAAGCCCATGTGCCACAACTACTGAGCCTGCGCTCTAGAGCCCACAAGCCACAACTATGGAAACCCGTGTGCCTAGAGCCCATGCTTCGCTACAAGAAAAGCCAACACAATGAGAAGCCCACGCACCGCAACGAAGAGTAGCCCCTGCTGGCCACAACTAGAGAAAGCACGCACCCAGCAAGGAAGACCCAACGCAGCCAAAATTAAATAAATAAATTAAAAAAAAAAAAAAAAACTGGGCAAGCAAAACTACAGACCTAGCTTTCTGGTTTAGCCAATCTAATACTTTTTTTCTTCTTTCATGAATATACAATATTTATATGCAATCAGGCATTGGAATATTGGTTATTTTTGCGCTCTCATGTGGCATCAGTGACATTAATATTGTAGCCTAGAGATAGATGCCACTTGAGCCCATGTTTATTCTGCCATAAATTAACAGTCAAGGCTCATCAGAAGACCAGTCCAGATTTAAAGGGTGGTGTAGTGGGTTGAATGACTGCCTCCCCAAAGATACGTCTATGTCCTAGTAACCAGACTCTGTGAATGTAACATTATTTGGAAAAAGGGTCTTTGCAGATGTAATTAAATTAAAGGATCTTGTGATGAGACCATGCTGGATATCCCCAGGCAAACCCTGAAACCAATGATAAGGGTCCTTATAAAGGACCAAATAGGAGAAGGTACAGACAGAGAAGAGGAGAGTCCATGTGAGGATGGAGGCAAAGCTTGGAGTGAAGCAGCCACAAAGGAATGCTGATAGCCACCGGAAGATGGAAGACACAAGGAAAGATTCTTCTCTAGAGTCTTCAGAAGGACTATGACCCTACTGACACCTTAATTTCAGAGTCTGGCAGTCAGAACCATAAGATAATAAATCTTGGTTGTTTTAAGTCTCCAAATTTATGGTAATTTGTTACCATGGCCAGAGGATATAGCCTGCACTTCCTGATGGGAGGTATAAGAAACAAAGTCTCTTTGCAAAGGGGTAGGCATGGGAATGGGTGAAACTATTGCAGACATATTTGAAAACAATCTATCACATGTAGGAAATCAATGTTCTTACAGGAACATTTGAAACTCATTTTCATTAAAAATGAAAAGTTGAATGAAACTAAGAACTTTATTCAATTAAAATAAGGGATGCCTTACCTAGAAAAAATACATTTAAAAGAAAAAATACATTTAAAACATCTGCAAAGACCCTTTTTCCAAATAATGTTACATTCACAGAGTTCGGTTACTAGGACATAGACATATATTTGGGGAGGCAGTCATTCAACCCACTACACCACCCTTTAAATCTGGACTGGTCTTCTGATGAGCCTTGACTGTTAATTTATGGCAGAATAAACATGTAAAATGTAAAAATACATTTAAATTTTTAAAGGCTCATATTTTCTTATTTATCAGTTTCATTATCTTCTAGGAAGAGCTTATGTAAGAGGAGAATATTTGGTTAATTTTTAAAAATTTTTATAGATGAATTAGTTTTGCATTAAAAAGCAGCATAACTGAAAAAGATGACTTTACTTTGAAAAGCTAATGATGCATTTAAATGGTATACTTGAGCTATAGATTGATAACTTCTTAACTCATAGTAGCTAATACATTTATATTTTGCTTATATTTATAATAATAGTCTCTACAGAACAATTAATTTACAAATTGCTCTATGGAAAAAGAGATGTAGAAGATATTTTAATAAGTTATGTGAATTTCTTTAGCAAGAAAAACTGACCATTAAAAAAAATAATAATAAATGATGGAACCATGCCCAGATGGAGCTAAATCTATGGAGAGCCAAAGAATGTGAGTGGCATCTCTAAATAAAATTTTTGTAAACCCAGATTATTACCTGCATTAATCACCAATGATGTCTCAAATGTATTGTCCCTTAATTATCACAAGGTAGTCAATATAATGATAAAATTGGAAGTTTTGTGCAAAGAAAACCCAGTGGTTTTAACACTCATGTTTGAAACAAATGTATAATAAATTAGAAAGAATATTTGCAAAGGCACCTTGCTACACCTGTCAGCACATAGAAGGTGTTGACAGTTTTTGAACCTAGGGTTTAATTCTTGTTGCTGATTTTGCTTCTTCCTTATGAAGGAGAAAAATATAAGAAGACACAAAGGACTTTAAGGTTTAATTAATGAAATGAATTCAGTCTTCTCCTTAATAAGTAACACCCCACCAAGTTGGGTATCTTTGTGGACATGTTTCCAAGGTTTAATAATCCTAAAGAGCAACTTCAAGACAAAAACTCTAAATTTGTTTATGGTTTAAAGCAAAACTGAAAAAACAATAAGTCAACAAAACTACAAAAACAATAAAGTGTGGGAACCGAATGAGGAGAAATTATTATTGGGATTGTAGTCTGATTGGAGCTCAATTTATTTATATGCAGTTTAAATTAAAGCTTCAATGGGAAGGTAAAAAACAACATTGCCAATTATTTTTCTTCACTAAAAAAACAGTTTGGTGATTATTGCCCTGAAGCACTAGGAAAGATTGACCAGTGGATCAAAAACTTGTTCAGTTCACCACAGAGCAAAAAACTTCACGTTTTCTTCCCCACTCTCCCACCACCCCTCAAAATAAAATTTCCACTAATGTCTTATTTATTGGTTTCTTAGGTAACATAACTTAGTTATTACCTGATCATAGTGATTGAAAAAAATAACTTATTACTTACAGTTATGTATTAATGTAAGGCTAAGTTATCAAAATACTATGAAAATATAGCAATGAAAAAACTTGCTAGAATGATGTCACCTATTATAATCTCAGCCCATTTCTTTTAGTTGATACATTCAGTGTCAGAGCTGCTCCTCCTTTTACTGTTAAATAGGAAATTCATTCATATGATGTTTGTTGATAACTTAAAATATTGTATATTAAAACAAATATCATAGGTTTTTCATGAATAACTTCAAACAGAACCATCCAGCTTGCAATATTCATACATGTTATGCTTCTAGATTCCCAGTGCTTGAGTTCACTTACCCCTCAGCTATTAGGTTTGAGAAGTTTGAGGCACACTGTTCCAATACATGTTTGTTGCTATATTTTGTTTTTGTCAAACTGTTTTGGGGGCACTTTTCTGATCTCATCTATTTTATAGACAGTTAACAATCTACTCTGAAGTTCTTTGGGATGTTGTATTTATATCAGCCCCACACACTTGGGGGGAAAAAAGAGTATCATTAATGGACATGATGTCGGTAAGAGCTGCATTATTTCTGAAAATCTCTCTAACTTCTTTGCTTTCAATGTTCATCTTGACAACTTACTCATGTACTTACTCAGTGCAGCCACTATATATATTTGCAGTGAAGTTAAAAACTCCCTATCTGGGAGTACCAAAGGCTTTATATATGTATACATGAAAAATATCTCATCCACTTATTTCTTCATCCATACACACACACACGCTTACCTTTGGATAACATTTGCAGATCAACATTAATTTACAGTTAAAGCTGATGTTGTTATGGGAAGTTCACTGATGACACTATGAAATCCAATCTTTCTCCAGATTTCATGTGAGAACTTCTATTACTAGAAGACCTTTTTACCTTCTTTAAAACTCCTTGAATTTGAGGCTTAACTTTTATCAGTTAATATAATGACCTTTCTAAGATTTCATTGACTCCCAGAAGGACACTGTCATATTTTTTACACAGTTCATATCTTTACCTAGATTATAAGTATATTTAGTGTCTTTATATGTCCAAAGTATATTTAGTGTCTTTATATGTTCAAAAGACTCATGTTAAAATAAACACTAACTTAGTCCTTCATGTATTAAATTCTAAAGTCCTTCGTGTATTAAATTCCCTATATGTAGATTGGAAGGATTTTATTCGCTGCATTTTGATACATAAAGCAACAGTATTCACCATATATCAGTTTAGTCTTTGGCATTTTCCATTTAGTATTTCTAGAAATGCTGTAATTTTATAATATAAAAAGGCAAGACTCAAGTGGAAATGTCAAAACTATTTTTATTGAAGAGATGATCAATTCCTGGTGGCATTGTTACAAACTGCCAAAAGGTTTGTTTTTTAATTCAACATATAATAGGTTCAACATATAATAGGTGACTTTCCAAATAATACATTACCCTGAAGAATAACACCTAATCAGAGATATGCCAATCCCAGCTGCTGTCTTCTAAAAGTATACCAAAAAGAACAGAGAAATTGTTATTTATAGTCAAATTTCAATTTTTTAGAATTGTTATCTTGTCAACATATTACTTCTATGGTTTGCTTCACATTCTTCTAGATAAACTATTTCTAGTCTTTTCAAGTTCTGTACTCTTTTGAAGAAACTGAAGGTAAACAATATAAAATTCAAGTCATCTAACGTGGTTTTGGCATATCCATACATGCGTATCTGTGGTGAACATGGCATTTAAGGTAAGTGGATAAAATAAACTTGGTTACTTGTTTATTATTGTTTTCCATGTTTCTGTACTGGCTTACAAATAATTAGGATTTATCTGTTTTTAGATAACTGACATTATACAATGAATGATCCCTTGATTCTTATCCATGTAAGTTCCATATTAATGGTATATTTTTTTCATATTTTGACATTGGACAAGCACAAATGCATCTCCTTGCAAGAGACATTGTTACAATTTTGTAAAAATAAATCATGTTAGTAAAACTGAAAGGAATTTTGGCACTTTGACATGATGTATTCATTGTGTGAGCTTTCAGTATTTCCTTGATAAATGTAAAGGCTTATTAAGAGAGCTGCTGTAGGATAAAAGAGTCACAAAGTTTGTTTCATTTATACTTTTAAATTCAAATCTCCCTCAGACATTTTGTGTTTGCTCAGTCGTTTAATAACATTTATTGTGTTCCTACCACAGGCCAAGCTCTCTTTGAGGGACTAGGGATCCACAGTAAACCAAACCAAAATCACTATTCTAATGGATTTTACACTTATGTGTGTTGGGGAAGGGAGTATTAAATAGAAAAATTAGATATGTGAATAACTTGATAATGCTTCAGTTGTTGATATAAAAAAAGGCATGGTAAGGTTGATAGTGGTACCTGGGTGAGTATTGCTAATTGATAGGAGATGTAAGGAAAGGGAGGCCTCTCTGATAAGTAGAGATTTCAAGTAAGCAAATGAGCCCTGAAGAAAATCCTGTCAAAAAGCATACCAGGCACAGCTGGTACAGTAATGCAAGGGAAAGAAATAGAACCTGTTTACCATTGTCAAGGAATAATAAGAGGACAGTGTGCCTAGGGTGCTTTACATTTTTATCAACAATGTTAGGATTTAACAATAATCTTTTCACTTACGAACATTTTAAAAATTACCAAGCATTTGCATATAGTATGTTGTTGATTGACACTATATGCCTAAAGTGATTGATAATTATTATCCCAACATTATAAAGGAGGAAAATGAAGTCCAAAGATTTTAAAGGCCTTACCTCCATTCTCACAACTGCTGAGTGATGAAGCTGGAATTATAATTCAAATCTCCTGATTCCTGGCCCATTTTTCTCCCTATTATTTTATATTTTGTATCAAAGTTAGACTAGACTGGGCCTTGATTAGTCTCTGAAATACTCAGTCCAAGACTTGAGAATCTAAAAACAAAACCTCTATTTGAAAGTGCATGCCTTGAGCAACTATAATGCCCATCTGTTGAAAGCTTTACATTTTAGAGAGGAAACTAATGCCAAGAGATATATTACTGAAGCTTATAAGGCACTTGAATTTAAAATAGTTTTTCTCTAAAGAGGTAGCATATTCATTGATCTTATATTAAAAAAGTTATCAACTGTAATTCAATAGTTAATTGACATGAAATTTTAAAATTATTTGAGCCCAAATACCCAGGATATATCAGAGTGTCTATTTAACATCTTCTGAACATAACATACGCCATCCTTCTATCAATATTTTATTCTTTTTATACCATCTACCTGGAATACATTTATATTCTCTCTATTTTGGAAAGTTTTATCTGTTGTTTGAGATATCATTCATGGTACCACTCTGCCAATCACAAGAGTCTCATGTAGCTCAGAATGTACTTAATGCTTGTGTTTACTACTCATTTTGCCACTAAGATATGCTCTTTTTTATTGTTACTTAATGTTTAAATGTATCTGTCTTAACACAAATGAAAAATTTATGGATTGTTTGCATTTCCAACCTCTTTATTTTATACACACACACAAGCTTATACATATGTATGCATATATGCAGTTGTATATATGATAATCTCTTAGCAAAAATGGATGGTGTTGATGATTATGATTAAAAAAGAATGATTTCAACTAGAATAATTGATTACACAAAACTGAAGGATCTTGTAGAATCTTATAATTTTAGTGTCCATTTTAAGTTAAGCTTACAAGTTTAATGTCCTGTTCAAATAAAGTGCTTACTAATCTCTCTTTGGAAATGCAGGAAGGAGTGGGTGGGAGAAAATTAAAATTATAGTGCCTGCTATATAAATGCTTTCATTTTTCTCAAATTTATTTTCAGGTACTAAAGTAACACATAAATACATTATTTTTTAAAATTTCAAGTATTAGAGGGACCTTCAAGATGGCAGAGGAGTAAGACATGGAGATCACCGTCCTCCCCACAAATACATCAGAAATACATCTACATGTGGAACAACTCCTACAGAACACCTCCTGAACACTGGCAGAAGACCTCAGACTTCCCAAAAGGCAAGAAAATCCCCACGTACCTCGGGAGGGCAAAAGAAAACACAGAGACAAAAGAATAGGGACAGGACCTGACCAATGGGAGGGAGCTGTGAAGGGGGAAAGGTTTCCACACACTAGGAAGCCCCTTCAAGGGCGGAGACAAGGGGTGGGTGGGTGCTTCATATTCATTAGTTGAGTATTCTTACTGAGATCTTTCTACATTTACACACATACCTGTGCATCCACAGATGAATTCTTACTATTTTGGTTTGTGACAGATTAGATTGATACATAGATTATAGATAGGTTGATAGATGTAAAATGTATATATATATATATATATATAGTTTATATAATATGAATAATATCACTTTTATATATTTTTATGCAACTTCTTATTTTTCCACACTATTTCTTGGAAATATTTTATGATTCTACATCCTGATGTACATCATTCTTTTTAAATGCTGCACAGTATTCCACAATAAGGAATACTACAGTGAGTGTATTGAGTCATTCTTTTAAAGAAGAAATTTAGGATGTTTCCAGGACTTCCTTTATGTAAGAATCAGAGAATTATTCTCCTTGAAACTATTTGCAAGGATCACTTATTTTTGAGCTAAACATTAACAGTTCCTTTACCAGCTGGAACCTTATTCTACCTAATTATGTCTCAAGGATTTAATAACCTGGCACACAGAGGGAATAAGTTTCATATGTATTCCAAAACAATTTTTAAAAGAAAGGAAATGTACATTATATATTCAATGTGAATCATCTCTTAAACCAAGTTTTGTTTTGTTTTGTTTTTGCTTTTCTTTTGGTTTTGTTTTTGTTCTTTTTGGAATTGGGAATGAATAACGTAATGAATAACATAAGCTAAACCAAGATGTTTACTAACAAAAGAAAAACTTCTAATAGCATATGTAGGGTCAAGGTGATAATTTAAAACACAATGAACTCAAAAAATGTGAAAAAACTTAGCAATCACACAGTCATGCCCTCTAATAATCAGTGAATCACAGAGAAATAATAACTCACTTTTTATTGAGGAGCTTCCTATTGATTTAAGTAACTCATCACATGGGAATTAACTAGAGACTCAGATATTCAGATAGACAAAAATGTTTTGGTTTTAAGTGTGAATTCAGAAGGCACATAACCAAGGAGGAGAAAAATTATGTTTAATATTGCCCAAGGTACTTTCCAGGAAGTAGTTCTGAATCTGCTTTGCAGGGCCAATTTTTTACAATTTAGAATAGTGAATGACAAATCTAAGACCATGGTTATCTCCTGCTGAAGTCATGGTACTGAACCAGACAGCACCACACATAAAACATGAAATGAAGAAGAAACCAACCAATAAAGCAAAGCATTCACTGAACTTTGTATTTCAAAAGACAGATGAGGGCCTCCCTGGTGGCGCAGTGGTTGAGAGTCCGCCTGCCGATGCAGGGGACACGGGTTTGTGCCCCGGTCCGGGAAGATCCCACATGCCGCGGAGCGGCTAGGCCCGTGAGCCATGGCCGCTGAGCCTGCGCATCCAGAGCCTGTTGCTCTGCAACGGGAGAGGACGCAACAGTGAGAGGTCCGCGTACCGCAAAAAAAAAAAAAAAAATAGACAGATGAAATCAGAACGACACAAGTCCTATCTTGAGAAAATAGCACAGAAGCCTAGAATGGGGAGTGGAATTTGGCTAAGTTAAAATATAGCAGAGTAATCTTAAGAATTTCTAATTCCTAACTGAATTTTTGGCTCCAGATAGTGGTTTACAAACATAGAATTTTTCAACCAATTGAATAAAATGAAATATAAAGAATGAAATCAATTTTAAATGAAAGATAAAAGAGAGAAAAAGTGAGAGCAGGAGAGGCAGAAAGAGATTATTTGAGGGACCCAAAAAAAAAGCCCTGGAGAAATTATAGACCAAATAACTTATACTCCTTCAGTATGGTGGGCAACCTATAATTTGAGAAGATTTTAAATCACAAGGGCATCTCAAATAAGCCTACTTTGGTGTATAAGTTGTGCAAAATGAACACTATTTGACACACATTGGGAAAAAATAACCATTATTTATCTCAGTTAATCCTGTAACAGTACCACAACACATGTTATGGAGTCCAAGCTTGTACTGCTCGCCACAGATCAGGCCAACAAATCAAGAGATGAGTTGTCAGGGCAAGGAATAGTGGCTATATTCAGAAAGTCAGCAGACCCAGAAGATGGTGGACTAGTGTCCCAGAGAACCATCTTCCCGAAGTCAGAGTTCAGGCTTATTTTATACTAAAAGGGGAGGGGGTAAATTCTTGGTTCCAGCCAGACTCCAGAGGGGATGTGTTAATTTCTTCCTTCCTGCCGCCATTCACAGGTGGGCCTGGTCAGGATGTTTCCTGTGAGCTAAACAATGGTATTTTAGGTTAATGCTCATTATCTGTGAGGCAGGATACCCAGAGATGGGTCATTATGTATATTTTAAGCTTATAGGCACATCCCTTTATTGATTAACTTGTTCTTCCCTATTACACACGCATTTTACCTAGCATTATATAGTTGACTTGACTTTATGGGTAATAAGCCTGGTTTATGCTAGATTAAATGAATAATGGCAATGGACATTGTTCGAACACTTATTATGTGTTAAGCAACACACTAGGTATTGTGCATAGATATACTCATTTAAGTATCACAACAGCCACACCAGGAGATATTATTAAGCCCATGTTTTAGATGAGAAAATTGTAGCATAGAGGAAAAAACAAGAGAGAAACAAGGAGAAGATAAAGAGAGCCAGAAAAAAAAAATGTGGACTTATATTCAAAGATCCATGAAAACTGAAATAAATTATTTAGGCTATTTCTTCAAGGCTGATACACTCCAAGATGGTTGTCCCACTTCTAAACTGCTCATAAAATACATCACTACATAGAAATTAAATGAATTAGCTCTAGAAAGACTTTCATTTAAAGTCATTTACTGAAAAGTGAGCCAACTATTGATTTCTGGAAAGAGCTAGTGGAAATTAAATATCCAGATACAAAAGGAGTAACCAATGATTAATACCAATATTTGTCAGACATATTCATGAGGATCATTGTGCTTGGTCAAAATTTTATGTTGCTTTTTCCTGATAAGCACTTAGTGGAGTGTTTCACATTTTTCTGGGAATATATTTATGCTTAATTTAAAGGAAGATGGATCTAAACCAGAGATCTAAGAGTTTCTTAAAATGGTGGCATGTTGCAATCTGATATTTAGGTTATATGTACAACTGGATTTTGTGAAATTAAGGCTACAAAGTATTGCATTACATTTAGAAGAGGAAAACTGTTTACTTGAAATATTTCCCAAGATTCCTCCCTGACAATCATTTCCCTGAATTTCCTTTTCTTTTTACATTTTTTTTTGTGAAGAAAAGATATAGCTGCACTTTCCCGAAGGAGGTCAAATTAGCCAATGACATATGCTTCATATTTTAATTTTCTTCCCTTTTGTGAAAAATGCAAACATTAGTAAACATCATAAATTCTAAAGAGATGTTTAGTAATATTTTTGTCAGCAAATTATTCTATAATACATACTAGGTCTGAGACACGTTCCCCTAAGATTCTGTGCAATTTGAAGAAATCTTGAAGTATAGGAGCTCTGTAATCATAAGACATTAAAAAACAAAATCAGAACTGGTGATTAGGAAAATAGGCATTTATGATTGAAACATTAGGAGAACTGGTTATTCCACTGCGGTGTAAAAATAACTCTCCTGTTTAGTGTTCACTTTCACAAAACTCCCTTCCTTCCTGTTATATCCCTTACTCTAACTTCAATAGCTTTGTCATGTGCTTTGCTTTATTTAATTCTTAAAATTCACTGCTAGAGCATTCTTACCATGGAATTGTCCAATCATCAAGGCACCTACCTATATTATTGTCCAATCATTAAGACACTTAAATTATTTTAATTTCCTGAATATTTTTTCTTTATAACCAAAGTAATTACAAACAAAAAAGAAAATAGCTTAGGAATGCATTATCACACTTGATTGAACAAACATTGCCAAATTATTTTCTACCTGCCCTACACAACTTTCCTTGTTCTTCTTTTTTTTTTCTTTTTCCCTCTAAGCAATATAATAAAAAGTATTTTATGAATCAGATAGAGTCAGGAGCTTTTTTCCTCACTATAGATATCATGTTAATTGAAACTGGGCCCACCCCATTCTGGTACATTGTCTAGTTAGTAATCATTAATGTATGTACCTCTTTTCTGGTTACATGTGACCCTTGTCATGAGTTACCCTCTAAATATTTATCCTATTCTACAATGTAGAGTAAGTTGGGATTCAAGATTTTTCCCCATTCTCTTGACTTTCATGAGTTCTATTAATCAAAGAAATACTTCTTTTAGCTTAAGCAACAAATCTCAGAGAATAATTCTTTTTTTCTTCTATGATACCTCATAAAGTGTTCTGACAGGCAGTAAATTCTCAAATAGTTACAAAATAACAGTGAGTTTCCCTGTTTCATATTCAGTCACAAGGGTACAATTTTCCATTTACCCATTTTGTTATATAGTACACATATTGGAAACTCATTTTTGTTTAATGTGATGTAAACTGGTCTCACTAGGAAGTGAGTATCTTCACTCAGACAACTCAGCAATCTCATTTGTCTGCCTAGACAAGCTAATCTGATTGTAATCCTGTCACTTATCTTTTAATTTCTTTTGAAGCTGAAGTATATCTGAAGTAGCATTCAGCTGGGAATCACATAGGTAAAATTGATTTTTATCACATTTAAATGTTTCAGGACCTGGGCAAGTGTTTTTAGATATACAATCTTAAACCATCTTGGGTGAGAGTACAACAGATAAACTGTGGGCATAAACTCAAGTGGTAAAATATAACAAGATTCTAATAATGCAAACAGAGACAGAAGTAGAGTTCTGGGATTCTGATCCCCATTGATATTTTTTTAGAGTGAATTAGCCATAGATAATTGTCAAAAAAACAGAATATTTTATTATAGAACTAGAGAAGCTATTGCTGTTCAAACAATGCCCAGATGCCTTCTTCCTCTTGAATTGAATCCATCTACAATACCAAAAACAAATATTAGGGAAAACAACAAAAGCATCTTTCATTTCTAAACTAGATTCATGAGAAAAACTGATGAGAGCAGAAATTAATAGCCAAGCCATTTCAAATGAGGCACACAAACTGGAATTTTACTTTGATACACACTGGTTGAGCAGGAAAAACTAGAAACCATAAGAGGTAATAGTGATTTTATTTAATTCATGATCTTGCACAAACTACTTGATCTGAGAAAGAGCCAAGGAGGCTTCAGTTTCAGGATAACAAATTAGGTAATCTCCCAAAGTCCCTTCGTCAGGAATTGAGTGCTGAAAGCATTTACCATGATGAGGGGGACCCATGAGGAGAGGTCCAGGTAAGGATAATGGGAGAATGGCCAGCCATGCAATTAGAAGGCAAAATTCAGAACCATGATGAAAATCATCTGGTAGTAGAAATCACAGCAGATGGCTGAACTTAGGGAGGGTGATCAATCACAGCATTGTTTGTAGTAACTAAAAATTGGAAATAACTAAATGCCCATCATTAGAGAAATAGATGAATAGAATGTGGAATACTAATGGAATAATTAACAATAGTGTATATAGTGAGACATAGAGATGCACACACGTACACATACACACACACAGAAAATTAGGGAGAGAGACGTCAAGAACAAAATAAAGTGAAAAATCAAGTTGCATTATCATCCCTATTTTTTTAATCTCACTCTCCGAAGTAAAATAGTTACAAATAAATATACATGTATGTAAAGGGATAAACACAGATTAGAACTGTATACACTAACTTCCTGATGGTATTGGTCTCTGGAAACATGGGCAGAGATTCTTTAAAAGGAAATAGGGGCTTCCCTGGTGGCGCAGTGGTTGGGAGTCTGCCTGCCAACGCAGGGGACACGGGTTCATGCCCCGGTCTGGGAGGATCCCACATGCCACGGAGTGGCTGGGCCCATGAGCCATGGCCGCTGATCCTGCGCGTCTGGGACTTGTGCTCCGCAACAGGAGAGGCCACAGCAGTGAGAGGCCTGTGTACCGCCAAAAAACCCCAAAAAAACAAAAAGAAAAGGAAATAGGATTATAAATACTATTCTTTGTGCTTTTCTGTATTTGTGCATTATTTAGGCAATGAAAAACAAGGAAAGAAAGAAAACACAATGAAGTAGATGATATCAAGAGAACCAGACACTTTGTATAAGGACTTCCAGAGCATTACTGTAAAGCGCAAACTGATTCATATGTGTTACTGGCGAAATCAGTTATGAGAGGAAATGTCATCAGTCTCACTTGCTGTAGGTGATTGCATTATTCAGGACTCTTGGTTGCAAATAACAGAAACCCATGTTAAAGTTATTAAACAAGGAGGCCATTAGACTGAGGTGACTCCAATGCCTTGGTAGCCTCCATAAGCCAAACAAAAACTAAGCCAGAGTTCACTGACTAAGCCAGAGTTCACTTGAATTTGAGAAAGTGAAATTTGAGAACAACCAATCACAGCCAAGTTTTTCCAAACAAGGCAACTACTTAAGCTCCAACCAAGCAATTTTTTTTTTTTTTTTTTTGCTTTGCTTTCCTTCTGCACCTTCTCTATATAAACCTTTCCCCAGTCTCCTCCTGTCAGTGGAGCCACTCCTAACCACTTTCGGCATGGCACTGCCCCTTTGAAGTTGACATATACTCGAATAAACTGAAAATTTGAATGGTCCTCAATTTATCTTTAGCACCCATTAATGCTAACTTAAACATGTGGAACATATCTTAAAAATCCAAGCACATTTTACAGGTAGGCTCAGGATAGTACTGGATCATCGGAAATAACTTAAAACTCAGATGTCATCAGAACTCGCTCAGTTTTGCCCAAACCTACCCAAATTCGGTCTTTTATTCACCTCTGATTCAGTTAAATTGCATCTCAATGATTGTATACAATACCCATCATTCTTTCAGTTTTAAATAGGCACATAGGTCCTTGACACCTATTCTGTCATTCCCCCTTCAAGGCTGAGTATAAAATTTTAAAATAGAATTTATAATACTGTTGTTAGTATCTACCCTTAATAGTCAATTCTTAATTGACTATTATTTTCATATAATATTTGTATAACTATATTATAAATATGATTGTTGCTAGTCATGAAATTTTAGTTCATTCCAGGATTCTATACCTTAGCCTTATTAAGAAAGAGAGAACTACTTAGTGTAGTGATTTTGAGTATCCCACATGATATATTTGTTTTTATTTAAAATCTGTGCTTGGGTTAATTCAATAATGGAGGTTAAGGAACAGCGAATTCAGTCATTTGAGGACTTTTTGTCATTCTATTTAGAGATATTCTTTTATTGACTAACAAAGTATTTTGTGCTTGGCTGAGATGAAGGATCATTTAACCACCCCAGAGAGGCATTTCAAAATTTGTATATTTCGGGCTTCCCTGGTGGTGCAGTGGTTGAGAGTCCGCCTCCGCAATGGGAGAGGCCACAACAGTGAGAGGCCCACATACCCCCCAAAAAAAAGAAAAATTGTATATCTCATAGAATCATTAAATTCAATGTACATTATCTTTTACTTTGAGGTATTTTGATTAACATAAACTAAGAAGGTTTCAGTGGAAATAAACAAAAAAGGTAATAGTTCATCAAAAAAGTGAAAGCATAACACACTACAATGAATTTGCAATTAAAGTTTCATTCTTTACATTTTTTGAACATGCATTTATGTTTAGAAATATACCTACTTCATATCTCTTCTGTTTCTCTTAGCAGCCTCAAGGATGCCAGACATGAAGATGAGAAATCATCAAACTCACTTAGCCATTCCAATTTATTATTTGTTATTATTTTTTACTTTTTTTTTCTTTTGTTGGGTTCACTTTTGGCTATTGAAGTTATGATTTATCCTATTCTTAGAACTGCTTAACTTCACAAAGCATTTCCAAGACCTAAAAATTAAAAATATAAGTATACATTTTCCTAGTGGGAAGGAAGAATAAATGGAAGGAAGTGTGATTGCTAGATTATTGTAGACCTGTGCATATGTAAAGATATATAGAGAAATATAGGTATAGACAGTGAAATGGAGCTCCCAGAAGGAGAGGAGAACAAGAATAGGGTAGAGGGAATATTTGAAAAGATAATGGTGAAGAATTTCTAAATTTAATGAAAATATTTTAACCTGTGCATGTTGTAACCAAGATGGTCAATGAACCTAAAATAATATATACAATAAAATCTATACCTAGGCACGTCATAGTTAAATGGCTATAAAGTGAAAATGAATAGAAAATTTCATCATTGGGCAAAGACATAAAAGCACATAACATACAGAACAATAATGAGAGTTAAGACAGACGTCTCATTAGAAACAGTTAAGATCAGAGGGCAATGATACAGAGTTATTAAAGGCTTATAGGAAAAAAGTGCCAAACAAGAATTCTATATCCAGTGAAAATATGCTTCAAAAATGAAAAGAAAATAAGGACTTTTTTTCAAACATATAGAAGCTGAATGTATATGCTTCTAAGCAGAAATTTATTGCAAAATATGACAAAATTAATTCTTCATGCTGAAGGAAAATGACAGAAAACAGAACTCTGGATGTTAACAAAGAAATAAAAACACCACCAAGGGTATTCATATGCATAAATGAAGCAGATTTTAAAAATTATGCTTATTTTTATAGATATATGTGTATGTATGCATTTATAAACATATGTGTGTTTATATATACATGTTTGTGTGAGTGTATGTGGTTACATATATTGTGAAAATTACTATAAAATAAAATATATAAATTAAAAAAATAACAGAACTAAAGAGAGAAAAAGATAAACCACAATCCCAGCTGGATATATAATGTTCTTCATAGGAACTGATTTTTTTGAAATAGAAGAAAATTAGTATGGCATAGAAGATTTGAGTAGGATTATTTACCAACTTATTTGGTGTGGAAAGATTACTATACACAACAAAAACAAAGTTCACATTTTTTTCAAGTGCATGTTGAACATTCACCAAGATTGATCATATGTTGAGCCAAAGAACAAAACTTAGTAAATTTCAAAGGACCAAAATATACAAGGTGTATATAAAGCAATGATGAAATATTATTTCATTTTCATTAGAATAGCTAGAATTTAAAAGTCTGACAATATCAAATACTGGCAAAAATGTAGAACACCACGAATTTTCATCGTTGCTGGTAGAGGTGTAAAATGGTAGACTTTGGAACACTGTTCCAATAATGTCATCAATGTCTGACAAAATTGAATAAATATCTCCCTTAAATCAGCACCAGAGAATAGATAAACAATTTGAATTATAGTCATATCATGAGATACCACTAATAATAAACATTTTTTTGAATGAAAGAAGTCAAAAGTAACAGCTCCTTGGAGAATAGGAATTGACTGTTAGCAAAGGAAGGAAACTTTTTGGGATGATGGAAATGTTTTGTATCTTGTTTTGCATGGTGATTACATTATTGCATAAATTCAACAAACGTTCAAATGTCAAATGAATGTTTAAAACCTGTGCAGTTTTATGTAAATTACACCTAGATGGACAAATACAACAACAAAGAAAAAGTGAAATTACAACAATTCCAATCAAGAAGTATTTATTGAATGAATACCAGCAGGGTCTAATGGTGATAGAGGTGTAGTTAATGCCAGCAACACAATACTCCTAATCTCCTCTCAAGCAACAATTTTAACTACAGTGAAAGAGTACACACACAAGTTAAATAATAATTTTAAATACAAATGTAAGTGATAGTACAAAACAGTCTATGATTAACTGTAAGTTGAAGTCTTGCCTTCATCTTCAGAGCAGAGAATAAGAACACTTTGAAACTGAGGAATTAGAAAGGCTTCTTGGAAGTGATATATTTGAGCCTGGCATTTCAACCTTAGTTAAGATTTGGTTGAAGGAGACAAAATAAAATAAAGACTGTATAGTCATTACCTCTTAAATTTTACTACTTTTTCTGAAACATGGGTAAATTAGTTTCTGATCATTACTGCAAAAAATTACCACAGACATAGTGTCTCAAAGCAACACAAATGTATTATAATTATGGAGGTCAGCAGTCCATAAAGGGTTTCACCAGGCTAAAATCAAAATGTTGCAGGTTGACATTCCTTCTGAGGGATCTAGAGGAGAATCCATTTGCCTTTTCTAGCTTCTAGAGATTGTCTGGCATATGATAAAATTATAAACATTCCCATTCAAAAAGGGAGAAAATAAGAGGAAAAAAAGGAAGTCACCAGTACCAAACAATTTCAAAATCCAGCCTGGAAAATCCCATTTTGTTTCAGAGTTCTGGAAATAATCCTCTTTTGATTCCAGGCCCATGGCTCCACCATTAGCTGAGTGGTATTACTACCTGTTTCCTATCTGTAAAATTGGCGGGGAGAGGGTCTTATATCTGCCAAGTAGGCAATGTTCACACATTACAAGGATTAGGATGTAGGCATCATTGGGAGACCATTTTTTCTGCCTACTGTGATGGGCTTTAAAAAATTCCTATGATTCTAGTTAGCAGAATTTCCTCACTTGATTAAAGTAGTGTAAACATATTAACTTTCCAAATTATAAACCTGAGAGGTGCTTTAAAAAAAGAAGAAGAAGATGAGGAAGGATTTTTCTTTCACTATATCAGGGAAAATCATTTTTTCACTCTGGGAGGAATTATCCCATTGACCCCAGCAGTGACTATTTGTATACCAAGATTTTCTCAAACCTAGAATGTTATTCCACTCCCTACAAAAATCCTTAAAAGATCACTCTTTCAAATCTTTCAGAAAGCAGTTTATTGGGTGGGTGTTTTAGTTACCTATTGCTGTGTAATGATTTACATCAAAATTTAATTACTTTAAACAAAAATAAACATTTATTATTTCATGGTTTCTGTGGATTAGGAATTTGGGAATAGCTGGCTGGTTCTAGCATGGGGTATCTCATGAAGTTACAGTCAAGATGTGTGCGCTGCAGTTATTTACAAGCTTGATTATGCCTGGAGGATCCAACTGCATGATGGCTTATTCATGGCTGACAAGTTGGTTCTGCCTCTTAGTAGGGGGTTTTGGTTTCTTGCCACTTGTATATCTCAATAGTGCTGTTTGCAAGTTTCCTTGGGGGGCCATCTTGGAGATGGCTGCCACCATAAGCAATACAGAATTTATAGGGAAATCTGTCAGACAGAAGCTCAGTTGTGAAACAAATCCCCACAGGCAGTGAGGAGAAAATGTCCATGATCTATAAAGGATTTGAAATCAGTATTAAAAAAATATTTTGATTCTGTCTTCTAGAATTATCCTTACATTTGCCTTTGGGAAAGAAGACTAAGAAGAAGTATTCAGAAGGCTTCTTGAAAACTAGAATACTGTTGATATGTACATCATATAAGTGGAAATTGATCTAAACCACTGAAAATATTTGCTCCATATCTAGTATCTGAAGCCTTGATACAGCATCTATCAACTGCGTGCTTACGGAATTAGCCTTGCAAAAGTAGGCACAGCTTCTAAAGACTCATTTCGACACATTTTCCAAAAATGCATTGTTTGAATGGGAATTTAGCCAGTATTTTAAAAATCCCCTTGACTCTAAATTTAACATTATGAAACAATCATAATTGAAAGGAAATGTAAGAGGTCATCTAATGTTTTCTCTAAGCAGAACAGTTAAGGTAGTATTCAAAACAAGTGGATAATTATTTGGATTTGTGTTCTAAATCTTGCCTTTTGCTGGTGGTAACAGTGACCTATGGTGATGCCCCCAAGGCTAAAGTTGTTCCTATATTGTAACATAAGGTAAGGTATGTTTATTTAGCTTTTTTGGAAAGATTCAGTAAAAGTAGGTGATGCTTGAGATTGAGGACCAGAATATGGTTAAATAATTAAAAATTCTTTGTTCTGCTTCATCTAAAGGCTTATGGTCTGATTTTTGCAATGTTCCTTTTTAGAAAAAGTAAAAATAACAAACGACTACTGTTGGCCTTAGTCAGAAGGTAAAAACCTCATAATCCTTGGGATACTCATTCAACAAAGATACATGCAGTACTTATTTTTCTTAATATGGGGTTGGACATTATAGAAAAATTGTACAAAACAATACAACATCCTCAACCTCAAGAAACTCTATGTGCCGATGTAGAAAACAAACTTCTCATTACCAAGGAAGGGGAGGGGTGTGGGATGAACTGGGAGATTGGGAATGACATATATACACTACTATATATAAAATAGATAACTAATGAGAACCTACTGTATAGCACAGGGAACTCTACTCAATGCTCTGTGGTGACCTAAATGGGAAGGGAATCTAAAAAAGAGGGGATATATGTATACATATAACGATTCACTTTGCTGTACAGCAGAAACTAACACAACATTGTAAAACAACTATACTCCAATAAAAATTAATTTAAAAACTGTATGTGAAGGGTCCTGACGCTTGTTGGTTCAGATATGTCCATTACCCTCTCTTGCTCGCTAGATTCCCCTCGGTAGATCCTGGGCAAAAAGGAGTCAGAAGAGAATGAAAATATCAGCTTTATTTAAGGCTACCCAAAATGCAGATGCATTAGTAAAGGTGGAAGAGGACAGCACTGGGACATGTTGCCAAAGTGTGGTGGATATCTATTACTCTTTTTTTTTTTTTTGCGGTATGCGGGCATCTCACTGTTGTGGCCTCTCGCGTTGCGGAGCACAGGCTCGGGACGCGCAGGCTCAGCAGCCATGGCTCACGGGCGCAGCCGCTCCGCGGCATGTGGGATCTTCCCAGACCGGGGCACGAACACGTGCCCCCTGCATCGGCAGGCGGACTCTCAACCACTGAGCCACCAGGGAAGCCCTATTACTCTTTTAACTTCCTCCTCTCAGGCCCCAGCCCTGATCCAGTAATTCAGCACTGATTTTTCTCCATTTGCCCACATTTAGGCTAAATCTGACAAAACAGATGCTTATCCAGTACAATAGCAAGAACTGTTTATCCTTAGGGATTAATATGCATTTTATCTCCCTGTCTGAATGTCTCAAGATAAACCTAGAGCTACGCAGCAGTTTCTCCCACTGTGACAGGCTCTTAGTCGCCTTAAATAGTCTCGGGATGCATCTGCCATCTGACACTTAAGGTCTCTTTCATTAACATATCTCAGCCCCTGAGTCCTGCTAGTGATGCACGTGGCGTGATTTTGCAGTCACTGAAATTTACAGCCAAACTCAAACAAATGAATAGGAAGATTTTAGGAGGAGCCCAACACCTCATCCGGTATGACTTTATTAATTTATATCTAGTTAGAGAGAAAAAGAAAGCAAATTACAGCACAAGAGCTCCAGAGAATCCTTTAGAGTATGTATTAAAAAGTTGTTTTGAAACATGGAAATATGAAATGGGAATGAATTAAATTGATACCATTTCATTTCACTAATGAGTAAATCTTTAAACAACTATTTGCCATCTGGATAGCTGCCTATACAAAAACTCCTTCAATAAAGAATTGCTATTCCCTTGTTTATTAGAGTCGTATTTTTTATATACCTGTTCTCTTGCAGGTTTTCAGTGAAAAATGTAAATGCATTAAAATAAAAAGTTTAAAGGTCAAAACCTTAAAATATTTTAGATTACCCATGGTAATATGAATTAATTAGATTAACATATAATTATTGAAACCTACATTAATATGTAGGAGGAAACTGACATAGATAAAGGGAAGCTGAAATATTCTAATGACTTTAAGAATATTATTATGCAAAACTCAGTTTCTAATACTGCAGAGAACTAATAGACTCAGGTAATAATACCCTCGCAGCAAGATTCTCTTTGCTTTAATTTTATCATTGCCAACTCTTAAAACACAGTACTGATGGTAAGTACATACACCTGCATAAACACACATACAATAAGCACACTCACAAAGACTAGAATGTGTTTATTTTTGGAAATCAGTCATCTTTCATTCTATATTTTGTGATCAATGCCTAAGGAAAGAATAGGTGGCATGTATAATTAGCACTTCTAAACAATAATAATAAAATGTATCAAAGGTTAAGAAGTTAAGAATTAAAATGAAGTCCTGCCTTTCAATCCTAGTGGTTAAGCCATTTTTGGTCAAATGTAATAGTCACCATAAAGAGTAGATATATCACGGCTTCCCTGTTAGCACTGGCTAAATATTATTGCTCTGCTATTTCAACAGCAAACTGCAGGCCTTTGGAGCCAGCAGGCTCTCCTCAAGGACTTGCTGATGTGGACCAAAAATATTTTAGTGTGAAAAAACTACTCCCTAGTGCACTTGTTTGCAAACTGCTGAATTTCTAGATAACTTTATGTTCGAGGACTATTTTTGATAGTGCAGATCTGGTGCTGAAATGCCTCTAAAAGAATCAACACTTCTTTTTTTTTTTTTTTTTTTTTTTTTCTTTTTTACTCACAGCATGACAAACCCAGTAGAAACACAAAGCTGCTTGGGTAACAATCTTTTATTTTGTACAGTAATTTGTTGTGTTGAACCCAGACTTCACTGTTTTGTGCTTGCAAAACAGTAAAAAGCAATCAAGTGAAATGCAAATTAATATGAAACTCAAATACTCAACAGCTTTCAACTTAGTAGACTCAATTGCCAAAAGAATGTAAAGAAAAGCTTTAACACTGCTGTTAATTATGCTTTTCTTGCCAGGAACACTTTTGGCATTACCTAGAAACTATAAAGAATTGTTTTATTTCATCCAGAAATTTCTGTGTAATTTAATTACTGTTTATTTCTGTTTTATCTTCATCTGCTTTAACATAAAATCTAGCAACTAAGCAAATACTTTTCTTAATGTTTCTGTTGAGATGTATACTAAACTGAAGTCCATTTAATTTCCTTGATAAAGTCTAGTTGAAGTAAGAGTAAATTTATTTTTCAATTGTTGTAATTTATATAGATTAAATTAACTTTTAGCTTTGTGTTGTCTACTGGGAATATGATTTTGCATAGCTAATTATATCTACTTGTTCTAATAAGCTTCTAACACACGAGATTTTAATATGTTTAGGAAAGTGAAATTAATATTATAGATAATTGAGACTGTTACATAGTCTTGTGTTTACACTACAGCCATGCATTAGGATGGGGTGGCATATTTTATATTATGCCCTAGGATAGAAAAGATAAGCAAAACATCATGCTTCCTTCATGGAATTCAATATCTAGTGAGGGGATACACATTCAAACAAATAATTACAATAAAAAATACTAAGTATTGTGAGTGTTTTTTATTAAATCAACATATTTTGTTCTATCATCAGGCACTTAAGACCCATCTGTAATGTGATTTTTTTTATTCCTCTGATTAACAGACACAAATAAGTCAGAATTTGGTGAATAAGTTTTTCTTATTACATTTTTCAATCACATTAGGTACAGCGTTAACTGCCCAATTTGCTACCATTTCCACCACTCCCACTCCAGAAGGCCAGAGTATCTCTTTGGTTACCAAAGTCATTTTAGTTTGAGACCCTGAAGTGGTAGTGCCTTTAGTATATCACATAAACCTGCATGCTGACCGACTAAACTAAACTTGATTGGATTTCTAGCCCAAATATTCAATTACAATTGGATAACTGACAAATCTGCACTTTACATTTCAAAATAAGAACACATGCCATCCTTTATATGCTAAAGTGACATTCCTGACCTACCATCTGCCTTAAGAATTTTTCCTAGTTGAGAATAGATTTTTACTGATCCATATACACCTGGTCCCTTTTGTGATAAAAAGCATATATTTTGGAGACCGCTGGCCAGAGTTAGGGGCATGCTGTGTGGATGTGGAACAGGGCACAGTTAACTGGACTACATGGGGACTGGGCCGTGGCCTCATTAGTTATATACTGTAATCAGTTGAACTCAATAGTCACTAACAGCTTTATTGAAAACCAACAATATGCTCAGCTCTCTGCTGTGACTATACTCTTTCTTTTAGTGTGTTGAACGAAAGAATCTCTATAACAAATATCAAACTTGCTCTTTTGTTCTCTCTTATTTCTGGTGATACAAGGTCTCACTACTTACCTTTTCTTCTATTTTTTTCCATGTTTTTCTCCTTCAGTTTGCTTTTTCTTTTCCCTTTTTTTTGGCCATGCCATGCAGCTGTGGGATCTTAGTTCCCTAACCAGGGATTGAACCTGGGCCCTTGGCACTGAAAGTGTGGGAGTCCTAACCACTGCTGGACCGTCAGGGAATTCCCATTCAGTTTGCTTTCTGATGTCCATATTTCTCTGGGTCCTTTCCTATTCCAACCACTCATGTTATTTATGGGCAATTAGTGGTCTATCCTGAAATACACTTACATCACACAGCTTCCAAGAATGGGTCTTAGGCAATATCAATCACTCAGTGGGGGCTAAGAAGAGAGCTAGACTTCGAAATGGAACTTTTCTTACCAAAAAATATTAGTACAGTTATCTCCCTAAACTAATTTGATCCTTCATGTGTTGTGATGGTTACAGTGAGGAATACCAATGATTTTCCACAGTCGCATAACAACTCTTAGTTTTAGGCTCATGGACATTTCAAGCTGGAAAAATTCTTAGAGTGCATCTAACTCACTGAAATCCAAAAAGACTAAATAATTTTTCACCATTAGAAAAGCTGGCTAATGACAGAGTTTTGCATTAGTTAAGGTATAAGCTAAGCTGCTGTTATATAGAGACCAAAATGGAGTTAAGTTTATATTGCCATTATCAAAAGGACTAAGAAAACATCATCTATTACTAGATAAGTAGCAGCCTCTGCTATAGCAGAATTCTAAAGAATTCTTGTCTTTATTACAAGTTTAGGAGTCTTTACAGAAAAACAGCCTTACAACTTGAATAACATTCTATTGTTAAAAAATTTTATATTATTAAAATTTCATATCAGAACATCATCTCTGTGGTCATCATCTAAAGACCTTAGATGGTCTTTCCTCGTATCTTTTGTGATCTCTTCATACTACTCTTTATGTGAGAAAAAGTAAAAAATTTAACATATACATAGTATATATATAGTATACTAAAGATATAGTAAATATTCAAGTGTTCAATGTTTGAACCTAATTAAGAAAATTAGATAGAGGTAAAGGTTCATTGACATGAGTCTTAAATCATTACTGTATTAAATTACAATATTATGACATTTGAACCCATGTAAAGGAATTTCTACATTTATTGTAAAATTAACTTATACTACAAAATAGTATTCAAAAAAACTTTACATATGTCACTGGACAAATTCTACTGTCTGGAATATTTGAAAAAAATTAGTTCCCCAAATTAATTTGTAAATAAATGGTTGAATGTACAAATGAGTGAATTGACCAAGACAAATTTTTATTATGTCTTAACTATAGTAACCTGTACAGATAAAATACTTCAGAACTACTTGTTGAATAAATAAGTTCCTTGTGAGATGGTTACCTACTGACTTTGTTTCTTAGATCATTAAAAACAACTTTCATTCCTTCTGACCTTGCATTAAGAATTTGGGGGCTTCCCTAGTGGCGTAGTGGTTGAGAGTCCACCTGCCGATGCAGGGGACACGGATTCGTGCCCCGGTCCGGGAAGATCCCACATGCTGCGGAGCAGCTGGGCCCGTGAGCCATGGCCGCTGAGCCTGTGCGTCCAGAGCCTGTGCTCCACAACGGGAGAGGCCACAACAGTGAGAGGCCTGCATACCGCTAAAAAAAAAAAAAAAGAAAGAAAAAGAAAAAGAATTTGGTAATCAGAATATGTGTGAATCTATACTAAATCCAAAGCTTGGCTGATCTTTTTCTCCCAACTATTTAAATGCCCCCATTTTTCATATCAAAACTTAGAGGGTGAGTGATATAAATGTCCTTCTACACATATCAACAAAATATCCTAAGACATTTGCTGTCTCTACACCCAGGAGTATCAACAGACTCCAGTAACTTTTGTCCTCTGGCTACTACTTGTATAACATAAGGTAGTACATTTGCTATATTTTTCCAAGACTCCCAAAGCCATCTCCTTCTCTTTCTTTTTCTTTTTTTTTCCCCCCATGAGCTTCCTGTCATTTGTTTCCCTGGAAAGTTTTCCCAATGATATGCTGTGAGAGTTCTTTAAAGAGGTCCTGCCTTTCTTTCTAGGCTTTAGGGTGGGGATTGAAAGAAAAAAAAAAGGTCCCATTGCTGGAGACAGTGGGATGTATAGTACAGTTGGCCTATCAAGTCTAGTCTCTTTGTTTCCTTTTCTCTTTGAAAAGCTCTGCTAGAGCCACAACCAATTTTTTTGCTTCATGCCTCCAGCAGGGCCTCAGACCAGCTGACTAGCTGGCACCACATCCTTTGGAACAGGAATTCTTCCCTTTATAGGGTTTAGCTGTCATTGCCCAGGCATTTTATGCAGTATGATTGCTTCTCTACTTCCCACAAACACAACCTACTTTTAGAAGAACTGTATCTATTGTTTTCAAACTGTTGACAACTTTAAGACATTATATGCAAAGATTTCAAAATACAGAAATGATTTTTGAAAACACATGCCATTTAACCTAGTGGGAGCACTAAGGATACTAAGCACTAAGGATATATTAAAATATATAACAGATGATTTTATTGTAAAATTTCTAAAACTAATAACTTACTTCCTGTCTTTTACAAATTCAGTTTCAAGAGCATTTCCAAGATCTGGTTAATAAAAAGTAACTTCTTCATTAGTGTTTGTTTCTATTAGCTATAAGCTGGTGACATCAGTACTTCTCTGTTTCTTGAGTTTATATTTTAAAGCAAATTTAGAACTATAGGGTTATTTTGCTTTCTATTTTGTTAAGTCACTGCAAATTTCAAGCACGTAAATGAAGAATAAACTACAGAGTGATAATATTTCTATAGCTCCGTTGTTTGACATATATTGAAAGCATACAAATGGAAATTGGTTTTATTAGGACGGCATGCGTAATTGCATTAGAATTTTTCATGTAAACCAATTTTCATGACTCAATGGAATTTCTGCATAAAATGTCTCTGAAGCCAAATTAGCCAAAATAGAACCAATCAAAATTTCATAAATTAAATTTAAGGATATATATGTTCACAAATTTGCAAAATTAATGAAACTTGTTTTTTCTGAAATTAAAACATATAGAAATAAAAGGAAAACAAGGAAAAAAAGACACAGGATACCAGTTGGGGAAAAAAAAGACTTTAGTAGAAGATGGTACAACTTCCTTCCAATATTTGAAGAGCTGTTCAGTGGACACGTCTTATATTTTTGAGGGCCAAAGAGTAGACATAATAATATTAGATAAAAATCACAGAAAAATTGATTACATTTTACTATGGGGGTTTTCAATAAGAGTTATTAAGTAGCTAATCAGTTGCCTTATGAGGTTGTGTAGATCCTATCAGGTAGGTCCTATCATGAGACTTACCAACAAAATGTCATTTCATCGAGGGTTACACTGAACCAAGCCAATTGTATGCCAAAAAAAAAAAAAAGTGCTCACATAAGAAGTTTGATTTGATATATGTATGCGTATGTGTATACACATACATATATTATATATATTATATAGGCATTGTGTCCCAGAAGCCCTTATTAAAATGAATACATAAATAACCTAGGTATGCCTTCTAGACCTACCCCATTATCATATTAGAATGTCCCAGATTATCAGAACAACTTGTTGACATAAATAAAAGTGATTATTGAGTTTACTGCTGACTACAGCAGCAGCAAGCCCTGGGAGGTAAGAAAGTACCTGAGGATGAGAATACAGCCCTAGAAGAGGCTTCATTAACAGAAAGGATCAGAGACTGACTTAAAGAAAAATCCCATTTGCCTGTTTTGCTCAAAGCATTAAAAGTCCCTATTCATGTACCCTCACAGGAACTCACTCTTTTATCAAGTGTATGTGGAGCCTGATTATGTGCCAGATACTCTTCCAGACTGTGAGAAAAGTGCAATGAACATAACAGGCAAAGCTGCTGCCCACGTGGTGTTTAAAGTCAGCTTGGGGATCCCTAAGAATATAAATTAAAGCAAAACATTGAGGTATTATTCAAAGAATTGAAATAAAAAGTATCTCATCAAACTCTTATAAAAGTTGAGACAAAGCAATAAAATTATATGACTATTTGAAGTGTCTCATCTTCCTTTACCAAGAAACTGTCCTAGGAATACAGATGAAGAATTCTAGGGGCAGGACAGGAATAAAGACGCAGACGTAGAGAATGGACTTGAGGACACAGGGAGAGGGAAGGGTAAGCTGGGACAAAGTGAGAGAGTGGCATGGACATATATACACTACCAAGTGTAAAATAGATAGCTAGTGGCAAGCAGCCACATAGCACAGGGAGATCAGCTCAGTGTTTTGTGTCCACCTAGAGGGGTGGGATAGGGAGGGTGGGAGGGAGATGCAAGAGGGAGGAGATATGGGGATATATGTATATGTATAACTTTGTTATAAAGCAGAAACTAACACACCATTGTAAAGCAATTATATTCCAATAAAGATGTTAAAAAAAAAGAATTCTCGATATTACAGTATATTGATTGATCTTAGAAAAATATTTGGAACAACACTTATTAATTTTGTGACAACTCATTTATATTTCTGTAATTTTTTGAATAGGTAATTTGCTCAAAAAGTTAATAAATTCAAAAACATACATAAAGTAAAAAGTATAGAGTTAAAATTACCCTCCCAGCTTTGTCCCATATTCACCCACTGCCCTTGCTACCTCCCCTGAAAGTACAGTAACCATTATTATTAATCTTCTTTGTGTTAATGTAGGCAAATATTAGTATAAAAATTTTTTATGCAAAAGATAAAGTAACATTCATATTATTCTGTACTGTTTTCACCTAATATATCTTAGCAATTTTTCAATATTTGTCCATAAAGAGCTTTCCTTTTCATTTTCATAGCTGTGTAGTATTCCATTCTGTGGATGAATCACAGTTTATATAGATAGTCCTATTTTGATAGACATTTGTTTTATTTTTCATCATTTGTTATCAAAAATAATGTTGAGTAAATAACACTTTTTCATGCATTATTTCCAAAATGCAAGGGTATTTGTACAATGTAATCCTAGAAACAGAATTGTTTAAAATGGATATGTGTTTGCAGTCTTGATTAATTTTGCTAAAGTGACCTGCACAGAGATACACTAATTTACCCTCATAAATTGAGTGCATAACAGTTATCTATTAGTTTTTTCATGTTATGTTGATACTTTTTTGGATTTTTGCTGATATAGAATGTAAAAAATCGTATCTCAGTGTGATTTAGTTTGGACTCTTGCATGGTCCAAATTGTTTTCAGTAATCTTTATTCTAGAAATATCATTTGGCTAGATAGAAAACCTTGGTTCACACTCTTCCTCTTTAAGTATCACAGATGTTGTTTCCTTGTCTTCATTGGTTGAATTTTGCTGTAGGGAAGTATGCTGGTTTTAACTTTACCCTTTAAGAGATTCTGCCTTAATTTTTTTCATTTTATTATGATACATCTTGATGTTGACCATTCCAGGTCAATTATTCCTCATTCATAACTTAACAATATAGTTTTCATATCCTAACAATGTAAATTTTGTTTTATTTTATTTTTCTTGAAATGTATCATGAGTTTCATCTTTGAATATACTTTTGTACTTCAAATACACTTATGATTATATAATACATCTTCTGGTTTTCTTCTCTGGGTACAACACATTTACTTATGTTGGACCTCCTTTGCGAATCTTCTGTAATTATTGCTTTTGTCTTCTATCTTTATTTCTGCTTTTCTCATTTTTATTCTTTTTACTTATACTGTAGTTCTCCCTTATGCCCCTAAATCCCTGTTTATTTTATTTTTCTAATGATATTGTTTATTTCTGCTCCTTCATTCTGATTTTACCACTTTTGTTTCATCTCATTTTGTTATCTAGTATCACTTTCCTGAGGTTTTGCATCTCTGCTGTTTGGTTTTCCTTCAAAAAGTTGATGCTTCATTTTTTCTTAAAAATTCTTGGTGAAATGTTAGTTTATAATTTTCACCTGCTTTCTCAAAACAACAAATTTTGGGTGTAATTGTTTTGTCTTTTTAAAAATTCTGCATCCTTTTTCTAACTTCTTATGATATATATTTTTTAATGCTGCCCTTGCTATTTTTCTCATTACCCTTTATTAAATGAGTTATCTTTTTCTTGACTGACTAGCCCTTTTCAGAAGAATCCCATGGAGCGTATAGAAAGTAGGATAACAGGATCACCTTCCTGGCTTCACAAAATAAAGCTTCCTTCCTTTGGTATGCAAAGGAAACATCCTGCAAATACAGCTTTGTTAAACTCTGTGTGGCTCTGCCTCCTCTTTCCCTATGGTTCTGTGCCCAGGAGGGCTTCTCTTGCTGTCCCTCTTCACCCCAATTTCCACAACTATTACTGTCCACAAGAGATTCAGTATTTATACTTTATAATCATGCCCTCATCTTCAGGAACTGTGTTTTGCTGGTCTTTTCCGAGATCTGCCACCACTTGGCCCCTTTTCCACTTTTTTTTTTTTTAGTTTACTTCCTCCAGTTCAGTTTTTTTGCCCTATTCCAGATGTTTTTAATAGAACTTATTCTTATTTTGAAATCCCTGAATTAAGTCTTTCTTCAACTTTCTTTCAAAATGGGAATTTCTTCTTTTGAATTACTGGAAGGAAAGGGGATAGATAAAAATTTACACAGTTATGCTCTTTCCAGAAGTCCCTATATTGATGATTTCATTTAAAAAAATAAATAGTTAACTAGGAAATATTGGAACGGGGGAGAAATGGATTTTGTCTATTGGGTCTCAGTTCTTCATATTGGTAGTAAGCCCTGATCCAGACATCAAGCTTTATTCTTTTATTAACTTTTGTTATGATCAGGTATAGAGAAACATTGTTCTTGAGGAATTAAAACCTTATTTGAAAGACAGAGTAAATGAAAATCCTATGGTTTTTTAAACAACATTATTTTTCTTTACTACTACAAAATAGACAGATGCTATGAAAGCCCAATGTTAGCAAGTTAATTTTTGATACTGATAAAATAAAAAACAAATGGAGAGCAGCCTTGAAAATTCCCTGAGCAGACGAAACCAGTTTAGTCATACAAGCCAAACTTAGTTTAGCTTATTTTGCAAGGCTAAATTGACCTGAGTCATGTCTTGTTTACACCTCGGGAAATTGTAAGCAAAGCTTAAACTGTTTCCGAAGGTTGATATGAGGTAACCACTGACCAATTCTCTATCATTTAAGAAAAATCTAATATTAAAAACAATCACTGTGAAGAATAAACAGTCACTGCCTTCTCACTATATAAGCTGCTTTGTAACAATATATCCCTGAGGCTCACTCCATGTCTTGGTTTGAGTGCTCCCAGGCTACAAACTGTCTTTTTGGTATTTGCACAATAAACTTTTACTAATTACTTCTTCAGCCTGTAAAAAATTAATACACAGAAACCTCAATTAAATAGTGTCAGGAGACCACAAGGGGGAGCTTTCGCACCCTGCGATAAGAGCAGAGCCCAACAGGAAAGACTCCTCTTCTTTGGCAAGGATGCAGCCAATGAAACTTCAGCCCTCCCAACTTCCTCATTCCTCTCTATAAAAGTGTTCTTCCTTTGCCATGAAGGTACTTGCTCACCCCTGTTGCAGACCCTGGATTGCAATTCTTTGCTGATCCCAAAGAAACCCATCTTTTTTGGAGAGATATCTGGCATTCTATTTCTTTTAGGTTAACAGGTGATACAGTAGCTTTACATCTGTTATTTCTGAACTTTCTACAATACTTTTAACTTGACTGCAATGTAGTTCGAAAACTCATACAATTTGAGATTAAATTTTCAACTCCACCATTCCTTCTTTATTCTGCATTTCACTAATTGCACCTGCAATCAACCAGTTTCCTGCTCAATTATTTGCACCTGCATTTTTGCACCTGCAATTTTGGTGACCTTTTGCAATCAGTATGCGTGTCTTTATTTACATTTTCAACTTGTTAATCTTATCAGATACTAGGTTTTTTGCTTAAACTCTTCAAAAAAAATTTTTGTGTGTTTCCAAGGTGAATTTGGATGCAAGCAATAGATGGGCTGACAATGATTTAGTCAAAAAGTTGAGTTATTTTTAATTAAAATAATGATGACATTTTCCAAAAGAACAGTCATTACAAATAGAACAAACTTAGAGATCAATTTTAAAGGGTTATATACACTTATTATATATTAAAAATACTGTTTTAAAAAACAATAGCACATCTCCTAAATCTTATAAATTATGTCTATTTTTGTATTTACATGTGTCATGGAAGGTTAAAAGGTTATATTGAAAATATGCCCTTTATGCAGGCTAAATGGTTACCTCCATAAGAAGGATTAATAATTGGGGCTCCTGGACCCTTGAGATTTTTATCTTTTGCCAAATGATGTCTAAGTTCAAGTCATGATAATTTGAAATGAAGTCAAACAGACAAACCACTTAACCTGAGTTGAAAATTAATGGTTGGAAATGAATTAACTCCCTAAATATTTAATTACTTATAGATATAAAAGTCAGTGGTCAGGATCAAAGGTAATCTTTTGACACACTATTGCTCAGGAGGGTCTTTCATGACAAAATCTTTAATTTATTTTTAGGAAGTATATATAAGAAAGTAAATTTTTAAAAGTAATAAGTCAAATGGCAACTCCAGTTTGTTCTGAGAATTACTTGAATCTTATGGTCTCTGTTCTATTGCTATTTTTTTTAAGTGTTGCTAGTAGATGCTGCAATCCCACTAGCATAAACCTAAGAAAAATATTAGCTTGTTGAGATCTTAAGAACTAAAAGTTAATAAACTAACCAAAACTGACCAAATGTACTGTCACCTCTGAGGCCAGATAGATTTGTTTGTACATTTCCTGTGTCTGTTACTCTCATTTATGAAGATGAATTTTCAAAGGAGGAAAGGGAAGATAGATTTATTACATATTTTTCTATTATCCTTCTTGTTTCGGGATTTGCCAGGTCTATGGCGCTTGACCAAAAATTGTGTTTTCTGAATCATGCTTAGGTGGTTTGCTATTGTTCAAATTGAAGGAGCTCATAGGAAATTGCCCCTGAGAAATGCTGCAATGTGTGTGCTGTAAAGAAGTTAATGGAACCAGATTCACTGGGTTATACATTGTTCTTTTTATCAGAACCCTGGAGAAAACACCTCTGGATTTTTCCAGATTAGTCGGGTTTCCTGTGAGTCAGAAGTTAATTTCTGTCTTATGGATACTATGAATGTCTTGACTTGATTGATTTTCCTCTTCTTGTTGGTTGTCAGGAAGTTTAAAGCCAACATTATGACCAACTTTTTAAAAGAGATTAACATGTTTGATATGCATTTTATGTATCCACCATCTTATTTCCCTGCATGTATTTTCTCTTTGCTCCTCATTTTCCTTATTTATGGAGTATGTAGAGATATAACAGCCACCTCAAAAATAGGTATATTCTCTAATAGGACACCAGTTTCAGAAGAACCTTGGATCAAAGAAGCATTAACTGTGATTATTAACACTCTAACATTTCTAACATTTTTAGAGCCAGTGGAAAAATAGCAAAAAATAGGAAGTTAATGTGAAGAGAGATGACAGTTGCTTTGTGAACCTCATGCTTCCTCCTGTAGACTAAAATTGTGTGTGTGTGGTGTGTGTGTGTGTGTGTGTGTGTGTGTGTGTACACCTATGTGATAGGCATAATGGTTGCTCACACACCACTGCCTTGCTAACAGAGCTTTGATTTTCTCAAGACATCAAGAAGAGATCCCTTGATCTCAGAGAAAGTGGGCATAAAACTTCTTGTTTAGAGAGTGGTCATTTTCCATTTCTTGTGAAAGAGATAAAGGAGAATTCTGCTAAGGGTCTTTGCGTAAAACTTTCACAAGCAAGAAAGTGGCGTGAGAATCTGTCTTACAGCTCTGGCTTACATCCCTGTCTTAGATAGAGGTCTTGATATCTGGAGCTATAGTAGCCTTCTTGTAGCCATGAGTCAACAAACTTAAGACTAAAACGCCAAAATTCTGAGGATCATGGAGTAGAAACATGGAAAAATCCTGGGTTCTTTATGATACACTGAATAACTGAACTCACACTACCAACTTTTTATCTCTAAACTAATTGCTGTGTAGAAGAAAAACAATATTTTTAATAGTACTTATATATTTTTTTTAATGTTACTTGCAATTGAATGTGTTCCTGATGATACAGTCTTGGAAGACAAAGGTTAGGAAGTCTAGCAAATTTTTCTTAGTGATTGATAACAGAAAGAAGACTTATCTCTTCTACAGTCTCAATATTGAAGTTTATTATAATTTCTTATATGATAGGTAGTCTGACAACTTTCTCTACATTTATTGGTACCTGTCACAAAAAATATCTGATTATCAGGGAAGACAAACCAACAGATATTTTTTCTTTATTTTCATATTTTTATTTTTTAAATTTTATATTTATAAATAAATTAATATTTATATATTTATAATTTTTAGCAGTTAATAATGAACTCCACTAGCTATTCTTCCAAAATTGATATTTTTGATGCCGATATCCTTTGTATTTTTGAGGTAGACTTATCCAATTTAAATTTATTTCAAATAAACAATGGGAGGCCATTTTTCATTGAACACACACTATAACTTAGTGTGTTTTGCAAAGGAAAACCTGGCACTTCTTGCATTAATTTTGGATCAGAAATGGAACAATAGGCCCAGAAACAAGAGAATTTCAGAAAGAAAACCTATAGAGAATTTCAGAACCTCTCTACAGAAATGAAAAGGAAAGTAAATTTATGGAAGTCATTAACATTACAAACAGTGAAAACTATAGTGGAAAGAGTATGAAATAAAGTGCAGAACAGTGAAGAAGAATGTGACATTAGGCAATGAAACAGCAGAAAAAAAATCAAAGATGTGATAGATCATAGATAATATTTAAAAAACATTTATCATTTGCCTAACATTATGCCAAAAAGTTTGCATAAAGAGTTTTATTTAAAACTTACAACCACCTTACTAACTAAGTTATATTAATTATTCCCATTTTACGAGTAAGAAAGCTAAGCTCTGGAGAGATTCACTAAGTGACTCACAGTTACACTGCTAACAATTAAAGCAAGGATCGACTTGTGTCTTAGCATAATTGTAAAGTCTATCCTCCTAACAGCCATATTATGGTGCTCCCAGTAAATACATTAGGACAGCAGTGTGTATTCCTATACAGATCACATCTGCATTTTTGTCTAGCATACGCTTGTATATTCATCTATGCCCACAATTCTATTTTCCCACTAATGCTTCAGAGATTTTAGAACTAAAGTCAAATGTTATAATTTGACTATTCATGTAATACAAAATTTTACCATTGTACATATCAGCCAAAGTGTTTTCAGCAACCATTTTCATTTCTGCTCCTCAATTAATGTTAATCACAGTGATTATGCTAATCTAGGTTGTATACAGTATACAAGAAATAACAAGGAGAACCATTTTAGACTAAACAGCCAAAACAAGCTCCACAGTAGACACAAATACTTGAATTGTAAATAATTTGAATCAGGTCATATGCTGAATAAACAGCAAACATTTAAATATCAAAGAACAAGCAGAATTTTCTCTTTATAATAGTACATTTTAGCATTTAACTCTTGATGTTTATACTTTCACATTATTTCTGCCCTTTATGTACTTCTACACTATTCTGAAACAATATATGAATCTGAAAAAATAATAACAGTTTTGTCTAAACAAACATTCAAGTTGATTTCTACCAATGGTACTGACTGTCCGTTATGTAATATAACACAGGATGATGGTGAATTGCACACACACTCTTTGGGGAGCTAAAAAAGTGACTATCAGTGCTTGGTAGCAAAAGGCAAATTCAGCTGTGAAAAAAATTGGAGCCTGAGGAAAATGTGCTCTCCTACATACACTTAGAAAATATTCTTCCATGTTTAGAACCAGTTGGCAAAATGTAATGAAGTTCTACAATCAAAAAATACAATGATACATTACAGTCTATATTATTCAATCTGTTCCCACACGGTTGCCAGCTCTCAAAACCAACATGGCAACATGACATCTATTCAGCCCAGGAACTTCAAGCTGATGCTTTTTTCTTGCAAAATCATGCATGGTGGCAAATAAACCAACCCCTATTTTATTTAAAAAATTAATATTTTGTACATCAAAAACTTTTTTCATTAATTTTGATGTGCTTAATATTTTGCTTTATAATATTATTTATCTTGATGACTAAGTGTTTTGGACTTCTTAAACTTTGTACCTGCAGTAAGTGCCTCACTCATTTCAATTAATCCCAGTCCTATACTATATGAATCTATTCTAATTTTATATGCTAAGAATCATAGAAAAGTCCAGGCATGCCCAATGAACATTCTCTATAAATCTGATACTCAAGGACACATTGTGGTATGTCTTTTGGGGAGTTGCCAAAAAAGAAATCATGGCAAGTAATAACCTGAACTAAAGTTTTTCTTTAAAAATGGAATAGGACTAAGAGGGGGAAGACAATCGTCCTATTTTCATGACCTTAGAAACAGCATGCAGGTAAAGGTCTAAAGCTATTTTACAGTCTTCTTTTGTAAGAAGCTTTTTTTTTTTTTTTTAAGTAAAGGAGATTTGGCTACTGGAGAGTAAAAATTAAGCAAATTTATTAGAACCATCGCCTCCAAATATGTGTTGTCTTTTGCAAAGTGGTCATCATATTTATATATTAATTCCAGTGATGTTCCTATCAGCATTTTGAAATTCATTCCCGCAACTTGCTCTCAGAGCTAGATTATGAGCCTTAGGAGTGAAGCAGTCTTGTTAATCTAGAGGCACAACACATTTTGTCTTAAAATAATTTTGCCAATTTCAGTGCCTAACACTTACATGAGAAGAATGTTGACTATTACTAGAAACCAAGTCTACTCGCAAAGAATGGCCACATGCCAAGATTGATTGAATTTAAACGATTTGAGCAAGCTTCAAAGGATATTCCAAAAGAAGAAATTAGAAAATATATGAATATAAATGAATTCTGGAATAAGAGAATGGGTGCCAGCTTTTAAGAAACTAGTTCACACTTGTTTATCAATGCTCGAATAGGTTTGCCAAAAATTAAGTTGAATTATTTTATCGTCATACCTTATATCTTATTTGCAGCTGATGTCCTCCAATAGTCTACGGATTGTTAGTTATGCTGGTTTTCTACAGTAAAATCATAGAGTAAAAAAAAAAAAAAAAAAAAAGAAAGAAAGAAACAACCAAACAAAAGATGTACATATAGTCACATACAGTCAGTAATACCCTTGAAAATTCCCAGACATTAAGTTCAAGTTAGCAGGCAGTTGAAGGTATAACTTCCATCACTGGAATAAGTTGTGATTTCTTTAAGCTGAGCACTGGATGAAGTAGTTGGATTGTATTTAAGAGCACATTGCCAAAAGTACATATCTCTAAATACTAGAAACCCACTCGGTATGGTGATCATTTCACACTATGTTACATATGTGGGAACCCAGGCCAAGTAATGGAAAAACATCTTTACATTCTAGTTTTTCATGGTAGTTCTGGGACATTTGTTTATTGAGTAGAATGTGTGTAAAATAGCTTACACCATTTAGAAGGATATTTGTTTCCTCTATCTTGTGTGTGCGTGTAAGGTATGAATTAATTTTTGCAAGTGAAATGCAGCTATGAAGTAACCTCACTGTATTTAATTGGAGACAGATTTATTTTTAAACTTGCTTGATATAGATAAGCTGGACCTCATTAAAATTAAAGACTTCTACTCTGAAAAATACAATGTCAAGAGAACGAGAAGACAAGTCACAGACCGGGAGAAAATATTTGCCAATCCGAAAAAGCTACATACTGTAGGGAGCATTTTTACTGTATGTGTCCATCTATATGAGATTCTGAAAAAGGCAAAGCTATGGAGACAGTAAAAAACCAATGGTTTTTAGGGACTGTGAGGGTTGCATGGGGAGAAACAGGCAGAGTTCAGAGGATTTTTTAGGACAGTGAAAATACTCTGTATGACACCGTATGTCATTACACATTTATTCAAACCCACAGAATGTGCAATGCCAAGAGTGAACCCCAAGGTAAGCTATGGACTTTGGATGGTTATGATGTGTCAATGTAGGCTCATCAGTTGCCACAAATATACCATAATGGGGGAGGCTATGCATGTGTGGAGGCAAGTGGTAGATGGGAGATTTCTGTACCTTCCCTTCCATGTTCCTGTGAACCTAAAACTGCTCTAAAAAAAGTTAATAAAAAAGAAAAAAAGTATATGAATGTACAATAACTAAAAGAAAAAAAGGAAATAACCCAGTTCTACCACTTTTTATTTGAGTGACTCAGTAATTAGATAACATTCTGAAGTTTTGCTTATCATCTGATAAAGAAAACAGAGTAAGAAGCAAGTGAAATTATATATATATGTTTATATATAATGTATATTAAAGTGTATTTTTAAAGCATTATAATAGCAATTTTCATCTGAAATAAATATAAATACAATATACTAATTTGAATTATTGTATACATATTAAATAATCTTCAAAAATTCTTACAATTAATTTGTTGTAGTATAATAAAAACACAGATATATATAATTTTCAACCCCCCAAAATTAATGGATATATAGAATCTATCTCCCTTGTAGGTAGCATAACACTAGCTAATATCAAATCACAAAAAGAAATCAGGAGATCTAGCATGTTCTTCACCTTAGCAAATTATTTTTTCCATGGTGTTTTATTCAGTGTTTTTTTCTACTCTTCCTTTCCACACATATTTGTTTTGTGCAACATTTTATGAAGTTGAAATCAGAACTGAAGATCTATAATGTATTACTAATTATTGATTGTTTTAGTAGTAGACAAAGAAGTGTGTCTTCGAAAAGTTCCAGATCTGACTACTTCAGCAACTGTGGCATGATTTACCAGTTATGTTTAACAATAAAGGATATCACACAATACTCAAGGCTGAGGCACACTGCCAGCTTATCAGTCAATCAAGCACTAGTCAGTTTCCTACTCACCACACACTCTCATGGACGCTGTGGGAGAAGAGGAAATTATTGGTGACCGACTCTACTTTCAACTGCTTTTAGTATTTCTGATGTAAAGGAAGTCTTTTCTGACCTTCACTTTCCCACCTTCTAATACCTGTAAATGCTTTTGCTTCTAAATACCTAGAATGGATTCTATGATCTGCCAAACTCTGACTCTCCAATTTGGTCTCCAGAAGTCAAGCCTGTCCCTGAGACCTTGACCACTAGGCCAGGCAGATGATTCAAGGGGAGCCAATCAGAATTCCTTTCTTTGGGATTTAGAATTGCGAACAGGAGATACCAGTCTCAGCTGGGGTTAGAGAGATTTCGAATTCTGGAAGGCTCTTAATTTCCTGTTACAGTGCCTGCACTGCTTCCTTATGAGTTCCCTAAAACACACTTTTATGTCCTTAGAACAAATTCTCCCTTGTGACTTAATCTAGCTCAAATTTGTTTTTACTGTTTGGAACAAAATGTTCTAATTTATGTAAAGTTACTTTTATTTATTTATTCTTATTGGGATATAGTTGATTTACAACCTTGTGTTAGTTTTAGGTGCACAGCAAAGTGATTCAGTTATACAAATACATATATTCATGCTTTTTTTATATTCTTTTCTCATATAGGTTTTCACAGAATATTGAGTAGAATTCCCTGTGCTATACAGTAAATCCTTGTTGGTTATCTGTCTTATACATAGTAGTGTGTGTGAACAGCTACTTTTAAATTGATAGCTCTTATCAAGTGAGTGGATATGTCCAAAATAGTAAAGACACTTAAGTAAATGGTTAAAAACACGTGACTGCCCATATACAAGCTCTCAGCAATACCCAGATATGTCTGGGATTAAGAGGCACATTCCAGTCTGAAATGCTTGGGGAGCACAGAACATTCTTTGACCCACTCTGAGTTAGAGATATCAGGGCCATGAGGTTTCATGGGGTGGTAGATTTGCCAGGTGATTTTTATAAAACTCAAGATTATTGGTCTGTTTATACGTATTTCCTGAACTTTTTTGTCCCTTCAGGGTATGTCTAATATAATAAATCGAAAATAATCCCTTGCTCCATGAATGGAGTTGGAAGAAAAACTTTTATTACATTCCAATTCTGAATGAACTAAGAAAAAACTTCAGATCAAAATTAAAAGCTGAATAGATTTCATAAGAGAAAATATATACAATAAAAAGCTTTGTTATTAGCTATTTTATCAATTGGAAAACTCAAGAACACTGCATCCTGACATGCCCCATGCATATCTGGTCTCTGAAAATTAGAGAGATCGACAACAGGGTTAAGATATTTTGAAGGATGTCTGACTAAAAGGCAAAGCTAAAATGTTGTCTGTTTGCTTAATCTAAGTAGCTAAAACTAGAGGGGAAAATAAATTCCTCTAGGAAATGCCACACAGTGGAAGGCAGAGCACTTCAAAAGTCCAGAGGAAAGGGTAGGAATTTTTAATACAGAGGTTGATTAGAAATGTAAGAACTCAGAAGTGTTTCTCAAAAGTAGAAGGGTTAGGAAATTTACAAGGAAATCATTTCTAATCAGGGCAGAGACCTAGTGAATTAAGTGCTAGCTCACCTGGAAGCCTCAGAGAGTCTAGCCATTGGTTTGAAACAGGAGATCCATTTCTGGCCTTTATGGTGACTTTATCTCAGAAGAGGTATAATCAAGGGAGGAAAGAACGGTGTGATTTCACCAAAGTGATGATGGAGGAGGGAAATTGGATTCCAAAGCCCAATTATGGCTTCAACTTATCCTCTGTGAAGGAATCTGGAGCAGTAGCAAAAGAATCAGTATTTTATGATTTTCTAAACCTCTCTGTTAATTTTGTTATTACCTATATTTTTTCATGTGAAGAATATCAGAGGCCTCTGTGAAGAAAAAGGTCTGCATGGTTCTGTAGGTTAATAAAGAACTAGAGAGGCTGTATCCCACAACAAGGGAAGTCAGTTGAAAAGTCAAAAGAACATAATCTAGATGGAAGCAGCTATCAAAGGTAGGAGAGGACAAGAGCAGAGTGAATCCCTACAAGTGAAAGATAAGGATTTGGAGCTTGCTGAAATAAAGAAGCAACCATGATGACCAGAAGACCCACATGTAGTAAAGGAGACCAGACACTGAGCTTAAAAAGCCAGGGCTGTTTGTCAAGACTGAGCCGGCTTTGGTCTTTGGGGCAAGACCATCACTCAAGTCTGCTGGTCACACTTCAGTTGTGTGACTGGCTAAGTTAGGCAACCTCTTTGTGCCTCAGTTTCCTCACCTGTAAAGAGTAAATAAAATAATACCAGATTAATAAGATTTGGGAGATTCTAATGTTAGCTAGTGTTTGAGGACAACCTTTTAGCATAGAGGCTATTACATAACAGGAATCAATAAGAGGTATTATTAGAGAACAGAAGAAAACAAATATGGAGTGACCTCTGCGTCAGAACATATGCATGATTGATTCATTTCTTGAGCCAACATCTAATTTGTCTTAACATGGGATTAAACATGATTTTAGTCTAAAGAATATAGATATTAAAACAAACAAGCAAAAACCTCAATTAAAGGAGTTCAACATATTGAAGAACATGCATGTGAAAATAAAGCAAAAAAATTATCCGTGGAGAAATGACTGATTTTACTACTGAGATATAAGATACACAACATAAACCTGAAACATCATGTGTAGTGTCAAAAAGAAAGTGCTAGGGGCAGAGAGAATGAAAATGATGAGAGTTTGGGGGTAAGTCAAATGGAAGCAGGGACCAAGTAAAAGGACCCCCAATGGACTAAGCTGTAACAATTTGTGCAACAAAATAACTAAAATAGTACTGAATTATAATCCAAAGTTTAAAATAAATATCCATGAATCCATACTGATATAAATAATTACATAAATAAATAAATAGGGAAGAAAAGACAAATCTCCCATGCAGATGAATCTCAATTTATGTAGATACTCCTCCCCCAAGGAGATGGAACATGAGTAGTCATTACTGAGCATGGGCTTCCAAAAAAAGGTGGTATAGGAAAAAGAGTAACTTTACAGTAGAGAAACGTAACAAGCACTACTTCAGCCTGGAGCTCAAAGTCAATAGCAGCAATGATGTCATACTGATAGTGTGTACCTTAGATATGATGTGATGCAAAGCATACGTCCCCTCTGTGCTCTTCCTGCCAAAACCCATAACTACTGTCTAACTGTCAAATTCCAACTGAAATATTCTCCAAAATACCTGACCAGACCTCCTCAAAATATTAAGGTCATCAAAAACAATGAATGTCTGAGAAATTTTCACTGTCAAAGGAGCCTAAGGAGACATTAAGACTAAATGTAGTAGTATAAAATAAATAAGCTACTAGGCTATATTGTACAACACAGGAAATATAGACAATATTTTATAATAACTATAAATGGAGTAAAACTTTTAAAATTTGTGAATCACTGTGTGTATACCTGAAATTTATATAATACTGTACATCAACTATACCTCAGTAAAAAACAAAAGCAAAAAAGACTAAATGTGTGGTATGATATCCTGGATGGGATCCTGAAACAGAAAAGGACATAAAGTAAGAATTAAGGAAATCTGAATAAAGTATGGTCTTTAGTTAATAAGAATGTATATATCAATATTGGTTCATTAATTATGACAAATGTATTATACTAATTTAAGATGTTAATGGGGGGAGTAGGTGTGAGACTATAGGAACTCTCTGTATTATCTTTACAATTTTTCTGTAAATCTAGAAATATTATAAAATAGAAAGCTTATTGAGACATACTATAAAACAGTAAGATAAGCATTTTCCCTCTCTAATATAGACTTCCTGGGGGCAAGAACACTGTTAGGTGTAACTTTCTATCCCCTATATCAACATCTAGCATAGTCTCTAGAACATATTGGTATCTGGACAAGTTGGTTGAACAAATCAATGAATGCAGGAAAATAGGTACTAATTATCAACAATACTGGGTTTAAAGTCATAAATTATGCCTGGGAGTTTCAGGAAAGTTTTTATAAAATGATAACCAGTAATTTATAGAGTAATATTTATGTATGATGAATACTCCAGAAAGAGCTAAAACCATGTATGTACTTTATCTCTTCCCATGTTAAAATGACATTGTGTCATATTAATAGTTAACTCTTCCCCCTGTTGTTACTATAGTTCAGACATAATGGTCCTCAACTTAATTTGTTCTTTAAATGGGCCAATTTCCTCCTTGCTCCAAATCTCAACCCACCTTCCCTGCTCCTTGCTTTCTCCCTCCCACCCTTTACCTAATCAATTCTTACTCAGTCTTTTAATCTCAGGTTAACTATCATTTCCTCCAGGAGTGACTCCCTGTCTCCTGGGACTAAGCTAGGTTTCTGTTTTTGTTTTACTATTTTATATCACCCTCTATCTTTGTGTTTCTCCCATGTCTCTTATATCATTGCAAATACACACGCATGCACCCACACATACACATTTAATGACTGCAAACTCTACAAGAGCAAGGATTACATTAGTTTTGTTCACGCTTGTATCTCCTGCAATCTAGCATGATATCTAAGACATGATAGGACACAATACTTACTTGTTATATGACAATGAATGAAAATATATTAAATAGAAATAGAAATTTTAAAAAAGTTATGAAAAATAACAGACAAATGAGTTATCAACTTAACTCCTCTACACCCCCAAAGCCATCTTTCCTATCTCTCCCTCTAGCTATTTACTGTAGTTTCATATCTTCTTATCACTCATTTTACTCCAAAATAACATACTTTGCAACTGCTCCCTAGTATTCTCTCTCTCTATATAATATGCTATCAGTCCTTAAATTACTTAATATAAGAAAGCTATTACGGGCACACATGATAATCCTTTATGTGTGCTAGAAATCCACATACACACAGAAAGAAATTAAAAGGACATATTGTTTACTGACCTTGCAGCCTAGTTTAAATTTGCTTCAATTTAAGGGACTCCTTGGAATACAAAAGCTATGTTTTTCAGCTCCATGTGCACGTACTGCACTACATGAAATACTTGGCTGGGTTCAGCGTCTGAATCCAAAAATATCTCCTTATGTTATTATGACTGCTGCTATCTCTTACAAAATTAGCTGAGCCGTGGAGATAAGAATGTTCTTCTGTTTCACACATGACATGCACACCCATAAACGTGTAGGCATGAGAGAATAAAGGGAGAGGGGCAGACACACACAGAGCTTTCCTAACCTGGAGCACAAAAGCAATTTTGATCATAAATATTCTGTTCTCTACCTACAGAGTAGTGAGACCCAGTCACAGGATCCTATAGAAATTTACCCAGTGCTAGTTGAATTGATTTATCCTTCCAGTATTTAAAAAATAAAAATTAAAAAATTTTTAAAAGGCTTCAAATATCTAAGTTAGGGTAAATGTGTTAATATATTTTAGCTTTTTTTTTTTCTTTTGCGTACGCGAGCCTCTCACTGTTGTGGCTTCTCCCGTTGCGGAGCACAGGCTCCGGACGCGCAGGCTCAGCGGCCATGGCTCACGGGCCCAGCCTCTCCGCCGCGCGGCATGTGGGATCTTCCCGGACCGGGGCACGAACCCGTGTCGCCTGAATCAGCAGGCGGACTCTCAACAACTGCGCCACCAGGGAACCCATATTTTAGCTTTTTTAGACCATTAAAAATCAGACATTTTGCTTTGCAGAATATCATTAGTTCTATGAGAAAAGTAGGGTTTGGGAAACTCAATTTTGAGGGCATTAAGATAGGAAATAGAAAAGACCTTATATAAGGCAAAATGGCTTAATTTGATCTTATCCTGATTTCATGTAGTCAGAGACCCCTCTAATTAAATCTAATTGCCTCAGTTATTAATGAGAGTTTGTGCACTCTTAAGAACGTAAAATGTCCCTAAAAGCAGATATATTTAGTCTATTTACAACTCAAGGGTCTACTAGAAAAATGCAGCAAACCGTGGTTTTACCTGGGTAAGGAGTTCAGGAAAGTGACCAGAGGACATTGGGGGAACTCTTCCCCTTTTTATCAGTAAATACCCATTTTGCAACTAGGAGAGAGATTAAAACAACACATTTAATTTAGGAACTTGAACTAAATACCTCTATTTGCATGCAAAATATATTGGACTATTTAAAGTGGCAAAATATTAGGGAACATGAAGATATGTAAATACAATGAATTTATAATTTCATCCTAGTAAAATAATTCTTAAATCCCTAATTCATGCCAATCTCTGAAATCCTGCATACATTTTTACTTATTGCAAAAATTTCCACAAAGGCTACTTAGTAGAATTGCTTTCTGGGGACAGGCTGCATATCAACACTTAAGAGTAACAAAACATCAAATTCTATAATATCCACAAGTTCAGTAAATATCCAGAGGGGTTATTCTACCTGGGTGCCCTCTGGGGCCAGGAAAAGTGCAATCACTTACCTATAGGAGACTAAATCTAGTAAGGCAGATACTTGCATAAAATCACTAAAATGGAATGTAATACATAATTTAACAAAAATATATAAACTGTACTATAGGAACTTGGATGAAAGAGCAATTAATTCTGCACCATCAAGGGTAGTTTCAGAGAGCTGTTCCTTGAACTGGGCTATAAAGAGAAGAAAATGCCTTCTAAAAATAGTGTAAAATACATAATGATTATCCCCAGAGGATATCTAGGGATTATTTGGCCTCTCCAAACCATACCCTTCCAAAAATATTAATTTATTCATTTTAAAATTGAGGTACAATTAACATATAACATTGTGTAACTTCACAGTGTATAATGTGTTGATGTGGCACATTTATGTATTGCAATATGACTGCCACCATGGAAGGGAACTTTAGCCATGCATCAAAGAGGGGATATCTCAAAATCTGAAATCTGGGGACTTCTCTGGTGGCTCAGTGGATAAGACTCCAAGTTCCCAATGCAGGAGACCCAGGTTTGATTCCCTACTCGGAACTAGATCCCACACGCATGCCACAACTAAGAGTTAGCATGCCACAACTAAGGAGCCCACGAGCTGCAATTAAGACCCAGTGCAACCAAATAAGTAAATAAATATTTTTTAAAAAGTCTGAAATCTATCCTAATTTACTTAGGTTTCACTTGGTTTGTAGGACCAAATTTGCTTTTATCTGAGTGCACACAGTCATTCAGAAACACACTTTTCCCAAGAATAGAATCGTCCAAAGACACACAGTCACACAAAGATAATGTGAAAAATACTCTCACTTATAAAAACTCTTGATTTTCAAGATGCATTCAATAAAATTTCTGAAAAAACAGATAGAAATATAGATGATTTAAGTAATTCCCTCCAAAAACATAAATAATCTTAAGTTTAAACATGTTTTTAAATTCATGGTAAAAGTTATTAAAGACTATGCTGTAACCTTAAGTCCATGTTAAGCATCTCAGGTTAGCCACACATTAAGGAATGAAGTAGACAATCTCAGATGACTCAAAATGATTCCCATTGACTACTGTTGAAAAGAGTATAAAGATGCTTTTGTACATTAAGTGTGAGCAATATTCAATCATGGAGATAGTCTAGGCTGAGCCAATGGAAATTAAAGAAAACAGAGATAAAGAAATGGTTGTGGAGCAAAGATGATAAAATGAGGGCTCATTTGACAGCAGATGCCTCTTTACATTCTTTGCAACTTTTCCAACAACCATAAAGTAGGTAGAGTCTCCATAATGTGGATGAGAAAGTGAGTTTCCAATAGGTTAAATAATGGGTCTCTGGACCCCATCAGTGAGTAGAGTGCTGGGCTTCAAAATCATCACGACCTCATTTAGAAGCCAGTGTCTCTTGTAGCTACAATATTATTCTGGATTTAACTTCTATGCAAGAAAACTGAGAATGATGAGCAGTGTCATAGCAAATTTTAGTTGGTTGATTGCAGTGAAAACCATGTGGAAAACCCTGTGATTTATATATGTTAAAGACATTCTGAAAAATGCAGGGTCTACACTGTCCAATCTTTATGGTTAAAGATCTTTTCTTCTACACTCATGCCCTAATTTTATAGTTAAATAATAGATAATGACAGAAAAAAAAAGAGTGACAGATATATTCCAGTGGAATAGCAGGATGCTGTCCTTCATTTCATCTCATAGAAAGCACACACACACACACACACTCACACTTTTTTATACTGAATTTAAAAAGCAAAAGAACAAAGTAGGCTCTAATTCAGGGCACTGGCATTAACCTAGAAACTTTTTCTTTGTCATGTTGGAAAATTGCACCACACTTAACAAGTTGTGGTTTAACTTCATTACTTTCATACACTTCATTAGCTTAGAGAAAGTTAAGTGGAAATAATCTGTGCATATATTATAGTCCTATCGAAAAGATATCAATCTCTTGAGCTGAATATATGTTCATAAGATTTTACTTTCCTTATATTTAATGAAGAAGAAATCAAATTACTTTTACTTTATAAGGGAAAAAATCTCAGATGATGTATTTGGATATCTAATTAAAATGCTTATGTACCTTGCCTAATTAAAACTAGACACTTATTCAAAATAACAGGATGTCTAATGTATCTATTTATAAATAACTCAGAAGAAATGCCTAAAAACTAGGAGAAGCAGAGTAACTGAACTCTGTTCATGCATTAACCTTCATTTCCCTTCACTCTTTTCACAGGAACACCTTGTGTAAAACAAGCCCTGTCCTAATCAAGCTTTTTTAACAAACTTCCAGTGGTGATAAGCATAAAGGCAAAACATCTAAAGCTAAGAGTTTAATTTTTTTTTCAGCCTCAAGTGTTATGACCACAACCCAGAAATGCATTAGTCACGCGGGGATTAGAAGATGGCTTTTTTTAAAGGACTTGAACGATTTCATGAATGCAAAATGAATCCCAAGAGCCTGCCTATTTTGATTTGCTTAAATGTCTTTAATCATAGAAAGAGCCTCTATCTGAGAAGACAGAAACTACTTGTAAAAATCCTAGACGAATCTTGGATGAGGATCTGAGGCATTTCATAATGTTTCTAAATATTTGAATGAATAGAATAGGTTAATGGAATTTTGCCTGGAATAGGGAAGAACTCAAACTTGGTTTTAAGACTCTTCACAAGAACTTTCCTAGAACCTAGGTCAAAATCCATTGCGTTGCAGTCTGCTGTCTTCATGGCCTTTATAAACTCTCAGATATGATTCATGTTTATCCTCTCAGGTTTTGAATATTAGGAGCAACAATTTCAGAGCCAATCAAAAAAGAAAGTGTTGTGTTTAACTGCAATAATTTTGTATGCCCCCCATGGAAATTATAGATGTCTATAGATATTTTTGAGAGAATTGCTTTTTCTACAAGATAATAGGAATAGAATAGAATAGAGAGGTAATTTTGTGAATTCATCCTTTCTAAAACAGGCTAAGACATCTGAATGTGTTCACAGTGAAATTAGAAGGCCATTCATTTGAGGATTACATTAGAGAACAGACCGTTAAGAACCTTTCCAATAAGGCTTCCTATAAAGTAGTTAAAAGGCTGTTTTTTTTCCTCCCACATTTCCCCCCTTCCCTCCTTCCCTCCCTCTTTGTTTCCCTCTTTCTTTTCATCTTCTGTCCTTCCTTCCTTTGTCACATGTTGTTGGGCATCAACTATGTGCCATGAACTGGGTTAATTAAATGCTGAATATTGTAGACACTTTGTCTGTCCTCTGGGAACTGAGAATCTAGTTGAGGAGTCTGTTCATGTCATTGATCTCAATGACCAACTGAATCCATCTTGGAGACTACAAAAATAAAAATCAAATCTTCATTCTTCCTGTTAGTGAGTCTTTCAGTCGGTAAGTTAATATTATCTATGATCAACTTCAACTCCATTTATAAATCTTGAAATCAGTTCTACCTCACCTCAAAGATTGGCTACCCACCAATATTTCAATCCCAGACTTTCCTCCAGCTTTTCTTTAAGATTCAGAAAAAATAAGTAAAAGTACAATGATCCCTGAAAGAGCATGACAACATTTTAATTAGCCTTGCTTCAGATTTGCTTATGTCGACATTAGGCCCTTATAATTCTAAAACTGACCATCCAACACGTATTTCTAAGATTTGAATACACATATTGATTGACTTGGGTTTATTTTTTGCAAACCCTGTATCTTGAATTTTTATTAATCTCACTTTTGAAGTTTGAGTTCTATCAATTATAAACAAACATACATAGAAGTTATAACTCACAGAAATTCAGTAGTCTTATGTAGGCCAAAAACTATGCTCATAGAATCCCCAGAATCATTTAAGTCTCCTTGCAAAGATGCAGTGCCATAAACCTGTGTACTCTGTCCAACTGGGACCACCTCTGAAGTCAGCTTCTCCCTGGCCTCTGAAGTACCACTAGATTATTCAAGAGAGTGAGATGCCTCTGATTTATAGGAAATATTTTTTGAAGGAGATGTTCATCCAAAGCATTCGAAAGTCTCTTTCCCTCCTGAAAGGATGTGTGCAAATAGTCAACTATCCTGTGTCTGAAGGGCTGAAGTGAATGTGACTTCACTTGTCAACGAGCTGGTAGCACACAGTGGTTAAGGGCAGAGTCTAGAGGCCGATGGCCTGGGTTTGAATTGGTAATTCACTGTTGGGTGACCTTGGGCAACTTGCTGAAACTATTTGTGTCTCAGATTCCTCACTGGAAAAGTGAGATAATGATAATTAATTTTCTCATAGGGTTGTTTTGAAGGTTCTAAGTTAATATTAGTAAAGCTCTTGAAACAGTTCCAGATATATAGTAACACATATATCTATATGTATGTATGTATGTGTATATTAGGTTACTTTATGCTGTCTTGAAAATGAGCTGTCATTGACTTGAGCAAAGAGACCCAGAAATAAATAATCACATGTCTAAACCTCACCTTTCTCTTGTTGCAGGCAGATATACCTCCTGAATGAGTGGAAACATGGAGAAATAAAAGCTGAAGAAGAAAGTTTAGTGTTAAGGTCAGATAATCAAGAACAAGAGAGAAGCCATATGGGAATTACAGTAGGAAAGTCCTGTAAAACTCTCCCTTGCAGATTATTTCTTGTACTAGCTATGGGAGACAGTGCTCACCATGCATCTCTCCCTGAAAAAAAACACCTTGAGGGTAATGATTGCTTTTTCTTTTTTCTTTTTTTTTTTCCAAATACAGATCAGAGGCATTATTCTGTCTCTTAGTTACCCTAGTTAGCTCTAGGTAGAGGAAATCGTTCCAGATATGATATTCTTACCTACCACTCTTAAGACACAGGAACAGTTAAGCAAAATTCACACAAAATTTCAAGGAGGAATCCGCTGGTTATTTTAGTATAGAAGAAGGATCCATCTCTCTTTCTACCCCAGCTCAAAAATGTGAGTGACATTACCTCTAAACCTAAATTCACTAAAGTTGTTAGAGAAGGGAAGATTCAAAAAGAATAGAGAGATATGTGGTCTTTTTAATAGCATGGTTTCCTAGAATCTATTTGTGGATTTCACTACTAGATAGTCATATCTATATTGTCTTTAAAAAAAAAAAGAAACACAATGGTAAGTAGCTAAAATAATCCAAAGTGAACAAAATATTCTTCTGACTTTAAATCTCATGTTTATTGCCTAAACAATTTGAGGACTGCTGCCCTTTGATTTATTTCTATTTACTGCATATGGATTCTTCGTCTCACTTAAAAACTCTTAGTGTTTTTGTCAAATAAGAAAAGACAACAGTGTAAAAGAATCATTTCCTCTCATTATAACTATCTTGGAGCTCCAGTTGACTCAAAGGAGTCGTGTACAGAAAGAATAAAATGGCTTTTTAAATAGGTAGTAAATGGCTCTGAATACTTTTGCCTTATTGTGTTTAATAAGTGCCATTTAAATTGCTGGACCCAACACTCTCTATTACATTTAATCTTGGTGAAAAAAAGTAAAAATATCAGGAAAATGTTATCTATACAAAATTAAGACCAGTACAGATAGATGTTTTAATTCAAGCATCATTTGTAGCAATTGATTTATTTTAATCTCAATGGCAGTATGTAATTTCCTGTTAAAATAAAAGCCTTTTCAAAACTATTTGTAGAAAATGCAATGTGAGTCATTCTGGAGTCTAAATTTTCATGCAAATTCACAATCTCTCAAATATTTAGCTTTTTTTCAATTACTAAAGTGACTAGAACATTCAAGACTAAGTTAAAAGTATACTACTGGGACTTTCCTGGCAGTTCACTGGTTAAGACTTCACCTACCAATGCAGCAGGTGCGGTTCGATCTCTGATCGAGGGAGCTAAGATCCCACATGCTTACGGCCAAAAAACCAAAACATAAAATCGCCAAAAAACCAAAACGTAAAACAGAAGCAATATTGTGACACATTCAATAAAGACTTTAAAAACTGTCCACATCAAAAAAATCTCTAAAAATAAAAAGTGTACTATTGAAAAATGATTGTGTTTCTTTTTGACCTGTCTCAGCAAGGAAAGGAGAAAGGAAGGATAAAAGGAAGAAATAGAGGGGTGGTGGAAGGAAGGAGGGAGGGGGAGAGGGAGGAAGAAAGGAAGGAAAAAAGGAAGGAAGAGAGAGAGGAATCAAGGGAAGGAGGAAAGAAAGAAGGGAAGAAAAAGGAATGGTATACAGGCTCAGGGTGAGTGGGGAGATAGAAGAAAACAGAGAAAGAGAAAGAGATAGAGAGAGAGAGATTCATTTCTAACAATTTCTTTAATGTATGTGTATAAAATTGATTCTGGTTCAGAACATGAATCACCCTCTGTATTTGTTTTGCTCTTAAATGGTATATTGGATTAGGAAAAAGATGTGTTTTAAAATTCTACATTGATGTTTTGCTCTTAAATGGTATATTGGATTAGGAAAAAGATGTGTTTTAAAATTCTACATTGATGTGTACCATGTAAGATACCACAAAGCATGTATTTCTCAACACTCAATAGTGACCTGGAATTTGTTAAGTTTAAAGAACAAATGACCTTTAGAATAGTGGTTTTCGACTAAGGGCACTTTTGCTCCCCAGTCCCCACTCTGTGAGGGAGGCACATTTGGCAACGGCTGGAGAAATTCTTTTTTAATTTATTTTATTGAAGTATAGTTGATTTACAATGTTGTGTTAATTTCTGGTGTACAACAAAGTGACTTAGTTATACATATAATTGTAATGACTGAGGAGGAGGTACTACTGGCATCTAGTGGGTAGAAGCCAGAGATGTTCCTAAATACTCTCTGGTGTGATCTATCCGGGCTACAATGTTAATAGTGTCACTGGTGAGAAATCCTGCTCTAGAATGAAATTCTTGTCCTTTCCTCACAGTGTGTGCTGAGCTAATTAGGGAAATTCTCTGCACGAGGAACAATAATTGAAGCAGATTTGAAAATCTACATTGGAAGATGATGGGGGATGGTGTTAAACACATAGAAGTATGGACCTTGAAGTCATTCAGATAGGGTTTGGGATTCCTTTCAGTTAATAGCCAAACAGTGTATTTTAATTTGAGTGAGACTCAATTTCTCCATCGAAAATGGAGATAATAAAATCTAATTCTTTTATTTATTTAGACATGATAATGGGATGATATTAAATTCAAAGCTTGGAACATGGGTAGTTAACAAATAATTGTGGCTTTTATCATTGTTATCTTTATTGTTATCATTCTGAAAGAATAAAATTAAACTCATATTAAGAAATTTCTAGGCCTTCCACCAATTTTCCTCCTATCCCCACAAGTTAACTAAAATTAACATCGCTTATATTACAGCCTATGAAATGGCTGTAAATGTAAATTTATTTTTCATCATAAGCACAGGATCTGCAATCACTCACCCCTTTCTAGTTCTTCCCATATTTACATATTTCTACTATTTCACAAAGATATGCCCTTCTTTATTATAACCTCCTTAGTCATTGCCTAGGTTTAAAAATTTATATTACAGCTAAGCATGCAAGTGGCTATCGGTCTTCAGCTGACAATTAACAATATTAATGTCATCTTATATATGTAGAAATTGAAATGCTGCATAAAAACATTAACAAGAGCAGGCAGAGGATGTGTGTGTTTGTATTGTACAAATTTATTTTTATGTATAAAACTCAGACTATATTAATCAGTAATAGGTCTAAGGAAGTTTAAAACAAAGAACATTTTGATATATATTAATTTATTCTCAAAGCGACACTAAGGATAAGTGTTATTTCTTGTATGTTCCAGATTCCAAAACAGATATTCAAAGTTATGCCAATGTGTATAATAAATAGTAAAGCTAATCTCAAAGAAAGTCATTACAGCCCACTTTTTTGGCTCTTTGTGTTATTATAAATCATAGTCACTTTTCATGAACAATGAATAAAGATACCTATTAACCAGCAATCAGTCACTCAAAATTAGTACATTAGTGAATGTTGAGACTGTTGAAATATGCTGAGTAATTTAGCAGAAAATATGCTCGATTACTTCCAAGAATATTGTTCCATTACTACAAGTAATGTCACTCTTGAAATTCTTCAGAATTGGCACATAATATTCCTTATTAAAAAGAGACCACAAAAGCAAAATAAGATATTATGGTAAGTATCTTACCAATCTGGGGAGTCTTGAGATTTTTATCAATCTTGGGAATATTGGGGAGGCTCTATTCTTTCACTAGCATTTATGTTACAAACAATGTGGGGAAGATGCTGAGAAACCTGTAGATTCTCTATCTCTGTCTCCATCTCCATCTCTATTTTTATCTATATCTATAACTTTACAAGAAGATCTATGGAATGAGGATGTACATAAATGCAAGAAGCAAATATTCTACCAAGGAAGTGAAAGAAAAAGAAATAATCCCGTTTTTTTTTTTAAATTAAAAAAAAACACTCCTTTGGATTCAAGAAAGAAAATGAGCAATTGTCTGTTTCTCATCCATAAATCAATTCATTCTTCTGCTGTGAGAGAGTGAGATGTGAGGCAAGAAGCTAGGAGAATTTTGTGAAACTCTCTCCTCTAGGAAATGAGAAATGAAGAAATAATATTTATCTCCCAAATTAGTTTCAAGGAATTAGAGAGATGATTCGTGAGCTGAAATAATCAGAGAAAGTGGTAGGGAATCTAAGGCTGATCTAGGCCTTGCACTGTGGGCAGGATTTGGAAGCACACATTTTGGGATGAGCGGAAATGCCCTAGAGACTGAAATCTACCAGGAAAGTTCAGAAAGAGTGAAGATGACTAACTAGGGCACAGAGTGGTCATGAAGAGATTAAGGAAGATTCAGCTGAAAAGGGAAGAAGATAAAACTATGTGAACAGAACACTGAGAATATGCATCTGTTCTCCGGTATTGTTTTTTTTCTTCAATGAATATCATTAAGCACCTATTGCAGGTATTAAGGTTAAAATATTCGATAAAAGTCAGGTAGTAGGTAAACTCTTACAGAGCTCTTTGGAAACAGCCCTGGGGCTCTAGGCTGCAGACATTATGGAATAATCTTCAAGATGACACAATCAGAATCAACAAGCTAAATCATTTTCTGTTTTGGGTTCCCCTCTGAATTGGAGAGAGGGTCAAATTGGCCCAACATGAGTTACCCAACACCAGGCCAGGGGAAAATGGAAACCCTTAGCTGCAAACAACTGGCAAAGAAAAACTGAGGTGATTTTACCAAAAGAAGGTGGAAGGAGTGCTTGGTTGGTGAAAAGGGCAGATACCCACCAATAGTGATGTATCAAAATAATGTGGAAGAAAGATTAAATAATACACAGTGTGGGTATAAAGAATGGAACTAAGCGGTAGAGCTGTATGATAGGATGTAGGGATGCCTGCTCCTCCTCTTTATTGTGCTCTGGAAATATGGGACACTTGAAGGTACAACCTCTGATTTCTTTATTTTCTTACCTTTAACGTTTAACATTGCTGTTCACTGTGCTTGGAATATTTATTTTCCTCTTATTGTCTAATTCCTCTTTATCTTTCCAGGTTAAACTTTAATGAGCCTCCATTTTCAGCCTCACCAGCTGCCCCAGCCAGATCAGCCTTTTTATGTTCTAAGAACTATAGATATGTATTTCCTTACTGTGATACTTATTTTTGCATTTAGTATTACCAATGTTCCAACTAACATGTTCCTTAAATTCATGGAGCATGTCTTCTTCAACTTTGGCATTAAGCAGAGTTACAAATATTTGTTGAAATATATATGGTATGATGCCTGTAGCTTCCTTCTGCCACTAAAAGCAGCAGATTCAGGAATTTCCTTCTGGTTTGGTTATCATCTTTGCCTTCATCTCACCCCGCACTCAACCGATTGCAGCAGAATGACCAGAAAACAACCAATAGGATGACCATCAACCTATGAACTCAATCATTCTGCCTAACTCAGTCAGATTGTAACAGAACTGAGACTGAAGTATGCTAATTGAATTAAATTTATATTTAAATAGCCACATGTGGATAGTGGCTACCATATTGGACAGGGTATGTCTAAAAAGTACAATTATTGGCCACAGCAGCAAAAATGGCAGGAGAGGCAGAGATGAGCTAAGTCACAGCTTTGGTTAAGAATGGATAAGGGGATCCATGGCAGTCAGGAGATGAATGTAAGTGTTGAAACTGGGTGGTATAATGAATAACAAGTCAGTTCCCTGAGAGACAGGGCTTCAGCTGCTAAGATGGACCCTAAACTTTCTTATTTCTCACAACTACTGGAACAACCTGAAAATGTCTCAGTTCTTGGAAACAGAATGACACTAAATAATTCAATCCCAATATTAGGATTTTTTTTTTTCTCAGGAAGGGAGATGAGAACAACTTTTGGGTGGTTCATCCCTTTCTTACCTTTACCCCCATTACACTTACTCCCTATCCTTCCACTTTCCACCCCCAAAACACCTGCATACCCTTCCTTCTCTATCATTTCCCCATCCTGAATCTTTTCCAGTTCTTCAAACTTTCATGCTCTCTCAGACCCCCTGTCCTTTATACACAGTTATTTTTCCCTAAAAAACCTCTTCACCCTTCATCCCCATCCATCCTCATTCCTGATCTTGGATACCTCTTTGAGTAGCTATTCCTACTGCAAAAGTCTAAGACAGATGCCTCTCAAGCTATCCTAAACAACTTAGTTTCTCATCTTTGACCATACCAAGTTCTTTTCAGTTTCAATGTTGTTTTTCTCTGGCTATCTCCATGTATTTTATAACGCTATAAGAGAAAAGACCTTCTATTACTTGCTCATTGTACCCCAAATATCCATCACTGTGTTTGATATACCTCATATTATTTTGTTAAGTTAATAAATTACACCCACATTTTCTGGAGGAAATGCACAATGTTAAAAAGTTCAGGGGGGAAAAGATATACGAGCAATTTTTCTGCAAGAATATGATACATTTTTAGAAATGTTATTCTGAGTTAAGTTATCCTTATGGACTGGAAAATAAGGAGAAATACTTTTAAAAGTCAGAATGACAATGACCAGTTTAATAGACAATTTTCCAGAAGTTTTTTCCCTCCACAATTGGAGAAGACTGAGAAGTGCCATCACATCTTCGAGAAGCTGTTATTGAAATGCACTTTCTAATTGGGATCTTAGCCTAGAAATTATGCTACGCTCCACACAGTTATAACCAAAACTTACACACTGGTTAAAACTGAATTGACTTACAGCTAAGATATAAATTTAGAACTAAGAGGAACATCTAGACATTCCTAGATAGTAGTTGACCACGGTGTGAGTGAAATAAATATGTTCCACCTGGTTCCTCTATGCTGGTTATTTGAAACGTGTGTGGAAGGAGTGACACTTCTGGGAATTCTTTGCCATGGTGTTGTAAGGGATCAAGTAGTGCAGAGGTCAAGGCATTATTTTCATGAGTCCAGTGAAAGCAAGCAAGGCAGATGCCATTTCCAAATTAACTTCTGGTAATTTGGCTACAATCCACTATCCTGAGCAATCTTTTTATATTTGTAATTCAGGTTGATATTAAACCTGAGTATATCTTTCTGTTTACATATCTTCCTGCCCTTCTTGAAGAGTGAAAGTATAAATTGGTGCCTTCATCTCCACTGAAGCACCAGAGCAATGCATGATTCTTTTTCACTGTTGGGTCTGATTACAATAGAGTGAAGATTATTTTTCCACCTGTGACACTGTCATTATAATCGTCTGACATATTTATAGTCAAGTGGGAGTGTTTCTCTGATGACTTAGAGCCTTTAAACCTGAGGATAACAAAATGCTGGCTATGGAACACATATAAATCCTAAGCAGAGAAAAAAATCAAATCTCCTGTTATACTATTTGTTTTCATCTAATAAAAAAACGAGCCTGGAGTATTCCAGGCAATTTAAGGAAAGAAGTAGACAGGCAGTATACTAAATATCTCGTTTTGCATCCTAGTAATTGACATAGCAGAAGCATAGCTCAAATACTAGAAAAAAAGACAGTTCACTGAAGGATCAGTTTCTTTGGATTAGGGCTATATTGCTTACCCTGTTCACCCTCTCTTTGCCAATAACATCTATAGCTTTGAAGGGTTTCCCTGTATGGTAGCATTTTCATTTGCCCTTTTTATTTCTTAAACCATGTATGGACTGACAGTACCCATTGTTATGACTGAAAATTTATCTTTTCTTTTCTTCAGTTATGTTGCCAGATTAATTTAGTCAATAAGAACGTCGATTGTTTCTAGACTAGGCATAGATTTTTAAATTTTTATTTATTTATTTATTTTTGCGATACGCGAGCCTCTCACTGCTGTGGCCTCTCCCGTTGCGGAGCACAGGCTCCGGACGCGCAGGCTCAGCGGCCATGGCTCACGGGCCCAGCCGCTCCGTGGCATGTGGGATCTACATGGACTGGGGCACGAACCCGTGTCCCCTGCATCGGCAGGCGGACTCTCAACAACTGCGCCACCAGGGAAGCCCTAGGCATAGATTTTTATGGTAGCTTTTTCAATAGCTTCATTTCTGGAGGTTTAACAAAATCAACTAGTGCTGACTACTACCCAGTCAACATCTACGATAATTCCTAGATTGAAGGTTCAGAGATAGTCATATTAGAAAATGTATATTGAAATAATACAATTTACAAGATGAAACACTTATCCATATTTTCTATGTTGATCAAACCTTAGATAAATAGGGTCATTGTAGTTGTCGATTTTTTTCTGCATGGTTATATGTTAGTTTCCTCAAAATATAAACTTCAAAGTTAATTTACAGGTTTAGCAGTGTTCATATTTAGGTTTTCTATAAAGATTATTTCCTTTACACTAGTTTGGTAACAACAATCTCTGAAGTTATTTAGCATATCATATTTGCTTTCCTGGGAGAGGAAATAGCTGATGTCAAATGTTACACTAGAATGATAATCTAAGATTTTTTTTAAGCACAATTTCCTTTGGGGGTATTATCAGATGAAAAGTGTTCAATGTTTTAAAATTAAATTGCTTCTCTTATTATTCCAAAGTTTATTCACTCAACCACAGATAATTTTAGGATACTTCAAAATGTTCACTTTTTTTATTGTTAATGTAAAACATATTCATGTACGTAATTTGGAAAACATAAAAAAGAACTAAAAAAACCCCACCTCACTCCAAAAATGCCGTTACATTCATCACTGTATTTCTTATTTTTATTTTACATATGTCATGCTCTAAATATAAAACTTCATACTATTTGTTACTCAACATAAATAAACTGCATACATAAAATAATCAGCCCTTATCCGTGGCATTTAAATCGAAGTATGTTTAAAGCTTTCGACCCAATGAAAAAAAGGAAGTCTTCCACCTCTAAACCAAACTGGGAACTTCCAGTATAAGACACTCTTTTTATCTTTCTTCTGAAATGGACAACGATGATGCCTGCATTGAGAAGATTATGAGTTCCTTTCCAGATGCCTGAGGATCTGTTGTACATCGACCTGCATCTCTTAAGGAGTCTACCTATTGTGATCTAGGGATGAGATTTTTACGTATCTGGTCAATGGGAAGAAATGATCCTGATAACCAGGGTAATCACATAGTCTAAAATTTGAGGGTGGTTATTAGTGACTTTGCTGGATAAAGCCATATACTAACACTGTTCAGGTCAGACAGGGGCATCCTTAAGTAAGGTGTAAGAAAAGGAATTTTAGTGATGAATTCTGAAATTAATCTCAGCTGAAGCCGTTTTTGGTATACCAGGTTGAGGAAACTGTAATTCACTGGTCAAATCCAGCCCAATGCTTTTGTATGTCTCCTCAGCTAAAAATGTTATGTATGCATTTAAATGGTTGAAAAAAAAAAAAAAACTAGACATTTGTTTTCTTTCTTCTCATACAAATACCTACACAATATCCTTGATTTTGATTCTTAAATTGCAAAGCCTAAAATATTTGCTATCTAGCCCTTTATAGAAAGTCTGTGTATGCTGGTATCTTCTAGTCCAATCATTCACATTGTTTAAGACTTTGCTTCTTATCCAAATCTCTGATTTGGTTTTTCTCATAGCTGAACTAAAATATGGACCTCTGTAAAAAAGAAAAAAATCCCTTTGGACTCCAGAAAATATAATTGCTCACACAATAGATGGATAAATACTGATTTACAAAATGAACATTTTATTCTATTAAATTCAGCTTCAACTGAGAATTATCACTGAAAACTATTTATGCTGAAAGATTACTTTGATATCATATTAATAAAACTCAAAACTTTAAAAATTTTCATAGAATACCTGAATCTCTAGAAACTTAGTGGATCACAAATTTCAGTTTAAGAAACACTATTCTAGTATATTCCAGCTGTACTGTAGGGTCTGGAAAACATTCAAGTAAGTGTTTCTCTCCTAAAGGCAGGTTTTAAAATTATAAGTAAATGACCTAGCCATCTACTTACTTTACTTTACTTTTTTTTCTAGTATTTTTTGCCCTTACTTCCTTTTCATAAATGTATTATAAAATGGTTTAAATACATGGTCAAATTTTTATAACAAGCCATAAAACTGTAATAAAAATATTTGATGTACTATTGCATAAAAAACACTTGGAAAAAAAACTGACATTATCCTATCAAGTTACTACTAATTTTGCTAAGTCTGGGATGTTGTAATATACTTTCAATTAAATTACCAAAATAAAACATCTCGTTTCTATCTCTTTCTTTAGACTGCTCATTCAGGCGTTTATTTTAATGGACTATTTTTTTTTTAATTAGGCACTTTAACATTTTTATTTTTCAAAACCCATTCTAATCTTTAAGATTATATCTGCATTTCTCTGTTGACCTCATGCACCTTTCTTATGACCTTTTCGGTGATACATCATTTGAATCATAACTTTTAATAGAAAAAAATAAAACTGAATATCACAAGTGAACTATAATTTTTGTGAGGCATCATCTGAGAATGTTGGGGGTAAATTTTGCATTTATGAACAACTGAGCAATTTCTACATCTTTCCACAGGAAGTTCAGTAAAAAGACATAATTATTTTTTTGTGGGTCACACATATTAAATTCAACCAATGAGTACAATTTACATTTAACAGCAGCAAGACAGGAAAAAAACGAAGTTAGGCCTAAAGGAGAGCATAAATTTTTAGCTTTTCACATTTTATGTTCATATCCTTTCCTCATTCCATGTAGCTTAGAAAATTTATACTATCTTGGTTAATCACCTTCCTCCATGCAGTTTATAAACAAGTATTAAAGTAGGGATAAAGTAGGGATAAAGATTTGTGTATAAAAATAAACATATATAAGTTTAGTCCCTATTCACTCTGACTCCCAAGAACTCGAGTGATATTGTAAATTTCCATTAAAATAAAGCTGATTGGGTTGCAAATCCTCTAGTCCTGGGTTAGCTACCTAACATTCTAACACCTCCTGGGAAAACTAGCTTTGCTTTTGAAAGAGGAAAAACACAGGAAAAACACAGAAAAAACACAGGAAAAACACAGAACAAATAAACAGAGTAAGGCAAAGGGCTCTGAGATGAGGACACAAAGAAGTTAAATATAAAGAGAAAAAATTACAAAACCAAAACTCGTGAACAGATTTCTTTATGAAATCAGTCTGTTGAAACCAAAGTAAATTTTGGGAATTCAAAATTATCTGATCAATTTTGATAGTGCTGATTGTTGGTTGTGATCATTCAAGTCCCTAAACCTAGAATGACTCGATATCCAGCCAAGGTCCACAAAAACCTCATTGCCTGATAGATTAGGCCAAGGGTATTCAGCAGGAAAATTAGGCTATGATGTTTTCAAGATTTACAATTTGCTGCCAGAAATTCCATACAAGTTACAATTACTGCCAGAGTATGTTGTGTGATGTCAAGTGAAGATAACTACCTGCCAGTCTGAGTAATTAGTGTCCCCTCTGCTCCCATTCCCAATTTACCAAATGCCTATTTTATTCAGGTAAATGGGAAGAGTTCCTTTTCCTTGTCATCTGTTAAATTATAAAAAATGTTTTCATTGGTACATAAGCTAGGAGAGAGATGTTAACACTGGCAGAATTTTGTGTTAAATTTATTTTCAGTCTAAGAATAATTTAATACAAGTAAAATCTTTCATACATGGCTATTCTAATAGATTGTTCAGTTTATATCACAGGTATTATGGGAATTTTGCAATCAACCTTACAAAAACATTTGTAAACCATAATGTGTGCTGTATATGTAAGATACTGTTATGCTAAGTCAAGCTTCTAAGTAACTAGATGGAACTCTTCAAGGAATCAGAGGTGGTAGAATAACCAAACTTAAGTCTTGGAAGCAATACACACAACTTTTGTTGACCTGCTTTATGTCTATCTACTTTCTAAAATGTATCACTGTATTTTTACATGTTTGAGATTTTAAAAAATATTTTAACCAAAGGATGCAGTCTCAGGGTAAAATATATTTATTAAATCTAAATTGAGAATTTAAAAGAAAAGTAGTGATTTTATTTTATGTTTTACTGATTTAGGTACTGAAGTTTGGGTCTCACCATTAGATGATCATAAAGCCAAATGAATGCACATATTTCTTCAATTCATTACAACTTGCAGCAGACTTTCTCATCATACTTCACCCTTAATTTCTTCTTTAGAGAAGGAGGGCTGTCAGCCAAAATCAATTTACAAAGATATATTTGATTTAAGAATGAATGTGTCATTCTATGTAAAGTATTTTGAATTTTCAACCAAGAAAGGGAAAAAAATGGTAGGGAAACTTCAAGGCAAGCATCTTCAGAATTTCTACTTTTCACATCTGTAGATTTTAGAAGTACTGTTGTGAGATGGGGCAAACATTCCTTGCAATCTATTAGCTTATATAAAAAGTATTTTCTTTCCTTTTCTAAGTCTCTGAGGTGGATTGGAGAAGAGAAGTTGCTTGTTTGAATAAATAACAATTTAATAAACAACATAACCACTATAGTTAGGGTAATAATCTGACAAAGAAGAGTAAATGCAATAGTTTAACATAAAAGACAGTAAATGATTGAAAAAATATAAAAAGTAGAGAAAGTTCAACTAAAAAAAGTGAGTAAGGTAAAAATTCTAATTTTTGCTTCAAGTTTCTTTATATCTAACATGATATAAGGTTTTTTTTTTAGTCTCTTTTTGTATTCATCATTACTTTAGATTAAAAACCAAATTTCCTTTACAGAGATACATTTTGACTTTGAATTAATTTTATCTGAAATGTAAAATTTCTCTAGATAACACCTGAAAAAAATCAATTTTTATATTACTGATGAGAAGTTCTTCCACTGTAGACTTAAGATTTCAAAGCCAGCTAGGTAAATGTCTCAGGAATTATTTTGATGAAACTGAAGAATCCAAGGTCTATTCCATTATAAGGCAAAGTAATAAACAGTTATGCCCAGTGCCCTCTAAATCAACAATTACTGCAGCATCATCTTCCTTATTCCATCTTCATTTAGCAGAAATCATACCATTTAAAATCAAACTGGTACATGCATCCATTCACTTCTCGTCCAATCAAAATTGAATTACCTGTCAACAGAGAAGTACACTGACAAGTGTGAAGCCATTTGACCATGTTATATTTTAATCTGCAGAGACAAAAATGACAAGCAATTTATTTACATAAAACTGTACAAAAGCAAATTAAATTATGTAAAGTATTTCATAAATAGTTGGACTGGACGAGTGTTTAATACATTTTGCCACGTTTAGCATAGTTGCGTGCATAGTGACTCATAATAAACGATGATAAATTGTTCTCTGCTTCACTATCAACATCCAAGTAGCAGAACAATAGTCAATGATTAACATTACAAACGGATCGTACCACACTGAATGCAAGTGCTTTAAAATGTAGGAAAACTTGTCTGAAAGTAAACCCTAGGTAGCTGAAAAAATGATGCCTTCCTCCAGATGTTATATATACCTCTGCCCAGGTCACAACTAACAAGCTTTACGATACTCATGATCATCTTCACTCTTTTTTTTTTTTTCCTTAAGGACACATTGTATATTTATTACTGATACAATATACCTAAAACTACTGAGATCTTCAGATTTCTCATGCCTGTTTTAGGATAGCTGTTTGATTCTTTGATTCTTGGCAGTTTCTTCTGGTCTCTGTGTTTTATTTTCCTATAAGACAGCTTCCTAGGGTAGCCTTTCAGCCAGACATCTTCATTACCATCTTAGTTTTCTTCCCATAAAAATAATGCCTCCCTTGTTTTCTGAAACTCAGGCAGCAGGCCAGTCAGAAACCATAATGATATCTGGAGGTTCCGAATGAGCATTAAATTTTAGACTGAAGCTACAGACTTTGTAATACACATAAATTTATATAGTTACTCAATTTATAAATGTGTCCTAATGTATAATGCATGCAAAATTCACTTGAGCTTCTTGTGTACAGAAAACAAATATGGTTTATATACTGTACAACCAAAGTGAAACAGCAGTTAAAAGAAAAATAACAACAAAAAAAGAAAGAATACAAATTGTAAATCAATATTTTACCTTGCAAAATGGACTGACTTCACCCCTGATAATCTCTGTGTTACTATTACAATAAATGTTTTAGCCTTCTAGACAGAATTAAGCAGCCCATATAAATTTTGTTTTATGAATGAATGATATTTAAGACTGTTCCACTATCTGAGTTTGTCAGAAGGCAAATTTTTAATATATTATTTATTATTTTCAGAAAATAAACGGATAAATATACAAGGTCAAAAAAGGTGAGAATAGCCCATTTCCCCTCATTGTCCAAACCCAACAACCGTTTTTTTACCATAACAACAGGTATAAAAGGCACAGTTGCTTATTTTGCATTCACTCATTTATTATTTTTTTTGTTTCTTTTTATTGATTTTTTTCAAAAGCACTCTATATATGGAGTGGCACCAAATTTAACCTATTCAAAATAAAAGTCATACAAACACAAAATATATTTCTGTGTCATGCCAACTCATTATAATAATAAACATGTTATGATAGCTAATTCTACTAGAATTACTGCAAATACAGTACACTGAATTTTATTCTTTCATACCCATTTTAGTTCTAAAGAGGCTCACAAGTTAAATGACAATGACATGGCTGTCTTGAATGTTGTGCAGACGTCATTGGGGAATGTGGATCCAATTAATCCAAAGAGCCCATATGACCCGTATTAGCTTTATAGACAACAGAAGGGTTTTAAGATAGAGTGAAATGAGCTATCTAATGTTTCAAGTGTCTCATGAAAGAAAGAAAAAAATGCATTAAAAAGTTTGCTGCACACATGTGTTATGCAATTGAATATTTCCTTTGTAACGTGCAAGAAAAAATATGTATATATTTCATAAGTATCTTTAGAAGTATTTTGTCTTAATAGGTACTTACAGATTATACAAGGCAGAACTGCTTTAATGCAGTTTCCTAACAAAGTACTAGAATTGTATCTTTCCATAATGTAAATAATAATCAAACATAAACATGTTCAATTATTGATATTTTAGTCCAATGTTTTTGTTTCTTCAATTACATATCTTCTTTCATCCTAACTATTACACATAAACTAACATCAAGATGAAAACTCCATTTAAGAAAGAGCATAAGGAAATGACCCCACCAAAGAGTGGGGGTACCCCACCAAACAGAGGAGTGGTTTTCAAAGAGTACCCCACCAAACAGAGAAGTGGTTTTCAAAGATAAGCATTTGATGACCTATAGTGAATTAACAACCTATATTCCAGGCTGCTTCATGTTGTAGTCTGAGAAATATTGCAAAGCATGAAACTATCCAGAGCTACATATTTTCTACATTTCACTACCTAGTCTGTCCCTGGATTGTTACTTTTTCTGAATGTCTCAGCTCAATTTCCAATTGTATTAAATTATCCTCTGTAGAGGAAGTGACTCAAAACCTGCATATTCTGTTTCTTTATATTACATTGAAAAAAACTGCATATTTTCTAACTTTGAGATGTGTATACCATGAGACATGTCACTGCCCAGAACTCATTTCTTTCTTGTTTACTCTGGCTTGGTTTTAGGAGATTATGTTAAATAACATTCAAATCACATTAATGAGTAAGTCTTTTAGGGTGTCACCTTGTTTCAAAGTTATGAGTCTCAAAATGTGCCACATTGCACAGGATTGAAAATTAATGCACTTTTGTTAACATGGAAGAGTGCACTGAACACGTAAAAATTGCACTTGGTCATTTGAAATGTGGATAAGACCAGCAAGCATAACCTGACTGTACAATGATTATAGTGAACTTAAAGACTATATGCTGATGTATCTTTCTTTCCCTACCTACCCACAAATATGATTTTAAAAAGTAAAATCTTCCCTGATAATATTTTTGAAACTAAACTTTAACCTCAACTAATTGTCTATTTTAATACCAAAAATATGTCTCATTGACTTTTCATTTTCTGAGCTTTCAAAGAAAATCCATTTTAAAAGAAAATGCACGCTTTCTGGGTATAGAGAAAATGTAAAATAAACTGGTGTTTGAGGGCTTCTGTGCATGCCTGGGTTCAGTGACTTTTGTTACTTAATGGATTTCCACATCAAGACCAAATCTACTTCATGATTTCCCTGATCTGCCGCATGATCTTCGGCCTGTTAATGACATAATTGTTCCAGTTAGTTGATAATAGTGGTGCTGTTCTGAAAAATATATATATAATTTTTTACCACTTATAACTAGTGTAATTGATACATGTGGTCAAGATTATGTATATACTAAGAATATTCAATACAGGTATGGGATTGAAATTGATGCTTCTGACTTGAGAAAAACAACATATGCCAATTTGGGACTGCAATCTCCAACCAGGTATTGTTTAGTTTTCAGCCTTTGTTACAATATTAAAGCTGTGATCCTCCCCCAAATGCTGCTTCTGGAGTTCCCCTCTGTAAGGACTATACCTTTAGAAGGACTCTTATCATTTTTGAGGGATTGCCTTCCACGGTGATTAATCATTTCTGATCACACGTCTGAAATATATTTCACCTGATCTGCTTTCTTTTGACCAACCAGATGACATTCGAACTAAATCAAAGTGACTAAAATCATACTTCAGCTTAGGGATAATGAGAGTGTGCTGTGTTCTGCTAATCAGGCTTGTTACCATGAAGGAAACTTGCAACCATCTTTTTTGTTTGTTTGTTTGTTTGTTTGTTTTCTGGAGGGGGGTGGGGAAGAGAGAGAGCCAGTGTTGGGAATCAGTGAGGGGGTTAGACATGCAAGTAACAAGGATGGTTTCTACATTGTATATTACAATCAGGCTAAACAGTATCATTCACTAAAGGCCCGATCTGGAGGCAGAAGTGGCAGGCAAAGCTTTGTCTCTTTGGTAGCCCCCTCTTTTTGATTACAAGGTTTTGTTTTGTAAGGTTTTTCACCCCTTATCCTCCTTCTCATACATGAAACAAACTTTGCTGTTGCTTCTTTATAGCCTACAGGTAAACTTCTCTTCTAGTGAGAGTATTGACAGGAGATGGCTTGTATTCCCCCGTTTTTGTAAGGGGAATATCCTCAGTGTTGGCTTCCTCATTTTTGCTGAAACTAGCTGCACTGAAGGTCTCATAGGATGAGGTCAACTTTTTGTTCAGGAGGTTTCTGTTGCGGTCGCCCATGATGGCGGCTTCGCCATTGGCCAGCTTTTCCTGGCTTCCTCGTTCATCAACAGGCATGAAAGTAGATAGTTTGGGCTGGCTCTTCTTCCTCTCCGGAGAAGTGCGGACGGGCATCCAGCAGGAGTCTGAGTGGCCATACTCATCACACTCACGGGTACACTTCCCAGTTAGGGCTACATCTGGAAGAGGTCTTGAATCTGAAATTCAAGGAGACGGAGCCATTAAAGTTGGCCATTTCTCAATAGGTTTTCCTGACCTATATAAAATTGGAGGGGATATATATATATATATATATTACATTTATATAATATATATTACATATCTATATTTCCTTTACCATATTATTTCCCTTTTTTCAACACCCTGCTGTTCATCATCTCATAGAACAATTTTTATTTCATATCCAATAAAGATAAGGTTTTGCAAAAACATCAAATGTTATAGAAAGAGAGGAATGGACAAACTGATAAATTTAAGTGTGTAGAACAGACAGGTATATATGCATGTGTTACAGGACAGGTACATGTGCATATTCTCAAGTAGAAATAAAGTACACATGTATATTTTTATGGGTACAAATTTTTCCACATGCATAAGGAAAGTTATTGAATCCAAAAAGATAATTTTCTGTATTTATAAATTATCCCAGAAATCGTGTACCTTTGCCAATTGGATTCCTTCCTGCTTCTACATTATTCATAGAATGCAAATATGCAAAACCTTATAGTAAAAATACATTATAAAACATCAGGGTGACTCAGAAGTAGAACCTAAATTGACAGCACATTATGTGGTTAAAAAGTAAAAAAGCAAAGTACTAGTGGGTTCCAAGTGTGAGCACACTAGCAGTATCACCACCTACCCCACTCTAGCCCACACGCTCCTGCCTCCCACCTTGTTAATGACCTAATGTGTGCTGTAGTATAGTCCGTTGAGTGTTCACATAGAAATACATCTGCCAGTGTGTTTGCTGAATGGAAATATTATATGAAATGCAATGTATTGGGTAAATCGAGTCAAAACTTCTACAATTTTGATGAAATGGCTTGTATTCTTAATTAATGGTGTTGCCTAATGGAGTGGGAAATATCTGTCTTCTATTTCTATAAAGCTAAGTTATATCATTATATGTGTCTGTCTTTGGAGAACAGTTATATATTTTCTTACTATTAAAAATATTTTTTTAACAAATTTTGTTTTGGTTTGAAAAAGAGAGTGAGAGAGAGAGAAAAACCTGCTTCACCTCAACAGATTCTAAGAAAACTACCTCTAGGGTTTTATTTAATATATTTTACAGTTTCTTTTATTGCCAAAAAAAAGAACATAATATGACTAACATGACTATGCTCCAATTTATATCATTCAGTACCATTTTATTACAAGGCTTGGGACTTAAAAGACTGACAAATTTAACCTCTGCAAATATATTCACAACAAATGAAATCAGTGAGATTTGCATATGCATCCTGGGTAGACTTGGTTTAAAATAGAATAGGGGGTTATTTAAATTATATCCAATATATTTAAACCCTCTGCTTTTGCCTCCACGCAACATCCCCTGTAGTTTGTAATGATATTCCTATTTGATTATCATTTGTATAAGGATATTTTTAGAATTTTTATCCTGCCAAAACTCCTAAATCAAGGCAGTCCAATACTACATGTCATTTTTTTCCTACAGTGATGGGTGGATAACCGAAATATTGACATTTGTCAGCTCATTGATTTTTGAACCACTGTGACCTGAGATTTTTATGCTGTGTGCTCAGAGTTCAGCAAGGAAATCCCATTATTCTTCATAGGAAATCTAGAATTACTTTTCTCTTTTCCAAAGGTAAATTGCAAAGATAATTATTTATTGTAGTTGCAAATACTACTATTTGACTTTTAAGTGAGCAGATCCTATTAATTTTATCATCAAAAAATAAAGCACTTTTCTACTTATCTTTTTGTGCTAAATTCCCTCTGTCTCTCAAACACAAATTTTAGATGCATTTTAAAAATCAAACTATTGACAAATTTTGTGAATGGTTTTTGTAATCTGGTCAGTTTAAATGAGCAAATTGAGTTCTTTGGGAATATTTCTTGTCTTGGGATACTTTGCTTATTTGAAGCTGACCTAAATTCTTTGAACAGACAAAAAAAAAAAAAAAAGAAAGAAAGAAAGAAAGAAAACCTTATAAAAATGCAAAGTGTGAGATCAGATCTACTTTTTACTCTAAACATTCCTTTTTTTGTCACTGTTTAAATAAATTCAAGCTTTTCTTTTTTTCTTATGCCTACCAAGGACACAAGACAATAATCAGAAATTTTGCTACTGAAATAGGAAAAATCTCTACAAATGTGGTTGTCATTCCCTGCAGAACTGACCCAGAATAGTCTCCAATCATCTCTCTATATTTACTTAAGTCTCACGAAATGTGACAGTTTACTTACACAATGACTTACACAGGTCGCTGCTCTTTGGGGATTAATTTGTGTTTCCTGTTTGAAATTCATAGCACCTTGTTTTTTGTTTGTTTGAGATGCATTTAGGGATAGCTCATAGAGTTACCTTAATACTTTAACATCTCTTCCCACCTGTTATACTTAACTTGTGCACCTTGAACTCCCTGTAGCTCATAAAAAAATTATATTCATTTAGATTGACTCAATTTCCAGTCAACTAGGAGTGAGATACTCTTCAATTCATTCCCTCAGCCTTTACTTCATAGTCTGGGTTATAAGCATGACTTTTAATAAGGATCTCCTGTCATTTCCAAAGTCAAAGACTTGATTGGGGACCACAGTGGAAGTTGACAAGACTAATTGGTTGAGACATGTTGCAGTGTTTATCATCAAATTTAGAAAATAATCAAGAAAGGCTATAAGAGATTCATCACAAGCAATCAAAACTTCCAATCTTGATGACTCAAATGAATCCTCAAAAAATGCTAATGATCAACTAACACAATTTATATTATGATGCAATCTATTAAAGGAAGGCATGAGTGGAATAGTATTTTTCTGTGTTTCTGTATTTTCTTATTTTAATTATTCAAGTAGATATTACATATATATGTTTTTTAAAAGACAAAAGTTATATGGGGTCTTACAGAATCATCAAATGCACTTTTTTCTCTTTTTTATAAAAGATATACTCTTAAAATGTCCTATTTGTTGTGGAATTACAGAGGCAGATCTTCCATAAATAGTAATCCTTCTTAGTCTTTCAGTCTTCCACTGAAGAAGGTGTTTTGTGATATCTAAGAACATTATTTCACGCTTTAGTTTAGTACTCTTCCCTTTCATTTTGACCTGAGTGGAAATGGAAAATAGTTAATCAGAACTCTGTTTACTTGGTACTGAGTAAATCAATTAAAAAAGTAAAATGTTCTGTATCAAAATATAATGGTATTCTTTATCAGCATTTTCCATAACCAACTCAGTTCCTTAGAGGTTCCCCCCTACACACGCACTCAGTCATATCAAATCTTGAAAGGACTGGAAGTAGAAATCGTATTCATTAGCTCTTGTTGTTGCTTTAGCATCATTTGCAGAGTTCTCCATTTTTACCTAGCTATGCTATTTACTAGAAACGTTACATAACTTTAGAAAGTTAAAGTCCTTTCTTAGACATAAAGTTAATTTCCCTCTCAAAAGTAGACAGTTTTCAGCCATCATAATATCAAACAATGTACAACACATAAAATACTTCCCCACATTTCATCTCTTTTACTTATCACCTCAACCCAACAGCAAGGAGGATGGAAACAGTGAGGGGTCCAGACTACGGAAGAGCTGAGGACAAAGAACAAGTGTTTTGACTTTCACTTTAGTGTTTTCCATAACACCATATTGCTTCTTCTTAAAATGTAACAACAAAGTTATTTAGAGGTCAATTACTGCTACCCACAGCCATAAGAAAAAGCTAGAGTCCCCAAAGAAAGAGAAAAAAAACATATCTGACGAGCACAGGAAATAGATGCCACAAAGACACAAATTTTACTACTTAATGAAAAAAATAATAATTCAACCTTTTTAAAACTATACATTTCCTAAAGTGGAGGTAATTATAACTAATTTAAGAAGTCAAGTTCTTTCTCTGAAAAGAAATGTATTTGCTCTTAAGAGGCAGGGAAATGAGTGGGTGGTGAGAAGATACTGCTGCAATGACCTCAGCAAGTAGCGACAGACAATACGTAGCATCATTAGAAATAAAAAGGAAAGCCCAGATTTATGGAGGCATTTGATGTTTCAGGAAGCTGTCCTATACAATTCAGAAGCCTTTAGAAGTATTATTATAGGAGAGCACTGGAATTGTTAAGACTCTTAAAGACAGCTCTGCACCAGTAAAGATTTTGATGGACTCAGTTATGCATTCTGCCAGAATCCTGGTCACCCATTCCTATTCCAGACCCTTGGCTTGGGGCTGAAGATAAAAGGATTATTTCCATTTCCTAAAAGAAGCATGAAAATGTTGCATTTAGTTTTTAAATATTTCCAGAGTTTTTCTTTGTTTTGTTTTGCTTTAAGCTCAGATACTTAAAGCTATATGTATCAATTGCTTATTTGTTTAATATACAAATAATTCTCTGACCGTATGAAATAAATGTATTGCTAATCAATGTGTAGACTCCGAGACAGTCACATCCTTCCTGTGCACTTAGCACATTCTTAACATTATTTGACAAAATTTTGCAAATAAAAAATTGTGCTATTCTCTTCTTTTGAGGAGAAAAATCACACACAGGCACCTTTTCCCTTATTCCTTTTTAAAGTACTTATTTCTCTCTTTATATGTCTTGACTTCCAGTTATCCAAAGATTTCTTTTTCTAGAGACACACCTAATTCTGGTGGAATTTGGTGGACTACAAACAACTTTTACAAAAGGATGAACAACAAATAAAGGCAGATAAATCTGTTGATTTTCCAACAAATAATTTAACATTACCTTTATTTTCTTTAGTCCAAATGAAAATATCATTTTTATTCTAATGATTCAATCAAATGCTTTATTTTATAATAGCTGTCAGAAAATGATTTACTTTTGCCTTACATAATAAATCTGAGAACAAATAATTACATAAATGTTTTACTGGAACATTATTATTATAGGCAATAAAATTTAGGTGTGAGGGGGCGAGATCCAAAAATTGAGTACTGAGTCAGACTTGGCTTTTTTATATAAATGGCCTAAAGATCCCCGCCTTTGATCTATTTGGGGAATTTGGGAAAGTTAAAGATAAGCACATAACAGATCATGAAGAAGATGGAAATCACTGACTCAGATAAGCAGTAAGTGATCCTCCAAATATCCCAACACTTTCTGGAAGAAGGGGAAATTTATAGTTTTGCAAGTAAGTGTTATCCAGTGTTACTACAAGGGGGTTAAGATTTCTACATTGTATTCTAAGTTATCATGAAATCACTTGATTCAACTGAATTAGAAGAGAATAAAGATCGTTTATCCAACCAACCCTTACTTCACTCTCAATTATACCTCTCCTGAGTGCTTCTCTCAAGACAGAGTGGAACTTGTGAAAAGAACGGGAGATTAGGAGTCCCAGCAGTGCTGAGTGTGATTCTGATCCCATTATGTATAAATTGTGTGACTTTGGACATAATTTCTTTGAGCCTCAAGTTCCTCATATGTGAAGTAATAATACCTACTTCCCATGTATTATGGGGATAAATGAGTTAATGTATATAAAGTTTATATCATGGTGTCTGGTGCCTTGTAGATTTTAGGTAAATAGTAGGTCACAGCCCCTGGAGAGATTTAAAGAAGTATAGATTTTTTTTTTCCTCTCTGCCGTCTTCCCTGAATGAATGGGTATTAAGGGAATAGGCTCCAGAACCAGGATCCCTGAACTCAAATCCTAACTTTGTCACTTAATAAGTATGTAACTTTAAACAAGTTACTTGATTCATTTAAATTTCCTCATCTTTATAAAGAGCATAAGAATGAATTAACTTCTTAGGATTATTGTGAAGATTTAATGTGTTAATAAAGGTAAAGTATTTGTAATAATTCTTGACACACAGTGGGCCCTCAGTAAATATTAGAAACTTCAGGTGCACAATCCCTTATCTGCAACTCAGTCCTCAAAATAGCTTTGAAAACCAAAAGCTTTTTTTCCCATAAATTTACAACAAACCTGACTTTCAGTACAAGGTTATTTTTCATCTTTATTTATCTCACATAGTGTGAATATTTATATGTTTTCCGGGAGAAACAGTGTTTAATTAAGGACACTGTCTCAGACTCTTTGATCTTTAAAATTATATACATGCATGATATTACCTTTTCTAATATATGAAAGATTTAATTTTTAAGATTTATTTGTTTCCAAGGATTTCAGATAACTTACTGTGGACCTAGTAACAATCATCAGTCAAGAGGGCATGTATTTGGAGTTTCTTTTCCAATAGTACTCATGGATTTATGCTGATAGAGTCTGCAGTATGCCAGAGCTACCACCTACTTAGGAAAATACAGTGGTCACTGGTTACTTATATCAGATGTTCCCCTTAACACGTCTTTATTAAGACTTTGGCAGTGAAGATTTATTCAGAATTTGTCATTATAGTTGCTCAAAACTGAAGGGCAAATGCTCTATTAGTTGCAGTTATCTTTACAACCTAAACAGATCAACCTCACAATTAATCGTTTTCATTTGAAAGAGACTTGCCCCTAAGATGTTGGGTTGTTATCTTGCTTTGCCTGCATGGGCCACAACATAAAAAAAAAAGAGCTCCCTTTTAATGACATGTTAAAAATTAGCAATAAGCTAAGACTAAGAGGTTGAAAATCAAGAAAAGACAACAAAAAGCGGTCGTACATGCGGTACACCCTTCAGAGATCAAAAACAATGAGACATAAAAGCCATCTAGCATACAAACTACGCAGACTTTATGATGTATGTACGTGCTTGTTTTAAGTTGCAAAATAAGGCCAGACGTTCCTCTCATCTTCCTATACACAGCCCTTTGGAGTGTGACATCACTGCCCCTACTGTCGAGATCCTATTTCCACAGCCCTTGAAGCTGGGCTAGCTTTGACAACTGGAGTGATACTGTGCAATTTCCAGGAGAGGTCTCAAGAGTCCTAGCAGCTTCTGCTTTTGCCCTTGGAAGACTGCCATCTCCATTCTGACAGAAAGCGTGATCTAGCCTCTTTGAAGATGAAACATTTTTTGAGAGACAGACTAAGTTACCTCAGTTGGCCCAGTGGAGCCTACCCCCAGTGAAGCCCCCAAGTGAATGCAGCCACATGAGTGATCCAGGCAAAACTTGCAAAAGAAGCAATAGTCAATCCACAGAAGTATAAAAGTAATCAATCTTTGTTGTTTGAAGCTCATAAGTTATGCTTGTTTGTTTGATTTTGTCTCTTTAGGGGGTGGGGAGAGTTCCTTGAGGCAGCAATAAGTCACTGAGATCATGATCATGGACATACTATATTATCTGCAGTAAATCAAAAAACACCCTGAGATGTGGCAACAATATATTCTACTTCTTTTATGTCTTCTTATCATGGGCAACAAACTGACCAATATTATGGAAAGCATAAACATTTTCAGGGCTGTAAGCACATTTAATCAGTAGTTCAAGCAGAGGTCTCCCATAGAAAGCTCTGGAAATTTTGGTCCTGTAATTACAGGATTTCACTGCATTTTTCACCTAACAGTGCTCTAGTTCGGGCTGACATGCCAAGACAATATTAAAATGTTTAAACAGGTTTGAAAGCATCAGCAACTTTTCTCTGTACCTTAGGCTAAACTCAGTTAAACAGCAATTGAATGTATCTCAAGAAGCATTTACTGCCCTGAGGCTTAGACCACTGTCATTCTGAATGTGGTATTAGCGTATACAGTGGAGACTGCAAGCCAAGTCTCAAGCAGTCCTGCTGAATCAACTCAAACATGATTCTGCTGGTTGGTACATGAAAACTGCACTACAGCAGAAAAATGTATGGTGGCTGCTGGAGAGTGATCTATTTATGCACATCAGAGCTGGGGCTTCACTTTGATTTCCCTATTCACGAATGCAAAATTAGACGTGGTGGAGGTTAAGGGAGTATTAAGGGAGGAGAGTGAAAGGAGAGGAATTAAGTGCTGGAAATGAGAAGATGCTCCAAAATTGATCAGAAGAGTTTATAAAACCCAGAATGACATTGGGGACACTATTACACAAGTTAGCGGTTGATCATCCCACTGAAAATAGACCAAATTCTGGTTGTGTGGGTCATTTATGTTTATTTTTCCACTGCAATAATCAAAGCTTTCATGATTTTTCTTCTGGTCTCTTGGGTTTCCTTAAATTAGAAATTATTTGCTTTGGGTGTCATAGACTAATAATCTGATGAAAAGTGTAAGTATTGCCTCCCTCCATAAAGCATGTGCCCATAAAGTCCGCATAAAATTTCAGTGGGGTTCAAGATACCAGAGTAAGGGTTTCAGCATCCTGGTGGATGGAAGAAAGAAGGGTGCATTTTTATACTGATACCTTTTTCCATTTGAGTTTAAATCACTGGTTAAGAAATATTTAACAGAACAACATTCATCCTTGAAATATAGAAATTTACATGTGGTAAATAAATTGCCATTCAAACAGTGACAGAATGATTTAAAATTAACAAACAAAAAAACAAATTCTGAAACACGTATTTAGAACTAAGGAAAATAATTTAGATTTGATTATGTTAATATTGTACGTAGGTCGTTTAAATGCCTAAATCTAAAAACCCCCAACAAGTTATAAGGCTTTGTATTAATAGCAGATTCATACTTGTGGGTGGATTTTACTGATTGCTGATCACTAACTTGAAATGTATTTTCTTTCCTAGAATCTACATCCAACATTTACACCGGTGTCTTGAATTGCCAGCAGCTGGATCTTCACTAACCATGAGAAGGGAGATGAATAGGTGAATTCTTGTCATTAAGGAACTTTATACAAAACAATAATGATACAGATGAGTTTTTTTAATTAATAAAATGTGTTAGCCACTGTACATTTGTTTTACATACAGTAAAGTGTGAAGTGAATGCTTCTAAAAGAGTTGCAAATATCAATTTAGAGTCACTTTCCAGTAATGATCTCAAATCTTCAATGTTTTCAATACTGGCTAAAAAATTGTAAAATATATATCCTCAAGAAATATTAACATTGTCTTTAGGAATGGATATTTATTCTAAAATAATACATAAAGGCTCTATTAACTGTAAGAATATTATCTTTGGATTGTAGTCTTGAAGGCAGTGCCCATTTTATCTTTGCTTCTTCATATAACATGTAATTCTATACAAATAAAAAAGCTGAAAAAAAGGAAACTGGAAAAATCAATTAAAGTATATTTTCTCAAACCTTCTTTCCTCCCATATAAACCATGATAAAGCATTTTTTAATTGAAGTACAGTTGATTTACAATATTGTGTTAGTTTCAAGTGTATGGCAAAGTGATTCAGTTATACATATATATATTTGAATTCTTTTATAGTATAGGTTATTACAAGATATTGAATATGGTTCCCTGTGCTATACAGTAAACACTTGTGGTTTATCTATTTTATATGTAGTGGTGTATATTTGTTAATCCCGTACTCCTAATTTATCCCTTCTACTTTCCTCTTGGGTAACCATAAGTTTGTTTTCTATGTCTGTGAGTCTGTTTCTCTTTTGTATATAGATTCATTTGTATTATTTTTTAGATTCCACATGTAAATGATATCATATAATATTTGTTTTTCTCCATCTGACTTACTTCACTCAGTAAGTGGTGAATTAATGCTGATGGAATCCAGGTCCATCCATGTTGCTGCAAATATCAATAGTTCATTCTTTTTTATAGCTGAATAATATTTCATTGTGTGTGTATATATGTGTGTGTGTGTGTGTGTGTGTGTGTGTGTATCTCACATCTTCTTTATCCATTCCTCAGTCGATGGACATTTAGGTTGCTTCCATGTCTTGGCTATTGTAAATAGTGCTGCTGTGAATATTGGCGTGCATGTATCTTTTTGAATTAGAGTTTTCCTCTTTTACAGATACATGCTTAGGAGTGGGATTACTGGATCATATGGTAGTTCTATTTTTAGGTTTTAAGGAACTGCCATACTGTTTTCCATAGCGGCTGCACCAATTTACATTCCCACCAACAGTGTAGCAGGGTTCCCTCATGATAAAGCATTTTTTAAAGTGAAAAGTTACAAAATAGGTTGTATAATAAGTAGCTGGTATTAAATATCTAAACATTTAATGTGAACATGTTAAATATTGAAACAAATTAATTTAGTATTTGGGAATGTTTTAAAAAGAAAGAGAATCACTACAGTAGCCATAATATGATATAAATTTTTTCTATGTATTTTTTCAATGCATTATTTTGTGTGAAAGTCTAAAATAGGCTATGTTAAAGCTCAAATCATGTATGAAATAGAACTGTAACATAATATGATTATTTTTTCCACAGAGGAAAATCATAGCAATTTAGATTTACTAAAGATATTACTTTATTAATTTTTTCTAAATGTGGCAAAATCACAACACCTGTTCATTTTCTCCTTCTATGTAGTGATCCTGAGAAACTATACAATTATTCTAATGATGTGGCCATTTTAAAAACACATTCTCAAACTATTTGCATGGGAGCACCTGTTGAAATATTTATCATACAGAAAGCTTATCTAGTTGAAAATACTCCTGTAACAAGAAGCTGTGTTGTAACGGAATTCTATTAGTTATTATGATCCGGGAGAAAGACAGAGTTCCTCCTTTGTGTTCCTTACTGAGGAAAGTTTCACAAAAACCCTGAGTCCTGAAGTACTTTTGAGAGATGAGGCTCTGAAAGCTTTTTAGTAGGAGCTGAAACAATATTTATGGGGAGAGTTTAAAAACTGTTGGAATACTGGCTCCTTAACTCTGGTCAGTAAGTTGATCAGTTAAACTAAAATTGGCAAACACGATTAGGACCAAAAGAGTGTTGAAGGGCTTGGGAGCTTAGAGCAGGTAAATAAAAGGAAAAGGAAGGAAATGATCTCTGATGACTAGCAAACAGGACTCAATGAGCAGTTCAAGTGGGGGAAATCAATGAAGCAAAACTGGATCAGTTTGCTTCATTGATTTTTGCTGCTCATTGAAATGTTTTCCTTTATTTACTTCCTATTTCTTCAGAGAGTGACTAAGTCTCACTGTTGAATCTCCCTGTGAGCCTGTGATGAGCAGATAAGCAAGCTCTGGAGATCCTCTTATGCCTACATTATACCTTTTCATGCTCCATGGATTCAGAGGCACTTCAAATGCTCCCTGTGACGCTGTAAATGCCTCACTGAGCCCACAACCTTACTGTGGTAGGCGGAAAGATGGTTCCCCTCCTAAAATGTCTACATCCTAGTCCCCAGAACCTGTGAACATGTTAGATCACAGGGCAAAGGAAAATTAAGGTTGCAGGTGGTAATTTTCCTAATAAACTGTCCTTAAAATAGGGAGATTATAGGCGGCTAGGATACAAACCAAAGAATGTGGACAGGCTCCAGAGACTGGAAAAGGCAAGGAAACAGATTGTCTCCTCAATCTTCCAGAAAGGAAGGCAGTGCTGCTGAGACTTTGATTTTAGCTCCTGGAGACCCATGGTCAGACCTCTGACTTACAGAACTGTAAGAGAATAAATTTTTGTTGTTTTAAGACACTGAGTTTCTAGTAATTTGTTACAGTTGCAATGGCAACTGATACACTCTCACCACTTCTCTGCTCAGAGTAAGACAGCATATATTTGGTCCTTTCTACCCATATTTCATCCATTGAAGGAAATGGAGTGGAAAAATTTTGATTTTCAAAGTTTTCATTGAGTCATGTTTACCTAATTTTTGAGTATCTGCTCAGGAATTTTTGTTTTACACTTTTGAAAATTTTGCTACATTCTAGTATCTAATAGTGCAAGTTATTTGTATCTGACCAATCAACAAAGTCCAGCAAAGTGCTAACAGCTCTCCTTTCTGAGTGATAACATCTTCCTCCTCCGGCCCTCAGTGATAGCTGTCTCTGGGATTATTACCAGAGAATCCACTTTAAGGCATTCAAAATTTGGGTAGTGTGATTCCCAAGAAGAGAAAAGAAAGAGAATTTGGCATAACATATAGGAAGGAGAGCCAGGTACCAGGGTACAACCTTAATGATGGCTGTCAGATTATTATGGTGCTTTTGACTTCCTAATATTTATTACTTGTGTCACATTTGTCTGTTTGTCCTGTTCCCTCTTAGTAATTAGCAGGAAAGTGCCTAATTAAAAAGCACCCTTATGATAGTTTTAAGAACAGTAAGTAGAATAAATCTCTCCCTACTTTAAAACCCTCTTCTATAAATTTCGATATATGTTTCCAACTTTGTATTTTTGCACAGAAGTTCCTTCAGGATCAGGGTCCTGCTTACCTCTTTCCATTCTTATATGCTCCCATTTGCCACTTCAACAGACCTACTGTAGTTGTCATTTCTAGAAAGCCCTTTGTTGTTCCATGTCTTCATAATCCTAATGCCTTGCTTCTTCTGCTATTCATTGCCTTGTCATCAGTCTCCCACAAATACTTCAAAATCCAGTTTCAGCATTTCAACTTTGAGATTTCTTCTAACCAGGCTGTCTAATTCTGACTTCTCTTTGCCTCTCTAGTCTTCATCCTATGCCTGTCTCTACCACAGCATTTAATGTATTGCACTAAACCATTCATGTGACTTTTTCTGTAACATGTAACTCCCTGTGGCTAGGATTCACAAGTTACTTAACTGTGTACTTGGGACGCTAGCACCGAGCCAGTCACATGCTCAATAAGTGCCTTTTTAATGGATGGATCAAAACCAGGTAGGGAGGGCTTCCCTGGTGGTGCAGTGGTTGAGAGTCTGCCTGCCAATGCAGGCGACATGGGTTCGAGCCCTGGTCTGGGAGGATCCCACGTGCCGCGGAGCAACTGGGCCCATGAGCCACAACTACTGAGCCTGCGTGTCTGGAGCCTGTGCTCCACAATAAGAGGCCACGACAGTGAGAGGCCCGCGCACCGTGATGAACAGTGACCCCACTCGCTGCAACTGGAGGAAGCCCTCGCACAGAAACAAAGACCCAACACAGCCAAACTAATTAATTAATTAATTAATTAATTAAAAAATAAAACAGGTAGGGAGACATATTGCATGTCATCCCTGATGATTCTGTCTAATTCCACAATGGCCATAGGTAAATGGAGGATAAGGACATATGTTAATTGCAAACACAATGTAATTGGCCAATAACAGAAGGTGAAGTGTTTCAGTATGTGCAGATCTGAATGAATTTCTTTACTACTCACTCTCCTTACCCTCTTTCAGAGCCTGTCCTATAATCTCTAGTTGAGATTTGCTTTCCAACAGAACAATGGAATTGATTGAAATAACCCATGGATATATTTTACAGAAAAATATGCAGTCCTCATCCTCAGCCTGGGACAGGCTAGTGGGGTCACTGGAAGCAGTAGTGGATGCAAAGTAAAGTCTAAGGGGAAAAGCCTATACTTAGTGGTCACAAGGCTACACGTATGAACTAATTTGTTAAGCTTCTTTGGTCATGGGTGGTAGCTATTTTATAGTTATTTTAATGTTTTCAGGACCTCTGGTTGGCAGTTATACAAATCTTTCAATAATAAACTTGGGAAATAAAATTTATTTTGGGCTTTTACACAGCTTGTATCATAGAAGAAAAATTTCAAAGCATGGAGTCATGAAGGAAAGGTATTCTATGTGATGGAAAATGAAAAGAACAAAGCTCTCTTCTCTCATTCTTGTAATGTGGGTGTATTTTAATAGGAACTATTGTAGGCAATATGCCTACCTATCTTAGTTCAATAAATCTTATTTGCCTTTTCGTAGCAACCTGATGGGTACGTGTTAAGTGAGTAGGATCATGGGCAATTTACATCAGTGCTTTTCAAACAGAGAATCATGATCCTCTGGTTGGTGGTTGAACCCACTTACAAGGTTATAACCAGTTTACACCATGTTCACATTATTTTGTAAATATTTTGTTGTAGTTTTTAAAAAGTATGTGTATGTATATTTATATGTGTGTACTCAGTCCCTATGTAAAATAAATATTTTATTCTGGGTCACACTGAATCTATAGCTTAAATCATATCATGTAGAAATCTGTGTACTTCTGGCTACTTCTGAGTAAGCTATATATTATGTGATATTTAATATAAAATATAATTTTAATATGCACACAATGTCATGTGAATTTTAAACTGTATTTTTATCTGTCATTTCAAATTGTACTTCAGAGACTAAAATTTTATCCTCATTAAAAAGGAATTCAGGTAGGGAGGGTGGGAGGGAGGGAGACGCAAGAGGGAAGAGATATGGGAACATATGTATATGTATAACTGATTCACTTTGTTATAAAGCAGAAACTAACACACCATTGTAAAGCAATTATACCCCAATAAAGATGTTAAAAAAAAAAAAAAAAAAGGAATTCAGGGGCTTCTCTGGTGGCGCAGTGGTTGAGAGTCCGCCTGCCGATGCAGGGGACACGGGTTCATGCCGCAGTCTGGGAAGATCCCACATGCCACAGAGCGGCTGGGCCCGTGGGCCATGGCCGCTGAGCCTGCGCGTCCGGAGCCTGTGCTCCACAACGGGAGAGGCCACAACAGTGAGAGGCCCGCATACCACACACAAAAAAAAGAATTCAGTTAACTCAACAAATAAGAGTTAGTCACATCCTCAATAACCACTTCAGGAAGTCTACTGTAAATACAGTTTCTTACCTTGGGACATTCTGAATTTACAGTTAATTCCCTAGATTCCAATTTTCTAGAATTATGTGTAATCGTGATGAACCTTCTCATAATCCACTTAAATTCTCGGATAGACTTTGATTTACATCAATCAGCAAAATGGCAACAGACCCTTTAAAAAAGGAAGACTTAATATGACTTCTTAAAGTCATATAGACATTAAGATGTAGGACACATTTAAGCTGTCTAATTGTACCGCTGGTCTAATGCCTATGTATTAATCTGTCACAATGTCAAACTACATACATTTAGGGCTTTTTTTTTTTAAGTAAAACGTTTCTGTGCTTAACAAACTCATAGTGCAAAAAAATTCAGGAGTGCAATTAGAATGTCATCTCTTCTGCAGATGACTTAAGAAAAGCATGAATCAGAACTTAACAGTCAACATAATTTCACAGATAATCGTGGCAAAATTATGGTAATGCAACAACGCAGAGTACAGTGAGATTAGCAGAGAGTGATGATCAACTATTTATCTCTACCTTCTGCCATGCATGCTCTTTATTTAAGTCTCTTTTTTTTTTTTTTTTTGCCAATGTTTTCAGTTTTTACTTTGCCAGCAGTGGGCATCGCATAGGAAAAGAGGTTTCATGGTGTAAACAGATTTTTCCATGTGTTCAATGAATTAGCTTCACTGGCTCTTAGGCAAAACAGACTGGCTAGATGGAATTAATTTTAGCAAGCTTTTGTGTTTTGCCCAGGGTCTTGTACAATTCAAATGAATCAATACTATACCAAAAAAAAAAAAAAAAAAAGATAAAACTACAAGTATTGTAATGAAAATCATCACTAAAGCATATGCTTTAGGAGTTTCCTTTAAATGGCATAGTTAAAATTTTTGTGTACTGTATTAATCATTGCATTGTACTCTGTGAGTACTTAAGTGAAGTATTTGGTGGGAATTTTGCTAATTTGTCAACCTTCTCTTTCTGCAAATAAGCCAAGGACTAGTGGAATTAGGACTTGGCTATGACAGGACAGGGGAACACAGAGGAAATTTCACTATACAGAGAAAATAAGAGACAAACTTTACTGCAAAAAGCTGGCATGAAGTTTTCAGTTTCAGGGAAGATAGGTCACACTATTATGGTAACATAACCTGCAAAAGTAAATTCATTCATTCAAGAAATATTGATGCATCAGGCACTATTCTAAGACATTACAAATATTAACTCATTCAATGCTCACAGCAACCTTGTGGGGCAGGTGGTATATTGCCCCCATTTTACAGATGAGGAAACTAAAGCACAGAGAAGTTAAGTGAGTTACCCAAGAGTTTGCATATAGTGAGTGTTAATGAGGTTGCAAACCCAGACATTCTGACTTCAGAGCTATGCTCTTAACTGCTATACCACACTCTCTCTCAATCAATAACACATCAATGTATTATAAACTCATGTTATAAGTAGGAAAAAAGGCATATTTACCTAAGCTGAATTCAAGTAGAAAAGCATTTCCCTATACATAGAAGAAAGCTAGAAAAAGCAATGTCTCTGGACTTCAGATATAGTAGGAATCTCAACAGTCTTAGATTGAAATAAGGGGAACATTTTTAGTTGGAACAAACAGAAAGGTGAAAACTCAAGAAACGTGTGTAGAAGTTCCAGGGCCTGAATGACATTGGGACAGCTGTCCCTCAGTTGGTCTTTGAATGGGATGAAGAATTTTGTATCTAAGTCAAAATAAGGAGTGTAAACTACTATGTTGGTAAAAAGCCTCAAACTTCTACTATTATTAAAGCCATATTCAGCTAAGAAAAGGTTGCGTCTTCATAATATGTGTCCATTTTTAATTCTACATGGTAGAAAGACACCTCAATTATGAGGTTTTGGATCATTTTCATTCCAGAGACAGAAAAGCCATGTTTGGAAACCACAGTGTGCTGGGCTGAACTTCTGAGAACAGGAGATGCTGAACCACTCCTTGGTGAACTGAATGTGAGAGTGGAAATAAATGCTTTAAGAATAGAAAAAGAAGTACGGACAGTCATTTCCGGCAAACAAAGCACCAAAGAGATTAGGTAGGACATATTAATCACAATTGGGTTGGTTAAATTGGGAAAGAAAATCTGACTGTACTGATTCTTAAGAGAAAATGAACACAAAGAGATATCTGGGTGATACTTATCTAACTTGATTCCCTGTATTAATCAGGAAACTGATTAATATCCAAAATTTTAGATTATTTGAGAATATATAGTTGCAACCCACGAAGCTGAGATTTAGTCTGTAGGGATGGGGAAATCAATGTACATTAAAATATAATGAGGTAAAGAGTGGTGCCTTTAAGTACACTTACATACCTCATACTTTTTCATAATGGTATCTCGGAGCAAAAAACCAGGGAACCATGCACAGTGTAAACTTTTACATTCACTTTGTGAAAACCTTTACTTTCATCTCTTCACTGGAGGGAATCAATGAATCAGAGTGATTAACACCCTGGGATCTGAGCAAAGGAAGTCTGATTGAGTCCACGTTCTTCCACTTACCAGCAATGTAACCTCCGGCAAATTACTTAACAGAGTCTATCGCATTGGGCTGTTATGAGGATTAAATGAGACAAGAGTGTTGAGTGCTTAGCATAAAGATCTACATATAGAAACACTTAGTATATTTTTCTGCTGTTATCATCACTGTTAGTATATTTTTCTGCTGTTATCGTCACTGTTACTCTAACTACTATGCTATGTATCTTTTCCACACATATATTTGAATGGGAGAATATTGATTCTAAATTATCAAAAATTATATATTTTTAATCAATGTCTTCTTTTCTTGGCATAATTTAAAGGAGTCAAAAGCTTACATTTTTAGAATATTTATCAATTAATTATAGAAAAACAATAGTTTTCATATATGAAAGATGATAAATTCATGTTTTTGTACTATAAATTATACTGCCAAATACATTTCTTTAAAATAAAGCCCCAGAATAGTAGATGAAAAAAGACATCTTTTAATAAGTTTATTTTAAAATTATTGAAATTAATAAATGTTAAAAATGCATACTACAGGAAGCTTACAAGAAATGTAAACTAATTTAATTTCAAAGATTAGGTGTACGTAAGTTAGTGATTTGTCTGGCAAGTAGCATTGTATTTTATAATTACTAGCTGTTCAATGTTAATTGAAACAATCTATTGTTACTTGCAACTATATCATATTAAATGCTATAAGTAATAATTAGTACTCTACTTGACTAGGTATAATCTCTCATTTCCCCCAAAGAAACAATTTTTACATAATTATTATTTTGCTTACTTTAAAATCACATTTTTTACTGCTTAAATCCTAATTTGCTGCTTTTTTTTTTTATACTAGGACAGGAAAAGATGGTAAAATTGAGAAAGTTAAAGAGATTATGTGTCTTCAACACAGTATAATCTCTGAATTATTACTTGGGTGGACTTTACAAGTGTATCAGCATTTAAAAGAAAAAAGAGTTTAAAGAATCTTTAAACAGATCAGAAAGTATAAAATGTGTAGAATCCCAGTTAATGTGAATTAAATTATCTTCAAAAAGAGGGGGAAAAAAGTTAAGAAACAGCTTTCTGTTCTGCATGTTAACTAGCCTAAATAATGCAGAGCTTATGTGCAAAAGCGAGAGAATTTAAAAGGGAAAACAAATATCTTGAGACTTGTCTTTTAAAGTAACTGTCAAGGAGACTTGTCTCTCTGAATAAAAGCTAGCAGTGACTTACGGGATTCATTTATCCTTTCGGCTGTATTGAAAAATGTCATTTAACTATTTAAAATGTTGTCCAGTCAAAATAAGGACTAAGTATCTGCTCATGATATGCCTATATGGCTTCCAAAGAACACACCGGGATTTGGCATGATTAAATGCATTTGAGAATTTGTCAGGTTGAGGATACAGAATAAGATGATCTGAGAAGTATGACTAGTGATGCATTATTCATGAATATGGGAAACTAGTAAAATAAAATATGTTGCTTATGGTGTGCCCAGATAGTTAGGGCTAAATATTCCAAAATAGTCAGTATTAGATCTGCTTCTCCTTCTTTGCGTTAAAAAACTTCTGCATAAATAGTGATTCAGAGGTAATAATGATGATATTGAATATTTAACCCCAGGGCTACCAAACAAGAAGAAGCACTATAAACTTTTTTTCCTGTTGGAAAAGATATAATTAAACCTGCTATCTTGTAGATAACTAAAGAGATCCACATTTTTTTTCCTCTTACAAAATGGAGCCACTTACAGATGAATCACCAAGCCACTATCATCATGTTAGATTTGCTTATTTTAAACTAACTTTTAAGTAACTGAAAATAAATAAATTTTGATGTATGATATGTCTTACCCTCTCCCTTGGCAGTTTTTCTAAACTGTTCAGTGTGGTTCCTATTTGGAGTTTGGGAGTGTTTTTCTCAATATACAGAAAACTAACAACAGCTACAAATTCTCAACTAGTAATCATATTTTCCTGACTGTATCTCAAAAGATACAGGGACACAAAAAGTCTGTAAAAATAAAATATCTTAAATAGCTAAGCATCCACAGAATATTACACTGCTGCTTGCTACAAACCCAAGATATCAGCATTAAATAAATTATTCTTTAATTAATTATTTTTGAATTTTTAAGCAATCATTTACAGATGATAGTCCTTCTAGTTTGTTCCTCTACAGTGAGGAAAGCTGATCATAGCTATTGATAGTTTCCTCCTCCTCTTCTTTCCTTTCTAGTGCTATTCTGTCATATTTTTTAAAATAGCCTGCTAATTCATATATACCACCTCCTGTCCTAAAAATTTGTCCTAAATGAATATTCTATTCAACCTAAATTGAGTTTGGTTAAAAATGTCTTTTTTTCCTCTTGCAGCACCTGGGCATGGAAATAAGGATAAAATGTGCACAGGGTATAATAGCCCAAATAGCCCAAAATCATCATAAGACTTGATTATTCAGTGCCTGGCACAATTTAGGGCATCTTTTCTATTGAGTAAGAAGATAAAGAGGCAAGTATTGTGCCCATTTCCCAGAGTGCTAAAATATGAAACGGTTGCCAAGTGATTTGCCTAAAACAAAGAAATCTAGGAAGTGAAAGAGGTATAAAGAATTTGGCTAAGCTAGGGATCCTGGAATAGATTGTCATTTTCTACTCCTACAACTCACTGTATGAGCTTATGCAAGCTAATTAACCTTGCTTAACCACTGCCTCCATACTCACTTGTAGGAATGTTGTGAAGAAAAAACATGAATCTGCACCTGAAATTCCTGGACATGTGCACATAAGAAGTTTTCAATAAATACGTGTTTAAGAAAGGACAGAATGAAGGGATAAAGGAAGGAAGGTGGGGTCTTCATTTTATCTTCTATTCTTTCCATTATACCTACCTAGTTTTCAGTGAACATATGGCAAATTTAACATAGAGATTGAAAAAATACAAAGAAAGGAAAATAATAGAGTGAAAACATACTGAAAGGAAGAAACATGGTGGGAAAGTTAGGGAAGACAAAAAACTTAAAAGAAAAAGAGTGAAAGAACACATGAAGGAAGGAGGGAAGCAGGGAGCAAGGAGAAGTAAAGGGCAGGGGAAAAAAGGATGGAAAGAAGGAAAAAAGGAAAGAAGAAAAGAGTATGAGGAAATTAAGGAAGAAGGAAATTAAAACAAACAAACAAACAAAAACAGGCAAAACAAAATAGAGAAAGATAATGAGTCTCTCAGCTAGACGCGTGACCTGTGGAAGAATTTATATTTTTCATTACCTTTATATAGATTTTCAGCTTTGTTTTAAGGTATAGCGTGTGGATTAATTATAAACATTGACTCTCAAGGTTTACAGATTTATGACAGATTAATCTAGGTTAAATCCATTAGAAGCTGTGTTGAAGCTAGTAGTCCCCTTCTTTTATATATGCAGGCAGTACTGTAAGGCTAAAACATAATTTTAAAAATGACTCTACAGGATATTAGCCCATCGGCATGAAAAATAACAGAGAATGAGTGAGTTGATCAGTCATTTCCTATCATGAAGAAAGAAAATATATAAAAGCCTTTGAAATGAATCTAAAATTGGAACACAGTAGACAAGTTAATGAAAAACTATGGGCCTGGCAAGAAACAAACAATTGCATTAGGAAAAAAATGTAGATCAATGATAGAGAACACTTGAACATGTTTTAGCATCTTCCCTTCATTTCAAAAAGTTTTTAGCAGTACTCTAACGATTAAAAAAGAGGAGTAGGGCTTCCCTGGTGGCACAGTGCTTGAGAGTCCGCCTGCCGATGCAGGGGACACGGGTTCGTGCCCTGGTCCGGGAAGATCCCACATGCCGCGGAGTGGCTGGGCCCGTGAGCCATGGCCGCTGAGCCTGCGCGTCTGGAGCCTGTGCTCCGCGACGGGAGAGGCCACAACAGTGAGAGGCCCGCATACCGCAAAAAAAAAAAAAAAAAAAAAGGGGGGGAGTAACCAACAAGAGCTGTCTGTTAAATACACATCGAGATTTACAGTTTTTCCTTTTATTTCTTTTAGGTTGATTTTCAAGTACTGAATCTCATCTAGAGTTTTCAAGATGTTTTAACTAGTCTCTTTATTGTGTTAAAGAACATAGACAGTTTAAGCTTCTTCAAATTTTAGTGTTTTAAGTGTTTTAAATAAACATCACTATTGGTCAGAAGGTCTTCCTGAGGCCCCTCTTTACCTTTAGCTCTTGCTCATTTGCACCATCAGTACCCAAATTACAGCTTTCTGTTGAGGGCAGAACATCCAAGAACAGATTTTAAATTAGATACTACTCAGGTTGACATCCTGTTCCTTTTTTTAAAGGAGTTTCTAAAGACTAAACATGCTTTGAACTAAAATTTTTTAAAAACTAAAAATATGTTAGATTAGCTTCCCAGAAAGAAAGAACTTCCAAATGACTTGGCTAGGCAGAGGCCTATATTTTAGAACAACGTTAAAAAATGTTATTTGAGAACTGTTTAATGTTCCAAAAGAAGAACAGCTAATGACCTAAAATTAGTAGATGTTTTAGAGTGTTCCCAGTGACTGATTTCAATTCCCTTTCAAAGTAAATCTGAGCACTATAATGACAGCAGAACTTTCATCACAATTTACACAAGCTTTGCTACTTTCTTGTCATGGTAGATGTGGATTTAAAACAGAATGGTGGGCTTTTATAAGACTTTGAAGGGTCATCTCACTTAAGTGAAGAACTTTACACCAGTGACTTACTCAAGAAATAGTTACCTGGTTCCTCCTATCAAGTGACTGTGGGAATTACACTACTAATTTAAACATGGATGCTGTCTTAAAGATGCAGAGAATCTATGAAAGGTAGACAAGTATATTAGAATAATTAAACCTGTTAGAAAGCAATGACTTTCATAACAGAAGTACAATAAATTGTGTGAACTGTTCAAGGAAGAATATACAATATTAATGCTATTTAACATTAAAATTGACCTTATTATTTTTGGATTTATAAATTGTCTATTGGAAATTTTTGAATTGTCATAGATCAAATCTGTTCAAATTATGACTGCTTGTTTTTGGTCTAGTATTTCATTAACATGTCTGTCATTGTCTTAAATATTTATGAAATAAATAAGCTCTATAAATTCCATTTTTGTATAGAATGTTTGGTAACCACTGGATATATAGATATTAATTCCTTCTTCAAAGTGAATCAAATGCATATCAGTAAAGTCAAGTGACAAGCTGAAGGAGTCCTCCATTTAATAAATAACATTTTGTTTTTGTCATTGACCCTGTCATTAAAAATGGCAACATTGGTCCATAACAGTCCCCACCCACATTCACAACATACAGCATTAATAACATCTCCACCCATTCTTCCCTACACAGGCTGACCTCCACTTCCAAGTCTTTCCAAATGTCATTACTCAGTATTGGATGAAAGATAAATCCGTTTTCTTCATCTCTGAATATGGTGAAAAATATTTTTTTTTGTAAATTTCAGCCAATTATCTCCATCTGTCATTTTACTCTATAGGGAAACAGATATAGCCTCATCCAAGCTGGAAAATTTGTGTTTTTAGCAATATCATAATGATGTTAATAAGCTAGTAAGAAAGAAAAAACATATTGGTTTGATAAATATCCTTCCTAGAATATCACTTGCCACATTTAGATATATGATGAATAATTGTGGAGTAAGTGAATTAATGAATAATAAAATATTTACATCTCAGCATTATGATACTTCTTACTTCTCTGTTGAATGCATCAAATATATACAGGAGTCTTGCATTGTTACCCAGTGAAAAGCTCAGTGCCTTTAACAGAACTAGAGGAAACAAACAGCTCTAATGTACAACACCCATCGCTGAATTGAACTGGAACCTCTGGTAGCATGGGAGAGGTTAGCCCAGGTAAATTGGTTTACTGACTTTTTACTCAAGACAGATTCCAAAGTGCCTTAACTCTTCCCTGGTTGCTTAAAATTTTAATACACAATTCAGCAAACATATAAAATTCACAGAATTTCAGTCAGAATGCTCTAATTCATGGTTATCATTGGTGCTCATACTTAGCTTGATTTACATATTTTACAATTGTAGTAAGGCTGTTTTCTGTTTTGTTTTGTTTTGTTTTTTTCTACTCAGCCTCCTTTATTCAACTAGCATTTGAAACTATATGGAGAGAAAAGAGTAAGCGGCAAGAATTTTCCCAGGATTAAAAAGTCATCGTGACCTGTATGGAGTTTTTCAAGCAGCCCCATAAACTACTTGTGCAAATCATAGTGCCAATACCACTGAAAATGCCACCTAAGAGGTCATGACACAAACTCTGTCCACCTCAGTTCTCCCAGATGTGAAGTGATGATATCAGTACAGCCTAGCTAAAGCCTTGGACAAGTGCTGGTGGGCTTCTGTGAAGTTACAAGTTTCTATGAAACCCCAAATGCTCATAAAAGCAGCATTCTGGTTACTGCCTGTAACAGCCAGAGAAGTCTGTAAACAGTGTTTATGGACGTTTTTATAACCAAATTCATTTCGTTAAACCAAAGATGTCTCATGCTTTTCCAGAGAATTACTATTCTTAAGGGTGTCAGATACAATGATGCCTGTAGAGACTCAACAACGATGAAATGATGCTCCAAGATATTTTGAGCATAAGACAGACTTTTCTTGGGTCAGAGACACTTACTTACTTATGAGGAGGGCTTAGTCCTCCTAAGATCGTTTCTCTCCCCTCCACTGACCAGGCCTGGTCTTGTAGGAATCTTTTAAAAACTACATCCAAAGAAGGATTTTTATATATTATATAGCTCCCAGGAATAAGAGAATGAAGAGTTGTCACATCATTACCTTTTTTCCTAGGTTCTTTTTAAATAATATTATTTAGGGGGAGAGAAAAAGAGAGAAGCATTAAACCATACCTAAGGCATTTGGATACAGTGGAGGTTTTTCTTATCCATTTTGCAAGAAAATAATAAATGTGAATTCAATAGCGATAACAGACTGAATTCTCTAAACTGATTTTCTGTTGTGTGAGATCAAATTACTTTTGTTAAACTGCTTTAAAATTCAATATCACTTTCTCCTGTCCATGATTATTAGAAGGAAGGAAAGTGTAGAATATGTATTTTTTAAGAATTCTTTTCCTAGTTGTGTGAGTTACAATAAAGAATTCATTGCATTCTATTAATATTATTACTTATAGCAAAATTTAAGAAAAATAAGAATCCTACAGTTTTCCATATAATGAATGAATATAGCTTATACAATATACATATATGAGAAACTTTTAAAAATCAAATTTGTTACATGACCATACTAGCCACAGAAAATTAAGGAATGAGCTGAAAATAAATGAAAGAATTCATACTAAATAGCTGCATATAATTCACAATGAAACTGTGAACTTATCACATTAATCATCTTACCAAAGTGCTTTTTCTTTCCCAATTGAATGTATTAAAGGGAATAAAAAATATCCACAATAATAACATAGCAAAAATTCAGAGGATTGATAGTAATACTGAGCACCCTTTAAAAAATCATTACATACAAAAAAAAATCATCAAATTATACTGTTTGTTCATAAGCTTCTCTGTGTTCTTTGTTCAATACACTCAATTCTGTTAAATTGAAGCTAAACATGACAACTTAATTCATGATGTGCTATTTATTTTGTACTGTATTATACTGTGTATGTTGTTTCCTTTATTTGTAGATTTTCAGTAAGTGAAAGTGGGGGAGGGAAAGAAAGAGATCAGAACTGACAGCAAAACTGAATCAGTGCATCCCATGCCAATGAAGTAATGAAAACCCGCACTGTTCCTGCAGCGGCAATAATGAATATAAATAGACAAAGGACGTTGAATAGCTACTGGGAGGAAAAGAATGAAGCATCCATTTCAAGAAAGAACCTTTTTCTGCCATCACAGATAGCTTTGTGGACTGGCTAAATTAGGATGCCATATAACAATTTCATGCTTTAAGAGAAGTCTTTGACAGACAGCTCTCACATATTTTATTTAGGGGATCTGATTTAATAATAGGAGTTCTGCTTGTTATAATAGTTGTACATGCCCAAGTCTCTCTCTCTCTCCTCCTTCCCTCCCTCCCTTCTTTTTCCCCTATCTCTCCCTCTCTCACAAAAGAAGAGTGTTTTGAATACAGATCTGGGTGATTTATAGGATTATAATCATTTTACCTGGGAGGCAGTACCTCACTGGATTCTGGATGTCTAAAATAATATCAATATATTAATTTATTATTTACTCACAGATGCCACACAAATATGTAATAACCCATCACTTAAATGTCAGAAGTAGTAGTATAGTTATAATTATATGAGATGATTTCTTTGACTAGACAAGTTTTTAATTGAAAAATAAGGACAGAATAATATGAAAACCATTTCAGTGGTAGGTGTATGTACTTATAATGCTTAACTTTTAAATTTATAAAATTGTCTATAAATCGACAATGTATTAAGAGTACGGCAGACTGTCACTAAGAGTTATTTTGGGATCTGCAAAATTTCTCATAGCCACATGATCAAAACTCAATAGATAAAATATTCTGTTCTCTTTCTGGGAACATGCTAAAGATAATTCTTGAAATTACACAGAATAAAATAAACTTATTGTATTTAAGTAAGATTTTGGATTTGCTTATGCAGTATGATAGTATAAATGGGTAATTTACAGAGTAAGCCATAAAAATGCTTAAGTTTTAGCTCTCCTATGTCACAAAAGTAAAAAGTTAATTTACTAATGTAGAAGAGGAGGAAACAATATGTAATATGGTCCCCTAGATGAGGATTTATTCTGGTTAAGTAAAGGTTTTAAGATGTAATACATAAGCATCAATAATATAATTATTCTGTGGTGGTCTCTCAAAAGAAAGTCAAATGGAGGATTCCTTCAACTTGTCACTTGACTTTGCTAATGTACATCTGATTCATTCTGAAGAAGGAATTTATGTACATACATACATAGGCAGTTACCAAATATTCTATATAAAAAAAGAATTTATAGAGTTTACTTATTTCCTAAATACTAGACAGCAAGAAACATGCTAATGAAATACTGCACAAAAAAAGCAGTCATAATTTGAATAGATTTTGATCTAGGACAATTAAAAAATGTCCAATAGACAAATTCTAAGTACAGACAAAAGAAGGTCAATTCTAATATTAAATAACATTTTTGCTTCCAATGCTAGACCTGCTTGCTTAAAAAATAACAATAAGGATAAAAAGGGAGCATAAAGGAAAACCTGAAAAAATGAATCAGCTTTTATCTAAATAGGATCTGAACGATTATCCTGAAATTCATGTAGTGTAAAGAATAGCAGTCCTAGACAGTAAATCTGACTATTATCCCAAATAGCATAATTATCTCCTCTCTACTAAATACTCTGTGCTCTTTTCAAAAGGATGGGCAGAGGGACTAATTCTCTGTAGTTATGCAAATCCTGCCTAGAAAGAACACTATCAGTAATAACCACTGGTCAGTTTATTTCAAGATAATATACCAGGTGCTTTCATTGTCAAAATACCTGCATTATAATTCCATTCCAGTTGCTGTTTTTAATTATGAGGTTCTTCTCAACAGGAAACAATCCCACAGAGAACTGAAACAATTTATTTTAAATACTGTAAACAACAGAGAGGCTTTGCTTCATGGATTTGAGATTCCTCTTCATCCTGAGAGCTCACAGCATGTTACGCCAACTGAACATACAGTATTGATACAGACAGATTCTCATTTCAAAACGTTTTGCCTCGTGAAAGGCCTTAGATAGAGATTCAAAAGGCTTTGATTCTTTGTAGTAATTCCTAAATATTATATTTTCTTTGCTTTCCTAGTAATAACGTTTATGGAAATACAAATTATTGTACAAATCAAATACCCCGGTTCTACATAAAATCCAAGAAAAACACTTAGATAAGACACAGCTCTGGACACTAGTCTTCAAAAATACAAATAACTAATTTTTAGAATAACAAAATGTCTATAGGGTTCTTGTACCACATACTAGCAACTAAACCTTATCTGCTTAAAGAAAGACACAAAATCACCAAAACCTAATCAGTTTAGGCAATTGAGGGAAGGTTTCCATTGCTCCTTCCAGGTTAGTAAATAAAAGGGCAGCCGAATAGAATTTAAGGAAACGTCAAGAAAAATAAATATCTTAGTTAACTAACATCTGTCCCCATACTGAACTTCTAGAATTTACAATAACATTTATAGAGTACTTATTATATACTAGCCATGATTTTCAATGCTTATTTATTAACCCATTTAATTTTTTTTTATCCTCACTTTTTTATCCTAATTTTGATGAGTCACAAAAAGGTTAAGTAGCTTGTCTAAATCACTGTGCTAGTAAATGCCCCCCTAGCCTGAAGTTGAACTCGGTCTATCTCCTGAGTACATGGCATACTAAGAGTAAAGTTGAAGCCAATACTTAGAACCTAAAAGAAAAAGATATAAATACAATAATCTTTTGTGGGAATGATTTGACACGGGAGACATTGAGTTAATTATTATAAGGCCCATTAAGGTTGGGACGTGCCTTATCTTCCACTGCTTTCTCTTAGGGTGCCCACAACACAGAATTGCTTATTGTTGTGAGAATATATGATGTATGAAACTTCTGTGTCTCTGAGTGGAGTTTCCATTATTCTCATTTGTTTATCATGGATGGAAACTATGTCTACACATGAAAATTTGGAATAAATATCCATATTATTTAAGATAGTAAATTACTAAAAATATTAAGCTGCTGCTTAAATATTATTCAATACTGCAAATTATGAAATATGCTTTAGGCCACATATAAGGTACATTGAGAAATTTGTTTGTAACTTGTAAGAATAAGTCGATTTTCTAGAATAAGTATGAACCATATATTTTAGAACTGAACCTTTACGAAATCACAAATATACTGACCTCACCCAGAGTAGACCACATGGAGATTGTATGATATCTGTAGTGTGAATCTTGATATGAAATTCTGTTGACAAATACAGACTTAAATTTAACAATAGTTTTAAACATGTCATGGCAAAATTTACTACATGAATGTTAACTTGACCCTTAGATGATGTAGATTGCTTTTGGTGTTTTAAGTTTTAAGGTTTGTTCTCTGATATCCGAAGCCATGAACTGCTTGGTCAAAACAACAAATTTCGGGGCTTCCTTGATGGCGCAGGGAAGAATCTGCCTGGTTGAGAATCTGCCTGCCAATGCAGGGGACGCGGGTTCGGGACGCGGGTTCATGCTCCGGTCCAGGAGGATCCCACATGCCGCGGAGCTGCTGGGCCCGTGAGCCATGGCCGCTGGGCCTGAGCATCCGGAGCCTGTGCTCCGCAGCGGGAGAGGCCACAACAGTGAGAGGCCCGCGTACCGCAAGGAAAGAAAAAAAAAAATTTCCTTCAGCAATATCTTTTGTGGTATACACGAGGTGACCAAATCGCTTTCAATCTTTCAGCTTAACCAGCAAACTCATTTTATATCTAATGGAACGTCACATCTTTCACTTTCTGTAATTGAACAAATAAAACTTTTGAAGATGCTTTTCAGGAAAATATGACAAAGCCTAAGAGTTGCCAGCAAGTCATTGACACAATTCAAACTTGTAAGAATGTATCAGACATTTGATTAGTCTTTCTTCTCTTTCCACTAAATGGCTTAGTCAAATAAACACATTCTATAGTCTACATTTCCTGTTAAATTTTCCAGGCATGGTAAACTTGCCAGTAGAGAGCCACTAACTGAACGTAAACTTGGTCTCGTAAGTATATAGCACCAATTTTCTTGGCAGGCAAATAGTAAATAATCAAAAGCAAATGACTGACCAGTTAGAATGGGCATCATCAGAAAATCTACAAACAACAAAAGCTGGAGAGGGTGTGGAGAAAAGGGAACCCTCTTGCACTGTTGGTGGGAATGTAAATTGATACAGTCACTATGGATAACAGTATGGAGGTTCCTTAAAAAACTAAAAATAGAATTACCATACAATCCAGCAATCCCACTACTGGGCATATACCCAGAGAAAACCATAATTCGAAAAGACACATGCACCCCAATGTTCATTGCAGCACTATTTACAATAGCCAGGTTGTGGAAGCAACCAAAATGCCCATTGACAGAGGAATGGATAAAGAAGGTGTGGTACATATATACAATGGAATATTACTTAGCCATAAAAAGGAATGAAACTGTGTCATTTGTAGAGATGTGGATGCATCTAGAGACTGTCATACCGAGTGAAGTAAGTCAGAAAGAGAAAAACAAATATTGTATATTAACGCATATATGTGGAACCTAGAAAAATGGTACAGATGAACCGGTTTGCAGGGCAAAAATTGAGACACAGAAGTAGAGAAAAAACATATGGACACCAAGGGGGAAAGCGGCAGGGGGTGGGGGTGGGGTTGTGATGAATTGGAGATTGGGATTGACATGTATACACTGATGTGTATAAAATGGATAACTAATAAGAACCTGCTGTATAAAAAATAAATAAAATTAAATTAAAAAAACAAAAAGCAAATGATTGGTTTCATGGTGTTTATTTGCATGGGGAGGCAGTATATCGTGGATGGTAAGAGTGTTGTCACTTTGGAGCTAGTGTCTGTGTTGGAATCACAGCTCCAGTGAGCTTGGGAAACTTTTAATACTCTTTGCCTGAGTTTCCTCAGCTGTAAACTGGGCTAAAAGTAGTACCTAGCTCCCATAGTTGCTGTGAATACTGAATGAAATAAATAATACATAAAACAAACCTAGAACAGACTTAGGCAGCCCGGCATGTTTTGAGTATTCAGTTAAGTGCTCTGATGGTGATTGGTCTATCTATACTTTCTATTAACAACACTGAGCCTTCAGTTGGGCCACATACTTCCTTAGGCACCAGTCAGTTTACACTGAAGCTAAAAATTTTAGATGGCTCTCAATGAGTCTAAGGTAAGATTGTAATGGAATCTGCCTAATTTATAGAAAAATGAAAAAAAAATTATGAATCTATCACTTAGATTATCAATATTAGGTGTACCAACAGCAAACCAAGGCAAAGTGCTCGTATTAGGTATTTAGTAACACATATTTGGGAAAGTAGATCATGTCTTTCACGGTTTCAACAAGACTATCAATTTCATTAGGACTGCAAGAAATAAGCCCTTGAAATTGTTATACTTGTGACAAGCACATCACAGTGAACATATATTTGTCCTGTCCTCTGTATATTAAAATTTAAATACATAGAGTTAAACCTAGAGATAGGAGTCAGCCTGTATTCATTATGACATTTTTACCTCTGAATAAATAAATCTCCATCACGTAACAATTTAACAAAAAATTTGATCTATTCTATATCTTTGATCAGTTTGTTTCATGGCTCAACTTTTGTTTGTTTGTTTGCACTGTTTTGCTTTATATGGGAAAAGACTGAGGATGACAACCTTACAGTAGTAAAAATTGTTAAAGATATTTGAAAAGCAGAGTCATCGATGATTCTTTAGCACGGTCTTCATAGTAAATTCCTAAAACGGTTATCATTCTCTCTCCTTTCCCATATTATTTCCTGCCTATTTTGCCATTTGATTTTGCAGCTTCTCCCATCACGTGGAAGAGTGTACTTCCTCCTACTAAATTAGGCGTGGCCTTGGGACTTGCTTTGGACAATGGAATGAGATAGAAGCAACATTCCAACACTTCCAACGTTTGGGTGTTCCTGCTTTTGCTTTATTTCTGCCAAACCACGAGAATAAGCCTGAGCTAGCCTGTTGGGGTAGGGTTGCCCTGTTGTCCCAGCAGAAGACAAATGAGAGAGTCCAGCAGAGGTCAGCAAAGCAACCCACAGACAACCCACAGTGGACCAGAGGGGCAGAGAGAGTCCCGCCAGGGAAAGCTCACCATGGTCCCAATGAAAATAACCACCCAACCACTAATAAATGCATAGGGTCTTAAGTCACTGGGTCTTGGAATCTTCTCTGCACAGTTTATTCTTTCTCATTATATGACTAATGCATGTGATGCTCATTGGGAGAAAAGTGAATGAATCAATCAATATTTGCTAATACATTCTTTCTACAATTTATTTCAAAGTTACTTTGTGCCAGGAATGTTCCAAATATTTTACATAAATTCTCAGTTCATTTCCTCACCAATAAAAATAGCAACTGTGAGCCTTACTTTCCGGCTGTGAGGTAGGTGCCTATGGAATCACAAAAATAGGGTTTGTCTCTTGTGGAAATCTCACTGAGAATGGGTTTCCAGGTTTCCACGCGGCACAAATACTGAATCTTTGAATTAGCGGTTAACTTAGTTAAAAGGAAAATTCAATTACTTAGAATCCTTTTCCCCTCTCTTTCTCATATAATTAGAGAGTGTATTTTTTGCTAGATGCCTTATGTTACAGTCTACAGTAATCGTAGCTCTATTTTTAGAATGTTGGTATATAGCGCTTGTTCTACATTTTTCTCATTAGTAACTTTTTACAAAGTCTCTACTATACTAAATTTCATATTTAAAAAAGAAAGTTCATTTTTTAATAGTGTGGGGCATAGGAATAGAGTGAACATTTACCAATTTCATATCATAAACATGGCCGTGGTCTATTTTAGCCTTGGAGATTAGGGTAATTTTAAGGTAAGCTTTTCTTCTGACTGGCATCAGTGATATACATTTCTTACTCTCTAGGTTTTTTTTTTGTTTCTTTTGTAAATATAACAAGCTAAATCAAAGCAGTACCATATTTTGTATATTAGGGCTTAACCTTAAGTTGGTTCATTTTGTTGGTATAAAAATTTTTTGGTTATTCTATAAGTAAATTTAATAAAATCTACAAGTAAAAAAAATCTTTGCTAATCATGTTTTTCCATGCAAAGGCATTTTACATATGTTTAATTATCAATGTATATAAAATTCCAATGATAAAAGTCATATAGTACCCATTTTAAGGACTATAAATTCCTTATTCAAGTTAACATAGGAAAAAAATTAGAAGTCTTTAGTTTCACTGATTTCAAAGATTATTATTTCCCTACTAGATTATAAACTGCTTTTATTTCTCCCAACTAAGAACTGTAAACTTTTTTAGAAATATATTGACACTGAATCTATTACACCAAAGCCCAAAGTAAAACTGAAGCAAAAAAAAAGATTAGAAACTCTCGTCCCGGATGCCTAGCTCAGTGGTACCTGACTCAGAGGAATATTATACTGACATCTCTTATCATTTTGACTGATGTCCTGTTTCTGTCTCAGAAGAAAAGAACATTTTCCTTCCCCATCATCTGTGCAAGCTAAAGCAGGAAGGAGATTGCTTTTGACTCATTCTAATTATCAAAACTGCTTTCTCACTCTCATTACACATCTCTGGTCTCTCTGCTGAACTACATTGCTTCAGCAATTTTGTATGCCAGTTAATGGACCTTCTATCACGTATATTTGTATCACCCTTTACCACTTCATTGTGATAAAGAAAAAAAATGCAAATGCGAAATGCATTTCTATCGCTATTTAGTCTTCAACTTACATTCCATCACCCATATATTCACATCATTACTTGTATACTTTAGTGCTTAGTTATAATAAAAATTGTCTGGGTAATTATATCATATATATATATATATCATGATATATATATATACACGCTTTGAGAATGCATCAACATTGTAGATAAGGTTAAATTTTACAACAAGGAATATTATAGAACAGTTTGAAAACTTAAAAGAAAATGTAGGGCTTCTCTGGTGGCGCAGTGGTTGAGAGTACGCCTGCCGATTCAGGGGACATGGGTTCGTGTCCCGTTCCGGGAGGATCCCGCATGCCGCAGAGCGGCTGGGCCCGTGAGCCATGGCCGCTGAGCCTGCATGTCTGGAGCCTGTGCTCCGCAACGGGAGAGGCCACAACAGTGAGAGGCCCACGTAACGCAAAAAAAAAAAAAAAAAGAAAGAAAAAAGAAAGAAAATGTAGAAAATAAGTATATGAAATTAGCTTCTTATACTATGAGTAGTTATCTTAAGAAAATAATTAGCCAAAAGTTAGTACAGATTACAAGTATCAGTTGGATTAAGAAGAAATTAAAAGGTTAATGGTTAGAAAACCATACTGGATTACTAAAAGAGGCTGGAATGGTCATCCTTAATTAAACTTCTTAATCTATTGACTAATATAAAGGATGAAACCTGAACTCTTTCATAAATCACACTGCATGCCACTTCCAGAAAGAAAATGTTATTCTAAATGAATCATATTTCTGATCCAGTAGGACAAGTCTACGTAAGATGCCTTTAAAATGTGTGTGGCCATTTCTCCCACTAATATTTTTCTGTTGCAAATAATTTTATGGTAACTGATGTGAAATAAATAGTCAAATGCTGGATTTCTGGGGCCAGGAAGTATGGTTAACAATGTTAAATGGGAAGTATCATGGCATTTATGTTTCAGCCCAAAGGCAGATCCACTTTTAGCACAGAACACAATCAGGAAGTGGCTCGTCCATCTAAAGGAGCAGAGTATAAAACCTCCTTTTAATCACCAGAGGACACAGGGAAGCCTCACTTCCTCAGAAACGGAGAAAGCCATGCACATAGCAAGAGAAGCTCTATTCTATGCGTGACATGTATCTGGTGGCCAGCGCACTGCAGAGACCAAAAGAAGGAAAGCCGATCCTTCATAGAAGCACATAAAAAGATTCTGTATATTCAGAGGTTTTTTTCACAAACGCCAGTATGAAGTTTGAACATTTCTGCAAATAACATTAAGGATTCAACTCAAGGAAGCCACTTCCCAGCACAGACTCAACGTCAGGGAAGGTGGAAAAAGAAAAGAAATGGGAGAACCTCAGGAAGAAAAGGAATCAAAACTGGACTGGAACATAGATGACTGCCTTACACATACCCTGCTAAGTTTTTGTTTTAACGAGTATCTGTCTTAAAGAACATAAAATTAACATAATATTCCTGCCACATATCATTAAACTTTTAAACATATGCATCCCATGCTTATGCTTAAATCCATAGAATAAGCTCTATAATTCTCTATTAATACTCATGATAGCCGCAAGTTTAATGAGCACACACACAAACACACACACAGACCCTTACAGGCAGTGTTATCAAAAATATTCTAGACTAGTGAATTCTACTTCTTCACTGTAGTAAAGCTGCTGTTCCCTGGAGTGACCAAAGTAAGTTTCTAGAACAGGCGTTAACAGAGAATATAGTCCCAGTAGGAATATTCCAGTCAGGGAGTTTCTCTCTCTGTACTCAACTGCTCTCACACATATTTGAGTGGTTTCTAGAATGTTCTCTTGATGTTTCTCTGACTTATATCCAGGCAGAACTTAACACAGACAACCTTGATTTTGTGAATCATCTACATACATTATTTTAAAAATAATACTATTCTTATAGTCATTCATATGAACCAGATTTAAGATAAAATTTCATTGTTGCAAAGCTCATAAAGTAATTATTATCACATTGGGTTAATAGCTTTATATTTAAAACATCCTCTATTTATCCTCTAGTAATTATGACAATTATTCATAGCGAATAGTTTAGTTCAAAGCTAGGCTTTAGACTGGAATTTTTCCACAAGCAACTTCTTTCCCCATCCTGCATTACACATGAAGGCAGGTACCATCCTTTGGGTCAAAATGAACCTCTTTTCTACTTCATTGCAAATGAAATGCTATCTTCGAAATATCATATACAAATTGTCATTCATTTCTTAAGGTACACTAGTGCCTTCATATTAAATAGTGAGTCCCACCCTCTCACCAACTATCCCAGCCAAATTTTACCAACCTAGCTTTGCACACAACTCTGACTTCCCTTTAGGTTGGCGTACCCCTTGTTTGAGCTGGCACTAATCGATCAATACGCTCATACTTCAGCTGTTCAAGCAGCAGCTAACCAGGCAGCCACAACAAACACAATTCTGGCAGCTCCTAATGTGTGTCTCTGCTCATAATTCACATGCTGTTTGCAAAGAGTTTATATGTAGACCATGCCGCTCTCACAAAGCTCAGTGCTAGGATTTTAAACAGAAAGCTTATTAGGCAAACAGTCCTGCAAATTAAATCATTACAAGTAGTTGCCCAAAATAGTTTGGGAAGACAGAGTGCATGGTCATGTATTTTTACACACAAAAACTAACATTTTCTTGGACAAGGCCACTGTTATAACAAATGATAAAATTCTGGCAAGAAGCAATTAATATTGATTCAATTAAATATCATATCATTTACCTATAAGAACAAACTAATTTCTTCCCAATTAAAATCACAGAGGTCAAAGACAGAAGGGATGTGTATGAGACAAGTAGATTTTTTTCTACCTGCTATAAATGTTTTTGGGTGGGAAATATGACTTAGTACAATTAGAGAAGAATGCATTTACTCAAAACCTCACACATAATTCATTTCGTAGAAACTGAGCAGATTGGACATCACAGTTACCATTCTGAGTGCTATGATGGTAGAAAAATAAACAGAATTTGGTGTTTTCACTGTAAGAGCTTACAGTATACAAGATAATACAAATATTGAAAAACTGTAAATGCACAAAGTCTTGTGCTATACAAGCCCATATCTGGGGGGAGGAATTCTGCCTGAGGCATTGACATGTAATCTGGATTTTGAAATGATTGGCTTTTGCCTACCTAGGAATGGTGTAGGGGTGAGGAGAGCACTCCAGTGACGGGAACAGCATGACTCAATGCATGGAGGCATGACAGGGTATTATGCATTTGGGGGTTCCTAAACTGATCCAGAATGGATAGTCCAGATTATGTGAGGAGATAAGGTTAGAAAAGAAGGTAGTTAAGGTTCTTTAGTGCTATGCCAATCTTATCTCAAATCCTTTGGTCAAAACGGTAAATCACTAATGTTTATAAGTAAGTATGTGGTATGATGAGATATATTTTGAGAGGAGCATTCTTACTTCAGAGAGAGTGGACTGGAACAGATAGGAAAATACTCTAGTAACCCAGTTAAACTAGCATGGGCAGCAAAGCTGGAGAGGAGCAGGGAGACTGGAGAAACATTTTAAAGATAGTAATTTGAAGCATAGAGAGTAAAGTAGAATAAAACAATTATACTCCAATAAAGATGTTAAAGGGGAAAAAAAGTCAAAGAAGACTAAATCAAACTTTTTTTTAAAAAAGTGAATGAGTAGTTACAGAGTGAAGTAAGTCAGAAAGAGAAGAACAAGTATCGTAGGTTAAGGCATATATCTGGAATCTGAAAAAATTGGTATAGACGATCTTATTTACAAAGCAGAAGTAGAGACACAGATGCAGAGAACAAACGTGTGGATACCAAGGGGAAAAGGAGGGGGTTGGGATGAATTGGGAGATTGGGACTGACATATAAGCACTATTGATACTATGTATAAAATAGATAACAAATGAGAACCTACTGTATAGCACAGGGAACTCTACTCGATGCTCTGTGGTCACCTAAATGAGAAGGAAATCCAAAAAAGAGGGGATATATGTATACATAGAGCTGATTCACTTTGCTGTACAATATAAACAAACTAACACAATATTGTAAAGCAACTATACTCCAATTTAAAAAAAGTGAATGAGTAATAAAATGTCACTGGTACTTGTCTGATATGGAGTAGAAAGGACTCTACAAAGTTATCTCCAAATTAAATAAATAAATAAAATATCCTTCAACATCATCTAAACTTCCTAATTATGGAAAAATTGCAAGGAAATATAAGAAAATAGGTGCATAAAATAATTTGATATCTCCCAAGCAATATAATTATCAAATGACAAAAGACTCTGGTCTGGCAATTAGCCATACGCTTTGTAAGGAGAACTTTATTATAGCTAATATTAAATATTCAAACATGAAGACAGTATTATGCACATTATTTATTTTTTTCTGTCTGCCACATGAGAATACTAATGTAAACATCAACTTAAAAAAACTTATTCCCAAACATTAACGACCTTTCAGTGATTATACATTATACTAACTAAATCATATTTCATAGTTCTATGAAATATATCATGGAAAAAAGTATGTGTTACTGAATGTGAATGATCTGGATCTTATGATGACTCTAAATTATATCTCCAGAAAGTATAGTTATTATCACTTCTAACATATAAAATCCATAAAAGGTACGGGAAATGAAAATCTTGTGTTCAAGTTATATATCAGATACACATACACGGATCCCCCTGCATGATCCTTGACTGTCATCCTAGAATACCTTTCATAAATCTTTTCCACTTTTCTTTTGTTTTTAAATGCTTTTTTCATTGTTCCACTTTCAGCAGAAATCTTCAACATTATGAACACTGATGCTCCCAGGAATGCTTCCACTTTCTGTTAATCTCAATAGCCCCAGAGAGGCTAGCAAAATGAAGCATTTCATTTCTACATTTTTCACTTGACTTGTAGACTGATACCAGGTGACATTATTACTTTGGGTTGTGGATTTTGTTTGGGGAAGAGGAGAGTAAAACAAAGGATAAAATTATTGTCTCAAAAGGGGCTACATTTTGGGGCTGCCTTACCTACCAGTTTTCATTTAAAGTAACAACTCTAAGAATGATGCCTACTGCTGGAATTCTCAATATCTTATTTCATTTTAAATAATTCTCTGTTACTGGCAGATATGAAAACATTAATAAGGCTTGAAAAATGCTCCACAGAGATAATATTTAAGTCATTAGGGTCAGAGCCATGTGAAGTTTTTCATGCATAAAGAGATGAGTTTGTTATTGCAAAGTATTCCTACTATGTCCTTTCATTTGTAATATAGAATTATGCTTGGTTCATCCATATTTTACTGTGAGACTGTACAGATGCAACACACACACACAGGGACCATGTCATAGATCTTTGAATTGTTCAATATGGTTTGCGGTGCCTTGCATTTATAAAAAGTATGCTCAATGCATTTATGTAATATGCTCAGTTTTTTAACATTTCAGTTGAAGGGGAGATTTAAAGGTCAGTGCTTACTCTGCCAAGATAAGACTTTTTCATACTTAGAAATAACACCCCACTATGCAGGACTTTCAACACACATTGTTAGGAATCTAAAGGACAACAAAGAGTAGTAGGTTTTCCAGGACACCTGAATATATATAAAGTTTAAGGCACTTGCACTTTGACAGACTTGACAATTGTTAATTGCTTTTTCCCAAGGTATGCTTACTACAAAGAGACAAAAAAACCCGTATCTGGTTATGTCACACACACATATGCACACAATCTCCTCCAAATCTTCTCACTAAAATGCATGAATACCTGAATTATACTTAAAGGTGTAATTTCAAGCAATGCCTAGAAAAATTTCTCTAAAAAAATCATTTTTTTTAAATAAAAATTCCACTTTAGATATAGCAGTTCAAAACCCAGTACATAATTAAATACATATGATGGATTTTACTGAGTGCTTAATGCATGTAAGATTTCCTTTGACAATTCAAATTTAAACTCACTTTAGTTCTTATAAATCTTGCAAGAGTATAATTGACTTAATATTTTTTTTTTCAAAACAGCTAATACATTACTTTCATTTCTATCTCGATTTTCATATAAATGAGAAAAAAAATGTTACCTGGTAATAATCAACAGAGAAGCAGCTTGGGAAAACCAAATGCATTTTCTTTTCTCCTGTGCAGTCTTTTGTATAAGTTTTTGGTGATTTTGAATATGATTCATTACAACCAACACAGTAAATAGGGTAAAATTAATTTTAGAGTTGCAAATGTTCTGATAGGAATCAGTAGAGAGAGTGCTCCAGGCAGAAATTAACAATTTTTCTCTGGAGATTATGAAACCAATTTTCCACATGCCAAAGATATTAGTAAATGCATGTGCAGAACTATCTAGATGAAAGAGCATTTTTCTATAACTTTAAGGACAAACAATTTATATCAGACCATGGTTTTATTTTCCTGACTTATCCACTGATAACTTGTCCAGAAAATTGGACTGGTGTTGAAAGAGCACTGAAGAGAGAGCCAGAAGTTCTGGAATCCAGTTCTGTTGCTGCTCCATAAACTTGAACTAGCCCTGGTTAATTTCTCTATAACTCAGTTTTCTCTAAAAAGAGATTATCCCTAAAATAACCAGGGACTCGAAAATTCTGCTTCTGGCTTCCAGTGCTAACCACGTGAGAAAGGACAAGTGTCTTGCCTGATAATAACCTGTTTTCTATCAAAATTTCCCCAGTTGTTACACTTCAGAAACCAAGAGTGAACATATCATACACTCAAATGATAAAAATCGTATGATAGTACATTTCTTCTGGGATTATCTTAACTCAGTTTTACTGAAGTTATTTGCCTACATAAATACCTACACTTTTATTTAAATTTTTGCTTGACACTGACTTAAATCTCCTCCCATTATTTTTCTCCAAACCTGCTTCAGCCCCACTGATCTCCTTATAACACTCCTGTATTTCAGCTAAACTGCTCTTCTCTAACTAATCTTATCGAAATCTATTTCTGTTTGAACCCTCAGCTACAATTTCTATCTTCTTCTTGGGGCCTTTCCTGAACTGAAGAAATCAGAGCTATTAATTGATTAAGATTCACGTTATAATTTAATGAATTTGTATGCATTTGTGTATAATGGTTGTGGTGGTTTTGTGGCACATCCAAGGCAGAGTAGCAAGAATAAGAACCATACTCAGCAATGTGTAGCCTTCCTCCCTTCCTTCCTTCCTTCCTTCCCTCCCTCCTAGTCCAGTGTTCACCTTGGCCTTACCATGGCATAGGCACAGTGTTAAACACTGTCGATGTAAAGAAGAATCAATCACATCCCCTTCTTGCAAGAAGGGACAGGCCCATGTAGATACAAAATCACAAGACATTACTACAAAAGCTAATGGAGACACGTGTCAAGTAATCTTTTCATATTTTGGTTTGTCGGTCAGTATGGTTTAGAGCATGGGCTGAGAAATGTAAGGGACATACCTACTCTGCTTGCTAGCTGTTTGGTCTTCAAGAAGTTTCTTAGCTTCTCAGGGGCTTAACTTCCCCATATGTGAAATGGGGGAAATAATATTCTCTTCCTCAGCTTTTAGTAAGATTTAAGCAGATAATGTATCACAGTCCTTGACATAATAAGCAATAAGTAAACTGCCCATGATATATTTTTAAAGATATCTGTATGCATACCAAGCATTTGCATATATCTTGAGGCAAAGCCCCTCATCCATTATCAATAGATTTCCATAACACGTGTCTTGCATATAGTAGATAATATTTGTAAATTCACTACCTATGATAAATATATGTCTGCCCAGGTTTCCCTGACATTCTTCTGAGTGTATGATTTGCCTATCCAGGAAGAACAAACAGCTTTAGGCAGATTGCTTCTGCAGACACATGCTGCTTATATAAAGGAAATCCACTTTACTTAGAGAGCAGAGTAAACCAAACTCAGACCCACAGTATAAGGTAATAGTGACTCCACTTTTGCCCCCCTTTAGGCTGCATAACTAATGCAGCTTCTGTGCCCTGTAGTGGTGCACTCCAGTGCTTCCCAGACTGTGTCAGTGACAAATGAAATAATATTCTCTCCCTTTGTGTTATGGACTGAATTGTATTACCCTCAAATTCCTATGTTGAAGCCCTAACCCCCAATATGACTGTATTTGGAGACGGGGCCTTTAAAGAGGTAATTAAAGTTAGATGAGTCAACAGGGCTGGTGTTCTTATAAGATAAGACAGAGAGAGACCAGGGGTGTGTATGCAAACAGAAAGGGCCATGAAAGGACGCAGCCAGAAGGAGGATATCTGCAAGCCAGAGGGAGAGGAATTGTGGAAAACCAAACTTTTCTACCCCTTGGTCTTAGACTGCCAGCCTCCTGAACTGTGAGAAAAAAATGTCTGTTGTTTAAGCCCTGCAGGTATATTTTTATGGCAGCCCCAGCAAACAAATACACCCTGCATTAAAATACTGGCCAAGTGTTTCAGCTAGTGTCTAGCTAGTCTATTCTATTTTAGAAGCAGAAGGTACTACTAGAAAGAAGGATAACTTTTCTGAGAACTAAAGCGAGGGAGACAGCCGATATTTATATTATGTGTTTACTTTCTACCAGTTACGTAACTTTGCAATGGTCATAAAGTTAAGGTGACCAAACTGATGTGAGCCCACATGGTCTGGTATCAGACCCCATGCTATAACCACAACACTGTTCTTCCTACTGTTTCTAGTAATGGTTAGCTTTGAGACTCTGCAACCATTGGTCAGCCTCTTTGAGTCCTTGCAAATTGAGTGGAACAATATTTACATTGCAAACTTATTAAAAAGACTAGAAATAATGTATACAGACTGGTAAACACCAGGCACTCAATATATAATAATTATTATTATTATGTAGTGTTTCCTAAACACTAATTCAAATTGTGCTAGAAATACATTTCACAAAAATAGCTTATGATTAAGCCTGAGTTTTTCCAGTGGTCAGTTGTAAGACCTAGAAACAAAAATACCCTCAGAGATGATAATACAGTTTAAATATGGGAACAGGAAAGCTAACTGGTGTCCCTGGCCTGCCTATTTGGGCAGTGACATCACTTTGTAGGGGGATTGGCAGCTGGGAACATAAATCCAAGATCCTGATTCCATTTTTCTTCTCTCTGGGTGAGGAAACAAGCCTAGGTTTGCCTAAATAGAAGTACATGAAGAATTTAGGATTACAGGGATACTCCCAAATATATTCCATTAGGATAAACCATGGCCTGAAAGACCTTTCCTAGAAAATCATTCATTTAGGTAAGAATCATCTCAAAACATACACATTTCCTTAGTGAGGGTAAAATAACAGCAGCCTACACTTTCAACATGTCAGATCTTTGATAACTTTGCCTTAGTTTAAAAGAAATCTCTTTAAGACAAGGGCGGGTACTTAATAGTTAACAACTGAATAGGGAAACATATACATATAAAGGTACATAGAGCCTAGCCTGCCTTTGAACTAGGCCAGCTCTTTTTACATTATACTTTCATTGTACTTGTTGGATTAATCAGGTAGTTAATAACTTGAATATAAAGTCATTAAGCCTCACTAGGGAAATTACAAAAAAAATATCAATGACATATTATTGGAGAAAAAAAAAATAGTCCCATCTACACAGTCAGTGCATGTGTGTTACTTGAGAAAACAAGTTTTTGGTTTTTTTTTAAAGATAGGAATATGTCACTGTGTCATCCTCTAAAATAAATGGCAGGCACATGCCATCCATTTGTCATAGATTAGTGGATGTCTAGATGAGACAAATTGGGGACAATTCACTTCCTCTAAAACAAAAGTTACATAATAGTGGTAAACAATTCTCTCTTTCTCTAAATATATACGTACATATATAAATACATAAAAATATATAAGTATATAAAAATATATGCACACAACCTAGGGGCTTCCCTGGTGGCACAGTGGTTGAGAGTCCACCTGCTGATGCAGGGGACACGGGTTCGTGCCCCGGTCCGTGCATCCGGAGCCTGTGCTCTGCAATGGGAGAGGCCACAACAGTGAGAGGCCCACGTACCGCAAAAAAAAAAAAAAAAAAAATATATATATATATATACACACACACACACAACCTAATGGGAAAACACATTCACACATTGACAGAAAAACCTATTGAGAGTAAACAAATAAAAAATCAAAGGAATGTATTTTTCATTATTCTCAAAGTGATCAATTATGGATTCAGAGAAAGTATACTTATGGGATTTTTCTTTTCGGCTTATCTCCTAGGATACAATAAACTCAGTAACAAATTTTATGACCCAACATAGAGCAAGGATGATAGAATCTACTATCACCTGGATTGCTCTTTTCCTCACATTGACAAATGTCTAAGGTTTGAAACATGTCCCCAGTTATGTTTTACTATGGGAAAAGGTTTCCCTTGTCCATTTATCACTTTATGCCTGAAAGCGTGAGATTTGATTATTCTTACACCATCACCTAAACTTTTGCAGCCATGAAATTATTTGTTTTTAAACTCTAGACAGAGGTTTAACTTAACCTCCTGAGGCTGTAAATCCCACAGGTTGATTATATGATAGAAAAAGAAATTCTAAATTTGCTACCCTTTAATTTAATTGAGAGTGTCTACTTTTACCCAGCGTTTTGGGACAAGGTGAAAAGGAGGTTCTTCTCTAGGTCCTTTTTATATCCTTCAATTACTTCACAATTTTTTTTCCCCTCCAGATCCAGTGACCCAACTTTCTATTTTCATGCAAGCTTGATTGTATCCTTTTCTGTATTGGAAAGGTGACTCAAATCTTGGAAAAAAATATAAAATAGATTTTCTTGAATATTTAAGCAAAATACATTCTAAAAACTAGAAATAATTCTATCTGCCAAACTTCTCACAGCAGGGGAACAATTTTATATGATGCAAGTAACTGAGAATACTTTGGGGCCTAGAGGATATCTTTGTACACACACAGTTTACCTATGTTTTAGACTATGATATGTATTATTAGTGAAGTTATGGTTTGTAATATTTCAGCACTTATTAAGGGCCTGAAATATTAGGCAGGTTATTTCCATACAACGATTTTCTATTTACCCTTGATCACTAGCACCAAGGAAAATGAACATCTGATGATGGGAGTACCATGGCAAGACTACCTCAGGCTTAATTAGGTAAGAATTTATAATATCCTGCTTAACGTTAACAAAGCAACAATGTATTGATACAAGATCTACATGTTATAGAATGAAACAATCATTCTATAATAATTATCAGAAGAAACAGAGATAGGTTACTAATTAACAGAAAATTTCCTAAATTAATAGTATACAGGGGTCCTTCTTTTTTTTTTTCTATTTTAAAATAATATTTTTTCCCATGCAGAAAACCTCAGTTGATTCCTTCACTTCCAAGCCTCAATCGACCAGTACTTGGTCCTCTGTCAGGACCAGGAGGTGCTTTTTCATTAAAAAAGAAATGCTTATACTGAAATCCTTTTTTTGAAAAATAAGAATGAATAATTTCTCACGATGCTCTACTGCAAAACAGAGACCCAGACAAAAGACGCCAACAGAAGTTATTTTGGAAGACATAACAAGTACAGATGTCTGATAAGAAACTTGTAGGCCCTTGAAGGGCCTACAGAGAACCGTTCTGGGGTCAGTTAGTCGATTCTCAATAGGAATAGAAAAGTTATAAAATCCTCTGCCGGTGCCCCCAATGAATGACTCCCATTGCCATTGATTCCCTATCGTTAATCATCCTCAGATTCAATACTCCAGGGTAAAGGTGAGGGTGGTAGAAAGGGGCTCACTACACCAAAGAAATGCAATTTAAGCTAGGTACAAAATCTACCAGGGGACCAATCTGCACAACCACAATTAATAGCCTAAAATAAAAGGAAAGAAAATGGCACCAGCAATATTTAAACCTAAGGTTTCAACCATAAAAATACCCTGCCTAGTAGATCTATAATTCAGTTCTCTATCTTTGGCTTTTATACAGGTCAATGTCTTTTTTGTTTCTGAAAATATACACCCAACTACTGTATTTGATTTCTCACCTATAGCTAAACCTTTACTAAAAAGATTAGTTTGGCTATCAATATTTAAGCCCAAGGATCCTGTCTTTTCAAATAACAAAATAATTATATGGCAAATTGACATTTGATAGAACTCTAAAGAACTGTCCCTAAGGCATAATGTTTTTGGTTATATTGATCATAAAACTTAACTTGAATGTTTTAAGGATTTAAAGGAAAGTGTGTATTGACTGCAGGCAATGTTTTGGAGAAGCAGCCCTCAGCTGAACCATACATATTTTTTGTTGTTGTTTATGTGTTTCCTAACAGTGGTGTTTGGACCAAGGGCAGGATTTTCTCTAATGCTCTCCCCAGTTCCATTTGCCTCTAACAGATTCTATGAAATTGCTCCCAGTCCCACTGTTGGATGTGCCTTGCTGATTTGCTTCTGTTTATCAGAAATGTTTTCTCTTATCTCAGTATGACCTATCTGTGATTCTGTAGTATAAACTAAAACACTTCTTACCAAGAAAATACACGTTTCTCCTCATAACCCATTGTGAAGATTTTTGAGTCTTTAAGACATGTTTTGTCCATTCTGTAGTCTTTCATTGATTTGTTTTAACATGTACTTATAAAGTATCTGGTGAAGTGATGGTCATACAGCTATCTCTCTTTTTAATGCAAAATCTAAATGGATTGATTCAGTTTTGTATCGGGAAGCCTGGATTGTTTCTGTTCTAGAGATTGTCGCAGATATCTGCACAGATTCAAGTATTTGGTTCTGCAGATTGAATTAGTTTTGATGACTTCACTGCAAGATTTTCTAGACAGTGGAACTATCACCTCATTCTCTCTTTAGCAATGGTAATTTGCAAATGGTTTTCACATACATTATTTCACTCAATTCTTCTTAGGACTCTAAAGAGGCAGGTATTATAATCACTATTTGGAGGATGTGGAAATTGTACAGATGGAAGTTACAGAATGTCCCCAAAAACAGTGACAGTGAATTCACATCTTCTAACAAAATGCCCACCATAAACTGGAAAGGATGAATAGAAGTAGGAAGATCATTTAAGATTCCAGCTATTAGGTGATGATAGACTCAGAAGACACTTATAAAGATTTATAAACAGCTTCTATATTATCTTGTGATATTTTGTTTATAATAGGATTTCCCATATATTATCTCCTTTGATCTTCACAATAACCATAGAAGAAAGAAGGGACTCACACTGTTGCCTTTCAAAGTCTCAGAAGTGTAACTTCTCCAAGATCACAATTATAGGATGAACTTGGTTATAGGAGGAACCAAAGATGAATCACAATGCAGTGGATGTATCTGCAGTGTTGCTTTTAAGAAAAACTTATGTTTGCATTTTAAGTTTAACAATTCATCTTCCAACTAATAGATAGACAGAAATTTCACTATACCTTGCAATTTCATTTCTATAACCTCCAAATGAAGCTGTAGAAGACAAATATGCTTCTTGCTCAGGAAAATCCAGCCATATACAATATCCCACTACCTCAAGAGATGGTCTCAGAGATATATGGCTTTAAGGAACAGAAAGAAGTAGAAGAAGCCTATAAGTCCTTTGCTCCCTACCAAATTTCACAGAGCATCTTTTTAAATGAGTGATACCAAAAGTAGAACTTACCTTTTTACTATTACTCAGAGCAAAAGAGAAGGGAGCAGTGCTGACATTGACACCCCCTTAAATTTTAATTAAATGAAAGTGGTAAAAGTGACTCCTCCTGCTATTTTTTAGTTGTCACAAAGCTCTACTCTAAGAGGTTAAAAATAATTCCTTATTGTTTATGACAAAAGAACATCCCATCCTGTTTGAAAATCAGGTAATATCTGTTAAAAATAAGAATACGGCATCCAAGTACCTGCCACTGGACAACAAATGCCCTAGTCCACATTATTCTTTGGAAGATAGAAGCAGAATCAAACACTTACAAGAAAGGTGGGACAGCTTAGTTTAAGCTTTGAAATGGTAATGGATACACACACACACACACACACACACACACACTTACACAAAAGAGAAAGGACAGAATACTTTTTTCACCTATAAAGACAAAATTAGGTAGTGGAGCTGGAATTGTCTCTAATGAAAGTGGAAGTTGCTTCCACACATTTTCATTTCCTTTCAGTCATAGAAATAGAAGAAATGAGCATTAGGTGAGAGTCTGTTTGGAACATTATCAGTGCAGATGGCTGGACAACTTGAGAGGTATTATTAAAAGGTCAGTGGAATTGGAATTAAGGAGTCTTCTTACTCTCTGGATCTCTAGTTGACTCCATTTATAAAGTGAACTTTGAATAATCAGAGACTCTTAAATTGTGTCTATGGGTTGCCTGGATTAACTGGAATTCCTGGAAATGTACACAGAATTGTGTGCAAAACTGTGATTCTGGGCAAGTGTGTAGTTTTTCAGTGAGGGGGTCTTGAACCCTCATCGTATTCACAAAGCATTTCAAAACTCAAGTTAGTTAAGAACCATTGGACTAGTTGATGTGTAAAGGCCCTTTCAATAGTAATGTTCTGGGCTTCCCTGGTGGCGCAGTGGTTGAGAGTCCGCCACCCGATGCACGGGACGTGGGTTCGTGCCCCGGTCTGGGGGGATCCCACGTGCCGCGGAGCGGCTGGGCCCGTGAGCCATGGCCGCTGAGCCTGCGCGTCTGGAGCTTGTTCTCCGCAAAGGGAGAGGCCACAACAGTGAGAGGTCAGCGTACCGCAAAAAAAAAAAAAAATAGTAAGGTTCTATGATTTTAATAGAACAAATAGCTTCAGAGAAATGTAACCAAATCTCTCTGGAGAATAGAAATGTTACCACTGCTGACAGATTAGAACCTGGTCCAAAACATAACTTATGTTTGTAGCTTTTTCTAATTCGTTATTTTCTTTCTTCAATGTCTATCCCTACTAAATTCTTTGAATTTCATTTATTATATAATCCTTATATCTAACAAAGATAAAGATTTGACATTTGCCTTTTTATATTTATTTGGAAAAGGATAATCTCATTTCTTAGGGATATAGAAATATGTATATTTTAGAGTATGTATCTATAGAAAATATTTGTACATTACTTTTCTTATATAAAGAGAAACCTTATTCCACATCAACATTGTACCAAACATTTCTCAGAACATGGAATTAGGCAGTTTCTCATAATGTAAAGTATGCAGAAAATTTGAACACGTGCATGGGGAAAGAATAGTAACTCCATCAGGCAAGAGATTACTAAAACGACCACCGGAATGGAAATCATAGTACTTCAGATTGAGCCTGATTATAATTTCACAATTCAACCATTATAAATACTTCTAATTTTTCATTTCCTTTAATCATGCAAGCATTTAGCTACACTCTTTAATTATATATATCCAGAATCTCACTTTCTGTGTTTCTAAGTTGTGAAACTCTTCTTCAGTTAGTGGAAACTTTATGCACAGATTTGTAAGTGGAATGAGAATTATATATTACATATAATTATATATTATATTTTGCTTGAATAAACCTTCCTAATGATAGCTGTGAGAATAAATGAGTACTAGACTAGGATATAAAGTTATCTTTTCTAACCAACTCATTTTTACTTTAATTTTTTAATTTTAGTGATATTTACTACTACGGTTTCATTCAAAATACAGAACATAAATGAATTACTGATTAATAAACGTTTGAAAAATCACTGTGAATCCACATGTTAAATAAGATAACAAAAATAAGTAATTTTGAAAAAATCATCTGTTTTCATATCCTTAATCTTATAAATTCAAGTTACTTTCCAAATTTTAAAACATTTTCCTTAATTATTTTTATATTTGTTTCTGTAGCAATCCACAAATAATTGAAATCCATAAGCATATATATATAAGCACATTTTAAAATCTCTTTCAAGTAAGAAATAAATAAAATATCAGCAAGTTCAGGAAGCTGCCTTCAGACTTTGGTGACAGAATGTAATAATAGTCTGTCCAGAAATTTCTTCTGCATAATAGGAGTTTAAAAAAATGAACTAAGCTAGAAATGAAAGTTGAAAGTTATAATCAGAATACCACTGAAAATATTCATTATATTAAGAGATAATCTCTAATAATGCTACTTGTCAAGTGTATTTCAAAAAGGATTTTTTAACTGAACAAGTTTTGTATTCTTGAACATTCTGATATATGTTTAAGGGAATGTTTTGAGGAAGCAAAAAAAATGGATCTAGATAACACTTTCCATAGATATTCTCTAAGGAGACATAGGGTTACATTTTATTTAAACATTGATCAGTGAATTCGGAACAGAAAATAGTGAAGAATGAATATAAAAATAGTATGCTTCTCATCAATTTGTAAACCTCAAAGATTGAAAAACAATCTTCTCATATGCAAAGTAAGTGTCCAGTTCTAGAGGAAAAAAAAGTCTTTTTTGGCATCATTAGGGTCGTATATATCTACTTTAGTGTAACTGCAAATTTCTTACTGTTTGAATTACAGTCTTAATATTTGTTAGCATTTATATTAAAGACAGATTACAGGAATTCCTTTCTTTCCTCCCCCCATAAAGTCTTTTAGAACAATGCATACATTTAATGCTTGTACACATCAAGGACTCTCTTCTCGTTAGGCACATTTGGCATAAGAGCAATGATCTGAATAAACTCTAAACTGGCAGGTTATTCCTGAAGGCTACTTCTCAGCCTGCTGACTTGGCTGTTAGCCACTGAAATCAAAGGAGAGGAAGGGGTGATGACTCGTGGTTTGCATATGTACACAATATCTGAGTCAGGTGTTTCTTAATCACATCTTTAGGGATAATTATTAGGTCAAATTACATTTGACAAGCAGCTCTAAAATCTTACTAAGTTATCTGAGGCCTGCAGAAGAAAATTAGCTTGCTTTACTCAACAGAAATGTATGAAAGCTAAAATGTGGAGCTTATTAACATGGCCATTTTTTAGGATCTTTCCTTGTTGTAAGACTCTGATAGTTAGTTGATGGTTCTGTGAATATAATGTTACTTCTCCATTAGCTAAAATTGCTATTCAGAGAGCATGATTAAGTAGAATTATGGGGAAAAATGAAAAATTTTATAGGAAGCTTTTGTAAATTGCTTGAAAGAGATCCTCAAGTCAGAAAACACCTGTAAATATGTCACTATTCTAAATTTAACCTTAATATTTCTATACCGGGAATTGAAAAATAGAAAAGCACAATTATGATTCAAGCCATTCCTGATATTTTACACAGCATTTAATACAGCACCTATCAGTACAGAGATTTATTTACAATCTCACTCAACTTCACATGTAAGTAATGCCAAGAAGGAAAAAAATAAGATAAATTTTTCTTGGAATTTTGTGTTTTGGTAGAGTAGTCAAAAAATACTTAAATTGTTAAAATAGCAGGGTGGTCTTTAAGAGGCATATATGTTTTTTTCTGTATTTATTACAAATTCTTTTTCTGTTTCTAGAATACATTGTATTATATGCCTTAGAAACTATAACATTTTACAGTTTAAACTATAGAAATAATGTTTTAAAGATATTGTTCAATTATACTTACTGGTATAATTTTGCCAACTTTTGCCAACAACACAATGTCACTGAAGTGTGGCCATTTTCAGCATGAGAGGTGATGAATGACCAGGAACTCATTTATCTAAAGCAAACAAGTGGTGCTCTTAGCTGTTTTCTGACTGAGTCAGAATTACAAGATAACGTGTCTGAAATAGTTCAAAAATGTAGTGCAAATGCACCGTATTAGGAAGTAAAAATGGAATGTCTAAAAGTGTAAGATATTTTGGGTGTTACACATGATATATTATGTCATGTAACTAAACTAAGTATTGGAGCATAAAACCAGACTTTAATACCATCATTGAAAACATTTAAGGTACTTGAAACTTTTGCTACACTCTACTAGGTAGGTGAAAAGAATTATAATTACTAATTTTTAAACGTTGACTTTCGTAATAAGTTGATCACATTGAAAAAATGGCAGACCTGGGTACAGAGATTCTAAGGGAGCTGATGCACTTTATTTTTTTTACATTCTTTATCTTTTATACATTTTAAAGGGTTCAGAAATAATGTTTTAAGTCAAATTACAATGTAAGATGTTCTTTTCATTGCTAATTTGGGGAATTATCATAGATATCCTTGAGTCATGTATTTTTTTCACTAGCAATATTTTAAAGAGTAAACACCATTAAATAATGACTCTTGCCTTCAAGAAGCCTAGAAAGAGAAAAAAGACATATACAAATATAACACAAAACGAAAGGTATGGCATGTATAAGACGTAAAGAAAGGCTCAGGGAAAATCAAGAGACAGTCACTAAACTTTCTTTAAGTGTTTCTTTTGTAAGTCTGAATTCACCTAAATAACTGTGCTGCTCTTTGTGTTGCTTGCAATCTGCTGAAAGAAGTATTTACAGAAATTCTTTGTCATATGCACCTCTCAAAATTACCAGAAGAAAATGGGCCTTTCTGTTAGATCCCTCTACATGGATAATAACAGTCCCAGTGGATGGTATTTTGGCTATTTTCATGTATAATATTTCAAAGTGGTTAGAAGCACAGGATGTGGAGAAAAAGGGCTGGGTTCAAATCAGTTTACTGAGTAACCTTTGGCCTTTTACTTGAAATCTCTGCCTCAGTTTCCCTACAGAAATAATTGGGGATTGTAATTGCATTTACTCCTTAGAATTGTTATAAGAATTAAATGAATTAATAGGTATAAAGTACTTAAAAGAATGCTCGTATTATGCCATCATTCTAGTCCCTCCTTTAATTTGAATCCCTACTATATTTTAAAATAATAATTTGTTGTGTCTTAATAGCAATGTATGATGTTCCAGGAAACTGAAGAAAAATATAGAAATTTCCAAGGTAAATACAAAATAAAACATTTGCATATAATTAGTGTGAATAAAAAACAATGTCATCAGATGAAATTCTGAATCAATCAACATTTTAGTCCCTTTCACATTGGCATCCAACTTTTTTCAATGAGTGCAGTTAAGGGAATCAGGGTCCTTTTCATTAAAATCTGTACCACTGTGTTTGTCACTCTTCCTCCTTGCCTTTCTATGCCTTTTCTCATTAGCATAGGTCATGTCTACATCAACAATTGTCTACTTCTAGATACCAGGCTGCTTCCCTAAAAAACATGCAGGCTCAAATATAGGCACGTTTTAGCAAAGGCAATTTTTTTGATATATAGAAAAACATGTCTTTTCTAAGAATACAGATCTAAATATAAAGTGTACAATTGTGTCTCAGTTTTACTTAAGGATAAGTGTCATTCATTAGTCTTTTAATATAAATCTTCCATTGAATATCAGTCAGTCATCATTCTATTAGCTTTATAAAACATGATAAATGACAGGGAACACGATGAATTCTGAAAGCGAATGAAGGTACAGACACCACACATGATGAAATGATTTTGATCTCCCCATGGCTAGTAGTTGACATACTGATTTGAAATTATTCGAACAGGGTGACTACGTTTATTTACTACCAGCATTGCGAACCATGCCATGTAATTAATCACACCCAGCACTAGCAGTAAGGAAATCTGCTCCCCACAATGCAGTGAACAGTTATTTGCCTCTCTTTCACTTGGCGTCTCTGCAACACTATTGTGATTTTGTTTCCAGAAAGACTTCTGTCCCTGCTATTTGGGGAAATGTATCTATAATATCTTGATCCAAGAATTTCATATTCAACAGATGGTATTCTTGGCTATGTATTCACTGTGGTTTCTCTGAGAAGAGCTGAGTGCTTAATATTGCTTGTTCTCTGCCAATCACCTCTTAGCCTACGAGTGAATTTTGATCAAATATGTATTATTCCTTGTGCTTTGGCTCTGACCCTTTTGGAATTCTGACCTCTATCTAGCATGAGTTGCAAAGATACCAGGTTTGTTTTTGTATGGTCCTGTCTTAAAAGAGATGCCCAAGACTATATGTTTACATGCACAGATAAATATAAAATAGTCCCATACTTATAGAGACAGAAACATACACATGTGGCTACTCCTACTAGGACTGATTCTTTTCTGAAAGTGAGATTTTCTCTATACTATTTTCTCTGTGCATATCATATACATATACACCTGTCTTCAAATTTTGTAAACCAAAATAAGATACTTATTATGCATGATAATGGATATAGGATATTAAAAATACTTGTGGGAGATCATCATCTGAAAAGTCTTTTGAAATGCTGTAGATCAAGGATTAGGCTTTTTGCAGCAATTTTAATTTATTTACTTAAAACCAATAAAAGCAACTCTCCTCTACTTTATTTTTACATAGGTCTGGACATCAAAAAGATGAATGGAAGGAGAGAGTGTTAGGGACACCACAGGCTTCACAGAGAGCAGAAACTCAAATCTCATTCATTTTCTACCTCATCTAACAAGCCTCTATAAAGCTACAAGAGAAAGATTCTATTTTTCCAAACAAAGCAAAACCAAGAGTGAACTGGATTAACTGATCCAGTCTTCAGTTTCCTGATGCTTTCTTAGTTGGCAAAAATCCACTATTTGTGTTTTTCAACTTACTTTTTTATTTTCTGGCCTGCTTTAAAGAGTGTCTTCCTGTTAGGCATTAAATCTGCCATCAAACGATTTGACATGGTCATTTGTAGAAAAAACGTTGTGATATCTCAGTGAAGAGGAAAGATGAACATGAGAATCAGATAAGGAGGATGCCACAAAATGTTTTTGACTTTATGATCAATTTTAGAAGTTGCCAAGTCAAATTACTTGTTCAACACTTCTAGATATCATTGCCTAATTAGGAAAGTTGACAAAAATGCTGTACACTTGTTTAGGTGAAAGCCAACGACTGAATTCAACCACAGTGCTAACTTCTCTATAACAGGGCTCCATAGCCACGCATTTAACTAATTTCACATCTCAGGCTATTGACGCAGGGAAATTAAATTCTTGTCCCTGTAAATGGACCTATCATATATTTCTCAACTTTTAAATATTTGCCTGCAATCAATCTATATATTCACTATTGGAAAGCAAAGGCAGCCTTCCTTTCCAGTTAGTATTTTATGTACCCATACTATAGGCAGCTCAGCTTCAGTCTTAATATACTTATGTCAGGAAGTATAGAGGCATTTCTTAATCACCTGAATCAAAACTGTGTATCAAATCTTTACATGGAATTCCTGGATAATATTTATTCTTTGAATATAACAAGTACAATGAAATAGAGTAAATGGCAAAAGTGTTGACCAGAGCACCCTATATGTAATACATGATTATAGATTTTTTTATTTCATTTCCACTTTAAAATTTTTAAAGAAAAAATATTTATGATGTTCGGCATTTCCTATTTATCATTTCAGCATCACTGAATAAGGCTGGGGAGGAAAGTGTTACAAACAAAAATACTGCATTAATTCCCTCAGTATTGAATAATAAATTAAAGATAGTCACACGTTGACACAGCTGACTTCTTTGATGAGGTAAAGGGCTTAGAGATTCTGTCCTTCCTTGCCCCACCACTGAGAAATGAGCATCTTGAAGATGGGTTGGAGGGCTCTTAGAGACACTGCAGTCTCACTCCTTAATCCTGCTGGAACATTTACAGCATCACGGGATGTCTCCTTTGAATGTCAAGATTAAGAACGTAATCCTTTAAAATTTGGCTCAGACATATACAGAAATGAAATTAGGTTTTTCACTTTTTAAAAGGATGGCAGAGAGATACTATATAGGTAAGTTTCAAGGAAAAGATCTTGAAAACAAAAAAATTCAGGAGGTGTGTCATAAAGATAAAAAAGATGATTTTTAAGATTCTTTCTTAAAATTGATTGTGGCAAGTTATAGTTCATATCTATATTGTGCAAAAGATATCACAAGATTTAGAATAATTTCTAAATACCAATAATATAATCTGATTAGTATTGAAAACTAAATAAACTAAAATCAAATTCTGATAATGTCAAGATTCAGTTTAACCTTCTTGCTTTTTTAAAAGGTCTTTTTCATCAGTATCTAACAACCGTCCAGACACCCAAACTTGCAGTTCAGTTTAGTTGCATCTAAAAATTTACAAAATATCTGAATTATGCTAAGTATGGACGGACAAATCCTTACTTTACCGTATTTTATTCTCAGCAATTCAGAATAAAACTCATGTTTCATAGCTGTGGAAAATAAATATAATTTAAAGTGTTTTGTATGCATATTTAATATATGGTTCTCCACTTATACTAATCTTATAGTTGTTGCAATTTTGACTATGCTTGTTAGCACAGAAAACTTGCTATAAAATTGGACAAAGTTTAGCCTAGAAGTAATGTGGAGTCATTTAAGACTTGTATCTGTAGTCCAACACTTTCAAAGGCAGTTTAATTAGTTTCATGTACTATTCTGTGTCAGTTTTCTCAACTTCCCATAAATTCATTTTCTATTAGAAATAAGAAGAAAGTAAAAAACAAATGCTCTCCTTAAACAAGTTTGTTTTATATTTAAGAGATTTCTTAAAAGGCTATCTGATAGTTTTGACTTTTTTTATTTTTACAGTCCTCCATTCTACAACTGAGCTATTGAAGGACCAGTTGACTTTTTTATTTTTAAATAAGAAGTTGGGGAATGGGAAAAATGAACCTTGGTAACGTTTTTGAGATAAGCTCATGTAATCTCAGCTATCTTGGCCAAAAATCATACAAGGAAACCTAAAATAATAATGTTGCAATATCGAAAGAGACAGAAGTATGAGTCATTGTAGAGGTATATAATTGGGACTTCTTGTGAAGTTCTAAGGAAAAGAAACCAAAGTGCTATAGTAAGAAAATGTTATACAGTGCTTCTAAATCGATATTCCCATTTATAAAATTGCATATAAAATGATCAAAATATACATATGTATATATGATTATTCATAATTGGGTGGAAAATCTAAGAAATATAAAATGTGGTCAGTTTTAGAATAAATGCTTAATAGTTTAGCTGGTTTGATATTTCCTTGATTAGAGTTTAATAATCTTATTCAGAATCTTAAATATAAGAAAGCCTGCTTACTATTTAGAAATAGAATTTGAAAGCAGCTCTTTTCTCGGGAAATCAACAGTATGTATAGATCTTTTAACACCAGAAATCCTTTTAAGGATTTTTCTTCATTATTCCAAAATACTGCAAGTTATGTATGTATTACAGTTCAGTTTGGTACTATTGCTAAGGCCTAGGGCAAGTTTACTCATTTTATAGCTTTCTGTGGCTCCACCTCTTCAAAGAAAAATTTGCTATAGATGACTTTTGAAAACAGGGATAAATGCAAATAAGAAGAATTTTATTTTCTTCTAAAGAACAATCTTATTCCACTTATCATTCACTAGTCATTTACTTAACAGTGAGTTCCAGTGGTTTCTAATAAATCAAATGATTAAATATTATGGGTTTAATAGTACTTTGTTAATTCACTAATACTTCTTCACACCGATTTTTTTAATCACAGTCAAAACATAAAATGATTTTTTTGTTTTGTTTTGTTTCATCCTAACTATATTTATTTTGCTCTTAATATGTTAGGTAATGTTCTGGGTACCGAGGATACAGAGGTGAGTAAGACAAAGTCCCTGCCCTCCATACTTCCACCTGTAGATGCTAAGACATATTAAAATTTACAGTAATTAAAGCAGTGGGGTGTTGGTACAAGAATAGATATAGCAATGTTACAGATTAGAAAAAACCCTGACTTGTTACTAGTGAGTATACATTAAAGATAATACTACGGAATGGCTTTGGGACTAGTTTGTATAATTTAGAGAGCCTATTTCAAGATTCACTAGGCCACACACATGAATCACTTTTGAGGATTTTTTTTTAATTACTTAATTAATTAATTTATTTACTTTTGGCTGTGTTGGGTCTTCATTGCTGCTCGCGGGCTTTCTAGTTGCAGTGAGCAGGGCTACTCTTTGTTGTGGTGCGCGGGCTTCTCATTGCAGTGGTTTCTCTTTGTTGCAGAGCACAGGCTCTAGGAGCCCCGGCTTAGTTGCTCCTACTAGTTGCTTCTAGTAGTTGTAGCATGTGGGCTCAGTAGTTGTGGCTTGTGGGCTCTAGAGCGCAGGCTCAGCAGTTGTGGAGCACCGGCTTAGTTGCTCCGCAGCATGTGGGATCTTCCCGGCCCAGGGATTGAACCTGTGTCCCCTGTATTGGCAGGTGGATTCTTATGAATGTTGTTATTTTTTAAGTAATCCAGAAATTTTGACATTTTTATCATATTCACTGCACATACTATTATTTAAAAAAAATTAAATTGATCAATCAAGTGTGAGGCAAAGAATAGGTATCCTAGTTAAACACACCTTTCAAAACAAGGTTAATAACATCTATAGATTTGTAGGAAAAATCAGGTGACATTTTACAACTCAAACATTTTATTAGCGTTTTTAAAATAGTAGAGGAGCCTTTATCCAGTGATGTTTAAATGTTTCTAATTATAGGATTTATGGAGGGCACTCTGAATGATTTAGCAACTAATTAAAACACATGTTCTAGGACCCTGCTTTTAGCCTATCTAAAGCAAGGGCTTAGGTGGTACCAGACCAGGGGGGAAAATTATGTGAAGTGTAAGAAAGTACATGGCACTTCTTACTGAGTGTTTACTCTTGCTACTGATGTTTTCTTTGTATTATGTACTTTCCCCTCATCACTTTATCTTCCTTTTATAATTATTCCTTTTCCTTCCACTGTACACCATACTCTCTTCTATTTCTATGTTCACTGATTTTTTAAAAATTAATTAATTAATTAATTAATGTATTTTTGGCTGCATTGGGTCTCTGTTGCTGGGTGCGGGCCTTCTCTAGCTGCAGACAGCAGGGGCTACTCTTTGTTGCAGTGCGCGGACTTATTGCGGTGGCTTCTCTCGTTGTGGAGCACGGTCTCTAGGTGCGCAGGCTTCAGTAGTTGTGGTGAGCGGGTTCAGTAGTTGTGGCACATGGGCTTAGTTGCTCCGCAGCATGTGGGATCTTCCCAGACCAGGCTCAAACCCATGTCCCCTGAATTCGCAGGAGGATTCTTATAGGTTCACTCATTTTTAACTGCAGTGGAATTAACTGCAGTGGAATTAATTACATTGTATGAATCCACCCAAATGTGTCGATCTAGAAGTCTGATAATGGACATTTGTGCTCTTTCCAAAGCTGCAGTTCACATTCCTGGGCACATCTCAATGTGCCCCTGTACAAGGGCTTTTCCAAGGTCTATCTAGGAGAAGAATTAATGTGTCGTAAGGTGTGGAAATCTTTAACTTTACTAGCTATTGTCAAATTTCTCCCTAAAGTGATTCTACAAAATTTTACTCCCAACTGTTGTTTGTCAAACAGACAGTATATGAGAATTTCTGTTTCTCCACACCCTCACCATGCTCTTGTTAGCCTTCTTTGGAATCTGATAGTTGTTAAATAGTATTTAGGCATAGTTTCAATCAACCTTTACTTGATTACTAGTGAGACTGAATATCTTTTCATGTTTACTGGCCATTTGGATCTCTTCTCACATCAACTGCTATTTTGCCTATTTTTAAAATTTGGTTTATATATCCCAGTATTGTAAATATCTTTTCACACTCCGTGGTATTCTTTTTTCACTTTAGTTTATCATGTCTTCTGTTGTACTGAACTTTCAAATATTAATGAAGTCAAGTTTATTAAATGCCTTCTTTAGAGTTTCTACTTTTAGTGTCTTGCTTGAAAAAGAATTGTCCTCACTCAGGAGTCATAATATTTTCATATGCGTTCTATAAGTTTTACATTTCTATCCTTAAATTTTAGGTCTTTAATCTACCACAGGATTTATTTTGTGCATTCTATGAGGTAGAGTTCTATCCATCCCAAACCCCCAAGTATCCCAGGATCACTTGTTGATTAGAGTCAATAGACCATTGTTTTCCCCTGATTTCTAATAGAGTTTTTGTAAATTAATTACTCATATATATGTGGACCTATTTTATAGTTTCTAATTCTGTTCCATTTGTTTATTTTGTCTAACATTGTGAATACCATACTCTGAACTACTCAGGCTTTAAAATAAGTTTTCATGTCAGGTACAGAAAATTCCTATCACCAATTTTGTTCTTAGAATTTATCTTGCCAAATTTTGGACCTTTTAATCCCAAATAAATTTGGAGATGAACTTGTAAAATTATCTGAAAAATACATTTAGGTCTAAATGCCTTAAAAAAAAAATCTTTGAGGAGAATTGGCTTGGGCCTGGCAGATGTTCAAAGCTGACTCCATTGTGGGATCTTTCATAAGTTCCACAAAAGCTCCATTGCTGGGTCTTGTCCTTCTACAACTACAATGAAATGGGTGGCACACCATTTTCTTCCAGCTTCTATATCTGGCCTTGGCTCCCTAGTTTTCCAGGGTGATGTAGACTCTTACTGTTAAATTCCACATTTGACTCTTACTAGACAGAGGCAAAACTAGTTATAAGCCAACTCTCTTCTCTTCATGGCTCACTTCTAATTCTTGGAAAACATCTACATTCTTAACCTGATGATTTCTGGGATACAGGCTGATCCTAAATCAACTGCCTCATTTTAATTCTTTCATCAAAGTAGCTTGTCCCCTCTCCTCTCTCGTTCTCTAGATTTCTATCTGGGATTTAGTCAGTGGACCACATTCCTTCTACATATCAGGGTCATATATCAAATTCTCCAAGTAGGGTCATTGAAGGCTTTCTTTTTAGGCATCTTGGCATGTAGAATGTGCTCTCCTTATCAGTTCCACTCTAAAGGGAGGGTGTGAAGCACATATATTATCAGATCTAACCAAAATAAGCTCTTAAATGGTCTCTACCTATCCGCAATTCCCTTTCAATTCTTTTTCATAAGCATGTCATGATGAGGGATATGAGACAGGATGTAAATTATTTTGAAAGTTTCCTTTGAAAATTTGTAATTTATTTGTCTGCCATTCTCTTTGGTATCTGATATCTGTTGTCTTTGCAACTCATTGTTAACTTCCAACTTAACATCCTTTTGCAAAAGCTTTGCATATGTTTCATTAGATTTGTACATATATATGATATAATCACATTAATGTGTATGTAATATAGATAGCATTTCCAATCATTACAATTTCTTCTCTTCCGTTTTTGTCTTTTGCAGTGATAATGAGCATTTTTGCCTAGTTTCAAATTTTAAAGGTATTCTTCCAATGTTTCATCGCTAAATATAACATTTCCTGAGGATGGAAAAAATTCCCTTTCATTCCAAGTTTGCTAAGCTATTGTTTGAAATGAATGAGAGTTGTTTCATCTGTTGGTAAGACCATTATTTTTTTTCCTTCTTTAATCTTTTAATGTGGTGAATTACATTAATAGATAATCTGTGTAATAACGTTCCATATCTGATCTCCCTTTCTGTTTGAGATCTTCATAAAGTTAACAGCTATAATAATATTAATTCTGTTGAAATGCTGAAAAAGTGCAATTTTGGCTTTTTTCTTTGGCATATGAATAATTTGAGAAAATAAGAATAAAATGTAACTTATTCAATATTTGTTTGTTTGAATAAAGTGTAGAGGACTTTATAAGTATAAAGATTTAAAAGCAATTTAGATGAGAAAACATCAACACCAGCAGTATATTTTAGTACCATTGTTTTAAATTAAAGTCTTATTTATGTTTTAAGAAAGTAGAAAGTAATAAATTTCTATATTTAATATTTTCCTTTGGAACATTTCTGCATGAAAGAAATGCATTTTTAAATGTTTTTCTTTTTAATAGTGACAGGCTTCAAAAGAGAGTTAAATAAAGTATGAATTAAAATGATACTTTCTGATAAAGGACATTACCACAAAAGGTGAACATGTTGTATCTGGATATAGGTTTAATTGACATAACTTAGTACACACTAAGAGAGTTGGTAACATAAACTTGATGATGAAGAGCTGGTCCTTCAGACATATTGTGTCATAACAGACAAAATTCATTCCACTCTATTCTAAGAGCTTTAAAAACAGCATGCTTTCAGACTTCAGACTATACAGGGGCAAGCAAAATAACTGCCTCACTAGAATAAAATATATGTGCCAAATAGTATTTGCATGCTACTTAACCCTAAGGAGATTATAGAGATATAAATATTCCTAGGAGATCAAAATGCACATTGGAACAGGCATACTGGCTTTACGCCTACACGAACTATGCCATGGCTTGCTGGAATATTGTGCACACCTTTGAATTTAAAACTGTTTGAACTTTGCTTCTGGGATGTGGAGGTAAAATGGAGAAAATAATTGAAGGAAGGAGAGAAGGAAAGAGGAATGAAGGAAATTTTGGATTTAAAAAGCTCTTGACAAATCACATTTCTCATCAGATTTAACGTAGTTACAGACATCAACTCCCATGAGACATGGTAGGACCCATACCCAGATAGTCAGACACTGACCTTTGCTCTCTGTTGTGACATAGCTAGTGTTACCTAAAGAGGAAGAGAGTTGGTCACCTGCCTTGAGGTTCTCAAGTCATAATCCAGACCTCTGGTTCTCAACCCTGGTGCATAGCTAAACTGCCTGTGATTCTTTAAAAAATCACACATCTCAGACATAAAGAATCAGAATCTTCGTTTAGGTTACAGATCTTTTTCTTGTGAGGGAAGATACCTTAGAGGTAGAAACTTAGACTCTGGAGACTGAGACATATGTGCCGGAGGTTCAAGCTGACCAGCTAGCCGAACCAGCTCTGTGATCTGTTATTTTCCCTTTTGATTTAATCCTGGCTCTTTTTTTTTTTTTTTTTTTTTTTCTGTATGCGGGCCTCTCACTGTTGTGGCCTCTCCCATTGCAGCGCACAGGCTCCGGAAGCGCAGGCCCAGCGGCCATGGCTCACGGGCCTAGCCGCTCCGCGGAACGTGGGATCTTCCCGGACCGGGGCACGAACCCGTGTCCCCTGCATCGGCAGGCGGACTCTCAACCACTGCACCACCAGGAAAGCCCTCTGGCTCTTTCAATCCTGAGTGTGTTGCTAATCTATAAATAGCACTCTATCATCACTATGTTTAGTATCATACCATGTAAAAGGAGCACTTTCAGGCAAATGCAAAGGTCATATGCATGATTATAGAACAGAGCTGAATAAATGAAAATAAGACAACGGGAACAACAACAACAAAAAGTTGATGGTAACATATTGTTAAAACATACTGCACACAGCAAATATGATACTGTCACTTTTATCCACATCCGTCTCTGTAAGAAAGGGTGAGGTCTAGACAGTCATGTAATTTCTTTTATGCAGGCTCCCTTTCAAAGGCTTTTTCAGTAAAGCTTTAATAAGTACTCTGAAGATGAGAAGGACATGGTTGATTATATGCTAGTGTAGGAGGAGAGGAAGAAAGGCCACTAACATTTCCTCCTAATTCCTATTAATTTTCCTGGTACAAATGATGAGCAATGTATCAGGGGGAATGAATCTCATATGTAGAGTGGCGTGGCTAGGCCGCTCAAATAGATGAAAGTTTCAACCAAACCAAGAATCTTTTGCCTAGTGTAGAAAGAACTAAGGGTTATATGTTGTCCTTTTCAGTCACACCCAGAAATAGTTTGTATTCATTATTAACAGCATCTTTGAAAATAATGATATAAATATATGGGAATGCTGTATCTTTATTCATTCAACTGAACACCTACTGTCCTAGGCCCACATGTAAACAGTAATGAGCTAAATGGGCAAGTTACTTGCTCTTATATTTTGCAATCGTGGTGTGTGTGTGTGTGTGTGTGTGTGTGTGTGTGTGTGTGTGTGTGTTGGGGAGGAATGGTGGGAGAGGCAGAATAAATATATAGCAAGGAGATAAATGGAATGATTTCAGTTAAGAGGGGTGTTATGGTTGAGTGCGACTGGGGCTTTGGGATTGGAGATTGTGTCTATCTAATTTAGAACAGATATGGTGCTGACATTTGGGCTAGGATCTGAAAGACAAAACAGCTGTCTGCATCTTGGGGAAAAAGAATGTGTGCAGTAGGAAGAGCAAGTGCAAAGGCCGTGGAATATTGGTGTGTTTGAGGAACAGATAGAAAGGCAGTTTGGTTAGAATGTGAGCCCAGAAGAGGATGACAGGAGATGAGTTTAGGATTATGCAGGGTTTAGGTACTGGAATATTTATAAGGCATGCCAAGGAATTTAAATTTCATTCTTAGAGAGATGGACTGGAGGATTTTTTTTTTTTTTTTTTTTTGCAGTACGCGGGCCTCCCACCACTGTGGCCTTTCCCGTTGCAGAGCACAGGCTCCGGATGCGCAGCCTCAGCGGCCGTGGCTCACAGGCCCAGCTGCTCCGCGGCATGTTGGATCTTCCCGGACCGGGGCACGAACCCGTGTCCGCTGCATCGGCAGGCGGACCCTCAACCACTGTGCCACCAGGGAAGCTCGGATTGGAGGATTTTAAACAAGGAATTGAATACCTATGTTGAAAGGGATTATGATTTACCTACCTAAAAAAGATACTTTGTTCTATAAACTTATATATGAACACAGTGAGACAATCGTTCCATATAATCATTATATATCATCAAGATTAGGGCAGAGGTTAGAGAAACTACTATTTTATTACACATAGCAGATGTGCTTCTTTTCAGATTTATCCTATTTGGTGACCTTATATAGAAACAGCCATAACCTTGATCTAAAATGTTTCATTTGTCCATTGAGTTTCTTATGACACTCAATGAGTTATTGTCTCTTCATTTGCTCTGTTCTTGAAATGCAGAGGTTCATGTTCAACTGAGTAAACTGGATGAAGCAATTGGGCTAACAGTTTATCAGATAAATCCTTCAGTTCTTTTTAGTGATTGATACATTATAAATTCTACTTGATCCAAGATATGAATATAATTTAGAAGGTACTAGATATTAGTGGGTTGACTAAGTTACAGCCCATTTCGTTTGTCTATGTAGGCTATAAATCAATTCCCAAGGAATGGTGCTAAAGTTCAGCTAAGATCTTTGACTTCTCTACTCACAGAATTGCAAAGTCTGTAGGGCTATGGAATAAAGTCCTATCTCCTAAGCATAGCACTCAAGTCCCCCACCCTGACACATTATGCCTTTCTACACCTGTCTTCATTTACAAATATTTATTTCATCTGCTTTGACAATTCATCTTATACTCTTTTCATCCACCCTAATATTTACATACCCTTCAGGATCCATGCCAAATGTCAATTTTTCCATTAAGTTTTTCCTGATTCTCCCAAGCAGATTTAATTGATACATGCGTTTTATTCTCATAGCACTCTGCACATTCCAAGTAAAGAATTTATTACATGGCCTTGTAATTATCTGTTTTTATTTCCATATTCCACAATAAAGAATGATTTCCAGGCTTCCCTGGTGGCTCAGTGGTTGAGAGTCCGCCTGCCAATGCAGGGGACGTGGGTTCGTGCCCCAGTCCGGGAAGATCCCACATGCCGCGGAGCGGCTGGGCCCGTGAGCCATGGCCGCTGAGCCTGCGCGTCCGGAGCCTGTGCTCCGCAACAGGAGAGGCCACAACAGTGAGATGCCCCCATACCGACAAAAAAAAAAAAAGAATGATTTCCTCCTGGACAAGCATTACATTTTATTCACCTTTTTTCTGAATGTATCAGTAGTTTATACCAGGGAATAGCTCATTTCAGGACCTCGGTGAACTGAATGGATGAGTGAATGAACAGATAACTGCATGCAGCTATCATTTTCACCTTATATTTGATTCATTCCCACAATGTGCTCTGTGTAAGGGGACTGAGATAAAATGACTCTCTGAAATGGCTTCAGATTTCTGGACTTTGTGTCTCCACTCATGCTGTTCCCTGTGCTTACTGTTGCCTCTTTCCACTAATGACACTACCTGTGAAATCTTACACATTTTCCAAAACCCATGTAAAATGGTTACTCTTCCACAAAGCCTTTCCTTGCTCTTAGTCAAATAGCCATCCCTCCCTCTTCTGTATTCCTTCACACATTGTCAGTGTTTCCCTTTTCCTCATTTCTTTCTAACTGGGTCTGTTTATATTAAGTCATAATTATCGGTGCACAAGCCTTTATGTGTGTATGCAATTACAAGCCATTTAAATGAGATCATATATGGTTTTCTTTGTACCACTCTCTTACAGCTGTGCAGAGGAGCACACATTTTAGGGTGAGACAACTGCAATGCTCAATAGAATAACTGATATAGTTATAAACATTATCCTGTTTGCATTTTTTCAAAATAGATCTCACATATTATTTCTGCCAAAGATGACCAGACCTGGTAAAACCCTTCATTGAATTGGGTATTTTTATTTGTCCAAGTGATTTCTTTAGAGCTTTATACCAGTTTTGTTTTTATCTAGAAATGTGCTAATGTGCATCTATGGTGTGTTTTGAACTGCTCCAATACTGTCTTCCAAAGAAAATTAGCTTGTTACATTTCCAAACTTAGAAAAACAAAGATAGTAAAAATGAGTCAGCTCTGACACAAGTTTAGTACTAAAAGTAGTTATTTATATGAGCTAATCTAAAAGTAATAACAACCAAAGAAAGTGTTCTCACTCTCTTCAGAATACTCAGGAATGCAGATATCCTATATTGGTATCTACTATTAATTACAGAATCTATTTAACACTACAGGAAAAGTTCTTTCTAAATGCTATATTCCTGTGTATTTCTAAAAGAACAAAGGGAAAAGGGAATAGCTTACTAACTATTACACAGCTAAGTGAAAAGTGAAGGGCTTATGCCAGGGAGGATGATGGGATATGTGCTCATGAAATCAGAGCACCGACTCTGCAGATGAACTAAGGTGGGTGGGATAAATGCAATGAATTGAGCTCTCTCTGCAGACTTATCCCATTATTTCATCACTAATGAATTGATTTGTCAAACATCAAAAGCAAAGAGTATAGAACTAAAATTTACCTACATTTGCTAAAACCTTCAACTCTTTTCTGTAATTCCAAAGTATGGTTCTGTTAGATTGATCTAGTCAAAGATGTATTTAACAGTACTTGGATTATGAAAGGTTACCTCCCAAAAAATGCATTTGCTACCAAATTTATTTTCTTGATGAATAACTGATTTTCTTTCATATGGATAAAAAAATAGTCTTGTTTGTAAATAAATAGACACACATGTACATGAAAGTATATTAAGATGAATTTAAAATATAGCTTCAGAAAGATGATGTGTTTTGGGCATTTGGGAAAATAACAGCCACACAGTGAATTAATACTATGCATTTTCTATATATATATTTCCCCTCTCAGACTTAAAAAAATCTACTAAAGACTATTCTACCTGTGAGTGAGCTTTGAATTACCTTTGCTTCTGTCAAAGCCCATTTAACAACCTGACAGCATGAATCTCTAAAAGCAAATAAGGGCAGGAAGGGGCTCTGCACTCTTGGCTTGGCAGAATTAAGCTTCTTTTCCACAAGGGAAAGGCATCCTAGAGACAGCTATAGTATTTTACACAAACTCAGCGAAATACTACATAGTGTCTTTTTTTGGAGGACCTATATAAATTGTGTCTGATATAAGTCTAAATGTCCCTACGTTGCAACAGTGCATTAACAAATACATACATTTATTCAGCTCCATAAATCTAACATACTTAGCTTTAAAATGTAAGCGTTCAGGAGAAAAAAATATAATACAACCTCCTCTGTAAAAGTAACTTCCGATTATGTATTCTTTTGATATTTTTGCATATGTTCTTATAGTTTTTGTATAGAAACCTAAAGACAAAATGATTTGACGGTATTCCTTGAGAAATATTTTCTATAGGCTACACTGATTTTAAAAATCTGATTAGTTCTACATAAGCCTAAGTTTAATACAGTGGTCATTCGATTAATACAACAAAATGGTTTGCTTGAACAAATACCTACTTGTAAACATTCAACATCCAGGCACAGAGGTCTGTGTTTTATTAACCAATGTCCTTGAGAACATATCTATGTAACTTGAGCAACTCCCTTTTCACTAATGGAGTGGAACATCATCGTAGAGAGAATTCTATTAAACAAAAAGTCAGTCTTATTATTGGATCTTGCTGGATCAATGATGCTAAAACATTACCCCAGTTTGAAAAGTATTCATTGTCAGATGTCTGTCTAAATATTTATGGCCATTTTGTTTAAATGAAACACGTTAAAAATTATACCATTGAATGATGGACATATGGAGCCTATGTGTTGGTAAATTGATAAATCATACTCCAGGTGAAGTGAATTCTTTAGAACACCCAGAGTAGAAGTTGATGGTAGGCAAAAAAACATTCATTCTCACACATACATGCATATTTCAGCTTTTCCAAGAAGTCACTTTGTATCAATTCTGCCTTCAATTGAAAGGAAAATTCATTTTAGGCTTGGGCTACTTTTACCTTTTCATTTTTTATTTTTTAATTTTATTGCAGTATAGCTGGTTTACAATGTTGTGTTAGTTTTAGGTGTACAGCAAAGTGATTCCGCTATACATATATATATATATATATATATATATAAATATATAATAATGTATATAAATATATTCATTCTTTTTAACATTCTTTTCTCATGTAGGCTATCACAGAATACTGAGTAGAGTTCCCTGTGCTAGACAGTAGGTCTTTGTTAGTTATCTATCAGTGTGTGTATGTTCATCCTAAGCTCCTGATTTATCTCTCCCTGCCATGTTTCCCTTTTGGTAACCATAAGTTTGTTTTTGATGTCTGTAAGTCTGTTTCTGTTTTATAAATAAGTTCATTTGTATCATTTTTAAAATTAGATACTTTTACCTTTTAAAATTGAAGTCTGACTAGATAAGTCTATTATCAGATTGAAAACCAGATCATTTGCATTATGTATCTCAATAATACAATTAAAGCATTTGAGCTGTGAAAGATTATTGCATAATATTTCAGCTTTTAAGAAGGCAAAACCTAAAAATAAAATAAAATGTTAGTGTCCAACATTCAAAAATAAAAGGCAAAACTTCAAAAATTCAGCTTACAGTTGATTGGTTGAGAGAATCGCCAACTGAAAATGAACTAAAACTGAGAAAACTTGAGATTAATTTATATTCTTACAAAATACACAAAATGGGTGAAGGGGGTCAAAAGGTACAAACCTCCAGTTATAAAATAAGTCATAGGAATATAATGTACAGCACAGTGACTATAGTTGATAATACTGTATTGCATATTTGAAAGTTGTGAAAAGAGTAGATCTTAAACATTCTCATCACAGGAAAAATATTTTTGTAATTATGTATGGTGACAGATGTTAAGTAGACTTATTGTAGTGATCATTTCACAATATATACAAACATCAAATCATTATGTTGTACACCTGAAGTTAATATAACATTATATGTCAATTTTAACACATACATACACATACACACACAAAGAAATAAAACAATAAAACAATAAAAGACAAATACCCCCCAATATAGCTAATTCAATCTTATAAACAGATATAAAAATTAACAAGTATAAGCATGAAAAAAATATTAGAAAAAATTATGCCACATGGACAGGTGATCTAATAAGAAAATTTTCCTCACCTTTTTTTTATAGAAAGTTTTCAGTTTTTAAGGAAATTTTGGTATAATTACATATAACTTGTATTATCATTTGTTCTGAAAAGTTTACACAAAAACTAAAGGTTATTCTAAAGCACTTCAAATCATTAAAGTATCATTTTGAAGGAAATGTATTGCAATCTCAGTTCTGCCTTCCTTAAGTATTATTTTTAATAATATGTAAGGTGATGCTCATTTCTTCTCCCTGGGATTTCTCTGATAGTTTTTTTGGTTACAAAATTCTTCCAATGATTACTGAGAATGCCCTAAATTCCATGAAAAGGAAAGGTATTTTCACAAGGAAACTTGAGGCATGAGGTACCATGGAGACTTGCTTATTTCTGCAAAGTGAATGAATTGGATAAGGTTTTTAATGGCCAGACTGCAGAATAAACCAAGTCCTCCATGGATTAATGTTTCTGAAAGTCTAAAGGCCTCTTCTGCAACAGTTGGCAGAGGGCTGCATTATGGTTGAAGTAAACTCCCTTTTTAAAAACTCTTATTTATCCCTAAAAATAAAGACACAGAGGAGGAAATCATAGAGTATTTTAGAAAGCATTTATATTGTCTATCAATTTAGCATTTATCTCAGATGTAACAGCTATTTCAATATGTAAATACACACACATATTGAGAAGTTATGTGTACTTAACAAAGAGGTCATCTTTTCTGTTACCCCAACATTTCTAGGACAAAGTCAAGGGAAGTATCTGGAACCAAATTTTAAAACAAATGTTATTCTCTGAATTATAGGTCTTATGTCTGTTCTGGAAATAGTTGCATGGCCAGTGTAATTATGACTTATATGAGTCACAGAATCTGCTCTAGGCACTGTTCACCCTATTTATACTCTAGCCCTGGAACAAATACTCAGAAGTTAAGGATACAGTGACAAAGACCGATGTCAGGTGAAGTTCAATGGCCACAGCCTCCTTTCTTATAACTTGAACTAAACTTAAGGATCCCAGCAGACAGGTTAGGGAGACCTCCTACCTCCCTGGAAATCTTCAGTAGTTATGAGGGGACATACAAGGCAGATCACAGCTTCGTTTGAGGTCTGACTTTGCTGGGCTATTATAGAGAATTGAATCCTACTGAAAAATTTGGCCATAGCAATTTTCTCTACAGCAGAATAATGTACTTCACAAGAGAAGTGTCAGATTATTGAATTCTTTGTGCTGAAATGCTCTTTGTACCAGGATGTATGTATTGGACCCTACAAACCAAATACAGTTCCTATACATTCTGTCCAGCTTCAGCTTATAAGTCATCTTGCTGTGTGGGAATTTTTATACAGCAACAATGTGTTAGTTGAATGCCACTGAATGTTTTTTTTCTCTTTTCTCTTGAGTTAATAGAATCAAAGGAAAGAAAGAAGACAAAAATTATGAGAATTGTAGTTTCAAAAGTAGAAAAAATATTAAAGTCCCATTTTCCCACAAGACAAAACTAGCAATACATTTAGAAAATCTTGTCTCCATATTCAGTCTCTCTAAAAGTAATTGTGTGTGGACTGTATCAAACTGTAAGCCCATGGGTAGAAGAAACTATGTATTTAAAAACAGTTACGAAGAATTAGATCCTTAAGAAGTAGACAGCAAATATTGAAAAAGCATCTTTTGATATAAGAGAGACTGTGAGGCTTAAACTATTCTTTATTCAAGACTGGAGGAGAATTTCTGCTGTTCTCATTATTTCATTGTATGTATAATTTATTTTTAACAATTTAATATCTCTTGCTGTGGACAATCTTCTACTATATCTTAGAATGAACTTTTCAAGATTCCCTACAGATCTTTAAAAGAAGAAGCTTGTGTGATTCATTGAAATTTTGTAAAAAGGTGTTGTAAGCTCATTAAGAGAAATGAATTAAGTTGGTGACATAATGGAAGCTTAGCAAACATTATGTTACTCCTCACTCATTTCATATATACTTATATTTCTTTCTGGTGCCTTGATAATATTTCATTTTGTGATCTGGTCAATTTTCACTCTCACTCCCTTTATCCTTCCAGCTAATATTTACTGGAAGTACTTACCATACTAAGTACTATAATACAAGCAACAGTCCAGGGCAATGCAGCTAATACTATCCTCATTTTTTGGAGAAAGAAATTGAGTCTCAACAATTTAAAGTCTTGCCTCACAAGGCAAGTAAACAGCAGAGCTCAGAATCCAATCCTGGATTGGATTAATCCTAACCAGGCATATTCCAGCTCATAGATGAAATTTCTCTGAATTAGACTTTGAGAGTCATATCCATTAGGAATTGAAATAGATCTTAGGGATTACTTGAATAGTGGTTCCCAAACCTTGTTTTGTGCAATCAAAATCACTATGGAGTAAAGAACACAGATTCTTGGGCACTGGTCCTAAATTCAGATTATTCTGGACTGGGCTGGAGCTAAGGTATTTGTATTTTGAACATGCTTCACAGCTGAATGGATGGATGTGCAGTGGATTTGGAAAGCATGGAACTCTTCCAGATCCCTTATTTTAGAAATGAGACAGCTGAGACTTGTGTTTGTGATGATGAGAGGAATAAAGCCCAGACTTCTCCTCTCACCAGTCCTTTTTTCTACTCTATCATGATCAGCAACTAGTCCTTGTGTATGACTGTACCCGGGGACTGCATAATTATTATTTTATTTTTCTTTACTGTCTCTGCAACTGAGCAGGACCCAATGGGGCCTTCCCAAGACAGACTCCTCCCATATATCCTCTCCTGTAACTCCTCTCTGAAGTACCCAGATAATAGTATCTTATGCATATTTCCTGAGTTTTTCAGATGCTAAAACAACCACCAAATGGAAGAAATTAACTACTTGATGATAGTGATCAAGTAGCCTGCAGACCTACTGACGCCTAAGGATTGATAATGTCAACTGCCCTGTTACCTCACCATCAACCAGAGAATTGTGCATGAGCTGATCACACACCCTCGGACACCCTTCCCTCACCTGGTCTTTATAAATGCTTTGCTGAAACCCGTGGGGGAGTTCAGGGTGTTTTTGAGCAGAAGCCACCTGTTCTCCTTGCATGGCCCTGTAATAAACCTTTCTCTATTCCGAGCTCTGACGTTTTGGTACTGTTTGGCCTCAGTGTGCGTTGGGCACACGAATTTGCGTCGGTAATATCTCTAGTCATTTTCTTTAGAAAACTGTGAATGAAATGAATGCATTTATTGAGACTTGCTTAAAAATGTTCATGAAATACTGTGCCTTGTCTACTATTATTTTGGTTAAAGGAAACAGAGGGAGCAATTGAACCTTTATGAAAAAATATTTACTACCACAGATGGTACCCTCCATATGGGAAAGCATATTTGGGTTGTTAAGTATTGTGTCAGTGGCCTGACCAAAGCACATTAAACCCCATTTAAAATCAAAGTTCATGTCAAAGTACCTTGAAAGAGCAATCCCACAGTGAAATTCCAGAGGGGGAAGTGCACAGAACAGATTAATAAAGCCCATTAGAAGGTGTCTGAGAAACTGTTACACTTCGAGAATGTGGCTTTGGTGAGTGAGAAAGGCTAATGATGACACCTGAACTAATTTCCCACTTGAATTCTCACTTTGTTTTTAATCTTATATTAAATATGAAGAGAAAAATTAAAGGAATATAAATTTTCTGAAAGTTTCTTAGTGTTTGGGCAGACTGTATGTCTTTTTTTTAAGGGTGGTGGCTTATGAGTACATTTATTCTTATGTAATAGACCATTAGTATTACGTTATAAAACTCATCACATTAAAACAATATTCAAGCTGAACTAACTCTAAGCCCTTCCTTTAACACAGGGGAAAGGAAGCGTTTCCTTCTAATTCATGGATCCCGAACTCCCTGGCCGAGGACCAGCGCCAATCATCAGCCTTTTAAAACAGGGCTTCACAGTAGGAGGTGAGTAGCAGGTGAGTGAGCAAAGCTTCCTCTGCCACTCCCCATTGCTCCCCATCGCTCTCCGTCCCTCCCCATCGCTCCCCATCGCTCCCCATCCCTCCCCATTGCTCCCCATCACTTGCATTACCTCTTGAACCATCCCTCCCCCATGCCCTCTGGAAAAACTGTCTTCCAGGAAACCGGTCCCTGGTGCTAAAAAGGTTGGGGACTGCTGTTCTAATTATTTGCAGGTATTATCTCCTAAATTACAGAGTGAACCTTAAGAAAAAATAACCTCATCTTGCACTGCATTGTAGTGTCACAGAAACTCAAGTGAAGCCTTACTTGAATTAGATGTGAATATTTGTTGAAGGATGTGGCTGACTTAGAACTGGATGGTGATCATTGGTCAGCATGATGTTTCTGAGGATACAAGGAACACTCACATACAAGATACTATCTTTCAAGAACACTGAAGGGAAAGGTCTAGAACTTAATCACCCTATAACATGTTTCACCTCTATTATCCAGTTTCACCTCTATTATCAATGGAAATCCGCTGCTAACCCTGAAATCGTATTACACAACGAAAAGTGTCCTGATATAAAGTAATTTTTTTCCCTGGTTCTAACAGATTCTAGAGTCATAGGCAATTTCTGTTAATATTACAGTGAACTCTAGTGGATAATAATGACCATCAACTCTACTTTGATAGAATGCTTTTTGATTTTCTTAAGAGTTAAAAAGCTGAAGAAAGGAAAAAACAAAGAAGTTAAGGCAAAAAGCATCCAGTCACAATGACAGACCCTTAACACTTACTACTCAGTACCCACTGATTCATTTAATAATCATTTGTCAAATATCTACTGGACACATGATTCTGTCTCTTAATGCCACGTATTTTTCTAAAGTCCTAACCGACATAGGAACCGCATGTTATATTTCCTCTTCCACTGCTGACTACATGCTTTGTAATGGAGAAGCATTAATTTTACCTTGAATGTGATCTCTTAGCAACAGGTAAGTGAGGGAAAAGAAAGTTGAAAATTGCCACCCTGACTCCAAACTACAAAGTGAAGACAATTTTCTGTAAAGTCCATTTAATTTAAAGTCTCTTTTCTGCCTCTCAGACAGCCTTCCCACTAAGCACTGCTATTAAAGCGCTGCTCATTCCACCTCACCAAGAATTGCTCTCCTGGTTGTTAAGATGACTCACAGCCAAGTACACCAGACTGAAGCTGCCACACGGATCTTATATTTATTACCAATATGCGGGGGGAAGGATGAGAACAAGTCAAATGTCTAGTGTCCCTGCAATGCCAGAGGAAACTAATAACATGCCAGGTTTACACAGCATCTCTCAGAGGGCTGTCTTACTTCCTCACAAATGCACCATGGGGTGATAAAGTTCATTACCATATTATTTGACAACTGGAATTTTAAATTAAAGATTTTTACTACATTAGAAATAAAAGTAAGTCAACTGGAGAACTGTAATCAAGTGTAATTATCTTCATTAATGACAATGTAAGTTGTTCACAATGAAAAAAGCCCTGAAATAATACATAAACAAAATTCTAATTCTGTAAGTATTGTGTTTCTGATGGAATTGATTGTATCCCCCAAAGATACGTTGAACACCTCCCATTACAGAATGTGAACTTATTTGGAAATCGGGTCCTTACAGACACAATTAAGATGTGGTCATACTGGACCCTTAATCCAATATGGCTGGTATCCTTATAAGAACAGGGAAGACAATGTGAAGACAGACACACATGATAAACACCACATGGTTACAGGCAGAGACTGGAGCAATGCACCTGTAAATCAAGGAAGGCCAGGGATTGCTGCCACCACCAGAAGTTAAGAAGTTAGGAATGATTCTACTTAGAGACTTTGGAGGAAGTGTGGCCTTGCTAAGACCTTGATTTTGGACTTTTAGACTCCACAACTGTGAAAGAATAAATTTCTGTTGTTTTAAGCCACCACCACACCCCCTCCACCCAGAACATGCTCCATACAAGCATACAGCAAAATGAGAGAATACTACATGCATATGTGTCAATATTTTCAAAGTTGTTATCTCTGGGTGATAGGAAGAAATCTGACTTTTTAAATACATGTTGTTTCCAAACTTCCTGTATTAAATATGTTATTCTGTTGTATTAAAATAACATATAATAAATAATCACAGAAGGGCTTATCCCCAGCATGGCCAAGTGGACATAAGCAAAATTTTATCTGATTTTATTCTATTGATAATCTAAATTTCTTTGTACCTAACATTCTAAGTTTTCATTTTGAAAACAGTAGTGATACTTACTACATGGCCCATAACATAATGCTAGGTCCCTTAACCTGCTTTTTGATATACAGTATATTGTAATAGACATGGGAAAAAAATCCCAAATATTAAAATTATCTTGAGCTTTCAGCACATTTTTACAGACTTTGTGTCAGTACAACATCAAGCTTAAAAGTAGTACGTACTTTTCGCTTGGAACTGGGTTAAATCTCTTCAACGATTACCAGCTATTTGATTTGAGGAGGATTGCTAAACTTCTCTTAATCTCAGATTCCTCATCTATAAAATGGTGACATTTATAAAAAACCTACACTCATTGAGATATTATAATATATAGAAGACATAACGAGAATTGCTTAGCCCAATGTCTAACACATGCATGCTCATTAAATATTAGATAACATTATACTCTACAGACTGGGACAGACAATTTAAATAATGAACATACTACTATGAATATCCCCTTGTCTTCAAGAAGATAACATCATTCTTTAAAATCAATTATCTATTGCTTTCAACGTTAGCAGTACCATTTAATTTGTGCAGTCTCTTTTAAAAATAACTTAACCTGAGAATCAGTTTGTTCAACTGTGAAATGGAAAACAATAATACATATCTCATTTGGACAGTTTTGGAAAAAAATAATATTGATAATAACTACTATAATTTATTGAATATGATGATGAGTCAGGCCCTAGATTAAACACTGCATGCATAGTAGTATACTCAATTCTTACAAAATGTTTGTGAATTATTTTGAAGCATCAATGCCCAAGAATTAAATGTAGGTGAACCACGTAAATCCAAAGGAATAATAAGTTGGTGTTAGAAATGATGTATTGTGTACTTGGTTGTATTAAACTTATATTATAGTCTGAATATTTAAATAAGCTTTTTGAAGAAAAAGATACACCAATACATGTATTTTCCCTGCCATTACAATCCACATGGCCCCCAGCTTTGATAAATGCTTTGAATAAATGAATACATGAATGAGTGAGAGAATTAATTAATGAATAATAACCTATCTGTCTGGAAGCATCTGAGTTTTCAACTATGTTAAAGATTTGTGGACTTAACAAGGTCTTTCTTTTTAAAAATTGCATTTTAATCTTTATTTGCTCAGTATCTTTTCAGATATCCAATAAGGATTAACTCAGCAAATATATTATTCACACATGTAATTATACATACACACATGCTCTCTATATGAATATACTACTTACAGTATGTAAATTGTGTGCAGCCTCAAATTTTATATAAAAAATGACAAAACTTGGTGTTTCCTTCAATATTTTAAAAACTATGAAAATGTGAAATTTTTACTTTGCCTAAAACCCCTTTTGCACTTCATACCAATCAAAAGCACACAGGAAAAATCAGGTTTCATGGGACATACACACAGAAACACAAAATTACGTTTTGTATGGCCCTGCGGCATTTTGACAAAATGGTCCTGAAAAGAATGTGAAGAATGAGTATGAGGAGAGGATCATGAATGTAGAAGGAAATTGTTTTTATTGATTTTCATTGGCACTACAGTTCCTAACACAAGAACTAAATTTATGAAATCAGTTATAATTTTGGCACTGAGAGGCAGGCTACCTTTAGCACCCAGAAAGTTGGCTCTCATATCCTTCTGATTATTAATTTCTGAGTTTCAGACCTGTTTCTGATGTCCAAATGATAAAAAAAAGGACAAAATAAAGGAAATGAGATATTTTAAAAGAACAAGAAAACTATTATTTTTATCCTCCACCAAGATCTCAGAATCTATATTGTTCTTTTATGTATTACTTAATTTCTTTTGCACACTATGCTACCCTGTTACAACAGTAAAAATGTAACTTGGAAACACAGGGATAGAATGCAGTATCCTTAGTGCATTCAGATTTATCCTATTGTTCTAGGAGGCTCTCCAAATTTTTTTAAATGTTGGAAATCATACAGTTATAATAGATGGCTATCATACTGTCAATGGCTTTTGGTTTTCTGATAACTTTACAGAAGCCAGATTTCAGATACCATCTTTAATATAACAAATAAGTGTAATATACAAACTATATGAATCTGAAACAATCTTGTAAGAATGGTTTCTTTGGATGTTAAACAGTTGCTGAATCCATTGTTCCTCTCCCTTGTGTATGGTACTATTTCCATTTGCTTTCTGACACCTTATTAAATGCAATCATAAAGCAGAGTGTTTCCTGGAGCAGAAGAGAAGCAGAGGGAAATTATGTTACTCAGAATATCCTAAATTCAATAAACAAAGTCTCTGTGTATATGCACAACCAATTAAACCATGTTGACTCAACTGGTCAATCAATTCTGATTTAAAGCAAAGGTCAGCTCAGTCAAACCAGCAATCAATTAAAAAAAAAAATCAGTAAAAACTAACTTTCAATGTGCATGCCTGGAATATTACAGGTGATGCAATTATTCCAGAAAAAAAGAAGAGAACTCTAATTATGTAACACTGAGTTTAAAATTGAGTTTTAAGTTTGTTTTGTTAAACTATTCTTTATACTCTTTCTTGCCTTAGAATATTTTTTTAACTGCAAAAGAAGGAAATTAATTTAAACACAGGACACATTTTTCTTTGAGAAAACCTAGATAAATTTTATAATGCATAAAACAAATATGATTTTATATTTTCTAATAGTTATAGTCTCGGGGACTAAAGAAAGTAGGATCTTTAGACTAACCCTCTAGAAAACAATTAAAATTATAATCTTTGGATTTTGCCTCATCATCATCATATCACTATCTGAATACCTTATACATTACATGACTTAAAAAGAAATCAAACAAACAAAAATGATTTCATGAACCATGCAGTGTTGGGAGACAAACCTAGCACACCAATTACCACCTGGTAGCTTCTGCTAAAATAGATTTTAAAATAAAATCACAAATATTCAATCCAGGGGACATCTTAAATGCCCAAAACACAGACTTGAAAGAAAACACAGACACTGTAATTTAAGGCTTTCTTAAAAATGATACATGTTCTAGCATTTTATGTTCCATAGAAACCAACATGACAATAAAGGGAAGTCAGTGAAGAACCCAGGCTTGTTCTTTCAAAGAGAAGGCTGTACTGTGAATTGGTTACAACCTGGGCTCAGAGAGGTCTGGACAGAAACCAAGATTCCTTCTTACAAGTGAAATAAACTTGTACAAGTTACTTAACACCCTAGGTCTTGTCTTCTTGAGAATAGTGAAGAATTTCCCTAAATTTGTAATGATACTTAACCAAAATAATGTGTGCTATGTGCTTACTACAGAGAATGTTGAAAACTTGGCGTTCGATAAGCTATTATCGCTATTGATACATTACATAAGCTAACTAAATCAAAGATTTCGGACTTCCCTGGTGGCGCAGTGGTTGAGAGTCCACCTGCCGATGCATGAGACATGGGTTTGTGCCCCGGTCTGGGAAGATCCCACATGCCGCGGAGTGGCTGGGCCCGTGAGCCATGGCCGCTGAGCCTGCGCGTCCGGAGCCTGTGCTCTGCAACGGGAGAGGCCACAACAGTGAGAGGCCCGCGTACCGCAAAAAAAAAAAAAAAAAAAAAAAAAAAAAAGATTTCATCCACAAGGTGGAGGGTTCCTGTTCTTCTAAGGAAAATATAAAGAAAAATCACTAACTAAAAAAAAAAATTAATCAGATTACAAGACAAAATTACACATTAACCTTCAAATATACAAAAATTGAATATTTTAGACTTTGGAGATGGAAGGAAATGATTGCTTTTAGGGAGTATTTAACACTTAAGGTATATAGATGGTATTAAAAATATACACAGAAGTAGCCTAAGTAGACAACAAACACTTGGTAAAATGAGCTTCGGAGGATGTCCAATAACAAATAATAAAAACTATCCCCTCAAGGGTCGTTAATTAAATGTTTGGCCACTAAGGGCCATCCAAACAATATGGCAATACACAAGACAAAACCATTTAAGAATCTGATGGTACTGGGAGCTCTTTGGAGATGCAACAAATAGGAGTGTCTTTTTTTGAAAATTAAATGCTAGCAAATTATAATTAAGTGACCTCAAATAAATTAACTCTCACTCGGTGGGCTCTTAGTTATTTAAACGTTAAGGGAAGTAATTTATTATCATAGAAAGATATCTAGACCCATAACCAAAATTGGGAAACATGCCGCCACAAAACATCTATATTTTATCTGTATATATGAGCAAAGGAAAATGAGCTTACTACTAGATGCAGCTGATTTATTCTTCATAGGATTTAGCCAAACTAGTATAAACTTGTGTGTAAAGATGAAGGTACCTTTTAATGGTAATCAACACAATCTCTACATTGTTTTGGTCTGATATGCTTGACCAAGCACATGTGCTGTTATAACCACAGAAAGGCAGGCTGATTCCAGCTTTCATTATGCCTGAATAACTGTGGAGTTTTCTAAGCCATTTTGCCTCACTGTAGCTAAGTCTCTTCAATTTGTAGAGTGAACCAAGAGCAGACTATCCCTAAGGTTATTTTCCACTTAATATTTTATACATGTAAGAAAATAATACTTTATATAGTAAATGTATAGAACATTTCAGTCATATAAATCCTTAGAGATAAGATGATATACAATTAATAAGAAAATATTATCTTGATTATAATTTCTTTGGGTTATAGAAGCATAAATTTGAATTCAGAGATATTTAATTCAACTACCTTGTCCTAATTATAAATTATTGTTTACCCTAGAATATTGTGAAAATGGTAATGTACATCTAACTCAAGTTGAGAAGTGTATTATTTTGCTATATATTCAAAACTATTTAATTTGTATCATTTCAGGGTCAAATAAAACAACATTGAAATGACATAGAGCTTAATAATTAGAAGAAAAATATTTATGTAAATTACAATGAACATTATGAATAAGTATGAAAATTTATACAATTTTACTGTCATGTTCTAAATGAGTGTCAAAATAAAGCTGAAGGACTACACCCAAAATGATTTTAAATAGTAATAATTATACAATGCTGTTAGAAATGTTACTGGGTAGAAAGTGTTTTGATTTATATATTTAAAAAACAGGTTTAAGAAATTATGAAAGTAATATAGATGCTACTTGTCATCAAGGACTCATGGAATATTTCTTCTCAAAATGAAGATTTGCTTCATTATTCATTATTATTTCAAGTTAATTCAAATATAAATAGTCATAGACTTCGAAAAACAATTTAAAGAAAGCAAATATGAACATGATGTTAAGGAATAATGGTATGATAGACAAAGTCAAAGACAAGTATCACCATTTTCAAAAGTAAATTCTAAGGAAGAAACTTGAAATGTTGATGAATCATTGCACTTCTCTGTATAAGGGGGAAAGTTGCTTCAATTTCTATTGAGTCTTGCACTAGGGCCTGTGTTTTTGCCACATGAGAATGGAACAATAGGTTTTAGATCTGCAGTCAGTAACATGTGGCAATGAGTGTCAGCTTGTAAATAGTTTCACAATTCTGTGCATCACTGCCTCTGTTCATTCTTCAACTTGGCTCTGCTTATTCTATTGTTTCCCTCTTGAATGACTATCTAGAATACCCTACTCAAAGACTCTATTATTATCTGAAGCATGTTTGTCTATACGAGAGACTATTTATTAGGTTTGCCACTAGATTGCCAGCACAGTTGGTGTGAAAGACTGCCAGGCAATTAACATTTTCATTCAGTAATTTCCAAAAATATTACCTAGATTATAAGAAGGTTTTTTACCTCCTTAATTAAATCACTTGTCAAATTATATTTATTGTCCTCAGGTAGCACATTAAAATAAAAGTAATAAAAATTTAGAAAGTCATCTTTATAACTAAATGTCATATATGCATTTACATCTCAGGTAAATGCACTCTGCCTAACTAGATGATTACCATCTATTTGTTAGGTTTATAAGTTTTTGGTTAAAACTTGCTTTGACAGACTGGCATATGTAAATGAATATTTAACAAATCAGTTAATACTGCTTACACAACCATCAATGATATATAAGATGAATGCCAAAGAAACGGACTATTGTGAATACTTTATTAAACAGAATGAAATAAGGGAAAGAATACAGTAATAACTCTTTAAGTGAAAATGTGTGTCACCTGATTTCTTTGCACAGATATATGTCTGGTTTGGAATTAATTGGTGGATGTTTTCTACTTTTGTTTTTAGTTTCTGTGTGTGTGTGTGTGTGTGTGTGTGTGTGTGTGTCTTTGTTATAGCAAGCCAAAATTTCTCCCAGTGCTCCTAAATAAAAATATTTCAGTTCTCCAAATTCTTGTTTCATAGCAGATTCTTGTTCAGAATCTCATTGCTTTCAGTTGTCAAAGTTCATTTCAACTTAATTAGATAGTTAAATCTTAAGAATCTCCAGTGAATATCTAGTAAATATCTTTTTGAACTCCTATCATACTTTCTTAAGGCACTTAGTGTGTGTGTATACATATATATATATTTCTTTATATTTATATATACAAATGAATTTACAAATGTGACTTTTCCAGATAGGAATTTTTTTTAATCAAGTAATATTTTTAAATTATGTATTTTTTAAATGATTGCCCTTATACACTTTCATAGAGCGCATGGTGCTACTTTGGCTGTTGAATCCAGTAACAGCATCAGATTCCTATGGTGCTAATTGGCATGTGATCTTCATTACCAGGTGTATCATTAGAGCCCAACTAGCTCACAGACACATACAGCAACGTTTTATTTTCTTCTCTAATCACCGATACAGACAAGCTAATATATGTTTATGTGTAGAAATTAGTATAATTAATTGCTGAATGCCTGGGTTGTTCTCTCTGAATCACTACTGTGAAAAGTGAAAATGTTTATTCTATTTAAAAGATTGTACTTAAGACCAAGCTCTCATTTTTCTATTTTCCATGATGATTTTATTTTGAAGAAAACTGGAGATAAGATGACTATTTAAGTAGAATCAGAAAAATAATGTCAATTTCTGGTGGGTGCAGGAGAACAAGATAACATGACTAAGCTTTCTACTTATGAAAGTCAAAATGTTTTTATTGGCAAAATCCATGAGTAAGAAAGAAAAAGTCTCACATGTTTACAAATATTTTAAATTAAAGCACATTTGAGTGTGCTTTTATGAACTGACTTAACCAAATACCAAATTTGTTGTTAAATAACAACATTTTTCTAAACACTGACGTTTTCTAAAAATAAGCAAATTCTTAATATGTAAATAAAGAAATTGGAATATTCATCGACAAACATACATATGTATAAAATTTGTCTCAATTGGATGTTTGATAAATGGATGAAAACTTAAGAAAATGTCATAGAGAGAAAATATAAACACCCAATGTTTATAAAGATGAAAGTGGCATCTGGAATCTGTTTGCATAAAATACATTTCTCCTTTTTACACTGGAACTCAGCTATGTCCAGGTGGGTAAGTGTCTCCAACTAGAGTCCTAGTGATCAATGACATTAACAATTAGGTGAACATCTAACATTCCTTAATAAGCAAGATACAAAGCAAGTATTGGATGTTCTCTTTATCTCAGATTCAGATACCTTAAATATAATGGGAAATTTGCAATCAATTTATTAAACACATCCTTTTGACTCTCATTATTTTCTTACTCCACTTTTAGGATGCATTCTTAGTCTCAAAGAAAAACATTGCTAACTACAAGTGACTTAGTTATAAAATCTGAGAATTACATTATAATGATGTGCCAATCACTGATCTAGTGTTTCTTCTTTTAAAAAGATGAGGAGGTATCTTTTCTGAAAGTACTTAAAGAAGATAACATTTAAATTATATTTTATATTATAAGGCTCAACTCAAGAACTTATTATGATGCCAGATGTTTACTGAGGTAAATGAAATCATTGCCATTTGAAGTGTTTAAAAGCCTGCTACTACCCAAAGTCATTAAAGTCCAGTATTAGATTTTCAAAACCTTTATCACCCAAAGCTTTTGTAGATGCAATATATTCAGCTACTACATGAGAGATCTTAAAATCTGTAAATATTAAATTTATTATGCCAGTTAGGATCTACTAAATTTCTCTGTCATTTAAAAACTTTAACAAAGAAAATGCTTTATCAACTTAAAAATATCATCTCTTAAAACATAGCTACCTTTTTTCATTTTCGTTGGAGGAAGGTATAAAAACATAATATTTTGGGCTTCCCCGGTGGCGCAGTGGTTGAGAGTCCGCCTGCCGATGCAGGGGACACGGGTTCGTGCCCCAGTCTGGGAAGATCCCACATGCCACGGAGCGGCTAGGCCTGTGAGCCATGGCCGCTGAGCCTGTGCGTCCGGAGCCTGTGCTCCACAACGGGAGAGGCCACAACAGTGAGAGGCCCGCGTACAAAAAAAAAAAAAAGAAAACCATAATATTACACTTGAAGATGAATCACATAAAAGAAGAAGTAAAAATATCAGTTAAGGAGAAAAGGAGCAGGGAATTCCCTGGCTGTCCAGTGGTTGATACTCCACATTTTCACTGCTGAAGGCACAGGTTCAGTCCCTGGTTGGGGAACTAGGATCCCACAAGCCACAGGGAGTGACCCCCCCAAAAAAAATTAAGGAAAAAAAGGAGTAAAGGTAGCTGTAAAGTTAAAAACAAGTGAGTTTGCATGTCACATCCATACTTCTTACCATCAAACATAAATGCTTTGTTTTTCAGATGTTCCTGTAATGTCTAGGGACAAAACATGTAGAGATAATGCCATACAATAATGTTAAAAAAAGAAAGCCAAACTAAGACATTGACAGCAGTTAGAAAATAACATGAAATGGGATGGGACTAAAATTATGGCAGGTTGATTCAAATATTTGATAAATACCCTACACTCACTCCACATAAAAGAAAAAAGAGCAAAACATTAAATAACAAACATTACAGGGAAAAATTAAAATAAATTGCAGTTTTAAAGAGAAATCTGCAGTTATATTAGCTTAATTGGAATCAACAAAAAGGCACTAAGGACATAGACCGGATGGACATCTGATACTTTTAACCACTCTGCCTTTCCCATGTAACGTCACCATGAGGAGGAACCAGAATCTTTAATCTCGCTGATCTAATGGCATGCAGATTACTTCCTTTAAGTCAGGCAAACTAACTTTTTCAATTACTTATCTCCTTATACAGAATGTAGGTGTTGAAAGAATTTTAAAATACGTTAGAAGAACTGGACCTATATATAATAACTCAAGACAGCTCCTTACAAAGTTGGTGTGGTTTAAACTAGCAATATCTCTCACTCTTGCAAATTCCTATCTATTGTAAAGGTCAGTCTGTATCTCCTTGCTGGTTGTAACTCCAGCTGTAAGATTAATAATCATCAACTCTCTTTGGACACATTTACTTGGACATGTTAATAATCTTCAATACTTCTTACAGATGTGAAATATGTTCTAGCTATTCTGATTTTACATGTTGCTCTCAGGAAATTCTGCTTTGATGGTTTAATCAAAAGCTGTTCCAGGTTACAAGAGTTTCATCTGTTCCAGGTGAGTATTTTATTATCATTACTGCTGAAAATAATTTCAAGTAACCAGTAAGTTTTAGTTGAATAACCTATTATTTCTAAAATATGTTTTGTTTAATGGCATGGGAAAATCAGAAGAATTATAAAATGTATCTACTAACTCCTAGAAAGTAAAATGTAGCTGTAGGGACAGAGCATGCATCCATGACAGGATATGGGACAATAACAGTTTGTAGGTGACAAAATAGTAAATCAGTGTTAAATCCTGAGTGTCATATAAAGTTACAATAAAAAAGAGAATACAGCAACATGAGAAGAGCAGGGAAGACTCACCAGAAGATTAAGAAATCAAACTGAGTTTTGACAGGTGAAAAGGAACCAAGTTAGGGGCCTTGTGAGAAGGATGATGTAGGTTGAGGAAACAGCAGGGACAAATGCAGAGAAGCAAGAGAAATTTAATTATGTTTGGGGGACAGGATGTAAAGTTTGGAAAGATAGGTTGAAAAAGTCTGAATGATGAAGTAATGAGATTAGAATTTTGGGTTGGACAAGTGGGTGAAGAACTTTGAGTGAGGGGGGTAACATTATGAAAATGGTGTTTACACAGGATTAGCCTGGTGATAGGTATGCTGAACTGTGGAAATGAGAAGACACGGAAGTAGAGAGACGAGCTAGGGTGACTCAGAGAGTACAGGTGAACACTGAGGAGGATGAGAATAAAAGGAAATATGTATTTTCGCTTTTTGTTTTTATAAGTCGTATCCACTTTTTAGCATCTATTAAAAAAAAAAAAAACGAAAACATAAATTACCAAGAGAAAAGGTTTCCTAACTGTTGCAAAGAGAGAGATCTGGAAAATGATTTCTCAAAAAAGCCATCAAAGCTCTGGTAAAAAAGTAATTCAATTCCTGAAGGAGCAATAGCAGTCACAACATAACATTTAACTACTTAAAAAGAAAAATGAGAGAGACCTTCAAGATGGCAGAGGAGTAAGACACGGAGATCACCTTCCTCCCTACAAATACATAAAAATACATCTGCATGTGGAACAGCTCCTACAGAACACCTACTGAATGCTGGCAGAAGACCTCAGACTTCCCAAAAGGCAAGAAACTCCCTGTGTACCTGGGTAGGGCAAAAGAAAAATGAAGAAGCAAGACAAAAGAATAAGGATGGGACCTGCACCTCTGGGAGGGAGCTGTGAAGGAGGAAATGTTTCCACATGCTAGGAAGCCCCTTCACTGGCGGAAACGGAGGATGGGCGGGGGGTGAAGATTCAGAGACACGGAGGAGAGCACAGCAAGAGGGGTGCAGAGGGCAAAGCAGAGAGATTCCCACACAGAGGATCAGTGCTGACCAGCACTCACCAGCCCGAGAGGCTTGTCTGCTCACCCGCCGGGGCGGGTGAGGGCTGGGAGCTGAGGCTCTGGCTTTGGAGCTCAGATCCCAGGGCGAGGACTGGGGTTGGCTGCGTGAACACAGGCTGAAGGGGGCTGGGCACCACAACTACCTGGGAGGGAGTCCAGGAAAAAGTCTGGACCTGCCTAAGAGGCAAGAGACCATTGTTTCAGGGTGCTCCAGGACAGGGGGTTCAGAGCACAGCCTAAATGAGCTCCAGAGAGAGGCATGAGTCGCAGCTATCAGTGCGGACACCAGAGATGGGCATGAAACGCTAAGCCTGCTGCTGCAGCCACCAAGAACCCTGTGTGCAAGCACAGGGCACTATTGACGCACCTCCCAGGAGGAGGAGCTATAGTTTTTAGCTCTTGTTATCATTTGTGGATTTGTTTTTTGGGCTGTTTGCTCTCTTCTTTGTTTGTTTTTTTTATTACTTTTTAATTTTTACTAATTTTTAAAACTTTTAATTTAATTTTATTTTTTCTTTCTTTCTTTCCTTTTTCTCCCTTTTCTTCTGAGCCATGTGGCTGACAGGGTCTTCGTGCTTCAGCCGGGTGTCAGGCCTGTGCTTCTAAGGTGGGAGAGCCGACATCAGGAATTGGTCCATCAGAGACCTCCCGGCTCCATGTAATATCAAACTGCGAAAGCTCTCCGAGAGATCTCCATCTCAATGCTAAGACCTAGCTCCACTCAACGACCAGCAAGCTACAGTGCTGGACACCCTATGCCAAACAACTAGCAAGAGAGAAACACAGCCCCACCCATTAGCACAGAGGCTGTCTAAAATCATACTAAGGTCACAGACACCCCAAAACACACCACTGGACAGGGTCCAGCCCACCAGAAAGACAAGATACAGCCTGATCCACCAGAACACAGGCACCAGTTCGCTCCACCAGGAAGCCTACACAACCCATTGAACAAACCTTACCCACTGGGGGCAAACACCACAAACAACAAAAACTACAAACCTGCAGCCTGCAAAAAGGAGACCCCAAACACAGTAAGTTAAGCAAAATGAGAAGAAAGAGAAACACACAGCAGATGAAAGAGCAAGGCAAAAACCTACCAGACCTAACAAATGAAGAAGAAATACACAGTCTACCTGAAAAGGAATTCAGAGTAATGACAGTAAAGATGATCCAAAATCTTGGAAATAGAACAAAGAAAATACAAGAAAGGTTTAACAAGGATGTAGAGGAACTAAATAGCAAAAAGACAATAATGAACAACACAATAAATGAAATTAAATATTCTCTAGAAGGAATCAATAGCAGAATAACTGAGGGAGAAGAACGGATAAGTGACCTGGAAGATAAAATAGTGGAAATAACTATTGCAGAGCAGAATAAAGAATAAAGAATGAGAAGAATTGAAGACAGTCTCAGAGACCTCTGGGACAACATTAAATACACCAACATTCAAATTATAGGGGTCCCAGAAGAAGAAGAGAAAAAGAAGGGCTGAGAATATGTTTGAAGAGATTATAGTTGAAAACTTCCCTAATATGGGAGAGGAAATAGTCAATCAAAGCCAGGAAGATCAGAGAGTCCCATACAGGATAAATCCAAGGAGAAACAAGCCAAGACACATATTAATCAAACTATCAAAAGTTAAATACAAAGAACAAATATTAAAAGCAGCAAGGGAAAAACAACAAATAACATACAAGGGAATCCCCATAAGGTTAACAGTTGATTTTTCAGCAGAAACTCTGCAAGCCAGAAGGGAGTGGCAGGATATATTAAAGTGATGAAAGGGAAAAACCTACAACCAAGATTACTCTACCCAGCAAGGATCTCATTCAGATTTGATGGAGAAATTAAAACCTTTACAGACAAGCAAAAGCTAAGAGGATTCAGCACCACCAAACCAGCTTTACAACAAATGCTAAATGAACTTATCTAGGCAGGAAACACAAGAGAAGGAAAAGACCTACCATAATAAACCAAAATAATTAAGAAAATGATAATAGGAACATACATATCAATAACTACCTTAAATGTAAATGGACTAAATGCTCCAACCACAAGACACAGATGGCTGAAAGGACATAAAAATAAGACGCGTATATATGTTGTCTACAAGAGACCCACTTCAGACATAGGGACACATGCAGACTGAAAGTGAGGGATGGAAACAGATATTCCATGCAAATGGAAATCAAAAGAAAGCTGGAGTAGCAATTCTCATATTAGACTAAATAGACTTTGAAATAAAGACTATTACAAGAGACAAAGAAGGATACTACATAATGATAAAGGGATCTATCCAAGAAGAAGATATAGCAATTGTAAATATTTATGAACCCAACAGAGAAGCACTTCACTACATAAGGCAAATGCTAACAGCCATAAAAGGGGAAATCGACAGTAACACAATCATAGTAGGGGACTTTAACACCCCACTTTCACCAATGGACAGATCATCCAAAATGAAAAGTAATAAGGAAATACCAGCTTTAAATGATACATTAAACAAAATGGACTTAATTGATATTTTTAGGACATTCCATCCAAAAAATACAGAATATACTTTCTTCTCAAGTGCTCATGGAACATTCTCCAGGACAGATCATATCTTGGGGCACTAATCAAGCCTTGGCAAATTTAAGAAAATTGAAATCGTATCAAGTATCTTTTCCAACCACAATGCTATGAGATTAGATATCAATTACAGGAAAAAAATATGTGAAAAATACAAACACATGGAGGCTAAACAATACACTACTAAATAAACAAGAGATCACTGATGAAATCAAAGGGGAAATCAAAAAGTACCTAGAAAAAAATGACAATGAAAACACGACAACCCAAAACCTATGGGATGTAGCAAAAGCAGTTCCAAGATGGAGGTTTATAGTATTACAACCCTACCTAAAGAAACAAAAAACATCGCAAATAAACAACCTAACCTTACACTTAAAGCAATTAGAGAACAAAAAAAACCCATAGTTAGCAGAAGGAAAGAAATCATAAATATCAGATCAGAAATAAATGAAAAAGAAATGAAGGAAACAATAGCAAAGATCAATAAAACTAAAAGCTGGTTACTTGAGAAGATAAACAAAATTGATAAACCATTAGCCAGACTTATCAAGAAAAAAAGGGAGTCTTCCCTGGTGGCGCAGTGGTTGAGAGTCCGCCTGCCAATGAAGGGGACGCGGGTTTGTGCCCCGGTCTGGGAAGATCCCACGTGCCGTGGAGCAGCTGGATCCGTGAGCCATGGCCGCTGAGCCTGCGCGTCCAGAGCCTGTGCTCCGCAGAGGGAGGGGCCACAGCAGTGAGAGGCCCACGTACCGCAAAAAGAAAAAAAAGTAGAAAAGGGAGAAGACTCAAATCAATAGAATTAGAAATGAAAAAGGAGAAGTAACAACTGACCAGAAATACAGAGGATCATGAGAGATCACTACAAGCAACTCTATGCCAATAAAATGGACAACCATGAAGAAATGGACACATTCTTAGAAAAGCACAACCTTCCGAGACTGAACCAGGAAAAATAGAAAATATAAACAGACCAATCACAAGCACTGAAAGTGAAACTGTGATTAAAAATCTTCCAGGACCAGAATTCTACCAAACATTTAGAGAAGAGCTAACACTTATCCTTCTCAAACTCTTCCAAAATATAGCAAAGGGAGGAACACTCCCAAACTCATTCTAAAAGGCCACCAGAACCCTGATACCAAAACCAGACAAGGATGTCACAAAGAAAGAAAACTATAGGCCAATATCACTGATGAACATAGATGCAAAAGTTCTCAACAAAATACTAGCGAACAGAATCCAGCAGCACATTAAAAGGATCATACATTATGATCAAGTGGGGTTTACCCTGTAATGTAAGGATTCTTCAATATACACAAATCAATCAATGTGATACACCATATTAACAAATTGAAGGAGAAAAATCATATAATCATCTCAACAGATGCAGAAAAATCTTTAGACAAAATTCAATATCCATTTATGATAAAAACCCTTCAGAAAGTAGGCATAGAGGAAACTTACCTCAACATAATAATGTCCATATACGACAAACCCACAGCCAACATCATTCTCAATGGTGAAAAACTGAAACAATTTCCACTAAGATCAGGAACAAGACAAGGTTGCCCACTCTCACCACCATTATTCAACATAGTTTTTGAAGTTTTAGCCACAGCAGTCAGAGAAGAAAAAGAAATAAAAGGAATCCTAAATCAGAAAAGAAGTAAAACTGTCACTTTTTGCAGATGACATGATACTATATATAGAGAATCCTAAAGATGCTACCAGAAAACTACTAGAGCTAATCCACGAATTTGGTAAAGTAGCAGGGTACAAAATGAATGCACAGAAATATCTTGCATTCCTATACACTAATGATGAAAAATCTGGAAGAGAAATTAAGGAAACACTCCCATTTACCATTGCAACAAAAAGAATAAAATACCTAGGAATAAACCTACCTAAGGAGACAAAAGACCTGTATAAAGAAAATTATGACACTGATGAAGGAAATTAAAGATGATACAAATAGATGGAGAGATATACCATGTTCTTGGATTGGAAGAATCAACATTGTGAAAATGACTATACCACCCAAAGCAATCTACAGATTCAGCAAAATCCCTAAAACTATCAGTGGCATTTTTCACAGAACTAGAACAAAAAATTTCACAATTTGTATGGAAACACAAAAGACCCCAAATAGCGAAAGCAATCTTGAGAAAGAAAAACGGAGCTGGAGGAATCAGGCTCCCTGACTTCAAACTATACTACAAAACTACAGTAATCAAAACAGTATGGTACTGGCACAAAAATAGAAATATAGATCAATGGAACAGGACAGAAAGCCCAGAGATAAACCCACACACATACGGTCACCTTATTTTTGATAAAGGAAGCAAGAATATACAATGGAGAAAAGACAGCCTCTTCAATAAGTGGTGCTGGGAAAACTGGACAGTTACATGTAAAAGAATGAAATTAGAACACTCCCTAACACCGTACACAAAAGGAAATTCAAAATGTATTTAAGACCTAAATGTAAGGCCAGACACTATAAAACTCTTAGAAGAAAACATAAGCAGAACACTCTATGACATAAATCACAGCAAGATCCTTTTTGATCCACCTCCTAGAGAAATGGAAATAAAAACAAAAATAAACAAATGGGACCTAATGAAACTTAAAAGCTTTTGCACAGAAAAGTAAACCATAAACAAAATGAAAAGACAACCCTCAGAATGGGAGATAATATTTGCAAATGAAGCAACTGACAAAGGATTAATCTCCAAAATTTACAGGCAGCTCAATATCAAAAAAACAAACAACCCAATCCAAAAACGGGCAGAAGACATAAACAGACATTTCTCCAAAGAAGATATACAGATTGCCAACAAACACATGAAAGGATGCTCAACATCACTAATCATTAGAGAAATGCAAATCAAAACTACAATGAGGTTTCACCTCACACCAGTCAGAATGGCCATCATCAAAAAATCTAGAAACAATAAATGCTGGAGAGGGTGTGGAGAAAAGGGAACCCTCTTGCACTCTTGGTGGGAATGTAAATGATACAGCCACTATGGAGAACAGTATGGAGGTTCCTTAAAAATCTAAATATAGAACTACCAAATGACCCAGCAATCCCACTACTGGGCATATACCCTGAGAAAACCGTAATTCAAATAGAGTCATGTACCACAGTATTCATTGAAGCACTATTTACAATAGCCAGGACATGGGAGCAACCTAAGTGTCCATCATCAGATGAATGGATAAAGAAGACGTGGCACATATATACAATGGAATATTAGCCATAAAAAGAAATGAAACTGAGTTATTTGTAGTGAGGTGGATGGACCTAGAGTCTGTCATACAGAGGGAAGTAAGTCAGAAAGAGAAAAACAAATACCGTATGCTAACACATATATATGTGGAATCTAAAAAAAAAAAAAAAAAAAGCAAATGGTCCTGAAGAACCTAGGGGCAGGACAGGCATAAATACACAGGAGTAGAGAATGGACTTGAGGACATGGGGAGAGGCAAGGGTAAGCTGGGACAAAGAGAGAGTGGCATGGACATATATGTACTACCAAATGTAAAATAGATAGCTCATGGGAAGCAGCCGCATAGCACAGGGAGATCAGCTTAGTGCTTTGTGACCACCTAGAAGGATGGGATAGGGGGGATGTGAGGGAGACGCAAGAGGGAGGAGATATGCGGATATATGTGTATGTATAGCTGATTCACTTTGTTATAAAGCAGAAACTAACACACCATTATAAAGCAATTATATTCCAATAAAGATGTTTTTAAAAAAAAGGAAAAAAAAGGTAGAGGTGAAAGAGGAGAAAAATCATGAAGTAAAAAAATATATATATTAAAATCTATCTTTATTCTAAAGAGATGCGTTTTGATGATATTGTTTTCATTTGTTCTTTTCCTTTGATGAGTCTGAAACTCCATCTAATACAAGTGATTACTAAGATAATTCATGTGGTCAGATGCTGGCATCATCAGCGTCATATTCAACAATTTTACAGTGTGTCAGAGACAAAGGTCTCTTTATAATTTCATATGCAGCTAGATTTTTCAGAATCACTCTTACTTGTTAGGATTTTCTGATTCCTGGTCACTTATTATATTTTTGTTTCTTAAATAGGACTTGAGGGCAAAGACTACATAACTGAGACTTGAATGTCCCTTAAGAAAAGATATATTTAAAATCTTTTCTTCACAAAATGGGCCTTGGATTGAAATTATTGCTTACTACCCCTCGATAAAACTAAAAAAAACAATTTCCAGACACATTGTAAACTCCAAGAGTCTATAAGTTCTTGATGTTCAATATAACAACGATAAATTCCTTTTTGTAGTTCTAAAATGTTTAATGGTGAGGATGATATTACCCCTAAGATTGTACTAAGAGAATTCTATATCAGTTTAACAAAAAATCAAAACATTGGTCTTGAGGTATTATATAGAGAGGACACTCTTGGTTAAACCAAGGTTGATAGGCAACTGGCATGAGAACCTATTCCCTCCTACACATTTTGAACATCTTATACAGAAAAATGACAGTTATATTCAGTACCAAGACACAAAAAATTCCTTTAGACTTCTATTAGTATATAAAGCAATAATACTTAGTTTAGATACTTGCTGAATTAACAAATGTCTCTGTCTCTAAAACCATAGAAAACAAATTTATTAGAATGCCACTGATAAGCAAATTAATGTCATAAAATTCAAATATAGACATCACAGAACTAGTGGTCATTTTTTTCTGCTGAAGATATATTAAATGATTGAAATATCATGAACCACCATTCCCACCTACACACACACACACACACACACACACACACACACACACAAACACACACAAATGCATTGGATTTAAAGAAAATCAAGACTGTTCCTGTTTAAGACAAAGTGTAAGATTTTTCTTCAGAAGATTGCATATCTGATGAGGTGTCAACTCAAGGTTGCTATTTTTATGCTGTGAAGGTTTAAGTTCTGCTGCTACCCATGGAAAACATGTGAGTGAGTGTTGTTTTATTGTACTTGTTAAGAATTAATGTTAAAACAAAGGGTCTTATTGAAGTGTTTTAATATCTAGATTAAGAAATTCAATCAAACTCTACTGTAATTCTAGGTTGGCAACTTAACAATAAGATAAAAAATGAAAAAAAAACCCTACGTATAAACTTCAGAGATATTATACCATGGCTGTAAATTCCTTATCTCTGACTTCAATATGCTCCAGCAAAGCACTCTATCCATACAGCTCTGCTGCTGTGTTTTCAGTATGTATGGTTCATTCATTCATTCATCAAACATTGACTGCTTAACTCTCAGGTGCCAAGCTTTTGGAGCACTAGTAACTGGGGGCACACAGATGCATGAGACATGATGTCTGTCTTCAAGAAACTCACAGTTCAGTTGGAGAGACGGTCATGTAAACAAATCATTATAAGAGAGTGAGACGTGCTAACAGATGCTTGTACAATGGAGCTGTGATGATAGATAAGGTATATTTGCTTGGGGATTCAAGAAGGCCTTTAACGGAAAGTAGCATGTGAGCAATATTTTGAAGAAAGAATTGGAGTTTCCAAGGCAGATTCAGTAAAAAATCAATGAAAGAAAATGATAAATACTTATGTGAACTAAGTGACTAAGATTCAGGTGCTCTTCATAAATAATACCCAGATGGAAAGACATTAGTGGAGTAGAGAACAGATGATGTGAAGGCAGAGGACCTGGCTATAAATGCAAGACAGTGAAGTGACCCTGGAAAATTTATGCAGCCCAATTTTCAATCTCTAAAGTGTAGATTTAAAAAATGGATTAACAGAGTTATTAAGAAAAGCATATAAATCTGTTCTATATGTTCTAAAGCACCTTACAAATGTTATTTACCTAATTATACCTTTTTCTTTTGTCCAGTGAGTATAGAAGTAGAGATCACTTAATTACAAAAATATGCTACTTAGAAACGTCAAGGCCAAGAGGCAAACTTCATATTTCTCTTTAAGATAAATAATATTTCAGTAAAATCTGAGGAGCTTGCAATAAGATCTGTTCGTATTACATTATTGTCATTAATGCCTATGAAGCTAATTAACTCTTGAACAAGAGCATCCATGATAAAGCATGGACCATATTTAAGAGACACCATTTACAACCAAATAGCACCTGAACAAACCAGGTCAGATTCCAAGCTTTTCAGATACGTAAGGTGATGAACTTCTCTGTGATTAAAGCTAATTTGGGTCAAGTTTTCTGTCACTTGCAATGTAATTAACAATCAATATTAACAATTTATGCCCTATACCTGTTACTAGCAAGAAAAAAAAGCATAGTTTATTTCTTGCTTGTTGCTTTCCTAGTTATCCTTCCTGGTCTGAATTTCTCTTGCATATCTATTCTTGGCTCCTCCTAACTTCAGTCTATACAATCTTCATCTCTAAAGTAAGTCACATGATGTCAGAGACTTACTTATAAGGGATGGGTTACGCTTATCCATAACTAAATTGTCTCTCATGTGACCTGATGCTCAGAGTTATACTATTCTCATCTTAGCTTACCTACCTATAAGCTCCTTTCAACTGGCAAAATAAAAATACACTTTCAAATCATACCCACAGCATACTTTCCTGTTTCTGGTTTACAGTTCAATTATACCATATCATCATAGCTGTCTTTTTCCTCACTTGTACTTTTATTCTCAAAGGGTATTTTGTTTTTTTTACATTGTGGAGCCCTCTTAGGACAGCATTCCGATATTATATTCTTACTGGATCCTTTGGAAGAAGCGCTTCCACTGCACTGGGTTAAGTGCATTTCCTTTGTTGAGTGGCAACAGCAACCTCACTTAAGGAATTAAGCTTTTCTTTTCTTCTCTTTCTAACAGCACCAGCAGGATGCTTTCTTCTGAAAAACTGAGTACCTGGCATATAGAAAAATCAACTATTTGTAGTAAAAGCTTGAGGCTTCTGACGACTTTTGTGGGCATCCCGTATAAATTCACTAGGTTGGAATTAACAGGTCTGTCCTTGCATAAATGAACAGAAAGTCTGCAAAGTAATTCTCTGCTAATCAGAGCAGATTAGTCTTGGATTCTACTGACATGGAAAGATTCTAACTGGCCTCCAGCCTAAGGACTAGTAATAATTATATTACCGTGGATTAGAAAATATCAATATTTATATCCCTTTGTAAGATGTAATCTTTATTTAAAATCTAATATCTAAATTTCACCCAATTTTGTAATACTATGATTATTAACATAGTTTTGGACTTGATAAATATACACCTTCTTGTCTGGAGGCTGAGTATAGCCGTAGTTAAGAAATATCTCCCATTAATCTCTCAGTTTTCGAAACTCCTGAGATGTTCTTATCCTATACCTGTCATTTAATAATGTTTAGTAATTAGCAATAGCTTTATTTTATACATCTATTCAAGAACATATTTATTGAGTACCCATTACTGCATGAATCTTGAACTAAATAGTAGAGACATAATTATGTGAAAGGGGAAGATGAGGCCCCTCTCTTTATGGAATTCATGTTCTAACAAATATTTGCACAAAGATTGCTTGAAGTTCAGAAAAGTGCAAATACTATGCAACTATAATATATTAATTATTGTTAAAATATATAACCAAGGTACAAGTTACCTATGCATGTGGACCTTTAAAAATGATAATTGGAACACTTTAAATATCTTGCAATTTTATTTGTTAATTATACTTCAATAAACCTGGGAGGGGAGTGGAGTTCATCTGAATGCTTTTTAATGAGAGAATAAGTGGTGTTTCCTATCACATCAGGCATGATGGGATAGTTTTAATCAGGCAAGCAGTAAGAAACTCAAAGCATCAGAGTAATTCAGGAAAGGAGAATGCCTAGAAGCAGAAAAAGACAACGTCTTATTTTCCTTTCCTTCAAGGTGCCCTGCAACCCTAATATTTAGAAAACCTGGAAGAAAATGCAAAATAAACATGTAATTGTAGTGTCACTTCTTCTTTGAAATATTCTTCTAAAATGTAAACTGACTGTTGAAATGTAAAACATGGACCAGAATTAAAACCCTGAAGTTTTAAAAAAATTAAAGTAAAAAAAATTAAAGTGCTAATTAAAAAACTCACCACACAAATTGAATCAAATAGATTTGCTATCAGATGAGAACTTACCACTTTTCTATGTCTCTTAAGTTAGTTCTGAGTACAGAAATAAATACTAGCCTCAAGGAAGGAAATGATCAAAATGAATGAAGTATATGTAAAGACATCTGACATATTTGCCTTTGCAATTATGAGAGACATCCAATTAAATAAGGCCATTTAGAACTTGATAAAGCATCATTGGTTTCAAAATGTGGAAATGATAAACTCATAAAAGAAGCTCTGAAATCAATCAGCCATCCAATTAATCAATAAATTAACTGAGCAGTCTCTTTCTTCACCCTTACCGTATTTCTCTTTCAATACAGATGGGTGTATTTTGAGGAGTAATTTTTGAAGAGAGAAATGACAATTGTTTGACTTCTATGGAGTAATAGTAATTAGATAATCAGGGAAAGGCAGAGATAGTGGCTCTTATTACAGTGAGCATTTGTCCAAAAGATGCAGCTGTACATGTCCCACTGTCTGTAATCTTGGAATTAAAAAAAATGTACACACTGCTATATTTAAAATAGATAACCAATAAAGACCTACTGTATAGCACAGGGAACTCTGCTCAATACTCTGTAACAACCTAAATGGGAAAAGAATTTGAAACAGAATAGATGCAGGTATATGTATAACGGAATCACTTTGCTGTACACCTGAAACTAACACAACTATAATATAAAACAAAAATTTAAAAAATGTAAATGATGACCAAGTTCAAGAGTACTGGTTTGCACTTTGAAGTTTATAAACTGGCAATCATGTTATAGGATAGTGTACAAATGCAGGAGGAGGGGTTTGCTTTTGAATATTTGCCCTCAACAATGACAGAGGAGAAATCCACATGAAGTTACTCATTAGTTTAATCTTCAAGAACATTTCGAGTCCATCTTATCTGTTTTTTAAAACTGCTGTTATGAAGTATTTGTATATCCAGAGGAAGAATAAAGTTTCAACTATTTGAAAATTAAGCCTATTTTTTAAAAAACTGTACTTTAGTTAACTTGAAATTACTGAAGTTTAACTACCCACATACTGTCAAAATCAAATATAAATAAGCACTATTGTGTACAGAAAGTTATAGTAGCAACTGTGGTCCTTTCATTTTCTTTTATCCCTTTATATCAATTATGAAATAATTCCTGTCTGTGCTTATAAATTCTTCTGCTGGATTTATAACACATAAATTTACAACTATTTCTGTGCAAAGTTAAAAATCATGTTAGAATTTTTCCCATCATATAACGTTTGAAAAGGAAATATTTTAATATGATGGATGTAAGTACCATTTAAACAAAAACAATTTATTTAAAATAATTTAACTTGTTATACTTTGGAATATTTAATTCAAAAGGATTTGCCTCTTTGAATAATTAAATGTGTCACTTTAGAACAGAATTTCCACAAAACTATATATACGTGTGTGTGTGTGTGTGTGTGTGTGTGTGTGTGTGTGTGAAATGTCTTCAAAACTTGAGGATCCTTTAAGTCTTTGCCTAAGTAATTAAAAGTATTATATATACTTTCAAAAAATTAATTAAACATTTTGTACCCTTAGAGATCGATTATATGTCACACAAACTATAAGTTAGATTGTTTGAGTCATGGCAAGTGCAATGGAGAAGTTTTGAAATATGTAATATTAATGAAATTAGCTTAATATTATCTATATATCTCTATAGATATCATATTATCTTCATAACAACCCAAGGAGAAGTCATTAGACCATATTCACATTCTCTAAATAGTGGAGCTGCTATTTAAACTCAAGAAGTCTGATTCCAGTGTCAAGCATGGTGTGTGTATACATATTATGGAAAGTAGAATCATTTATAAGCCGTATCTTAATAAAAAGTGGAA